>NW_026000108.1:3611299-3625036 GCF_001458135.2 Marmota marmota marmota
GTATATATATATATATATATATAAAATTTATTTATTTATTTTCATTGTTGATGGACCTGTATTTTCTTCATTTATTTATATTTGGTGCTGAGGATCAAACCCAGTGCCTCCCCCCTGCTAGGCAAGTTCTGTACCACTGAGCCACAGCCCAGCCCGCTCTGCTCCTTTCTGAGGACGTGTCTGCCAGGTGCTCAAGTCTGGATAGTCATAGCTGGCCTGTCATTCATTCTTTCAATCTACATGAAAGCAGTGGCATAAGGAGGCTCCCAATCCAGTGGTTGCGCCAGTGAATTTTCCAAAAGCCAGCCTGCTTCCGTCTGCAGGAGCGTCACTTATTTGACAGGATGGGAAAGGGGGGTGGCCTCAAGGGCTGAGATTTAATAGAAGCAGTGGTTTTACCACACAGTCAGCATCAAGTACACCTTAGAGTGGCCCTTGTTCACCTGTGGAGAGTCCTGTGGGGGCTGGCATGTTGGTGCTCAGGTGCTAGTGGCTTTGCCCTTTGCCCTCAGGTTTGTAGAATAGGCCGGGAAGGCCCCAGTGTCGAGAGATAGTGTGGACATGAGGACCCCCAGCAGGGTTTGCAGTTCCCCAGGTTCACACTGTCAATTACAGCTGCAGGCATAAATGGCTGTGGACATCTGAGGAGAGACCTGGTGGGATCCCCGGGCATCAGCCTCCCTTGCTGTGGGGTGGAATGTGCTCACTGGCGTCCTGGCAGTGGAGCCAGCCTGCAGCACAGAGGCTGGTGTGCTTCTGAAGCCGTGCCATGCTTACTCGAATGCTTACTCTAATGCTTCGGCATTTTAATCTCCCATCTCCTCCTTGCCATTGAAATTTAATATCACATGCCGACACCCATGCAGAGTCACAAGCTTTTGGGTACAACACCATCTATTGGCAGCCAGCTTTGGCACTTTTCCCAGCTGAGTTTTGGTGCCTGAAAGCAAAAGGGAAGGAGTGAGGCCTTTGTAAAGAGGATGGTGCGTGAATCTGTTGTCCCTGGCTCCAGCACACTTGCCTCTCATGTTGGGGTGTGCATTCCATGGCCACCAAGCCAAGGACAGCGGGCTCCAAGTGAGGCTTAGCTTCCTGTTTTGGCATTTGCAAATCAATGGGCCTAATGAGATTCTTCCTGCTCTCTCCTTAGTTTCCAGCAATGGAAGAGTTAATAGTGGAACTTCGCCTCTTTCTTGAACTCCTGGACCATGAGTATCTCACTGCAACTGTCAGGGAGAAGAAGGCCGCGCTGACCAACATCCTGCTGCGGATCCAGTCACCCAAAGGTAGTCACGTCCAACCTCGTTGCCCTCTTCCCAGGCTCTTTTGGCTCTGACACCACTTTAATTCTGCTTCTTCTGAAGGGCATTCCCTTGTCCAGTAACCTGTGAAAGTTGTTTATTCACCAAATTTTCCCAAGTTATTCATCCACTGCACCTGGCACATCCATCTCCTTCTGACCTCTGGGTATAGAAAGATTAAGCCTTTAGGAGTCAGTAGAATCGTGGGTGTGCTAGAGTCACCCAGAGCACCCCAACATTAGCTGGAAGTACAGGCGGGACTAGCACATAGTGGTACTTGTTCATGCCCAGGGCATATCACACGGCAGGGAGGAGACTCGGCCCTGCCTGAAGGAGCCCTGGGAACCCACACGGGGACTTGTGTGTGCTCCCCCTCCTGCGAGGGTCACCCAGAGCAGACTCTTCAACAGCACAAGTGCGGCAGCCTGTGCTGTTTCTGTTCAGGGAAGCAGCGTAGAGACTCAGGCTCAGGGGTGTAGGCACCTCCTGCACCTCCAGAACTCCAGATTCTCATGAAAGCAGGTGTACAGCAGAAGCCCCGCTGTTTGCATGAGCAGCCTAGGCACCACAACCAGCATTACCAGTCAGGAAACATACCTGAAATCCATGTTCCCAGATGCCAGCCCAGGGCCAGGGCTGCAGGACAACCCCTCCTCAGCTAGTAGCCTCAAGCCTGAGGACTGTGTGAACTTTTCTGAAAATGGGTAAGACAGAAAAATAGGACTGAGGAGGCCTGCAAGGATGTTGGGGATCGTTGCAGCATTAGGAAGGCACTGAAGAGGAGAATCCAGCGAGGCCAGTGAGAGACAAGCGTGGCAGAGGCCCTCCTGAGGACACCAGGTTAGGATTTTGGAGGTCCAGAGCTGGAGGAGATGTAGGGGTCTTTCCTTTACACTTCCTTATAGAGATGTGTGCAGACCATCGCAGGTATGCAGTGTCTTGGTGTTTGGTCTGTGAAGCCATGGCCTGGCAATTAGAGCTTGACTTGCCAGTCAGGAAGGTGGCGGATCTGCCAGCACACTGAACATGCATGGTGTGGGGACCTGGTTGATGGTGGGTTCAGACATGCTTCCCGCCCTGTCTCGCGTGCTCCTTCAGGATGCATCTGCTGATATTTTCCACTTCACTAATTCTTTCTTCAGCTCTTTAACTTTTTAAAAACCCATTTATTGATTTGTGTGTGTGTGTGTGTGTGTGTGGTAGAGTTTGTCTCTTTCCTCCCCTTCCCTCACCTCCTCTCCCCTCCCCTTCTTTCCCCTTCCCCCCTTCTCCTCCCCATAGATTCTTCACTGGTAAAAGAGAGAAGGATGTACTGACCTGCAGGAGTGTTGTAAGAACTTAAGAGAGCCTAGCGTTTGCAGAGTGTTTGATGTGGGATTGGGGAAGGATAGCTGCTAGAGGCCCCCTGCTCCTCCTCCTTCAGCTCTGTGCGTTTGGTTAATACTTGCAGGTTTTGAAGTGAAGGATCATGCTCAGAAGCAAGAGGCCAGCAGCCTGCCAGCACCCCCTCAGATGCCTCTGCCAGAGATTCCTCAGCCCTGGCTGGTGAGTGATACCTTTGCACTGGTCCCTGGATCCCTGGGGGTCTGGTTGCCCTTAAGCCCCAGGGCATGTGGTGGTGGAAGCCCAGATCCGAGGCCTTGCTTTGCTCGAGGCATGCCTGTTTCTAGGCCCAGTGCTGCTGTGCAGCTGTGGGGAGTCCCTTCAGTATAGCCATCCCAGAGGAAAGTGGTGTTTCTTTGCAGATTGCTGAAGCTACAAGTTCTTGGGAATCTGTTCTTAAAGCAAATTAAGAAAACAAAACAAACAAAAAACCCCCGAAAAATGAGGATTTGGCAGGCAAAACACGCCAGCAGAGCCTAAAGACTTGACCTTCTTTCTGGGTTAACCCTGAATGCCTTAGCCTGGAACTTGAGTATTCATCGCTAAGCTTCTTCTGAGATATAGTGTTCAATATTTTTTTAAGAGAGGAAAAATAAGAGCACTCTCTAGAATGTGTATTTTGTGTGGTTTTACACATTTGAAATCTGTTTGGTCCCTTTCTTCGCTCCTTGGCCTTTCCCCACCTGGGGAGATTCACATACGCAGGTTTTTCTGTCCTTCACCATTTTCTGCATTTCATGATTCTCTCACTTGCTTAGTCAGGAAAATTAGACTTTCATTCAAAGTCAGGGCAAAATTGGTCACTTAGCAATTAGCTTTCTGTATATGCTCTTGGGAGGAGTCACCCAGTTCTCTCCCTGTCAGGGTATGAGCCAGGGAAAGGCAGGACCGTGTCCCATACACCTCTGTCTCTGCCTGGCCTGCAGTGGGCCAGGTCTGGGAGGTGCCCACCAGTCACCTTCGCAGCACTTGCTGGGTTCCGACATGGCTCCCACATCACCTGTGACCCATTCTCATGTACAGAGTACCCCCATCTACAGGGTGCCTCCTAGGCCCACGGGGTACCAAAGGCCCCCAGCAGCCACACCCCTCCCAGGCTGTGCTGTTTTCTGTGCACACATGCCCAGGTCATTTATAAGTTAGGCATAGTCAGTCAACACCAATAACTCGTGATGACGTGGAGTAGTCACCACACTGTGCTGTGACAAAAGTTAATTAAAAGTTATGACTTGTTTAATTCTGGAGCTTCTCACAATATTTTTGGACCAAGAATGACTACAAGTAGCTGAAGCTGCAGTAAGTTAGACCACAGATGAGGGCCACATTGCCTCCTTGGTCCTCATAGCCAGCCTTCACAGAACCCTGAAGCACCCTTTTTCATGTGGAGGATGTGTGCCATCGCCCAGGAGAGGAGGTGGAGGTGCAGTGATGGTGGCCTACTGAAGGCCATATTCCTAGGAAAAGCAGAGTCACAGCCTCGTCTTGTGAGTCCAGACCCAGCCCTCTCAGCGGTGCTCTCACGGGGTCAGCTGTAGGCCTGGCAGCCACTCTGTCCTGGACAGGCCACTGCTGTTTAGGACAACACTTTTGAAGTCATAGCACCCCTGGGCATCTTGTAAAAGTGCAGATTCCTGCTGAGTGCAGTGGTGCTTGGGAGACTGAGGCTGGAGGGTCATAAGTTGAAGGCCAACCTCAGCAACTTGAAAAAATTAAAGGGCCGGGGATGAGGCTCAGTGGTAGAGTGCTTTTACCTAGTAAAAAGTATGCACGAGGCCCTGGATTTGATCCCAGCAGCACACAAAAAAAGAAGATGATGAAGTTACAAGTTGCTTAACAGTAGGGCTACAATCTATGAAATGTGTCGTTAGGGGATTTTGTCATTGTGTGACCATGGTGGAGTGACACAAGCCTAGGCAATATAGCCCTGGGTGCACTCGACACACCCTGGCTTTGGCTGCCGAGTGGCTGTGGCAGATTAGCCTGGCTGAAGGTAGAGAGAAGCCCTCCTTCTCACAGTTGTTTAGCAGTAGTTGGTTAACAAAAAATGTTCTGAAAAATTTTGAAGATACTAACATGCTTTCAATATTTTAATTTTAAATAAGTAACTTTTGAGTAACAATTTGAGCAACGGGCAGTTTTCCCTGGTAGCTCCTCATACCTGGGAATCAAGAGTTTTTATTTGATACCCAGGAGAGGCTGTTGCTTGCTGTGAGGGGATTGTGTTTGGTGTAGGTCAAGAGCTGCGTTCTTCCAACGTGGGGCTACTCCCTGGGTTACGCTGCTTTTTGGCACAGTTGGTGCATGTGTTCATGTCGTTAGTAACCCCCAGCTTTATAATGCTATCTGAGTCTAGAACATGTTGTAGTTCATGTGGTAAATGTCCCCCAAAGGCCCAAGCATTGAAAGCTTGGGCCCTATAGTGTGCTTTGGGAAGTGCTGTGAACCTTTAGGACAAGGGCCTCATGGGAGGGCCTTAGGTCCTTGGGGTCATGCCCCCAGAGGGCAATGTGGGACCCCCCTCTCGCTCTCACTTTTGGCCTCCTGCCATGGGGTGAGCAGTGTGCTCCCCGCTGCAGGTGTCTGGTGCCCCACCAAAGGCCTAAAGCAACCAGTCTGCCCATCACGCTCTGGAATCTCTAATGCTGCGCTTTAGTCAGCTTCTGAGTTGACAAAAGCAATGTAGAGGAGGCAGAGTGTAGTGGGGCTCATGGTTTCAGAGGTCTCAGTCCATAAATGGCTGGCTCTATTGCTCTGGTCCCAAGGCTAGGCAGCATGTCCTGGGGGAAGGCCCAGCAGAGGAAAGCTGCTCAGCTCATGATGGAGCAGGAAGCAGAGAGGGGAAGGACCAACCCCAGGGCCCCACTCCCCCATCCATGCCCACCTACCACCGGTACCACCCAGCACTCATTCAGACTAGCCTGGGCTAATGAGGCTGCAGCTGGCACGATCAGTGGCCTCACCTCTGAATACCCTGCATCACAGGAGCTGTGGGGACACCCCACATCCAGACCACAAGAGACCTGGGCCTTTGCTCTGTGAGTTCATTATGTGAACTGTTGTGTCACAGTGATAGAAAGCCGACTCGGAGGGTCCCTGGAATTCTGTGAGTGTGGTCTGCTCGTTTACGGTGGACATGGGATAGTTTCTGTTTTCAGTTTGTCTTGACAGATCTTTTGAGAGCATCTCAGAGAATTGTCAGCCCTTCTGTGCTCATTTTTGTTTGTTTGTTTACATAATAATGAAACAAATAGTTACAGTGATACAATATTAAAGAGTCCACCTGGCTTGTTAGGTCCATTGCTGTCCTGAGGGGCTGTCCCATAGGTGCTTTAGGAGGGCCTGTTGGCTGTGAGTGTTGGCATTTTATGGACCCCAGCAGGGCGTGCTGCAGAGGGCCTGGAGGACATCGGGCAGCCCAGAGAGTCGGTCAGGGGTTGGTTAGGGCAGCTCTGCTACATTTTTTGGAGGGTTTCCAGTGAGTGTGACATTGGGCAGGTAAGTCGCCACCCAGGAAGTGAAGTTTGCCTGGGGGACTGGCTTTTGGCCATGCTCCTTGCTCCTGGCAGACTGACTTTCAGGAGCGCTTGCTCCTCTGGGGTGTGATGGTTGGGAGGAGGTGTGCTAGGCAGAGGAGTCCTGTCATGAAGCAGATGTCCTGGAGCACTGCAGATACCTGGGACTGCTGGGGAAGGGTGGTGTGTATTAGATGGGCAGTGCCTTATCGGTGTCCTTGGGTACAAATGCATTGGGAGTTGTGATCATTGGTCACGTCTCTGTCCCCACGGGTGCTGGTGGTGTGCGTGCAGCTGGGCGCTGTCTTGACACTGCTGCGGTTCAGCTCAGCCTCCAGCTGCTGGGGATGGCACGCTCCTTGGGCTTCTGTTTCTCACATGGCATAGTACACAGGGCATGCTGCCTACAGCTCAAGGGCAGGGCGTGTGGGAGGCTGGTTTTGTGACGAGCGATGCTTTTAGAAACAAGGGATGTCTGCATGTGCCCAGCTGGCCTTTGGAGGAGACGTGCAGGCAGCCTGAGGTGTCCTGTGTGCACCGGAGGCTTCTGCATTGTAAGCATGTCTGTGGAGGGCTTCTGAGAGGGCAAGCGCGTGCGTTGTAGAATTGTGGCTTCTCCTGAGGCCACGTCGTGTACCACTACACTGTGGCCTGTTAGTCTTCACGTGGACTGCGATAGGCTAAATGTGTAAAGTGTGATAAAACCCTTTCTGGAAGAGCTGTGTTTGCCAAAAGATTTTTTTGACTGACTCTGAGAATTGTGTGGCTCAAACTGATGTCCCTCCTACACCCTCAGTGCTGAGAGCTCGTGGGGAAAGTGAGCGGTTCCCTGCAGATGGCTCGCTGTGCTGATGGCCACACCACCAGAGCTCAGCAGCCCTTACACTAGGGCTCCTTTCTGCCTTGCTTCCTCGCCTTCCAAACAGCACTAGTCTAAAAGCAGGGACGCCTTCCACCCTCCTGATGGAGGAGGGGAGAGCAGGCAGGCTCCTCGGGGCTATGTGGCCACACACGTGCTACTGAGCCAGGCTTCCTGAAACGCCCGCTTGATGAGTTGGGCAGCGTGCAGAGCGGCAGGTTGTGGTGTGCAGAGCGGCGGGCACAGTCCGAGTCTTCGATATAGTTCAGAGCCAGGGCTCATGTACCGTGGAAGCCTCACTCTGCCAGCAGATACCTAGGAGTTTGTTTTTATAGAACGGACATAGCATGAGTTTGACATCTTAACAAGTTTTTTTCTTATAGTTTTAGTTGCTGATGGACCTTTATTTTGTTTATTTACGTGTGGTGCTGAGAATTGAACCCAGTGCCTCACACATGCCAGGCAAGTGCTTTACGCTTTACCACTGAGCCACCGCCCAGCCCTCATAACAAATTTTGAGTGCACAGCTCATGGCATTAAGCACACGCACACTGCTGTGCCACCGTCACCACTGTCCAGCTCCAGAGCTCTGACTCCCCAAATGAAATCAGTCCCCATGAGGCACCAGCTCCATCCCCTCATGCCATTCCACTTCCCATGAAACAACGGAGTCCGGTGCCTCCCCGTGGCTGCCCTTCACTCTTGCTGTACCCCATGCTTCACAGCACCTTCGCTATCTGTTGACAGATGAGGTGGAATCCCTTTGAGATGATGTGACACAACCAGTACTGGGAGTTGCAGCACTGACTGATGCCCGGGACTTAAAGCAGGAGCAACCCTTGTTTGCCCTTGGAGCCAGATGTGGGCCTTTCAGGGATGGGAGCCATCTCATTCCCTTTCCGTCATCTTTTCAGAAACTCCGGGTCTCACCCCACCTACAATCCTAGCAGCACTTTATCTCAGAGTCTCTCCGCCAGAGTCCCACGTGCAGTCTGTTCCCGCTGGCCCTCTGCCTTTCCTCTGAGTGCCTACCTACTGGTGGAAGAGGAAGGGGAGGGAACATGCCACCTGGGCCTGTCACTCCTTGTCATGCATGAACAGAACTAGAGAAAACATGGAGGAATGCCTCCCCAGCATGCACCCAAGTGCCGTGTGGAGTGCAGATCAGTGATCAGATTGGAATGGGCAGGATTTGCACGGAGACTGTAATTTTGCAAAGAAGAGTGTTTGCTCGCTCCTTGGTATTAGGGCTGAAACCATTTTTGCCGTGTTGTCCACTGACAATCACTGTAGTCCAGTCCCATTTCCCTTGCAGCATGGCGGACCCAAGGTGTGGGGAGCTGGGTTAGGCATGGCTGCCTTGGGGTGCTGCTGGTGTGTGATGGGTTTTACTTGAACCCTAGTTCTTTTTTATTTCAGATTATATAATTTTTGGCCATTACTTTTGGTAGATTTTATTTACTGTAACCAGAAAAACAATTTGATTACCATCACTATAATATATAGAATTAAAGTCCTCTGATCCCTTTTGGAAATCTGCCTTCCCCCTTTGGGACCTTTCAGAGTCACGTTGATCATGACTGCAGTGGACTCTACCTTACTGGAAGGGCTCTGAAGGAACCAGTTCCCCTGGACGCAGTGGCCTGCGCAGGTTGGCACCTCTTTGCAGCTCTTCCCATTTGACCTTGACAAGCTCAAGTGTCAGAACCCTGCAAGGGGTCCCAGGGGAAACGGCGTACAGCAGTGGAGGAGAGGGTGCTTCTGTGGGAGTAATTTGAAGGGTATTATTTCATAGTGAAAATACTTTGATATTTTAAATGAATTTAAAGGTAACATATGGTGTGTTGGAAACCAAGCTGTCCAGACACCGCTGGTTAACATTTTTGGTGAGTGGCCTTCTGTCTTTGTACTACATGAACAGAAGCACACAAGGGAAGGGCCGAGAAGAGTTGTGTTTTTGTTCAGCAGTGTCCAAGAAGTGTTCAGGTGAGCGCTGTGGGCTGCCTGGCCCCTGCACGCCTGTGGTGAGCGAGGCCACCCAGCTCAGTGCTCTCCTTTGGGTGCACATTTAGATTGTTCTTGGATCTTGACAAAAAACTTTTATTGGACTTTCTTACAACTTTTTGCCTCATGACCAATATGTTTTTAGAGGTGGAATTATTGGGTCTAGAGGATGTCTCTTAAAAGGCTATGCTAACGCATGGCACTATGTTAGCACAAAGGGCCGGGGCTGGACGCAGACTGCACTGTCAGCCCAGCTCTCTATTTAGGAATGGAGTTTCATTCAGGAACAGGGTGACGCGTCTCTGAGGGACCCACTTTTCCTGGAGGAAAGTGTGGACTTATGTACGTTATACTGAGAGGTGATTTAGTGAGCGGTCACTCAGAAATTTGGGTTTTGGGGTTGGGGGTCTGTGGCCAGCATCTGGAGAGGATTTGTCTTGGAAGAGATGAGTGCCTCCCAGAGCCTGTCACCCCAGGTCAGATGGAACACCTTCTCCCCACCTGTGGCCAGCACCTGGGGAGGACTGGTCTTGGAAGGGATGAAAACGATCAAAGTGGGGTTTTCTTTTTCACTCCGTTTCCCAGGCCACACTATTTTGGGGCTTTCCATTTTCCATATCTAACAGTATCTGTGTGGGAATCCCCTTCATTAAGAGAATCTGGGCCTTCCTCACCTTGGCCTTGCAGCTCTGAGGAAGAGTCGGACCTTTGTAGGTAAGAAGCCTGTTTGTCTCAGCACCCATGATGCTGCCCCTGCCTGTGGGGGACTGAGGGACCTGAGGCTCTCACCATCCTCCAGGAAGTTGGAGCACCCTGCCGTTCACAGACAAAAGACGCTCCCTGAGCGAAGTCCTGCAGCACGCCGGATCTCACTCTGGCCTGGCCTCCCATCCTGGCCTTAACCCTAGTGCCCAGTGGCCTGTGCAGGAGGATGTGAAGGCCCTGGGTTTGGGCAGGGTGGGAGGAGGAGGATGACTGGGACACAGCTTCTGATAGAGCGCTAGGGGTCGGCGCTGTTCAGTCTGGGAACAAAGACCGGTGAAAGGGAGCGGCTATCTTCAAGGGTCTGAAGGAGCAGGGTTCATGGTCTGGTGTGGGCGCTCCTCCTTCAGCTGGCGATGGGGACATGCAGCAGCTGCTCAGTCATTCACAGAGGACTTCTGGACTCAAGTCCAGTGGAAAGTGATGGACTTGCGTTGTAGAGAGTTTACATAAGAATAAAAAACGGAAACCGTGTTTTCACTGGAACATGTGCTACTTGGAAATTCACTTGGTAGATCTTCAGTTTGGGGTGCTGTGTGGTTCCGTTCTCCATGACATGCTCCTTCCCCATTTATTTGGAGAATGCGGATGGTGTGGAATACTGTCGCACCACTGAGGGCGGAGGTGGGGGGGAGGTCTTGAGCGCACACAGTGTTGTCTGCAGACCCCGCTCGGTCAGTACTCGGGCAGCTCTGAGCAGGATGTGTTGGTTCTGGGCCTCCGAGTATGCATCTGTGCCATGTCACGACACAGGGCCAGCAGGCTCCTGTCTGGATTGGCTGGTGTAGCCTGTGAGCAGAGCTCAGGGCTCCCATCTCCTGCCCTCCACCTCTTCTCTTGGCGGAAGGACCTTGGGGCTCCTGGCGATATCTAGAGGAGGAAGTGGTGTGTGGACTAGAGTCATCACAAAGTCCAGGAAGAAAAGGGGGACATGAGACCTGGGTGGTGCTGAGGGTGAAACTCCCACCTCCTGTATGCAAAAATGACAGCCTCCAGGCCAGAGGGGGCCTCAACCCCATGGTCAGGGCCCTGTCGTGAAGGGGCGGGCTCAGGTCAGCACAGGCACTTTCCAGAACACAGTCTCCAGTTTCTCTGGGTGGCTCCGAGGTAGTTGACGCCCTGGGTTTCAGGAGTGCCATGAGGTGTGGACAGCCCTTCCTGGTCCAGCTATGTGGTTCTGGCGCCTCTGCTCCAGGAGCTCGCCTGAGTGACCTGGCCATGAGGAGAGCTCAGCTCGAGGGGGGAATGGTGGGAACCGCCAGGATAGAGGGGGTGCACACCCTGTCTCAGCTGGGGAGGTGCCAGAAGGGCAGGTGTGGGGCAGCTCTGCTGGATTTGGGGGAAGGGGCTTCAATGCCTGGGATGCGGAATGTGCAGATGACCCTCAGGCAGGATGGTGCTACGCCTGTGTGGAACTCTGGCCTGTTGGGGCCTGAGTGGCACATGCAGGGTGCACCTGGGAGTTGGATGTGAACAGGAGCATGGCAGGACTCTATCAGGAGCTGACCTTCCGGGCCTCTTTGTAGGATGACTCTTTTTTGGCATAAACTGTGATAGTAGGAGCAAATGTGACTCCATTTTGTTTTATGACTTCATCCTGTAAAACAACCATGCCAAGTAGAAGAGTCATGACTGGAGCAAGATGTTCTTTTCCTTTTGCTATAGAAACCTTTAAGAACATGGAACTACCTAATGGGGTATTATTTCTGTAACTAAGGTAACGGGGCTCTGTTTCTGTAACTGGGGTGACTGGGCTAACTGTGATTGGTTAGGCTTCCCTCCGCTTGACTGCACTGTCCCGTTTCTGTAAACTGGCTTGCTTGCATTGGCTAGACCCCCAAATATCCCTTTTGCGGTTTTCAGGCTTATAAGGAATGCCCTTGCAATTGTTCGGGGCTGATCAGGGGGACACCTTTATGTTCTGGTCAGCCGCCATCAGTGTGCTTCAATAAAGGCTTGATTAGAGTGGTCTGGAAGTCAGTTTATGAAACCCTGGGATGAAGCTTTAACTATAACAAAACTGGGTAAAGGAAAGCAGGAAATGCTAGCCCACACCTGCTAATGTGCCATTTCCTTCCAGTGGTCATGCTAATGTGAGCACGGTGTTCCTTTTCCCCTCAGCCTCCTGACAGCGGGCCTCCACCTTTGCCGACGTCCTCTCTCCCGGAAGGTTACTATGAGGAGGCCGTGCCGTTGAGTCCTGGGAAAGCTCCGGAATACATCACATCAAGTGAGTGGGCCAGTGGTTTGCAGGATTGCTGCAGAGCCCAGGGGCCTTGCTGGGCATGCAGGGGGACTGGGGACTATAACACTGTAAGTGTTGGCTAAGGGAATCTGGAACCTAAGGACAGAGGGCTTTGGAAAGGCCAAGGTGCCTGCCAGCGTCTTCATCTGACCACCACCTTCCTGGTGACTCAGAGTCAGCGGAGCCTCCAGCCGGGAGACAGGCAGCAATGAAGTGCGTCCCTCTGTGGGAAGGGAAGCGGCCCCTTGTGGGGTACTTCCACGCTGCGACCTGCCCTGTTCCTAGGTGGAGCATGGTGTCCCTCCCACGCTGAGCATTGGCTTGAGTTAGGGGCATAGAATGAAGACCCCCGGGTGGGTGGCAGACTTCTCTTTACTTGTTTGTTCCTTCTGGGGGCATGCAGGTTTTACTGGGGATTTTTTGACCAAGTCATAGTTCTCCTGGCCCAGTAGGGGCCTGCTGAGGACCCACGGGAGCACACCTTTGTCAGCACCCAGCTTTCCAATACAGACAATAACATGCTACTGCTGAAAACCCTTCTCTCACTATTTCTGG
Organism: Marmota marmota marmota; assembly: GCF_001458135.2. NCBI lineage: Eukaryota > Metazoa > Chordata > Mammalia > Rodentia > Sciuridae > Marmota > Marmota marmota. Next base: position 3,623,921 of record NW_026000108.1, read on the forward strand.
AACTTCTTTTTGAATTATTGATGTTATTTCTCCTCTCAGTCTGTCAGGCAGAGTGCTGTTGTCTCAAGAAGTCGAATGTGTGAGCGTATGTCCTTGGGGAAGGCCCTTGCTTTTTTATGAAAGACGGGTCTGTGAGGAGTCAGTGTGCTCACTGACTTCACACACAGCTCTCCAGTGCACGGTCCTCCCTGCAGCCGTCTCCCTGTGGCTGTGCTCCTCAGGAGACGTGCCCTCAGCCAGAGTGGACGTGGCATTACCTGAAGTCTCTGCTCCACAGAGACATTGCATTTGGAGTCTTTCCCTTCCTTGGCAGCATGTGGCTACTTCAGCAAAGCAGTACCTAACCTGATGTTGGAAGGTGACACCAAATTCCCTGGGGTCCTGCCTCTGAACCCCTGCTGCTGTCTAGCCCTACTCGAACACATGCTCCAATTGGGAAATGTAAGTTTGTTGAGAGCCACAGCCGAAGGGGCCCAAGCAAACTTCCAGCTGCCGGCTCACAGCGGCCCCAGCAACATCTAGCTGACTGCCAGCTGATGATTGGCTCACAGCGGCCCCAGCAACATCTAGCTGATTGGCTCCTCTGCGGTGATGCTCATTGGGCTGTTTCCCTGCCCTTTCAGACCACGGAGCTGCTCATTGGGGGACTTTTTTGGCTCCGCCCACGCGACCCAGCCAATCGGCCTCAAGAGCAGGAGGATGGGGGGAGGTGGTGAGGCTTGTGTTTTGAGGGAGAGGCTTGTGGGAAGCCGGTGGTGGCAGTTGGGCTCTGAAGGTTTTTCCTGAGGAGCGGTTTTGTTTGGCGTGTGTGGTTCTAAAAATAAAGTTAGTTTCTTTTGACAAGTGGCTCCTGAATTGTGCCCAGCCAGACTGTGGCATTTGGTGGCTCGCACGGGGAGCGACTGAGGGTAAGTGAAACTGCTCGCCCCTGAGGGCAGGGCGAGAGGATGGGTAGCCATTTTAAGATTCCTCTTTTGTTTTGCTTCACTTTTGTTTTAAGTTGCCTGTCCCTGGAGATGTGTAAGATGGAGGAAAACAGATAGGGAGAAAGGACGGATGGAAAGAGAAAGGACGGATGGACATTTCAGGAGGCTATTATAATGATTTTGTGTTGTT
>NW_026000108.1:3625489-3705718 GCF_001458135.2 Marmota marmota marmota
AGATGTCCTAGATCAATTAGGTTTGACATTAACAAATAACATCAACCAAAATGCACCCACTATTATGACTAGACAAGGTTTTAGGAAATGAAAAAGATTAGAAAAACAAGAACAAGGTATAGCAGCACCAATACAAATAGATCAACGAACAGACAGACATGGGTTGGATTTTCAGAAAGGGCCACTGAGACAATAAAAATTACTTGGAAATCAGAAAGTCCAATTGGGAAATGTAAGTTGGCTACGAGGCCCAGTGAAGTTGAAAGTCTGAAGATTGAGAAATCTAATATGTTGAAAGGTCCCCCTTTTCCTCTTCAGCCTGTGCACCTCCTCCCCCTGAAAATGTAGACTGACAGTTGGTTCCTCCTGAGGTCACTGGAGACCAAGGCCACAGTGGCCGTAGGAGGGCAAGGGCTGCCTACAAGAGCAAGTGCCTCTGGGCCAGGCCTCCCCGGGATTGGGTAGCTGGTGACTGTGTCCCAGGGTTCCTTCCCTTCTGCCAGAACCCTTGCAGGTTTCTCTCCTGGCCAGAGGTAGCCTGGACCGTCGCAGTCAAGAAGAGATATGACCTGTGTACACAGTACAGACCTGCTATGCTCTTATGTTTGGCTGCAGATTTAGATTTCATTTTCATTTTTAGTTTTCTATTTCCCCTCTCCTCTTGCCCTTGCCCCTCTCTCTTGTCAAGGAGCATAGTTTAGAATGTCATTCCTGATTTCAGGGGGTACGGGCACATGTGCACCCAGTTCATTGATACAGCTCGTGTTTGGGGATCAACTTGGCCTTATAGGCCTGCTGTGAGCCATAGTGTGACAGGTACAGTACACCTACCCTTGGGTGTTCAGGGTCACGTGGGGCTTTCCTGTGTCCTTCATCTGATCCTCAGAGTAGCTGCGAGAACGACAAGATGATCTCAAATACATTGAGTCTCCAGGAAGCTGAGCGAGTTAGAGTATTCCTAACTATAGCCCATATGCCACGTATCCCTGACTGTGGGCCATACATATACCGTATGTATATAGACCAGCTTTATGCCATACATTTCTAACTATAGCCAGGCTGGCTTTGCCGGTCTGGGCATCTCAGAGCCTGAGCAGGTCACCTCTTCATTCAGAGCCTCCCAGCCCACCCAGGGGTGAAAGCTGCAGTCTTCATGTGGCTCCCGTGGTCTGCAGCTGCCACCCACCCCACCTAGCACAGCTTCTGCCCCCAGCGGTGCCCCCGCCCTGTGTTTCTACCTCAGTCTGGGCCTCTGCAGGGCTGTGTGTAGAGCAGGCAGATGTATGGGGAAGCCCTTTGTGACGTCGAGGGCACCAGCCCCAGGCGTCCAGTGTGGTCATTGTTACCACGAGCTGATGCTGAAGCCTGGGAGAGCAGCTCCAGACACCAGCATGTTTCTGATAGACTCTGTCTGGACACATCCTGTCCTCTAGAGCCCACCTGTTTACTGTCTGTTTCTTCCCCACTAGAATTTAAGACCAAAGCAGGTGAAGAGCCTCCTGTGTGTCGGGTCGGGTGTGTGAGCGCTCACACACTTGCCGATGGCAGCTCTGGGAACTCCTGGGCGTCGTTCTCTTGGTTTTCCAGGCTGAACTTCTATTTCATTTTTTTTAGTATTTATTTTTTAGTTGTAGTTGGAAACAATACCTTTATTTGATTTATTTTTATGTGGTGCTGAGGATCGAACCCAGGGCCTCACATGTGCTAGATGCATGCTCTACCGCTGAGCCCCAGCCCTTCCATTCCGTCTTTTATGTGTGTGTGAAATGCCTCCTTCTGTGCCCAACTCTGTGCTCAGAACTCCTGAAATGAAGAGAAGCACAGCCCTATAGTTAGCTTCCCATCGCTGTGATGGGGCTCCTGAGGCAGTTGACAGAGGACGGGGCTGTTTGGGCTCACAGTCTAGAGGCTCCAGTTCCACAGCAAGTGGCCCTACTGCTTTGGCCTGTGGCAAGGGCGGCACATCATCGCGGGCATGCGTGGGCATGGCTGGGACACAGACCTGAGAGAGGTACGGTCTCCCAGCCCCCCTCCAGGTCACACGACCTAAAGCTCTCCCATCAGGCCCCACCTGACATGGCACCCTGGGGACCGACCTTGAATACATGGGCCTTGGGGGACACTCATCAGAACACAGCCACGCACTGCTGCTTGGGAGCCGTCCTCTGCCTTCTCTTCATAAAGCACAGCCAGGAACCAAGAGAGGCCTGGCGGCTTTCTCCTCTCAGCTATCAAAGCCAGAGTGTCATGGTGAGCTGCCCCTGTCCTGCTTCCTTGGGGGTGACACAGAGGAGAGGATGCTGGTACTTGCTCCATACTTGCCCCTTGTCTGTAGTTTGTGCGGCTCTGATGGAGGGTTGAGGGTGAGTGCTTGGGTGATCCCAGTGAGGGAGCAATGGCCGTGGACAGCCATGGTGCCAGGCTACTGCAGCAGGCAGGTTCCCGGTCTCTGATGGCCGGGTGTGCCAGATGTGCACATTGCCATTGCTTTCCTGATACTTCTTCTGGGTTGAGTATTTTATCTTCAAAGAGAACAGCTTATCGGAGCATCCCATATGAAGGGTAGACATCCATGTAGACTGTCAGGGCTCTCCCACGAGGCCTCCAAATGTGGCCCTTCCTGCCACGTTTCTGTGAGTATCTGAGCCCTGCGCAACCATAACAGAGGGCATCAGTGATTTTTTTCCCCAGTCGGGTCTTCCTTAACTGGTCACAGAGTGTCCCTGACCTGGCTGTGTGGTATAGAGCCCCAGCCAACCACAGCTGGCTCCTGGGATCCAAGCCACTGTCTGAGTGCTGGACACCAGCAGCCCTGGGTGAGGAGTAAGGGCCAACTTTCTCGCCACTGGGCAATGGCTGGGATGTCCGTGGGAACCGGTCCTCCCTGAGGCTCTGTTACTGCTTCTCTCTTTGTTTCCTGCTGGCTTGGCTGAGTTTTTCTAGAAATGACTCAGTTCTGCTCTCAGAAGAGGTCAGTGAACTTATTGTCTTTCTCTAACTGTCAGCCTCAGCGCATTCCCAGAGATGAGGCAGGCTCCTGGGGACATGGTTTACCTTTTACTTCAAAACCAGGAGGTCTGCTTCCTGTTTCAGCTGCCACCCTTCAGGGGTGTGGCTTGGGACAGATTAGTTACCTTTGGGTGTCCTTTTTCTTTTTCTCCAAGTGAGACCCAACTGGCCTCATCTCCTGCAGCTGAGAGCACCAGTGAGGGCCTTTGTAATCTGGAACACGCCCTGTCCCTTCCCTGCTCTGCCTCAGCTTCTGCATGTCAGCATGAACACAAGAAAGTGCTGCACATGATCTCCGAGGGAACGCGTCATGGTTGTCCCCTCGTGTGGCGAAATTGTTCACTAGTTCTTCTTTTTTCCTTTCCGTATTCACACTTCACTAGCTCTTCTCTTCATTTGTTCAATAAGTATTTATTGAACATGATGGTCCAGGAAAATAAGCTGAGATCTGAGGGATTCTTGGTTTTCCAAACTTAACATGATGGCGTCCACGGCTGTCCTGATCTGGCTGGACCACAGCAGGGCACGGAAGCTCTGCCTGCCCCCTACCCATCCTCGGTTTCATGCCCTGTCACTTCCCTTCACTGATGGGTATTTAAAAAATACAATCTATTTATCAAAAAGGCATAAGATTTGAATATATCGTCAGTGATTCCCACAAGGTGAACAGTTGCCCAGGTCAGGGTGGAATCCGTCACCCTGAAGCCTGCCCACCCTGGTCTCTTCCAGTGGTGGCACAGGAGCACAGTCCTCTTGCTGTCCTGGAGGCTGCCGAGAGCGGCTCGGCCCATGCCCTCTTCTCAGGCTCGCTCGAGACCTCCTCCTTCGGCTTCCGTCCTGTTGGCCCCCTCTCGTGCAGGGTCTGGATGAGAAGCTCTCTCTTCCTGGGTCCTGCACTCGTGGTTCTCACTCCCTGCCTGTGATAATGTGGGTCACGCTAGGTCGTCAGCGTCTGCAGCCTGCCAGGCGCTCTGGCGGTGATCTGCAGCAGTGGTGGGCACAGAGCAGCCGACAGCCAACAGCTGCTGAGACTCGGAGTGTGGCGGGCCTAGGGGAGCTGAGTTTACCTAAGTTGCAGGGTTGGTGGTCCCTGTGCTGCCGTGTGACAGGGGCCGATGGCAGGCCCTGTGGTGGCAGGGGTGGAGAGTTCTCAATCCTCCCTGCTGCCTGTGGGAGGATTGACAGGAAGCAGCGCCCGAGGGCCGCCACTCTGCCGCTCTCCATCTTCCACATGATTACCAAGCCCTCGGCCTGTTTCCTCAGCATGTCGCCCACAGGCTCTCTGCATGGACCTGGACAGAATGGCAGGTGCCTCCCCTGGGCCCCGCCCATTCAGGGCTGTTGCTAGGGTTACGCTGTCGGTCTGGTTCTTGCCTCAAATCCTCCTTGGCTTCTTTTCACCACTGAAAGTTCACCTTCGACCATTCATCTGTTTGTCCCAAGTATTGATTCTTTGCCAGAACACTGAAATGTGAACGTCACCACTGGGTGCACTTCCCTGTTGTAGTGACAGGTGTGCATGTGGAGGGTCTGTGGTCGGGAGCTGCCACATAGGAGCTGAGCGCCCCCTAGCTTTGAGCACGGGAATGTGGAGACGTGGCGAGCCAGCCTTGGGCCGTCTGAGCTGTGAGCACCTTGAGCGCAGAGCGGACTGGACTGACGATGCCCCTGTGGGCTGTGCACGTTGTGTCCCTTTCGTGGCTCTGCCTTTGATCATCACACAGCACATGAGAGAGGCATGGCCTTCCTAGGTGTCAATCAACCTGCTGACAGCAGTCATCAGGAAGCTAGAGTCACCCCTGAAACCTGACCCCTTGCCTCGTTTGGATTGCTTCTCCCTAATAAAACCTGGTTCGAGGCTGCTCTTCCTCTTTCCTGCCTGCCTTGCCTCCTTGGGGGAGCTGGGTCAGAGGAGCCGTTACAGGACCCAAAGAAAAAGGCATTTCTCTGTCAGTGTCACTATTTCGTGCAGCCTAGTTCTCCTGGAGTGGCCCTGACTGGCTTCGTCGTGGGCGTGACAGCCTGTGTTACGTCTTGTGGCCCATGGCACTGCCACTGCTCCTCCTCATCTATCAGTCCTGCTGCGTCAGGCATCCTTCTTCAACTGTGTTGGAACAGTGAATGTGTCCCTGGTGATCCCAGGGTTAGGGTTCATCAGAAGTGAATCGACACTGCCTCGAGCCGCTCACCACCCAGCATGGCTGCGTGAGGATGCATGGAAATGGGAACGTTTGGCCCAGTGTGCGTGGAACAAAATGCCGTCTACTGGGCTGCAGGGGCTCTTAGACCACAGACTTTACTTCCCCAGCTCTGGAGGCTGGAATTGCTAAGATTGGGGTGCTAGCCTGGTGGGTTCTTGCAAGGGATTCTGCCTGGCTTGTGGGTGCTGCCTTCTTTTTTTATTTATTTTTTAGTTTTAGGTGGACACAATATCTTTATTTTACATTTATGTGGTGCTGAGGATCAAACCCAGTACTTCGTGCATGCTAGGCGAAGGCTACACCACGGAGCCACAACCCCAGCCTGGGTGCTGCCTTCTTACTCCTTTACACGAGGGCGTGGTGCGGAGGCCCTGGGATCTCTCTCCTCCTCCTCTTGTGAGGCCAGTGCTGTTGGAGTAGGATCCTGCCCTATGACCCCATTTAACATTACTTGTACCTAAAAGTTCTGTCTCTAAATGCAGTGACGTGGGAATTAAAACTTCAGCACCTGGATGCTGAGGGTTACAGGCTGGTGCCTGGCTCTCAGCTTTGGTACTTGGGGAGGGCCTGCAGGAGGAGGTGTCTGTAAGTCAAGTGCTGAAGGTGCGCACCCTCACCCACGTCAAGGCCTGAGGGTGCGTGGAAGCACAGCAGGCTGCGCCTGTGCAGAGGTCTCGGGTAAGGGACAACATGATGTCTTTGGGAAACTCAAAACAACCTGGTCTGTGTTAGTGTGTTTCAGAATGAGGGGACTCCATTGGAAGGGTGGGGAAATTCCTGTGCAGTTCCAAGGGTGACTCCGGGGAGAAGAGGCCTTTAGTTGGTCCCTGAAGTCCAGAAGGGTCTGTGCATGAGAGGAGGCCAGTGGCAAGAAGGTGGTGTAGACTGAGGCTTTACCAACCAGGTGTGGGCTCAGGAGCCAAGGCCCTGTGAGCCAGAGTGCAGGGGAGGCTGATCTCACCAGGCAGCTCCGGGCCCTGGGAACGGTGGACAGGTGGTTTGAGAGAGAGAAGTTGGAACACTTCAGTTTGAAACCTTGGGTTGAGCTTCTCTCCTGGACTCTGGAGAGTTATCTTTTTTCTTCAGAGGCAAAAGCTCTTTTCTCATGAATTCCTTGGCTGTTAGAAGTAAGAGGATGTGCTCTGAGCCCGAGGAGAGAGCATCCAGGGTCGGTTCCCTCACTGTGCTCCTCTGTCTCTGCAGATTATGACTCGGATGCGATGAGCAGCTCCTACGAGTCCTATGATGAAGAGGAGGAGGAGGGGAAGGGGAAGAAGACCCGGCACCAGTGGCCCTCAGAGGAGGCGTCCATGGACCTGGTGAAGGATGCCAAGATCTGTGCCTTCCTGCTGCGCAAGAAGCGTTTCGGCCAGTGGACCAAGTTGCTCTGTGTCATCAAGGACGCCAAGCTGCTGGTGAGGTGCTCCAGTCAGCCGCCCTTAGAGCCAGAGGGCACAGAGGCCCAGGGCACTGTGACACCAGCCGTGGGAGGGAGGCGCTCCCCGGCAGCCCTGGGCCCACCAGGAGGAGCCGGGGAGCTAGCCCCAGTTACCGTCCCCAGGGCTGCCCCTCCTGTCACTGGGCTGTGCCTGCGGTTTGTGTCAGTGGAAAGGCACAGTTACAAACTTGCCAGGAGTTGCAAGATGGGTTTTCTCATTTGTAGTGAGTCAGTGGATTCCTCAAAGCCAGGTCACGGCAGTGGGGTGGGGAGGCCGTTCAAGGCTTGGGGAGGGTGTGCAGAAGAGAAAATTCTTCTGGAAAGCTTAGGGCCAAGTTTTTTTTTTTTAAACCCAAGCACCAGAGGAGCGGAATGGAGTGAGTGCCAGACGCAGGGTGGGAAGCACAGCCCCCATGCCTGGGTGTTCTCCCTGGGGGCTCTGTGAGGAAGTGGGGCCCCCTGCCTGCCTGGGGTGTTTCCTCCACCCCTCCCTGCTCCTGGCTCCTCCCTCTCTCCCTCCCTCCCCTCTCCCTCCCTGTAGAATCCAAGGTTGCTTATCAGATTTATGAACTATAGGGTATGTTTTTACCTTTGGTTTTTCTTTAAAATTAAACTTGGGGAAAATTACCACTCAGAGGTGTGTCATTAAAACAGAAAACCTGGAAATTTTTGTTTCATGTTTAATGGAACAGATGATCCTTTTTTTTTTAACCCAATTTTATCTGTGAATTGTGAGAGTCTTAGATTCCTAGGACTATGTTTATTTTTGTTTATTTTTTAAACACTGAGAGTACATATTTTTCCACATGTGTGGCCTGAATTTCTCCCAAATTTAGACGTGCCAAAAATGCCGCCCTTGGGAATTCCAGAGCACGGAAGAAGCAGGAATGGCACGGCCCTGCTTATGCTCCAGGCCAGAGGCTGCAGGCTGTGAGTGTCACACGGACACAGTCAGCGCTCACCCCACGGGGGAGTGTGGACATGGTGCAGAGCCTCTTGGCCACCTGTGGGTTAGCAGTTTAGGGCCCTGGTTCCTGGTCCCCTCCGTCACCTCTCCACTGTCCTCTTCCTCCTCTCCTTTCTCTGCCATTTGGTCTCCTGCAAGTTTCCCTCTCCATGCCAGGATGATACTTGCAGTACTAGAGCTTAGTTATAAATGTTAAAGAAGAAATTAATGGAGAACCAGCATGGTCTTTGATAAAATGCAAGATCAGAATTAGTTATTTTTATTAGGAAACTTTTTCCATTCGGAAATAACCTATGATCCAGCTACTTGGATGACCTAATTGACATTAAAAAGCTACAAGGATAGAAGCAAGTGACTTCCAAACTTCGCCTGTGCTGAAGGCTGTAAACAGAAATGAGCGCCTCCCTGCACCCTCGCCGTCCTCCCACACACATACCATTAACACTCTGTTGAATCTTCCTCTGGAACAGTTAGGTCTTCCACCCAGGTGGCTCTGGGATAGCACTGTGGTGCGCCCAATCCCCCTTCAGAACTGAACACTTGTTTCCTGGCCTGCTGGGAGGGTCACTGAGCCCTCTTAGAAGGGGTCCTCTAGCCGGAGGTCGAGCTTCCTTCCTGGAATCTGTGCGCAGGGCCGTGTTCAGCCCTGGGGCAGCTGCAGCAGGGCCTTGCAGTTCCCGCCTCCCGCGGGTCCCTGAGGCCTCGTATTTGAACTGCATGGCCTCCCTGCCAGGTCCTGCTCCACCCTTGGCCCCAGCCAAGTTGCTCTTAGGGGCCACCTTGGTAATGTCCTGTTCCAGAGGCAGTCTCTCTGGGCCAGTCTGCCAGTCACTAGGCTGCCTTTGTCATGTTGCTGATGACTTACTCACTGCAAGGCATTAGCTTACAGAAAAATACAAACTGTAAACCCCTCATTCCTCCACAGGCTGTTACTTTCCTTTCCCATCTTTTTTTACATTTATTCAAGTGCAAAATTCTGCTAAATGGTGAGCACTCACAGCAGCCTGAGGTGGGCCATTCTGGAGTTTCCTTTTCCCATCTTAGGCAGGCTGCCATCAGTTGGAAGTTTTTAAAGTGGATCTCTCCTTACCCCAGAGTCGTGGGTTTAAGACAATGAACCAGGGAAGGACTCTAGAAACTGCTCTGAAAGTTGGTGCCTGTTCCTTGATTCCTTACCAACAATGCTGTGTCCCCATTAAGAGTGCAGGCCCTGCCCTTCTCCCTGTGGGCTGGAGTCCTGTCTGCACTCTTCAGTTGTCCTGTTTGGGCAAGTCACTTACCCAGTGGAGCCTCAGTTTCCTAATCTGCAGCACAGACAGCTGTGAGACATGTATGAAGTGGCTCTTGTAATGTGAGCACCCAGTGCCTAGTAGCAGGCGGAGTGCTGCTGATAGTGGGCTTTAACAATAACGCCAACAGTGAACATGCCTTACGACATGGACATGGGACCATATTCCATATTAACAGAGCTAGGACCCAGATATCTGGCCTCTGGGGCTGTGTATCCCCATTAAGAGTAATGCTTGGGCTCTAAGTGCCACAGTTAAACAGAGAGGGCAGGCAGGCAGGGGCTGCGGCAGAGTTGGTTCTGTTATAGATGGAGAGTAAGCAAGAGCGACGGGAACCTGTCTCAGTTGTGAGGGACTCAGTGGACCTCGTGAACTTTGTGATGTAGGTGGAGCAGCCTGCATTTTGGCTGCTCTCACACACTAGAGGGGCAAACTCAAGGCATAGCTGTCCACCAGGCACCCATGTTGATACCTTTACTAAAGTGACTCGCCTGCCTTTCAGAAAGGGAGGGCCATGGCCAAGCAGCACAGGCCACAGGTGTCACGTTATTAGACTGTGGCTCCATGCTAGGGCTTTGCTATTGCACCAAATCTGGTAGTGCACTTTCCACTTTATTCTTCATGTAAATGTAAGTGCTTTTATGTAAGTATATCCACTTAGTGAAGTAAGTCCACTAGAACATAGGCTCATCCCACTAGGAACATTTTATTTCCTGCTGAAGCATGTTCTGGATGCTTAGTAAACCTTTGCTGAATTAGCAGGCACATCCACCAGCTGGTGTGAAGTGGTGCATGGGTTTGACACCTGCTGGTCTGCAGCTGCTGAGCGTCTACACTTTGGGATCAGACCCCCTGAAGCTTGCCTGTGCTCGTGGTTTTATTATGCTGGGTTTTATCAGTGTTTCTCTTCAAGCCTCCTTACCATATACATTGGTTTGTTGTGTTGAATGCAGTGCTATAAGAGTTCCAAGGACCAGCAGCCTCAGATGGAACTGCCTCTCCAAGGCTGCAACATCACCTATATCCCAAAAGACAGCAAGAAGAAGAAGCATGAGCTGAAAATCACCCAGCAAGGCACCGACCCCCTTGTCCTCGCCGTCCAGAGCAAGGAGCAAGCTGAGCAGTGGCTGAAGGTGGGTCGCCTGGTGACTCTGAGCCATTCCACTTCCCATCCTCTTCCTAGATCTTCTTTTATTTTGATTAGTTTTTTTTTCAAGCTAAAAATAGATGAAGCTGAATAGTTCTGTCTTTGACAGCTGGGTACGCTATTCTATCAGAGTCCCTCTTCATGTGGCTCCCATCTCAAGGAGGCCATCTGTCCCCATTTGCAGATTGCCCTAGGGAGTTCTCTTTTATTTTATTTTCTATAGTTTCACTTCATTGTGTCTGGATATGGGTTCCTTTTTGTTTATTCTGCTTGATACATGCTGAGCTTCTTAAATTGGTAGATTGTTTGTCATCTTTTGGGAAAAATTGTTCAGACCTTTTCCTAAAAGACAGCTTTACCCCATCCCCACTTCCTTGAGACCGTGTTTGATTTTGTCCTACCATCTCAAGTTTACTTCTTATCCCTTCTTTGTATTCACTGTCCTGTTTTCTTCTTCTTCAGTCTGGCTTGTTTTCCTTGCTACCTTCCAGTTCACTGTTTCTCTCTGACAGTTTCTAATCTGCTGTTAAATTTGTTTTGTTCACTGTGTTTCTAATGTTGAATATGGCAGGCCACTTTAATGAAGTAACGTAGGCTGGGTGGGTTATAAACAACAGAAACAAGCAAGCCAGCGGACAGTGTGTGGTGTCTTCTTTCCCTCAGCATTCCCTCAGGTGCTGGAGCTGGGAGTCCAAGACCAAGGTGCCACAGATTTGGCGTCTGGAGATGGCTGCTCTGCAGTGGAGAGCTGTCTTCTCACTGTGCCTTCACATGGTGGCAAGGGCAAAGGCCGCTCTTGGAGCCTCTTTTATCCGGGCACTGATGCTATCTATGAGGCACCACCTCCCAGAAATCCTGTCCCCTATCATTTATATTGTTTGCAGGTCAAGAACGCTACAGGTAGAATTGATCTCTCTCTCCCTCCCTCCCTCCTCCGAGGGAACTTGTGTCCTGAGTCTGGTGATATCTGTGTATGCTTCCAAACCATGCTGTCCCTTGGCATGCCTGAACCATGACCATAAATGACATGGTTGCTCATGTTTCAGACTTTCACATAAGTGGCTTCACACCCCGCTGTCCTCCAGGGCTCTTGCCACTCAGAATTTTCTCAGCCATCCTCGTGAGTGGGACCTCTTTGGGCATCTACGTGCCACGAGCTCTGTAGAGCATGTCCTCTGGCTTTATGCCTCAGTTTCCTTAGGATGGGACCCTCACGGGGCATCTCTGGGCATAGGACGTGCACACCTCTGACATCATGGATTCTGCCAGGTTGCTGTGTCGTTTGTGCAGTTATGCTTCTGCCTGCCACAGAGAGTCACCTTGGTTTTTTCTGGGTCCCTGCAGGGTCTCTTGGTGCATGTGCAGGAGACGGAAATGCCCCTCCTGGTTCAGGCAGCAGTAGACGAACATGATCGAGATGAGTTTTTCAAGTGGCTTTGCTGGAATCCTCAAGGATCACACAGGTTCCCTCGGGCATCGCTGTGTGGGTCCCAGGTCCTGTGCTCTTCACAGACAGGCCTCCACACTGGCCCAGCACACACCTCTCTGGCCCAGACTTGCCCACTGTGCTACAAGTGGAAGTAATGTCACAGGAATTGTTAAGGAGGAAGTGGGAGAAAATGACTTAAATGCACTCTTGAAGTATAATAGACAGCTAGAGCATGAAAACATGATATTGTTCCTTGCACCCCGCCAGGTCCCCATGGGACTCTACCTGGCTAACAGGAGGCCCCATGCCACGGGGGCCGTGGGTCAGCCTCAGCCGGTGCTGCCTGCATCGTTCTAGCTCGTGGCCCAGGCTGTAGATGTTTTGAAACAGCTTTAATATAACATTAAAAACCCTTTAACAAAGACACACATGCTTCTGTCAAGCACAGGAGCTGGAGGCGGGTGGCCTTGGAGGCCTGGCCTTGTGCTCTTGAGGGATTCCTGCCAGAGTGGTTCTTCCTGTGTCTGACTGGTGTGCGTGTGTGTGTGAGTGTGAGAGAGAGTGTGCGTGTGTGTGTGTGTATGAGTGTGTGCATGACGGTGTGTATGCATGTGTGAATGTGTGTGTGCATATGTGTGTGACTGCGAGTGTGAGTGCAAGTGTGTGTGCATGAAAGTGAGTATGTATATGCGTGTGTGAATGTGTGCGTGTGTGTCCATGTGAATGTGTGTGAGTGTGTGAGTGCAAGTGTGGGTGTGCATGAGAGTATGTGAGTATATGTGTGAGTGTGTATGAGAGTGCATGTGTGCGTGAGTGTGTGAGTGCGAGTGTGTGCGTGTATGAATGTGTGTGAGTATGCTGTGAGGGTGTGTGTGAGAGTGTGTGTGTGTGTGAGCGTGTGTGCAGATGCTGCAAGCAGGAGCCGTTGTGCAGAGGTCAAGCAGAAGACAAGAGCCAATCTTCCCAGAAGCAGAGTGGTCAGGTTTCCTTAAAAAATGTGCAGAGATTGTGTTTCTGGAAAAGAGAGTTCAAGTTAAAAGCAAACAAAAATACCGCAAAACATATAACAGTTAGTTTTTGGAGCATTGTGACTTTGCATTCAGATGCAGTTCTCTCCAGTATGTGTTGAAGTCCTCACAGAATGTGGCTCTCTAAATAGAGCTACGTTGGTGCAGCGCACTCGCGTGTAGTCCTCCTGAGGCCCAGGGTGACAGAGCCTCTGTTTGTTCTTCTGAACTAACCCTGAAGGTGCCTTTGGCCTTCGATGGAGAGCCAGGGGGGAGGACACTGACACGAGGTGACCTGACTTCTTCCACTGAAGTGACTCCCTGGCCTTCCCACATACCTCCTCCGAGTCCTGGGCAGGATCCTTGTTGTTTCTGGGGAAGACGGTCTTGTGATGGCAGGAATGCCCCCAGTTGCTGTCTGGGTCTCTGTCCTGCCGTGTGCCTCCCCCTTCCCAAGCACTGTGGGGGACATGGCTCCCCTCTGCCAGGAATTTCAGTTCTGGCTGGGAGAGGGATCAGTGGCTGGACAACAAGGCAGTGCGGTGGCCAGCGTGCGCTGTGTTGGCTCCTCTGTGTGGCTCCTTGAAGGCTGTCGCCAGGCACTGGCTCTGTGGCCGGGCCACTTCTGCCGCCAGCAGCCTGGTGTGGGAGAGCTGGCTGTGCCAGGGAGCAGCTCCCTGGAAGGCAGCCTGGCAGGGCGCTATGCAGGTGGCTTTTTTTGTGCCAAAAACAGCAGTGTTTTCTCCTGTGAAGCTTTCAGAAGTCAGTGCAGAGGACAGGGGGCCGTGTCCCAGGCTCTACCTGCCTGGTGGCAGCCTTGTTTCTTTGGCTTTTCCTTCCTTCATTCCTTTCCCCGTAGAGATTCTCAATCCAGTTTATTTTTCATTCCCTCATTTTTCCCCTTGACCAGACTTTCAGCTGCTGTCACATGCTGGCCCTGGAGCACAGCTGAAAGGACCCAGCCTCTGTCAGGGAGCGCAGTGTGGAGGAGACTCAGGCCCAGGAGCATGTCCGGGAAGAGCAGTCCTGGCCCTCTGGGGGTGTGCGAGGGTGGCCACGCCACGTGGACCACAGGGAGGCATGGTAGTGGGCTTTCCATCCCTGCGCAGACAGCTTAGGGGAAGAAAAGTGCTAGGCTTGGGTTGCAGAGGCTCCAGCCCGTGCTTGTCGCTGGTGGTCTGCCTTTGCCTCTGGGCCTGGTGAGGCGGAACAGCATGGCAAGGGCACACAGTGAGGCAGCTGGGAAGCAAAAAGGGTCCCAACATCCTCTTCAAGGGCACACCCCAGTGACCTGACTTCCACAGGACCCGCCTCCCAAAGGTCTACCCCCTCCCAGGAGCACCGGAGCCTGGCGATCAACCTGTAGCATGTGGCCTTGAGGGACACTAGTGCAGACCATGGCAGGAGGCCAGGCAGGCTCCCTGGAGTTGTGGGAGCCTGAGGCTGAAGTGTAAGAGATGGGTTCTGTTTGGCTGGGAGGAAGTGTGTGCTCTCCCCAGGAGACCCTGGCCCTGGAGAGGTGGGGGAGGGGATAATGGAGCAACTCTGCTGAAGATGCTCTATGTTCTTCCCCATGGGAAAACCAGGAGGAGACAGAATACAGACCTTCTTGGTATAAAAGCTTTTGCAGAGATTGTAGGATTTTGCAGGTTCTGGTTTGGCGGCACCGCTTTTTAGTGCAAAAGGAGAATTTGTCGGGTTCAGGTTTATGTGCATAGTTGAAACCTGGTTCCTTTCTTTGGATCTGTGACTGGGAAAGCACAGAAGTCACTTAGCACCTGTGAGGGAGAGGTACTGGGCAGGGCGCTTCACATCCTTGTAACCACTCTGTTTTCTCTGTCACTGCCAGGGTGTCATCTTGTGCATGTTCAGGTTAGGACAGAGAGGCTCAGATTGAGTGGCCCAGCCTTGCGTGCACAGCAGGTGGAAGAACTAGGAGTAAACTAGGAGCTCTTGTTTGGCGGAAAAGCTCAGGAGCTGCTTCCCTAGAAAAAGAGTCTTGTCTTTAAATCAAGTAAAAATGTATCTTGTCAGTTGAGGATTTGGTCATCACGTGGGCAGGAGGGCACGAAGACCCGCCGTGGGGTGGTCAGTGTGGAAGAGGGAGGAGCAGGGAGAAGCTGTGGGCGGAGCGCCTCCGGGTCCTACTCGAATCTCAGAAATCACCAGGAGGAGCGATGCCGCGAGCCCTCTGGCTGCCTCCTCACTTTCTTCTTCCCTGTGCCGTCCACTCCTGAGACAGCTCGGGTGTGGACGCAAGTCACCCTGCGCTCTGCACATGAGGCATCCGAATAGCAGAGTGCCTGGGGACACATCCTGCTTGTCAGCTCCGGGCCAAGTCCAGCCCAGTGTGACTGCAGGGCATCTGTGGAGGCTGGTGCCCGGCCACTGCCCAGCTCTCTGGGGCTGGCGTTCCTTTCTGCCCAGAAGCAGCTTGGCTTGGCTCCTGCTGCAGTGTAGATCCAGGAGGAACAGGCGGCTTCTGTAAGACTTACCTGCTGACTTGTGGGGACAAGAGCGTGTGAGTTACACAGGCACGTGGTTCTTGTTTCCTTATTCACCTCACGTCCCGTGACGGGCCACACCTGGACGTGGTATGAGCTTAGTTGTGATGGAGAAGCCAGCAGGTGGCCATGAGGGCCCCTTGTGCCAGCATGGGGACATGGGCTGGTGATTCCTACTCTCCACCTAAGTTGCAGAGAGGCTCACCGTAGCGAGTGCCCATGGTCACAGCGCGTCTGTGTGGTGAAGGAGTTTGGGTCAGATGCTGGCTTGGGCATCTAACGTGCAAGGTCTCGTTTCCTCTTCATTTAGCCGAAGTCCTGCAAGACAGGTCACCTTGATGCCTTCCTTTGTGTTAGTCAGATTTTCATCACTGTGACCAAAACACCTGACAAGAGCAACTTAAAAAGGAAGAGTTTCTCTGGGCTCACAGTTGCACGGGTTCTGTCCCAGGTCAGCGGACTCCATTCCCCAAGCCGGAGGTGACAGAGCATCCTGGTGGAGGGCATAGTGGAGGACAGCGGCTCAGCTCCTGGGACCCAGGAAGAAGGGAGGGAGGGAGAAAGGGAGGGAGGGGGAGAGAGAGGAAGGACAAGATGTAGTCCCCATGGGCCCACACCCAGTGACCTACCTCCTCCAGCCATGCCCCTCCTGCCTCCAGTTACCACCAGTAATGCATTCAAATTATCAATCCATCACATGAATTAATTCACTGATGAGGTCACGGTGCTCATAATCAGCTCACTTCTGAACATTCCTACTTTAACACCTGAGCTTTTGGGGGACACCTCATATCCACACCATAATGATGAAACTGAGGCTCAGAGAAGCTAATTATCTCCCCCATAGCTGCACAGCTCGTTCCTGAGGGTCTGTCCTCATGTGTCTCTGAGGAGGTAGGCCTGGCCAGGCAGCAGTGTTCTCAGACCCTCCCCGTGAAGAGCCTCTCTGCATTTTACTCTGTTCAGAGGGCTGAAGCCTTTAGTAGGAAAAGGAGCACTTTGAGAAACCTTCCTTTGTGCATCGGCTTCCTCCAGCCTTGCCCCTCCCATAATCGCCGCCTCCCTCCCAGGGAGTCTTCTCGTGGGGTCGGCTGGCTCTGGCTGTCTGCCCAGCTCTCGCCTTCTTGCTGGAGCCCCCTTCTCTCTGCTCCTTTGGGGCTGCCCTCTCTGCTGGCCTGTGTGGCACTGCTCAGTCTCTTCTCCAGCCTGATTGCAGCCGCCTGAGCTGAGGTCGCTGCCCACCTGCCTGTGGAAGCTCCGTCCTTCATTCCCTGCGGCTCTTGAAGCTGCTCACTCCATCTCATCTGCCTGGGGACCCTGGTTCATGCCCAAGTCTACACTGTGCAGGGCCCTTCTCAGAGCAGGAACTCTAGCGCACTGTTCTGCTCTGCTGCCCTGGGACCTGGGACGGTCCCACCGGGTGAGCCAAGGCGCGAACATGTGCGGACCTGTGTCTGTTCAGTGCCAGGTGCTCCTGGCCCTCCAGCTTCCCTGCACGCCGTCGGCCTTGGTCTGTTCACCCCTGGTCTGGCCTCCGTCCTGAACCTCTGCTTTCCACAGGTGATCAGGGAAGCCTACAGTGGCTGCGGTGGCCCTGCGGATCCTGAGTGTGTTCCACCGCCCAGTGCCCCAGTGCACAAGGCAGAGCTGGAGAAGGTAAGGGCGAGTCTCTCCAGGAACCGGGACTCGTGAGTGATTTGGGTGTCACTCCAAGTGTTTGGGTTCTCTTAAAATGTCTTTTTATTTTTAATTGAGACACACTAATTGTATATGTCTGTGCATGCTGTGTGACCTTTCAACACTAGTAGACAGTGTGTAACCATTGAGTCAGGGAAATTGGCGTGTCTGCCACCTCAGACATTTGGTATCTTATTATACTGGGAACATTCAAATTGCCTGCAAGCTTTAATAACACTGAGAATTTCAGGGCTGCAGTTGGAAAACAGATGCAGTCCTGCTTGCTGTCCTCTTCCGAGTCTGCTCTGGACAAGGCTCCAGGGCCTCGCTTGCTGTGGACGAGCTGTGGAACCTTAGGGGGTCTTGTGCAGAGCCACGGAGCTGTTGCCTATTGTGACATGCAGCAGGCACTTCACAACCTGCCTTCCCCAGGGTCTAACCCCCAGGCAGGCGGAGCTCACCGCCCCTCTGCTTCTGCCAGTTTTCTTGCTGGGAGGAGTACAGGGCGCAGTAGTTGGTGTGTAGCTTGTTGCCTGTGCACGTCTTCTTGCCAGAGGTGCGGGGGGCACCCTGTAGTGCCGCGTTCCTGCTCTGATGTCCTTGGTCTGCACATCACTGGAACTGTTCCTGGCTCTGGCCGTGGAGTCGTCCCTTGCAGCTGTGTCCTAGGAGCGTCCCAAGCCTGCCTGCCGAAGCCCCAGCCAGGGGACGAGCGGATCCTCCTATTCTCTGTCCTTGTGTTAGGGTTCTCCAGAGATGCAGAACTGAGGGGTGTGTGTGGAAAGAGGTTTGTTCAGGGGTGTGGCTCCCACAGCTATGGCGGATGCAAGTCCTGATGTGCATGCTGGACACAGCAGAGGCCCAGGAGTGACATGCAGGCTGGCCCCCGGCCTCTGCTGCAGCAGGCCCTCTAGCTCAGGCAGGAGGCTGGTCTTTTCATCCTGTCGAGTCTTCACACAATGTGTGAGGTCCACCCACATCAGGGGGACAGCCTGCTTATACGAGTTCACTGATTGGATCACCCAGGAACGCCCCCTTCCAACCTGACACACAGTTAACCACCTGGTATTTTAGTAGAACAGCCTGTTGCTTTATTCCTGACTATAAACTCTTACTGTATAACACTGAGAAAGTTCAGAGAAACGTAAATAGCAGGAAGAAGTCACTCAAGTCTGCCCCTCTTCATGCCCTCCATGGCATTCGCCAGGTTTCCCTGGGTGTGTTTCTTTTACATTTCGGATGATCTTGTGCAGTCAGGTTTCTTACACGCCTTGTTTCCCACCTGCCTGAATCTGGCTGGCCGGCTCCTAGGTTTTGACATTCATAACAAGCAGCAGGGTTCTGCAGTTTCATCAGCTGGATGTGACGCTTTGCCACCTTCTTATCACTGAGGTAGCTGTGCAGTCCCCTCTCCCCACAACTATCCCATTTTTCCTTTTTCTAGACTGCTTAAATAACGTGGTAGTAAGACCTTTTGCATAAACCTCTGCTGCTTGTCTGCCTATTACCCGAGCACAGATTCCCAGGAGCTGAATTATTAGCCCATAGGAGGGAGCTCTGCTAAGTGTCTGTCCCACTGCTAATCCCGTCACTTTCCCCGAGGCCGTGGGTCTCACTCCCGCCAGTGCCTCCCAGCTCCTGGTGCACTCCCATCAGAACTGGTGACGTGCCTTTCCTTAGCTTGGCCTCTGGGCTGCGTGGTGTGTTCCTGGGCAGCTGCAGGTCTGAGAGCGGGGCAGTGCTGGCTCTGGTACTTGGAGCACTGGCCGGGTGCACAGTAGGAGCCTGCTGCATGCCACTACTTTCGTTACCAGAGTTCTTGCTGGTTTCCTTTTTGTCTGGCTGGCCAGTCTCTGTGGCTCTGGGGGTTAATGTGGAGGAGCAGAGACACCCATTTTGGAAGCCATTCCTCCTCTGACTCCACAGGTTCTGAGGAGGGATGGAAGGGTCCAGCTGCCACACTGTGGAGTCCTGATTATGCTCATGACATCAGGAGATCAGGCCTGAAGTAAACAAGGAGCCTAGCCCCACTGTTTTATTTTGGTGCTGGGGATGGAACCCAGGACCCCAAGCTTTGCCAGGCAAGCACTTGACTGCTGAGCCACACCCCCGGCCATGGGAGGTTTTGATAGTAATTTCTCTCTTTCTGTGTTTGTTCTGAATACATTTGTTACAAGTAAATACTTGACATTTACCCGATTATTGGCAAATGACAGGGAAAAGATAGATGAGGGATTATTTACTCCTGCAAAGAAAATATGGCTTAGTGAGTAATCCTTATACTTTTTCATGACTGTAAGAAAAAGTGATTTGAGTGGAGGGCAAGGCACGCACATGTGTCAGTACACCAGAGCCACGGAGTGGTTCTCTTGGTTGGTTTGCATTTTGAAGCTTCTGCAGCTGCCTGACCAGCAGGTCTGTGCTGGAGGGAAGCCCCGGCTCTCTGCGCTGAGTGGATCCCACCACATCTGACTTCCTTCCAGAGGCTTCTGACAACCCATCAGCGTCGCCAGAGCCGTGTGGCCTCTAGGAGCAACCTAACCCTCTGTGTCCTTACAGAAGCTGTCTTCAGAGAGACCCAGCTCAGATGGGGAGGGTGCTGTGGAGAATGGCATCGCCTCGTGCAACGGAAAAGAGCAAGGTGAGCCCCACCTGTGGCCGAGTGCAGACAGGGGGAGGCAAGGGCGGTGGGCACGCAGTGACCACATGGTGCTCTGGGCTTCAGCTGCGGACACCCTGCCTGCCACAGGTCATCTGACAGGAGCAGGGCCCTGTGGTCAACCTCAGCCAGGGATCACCTTCCCATCCTGCCAGCCCCAGCCTGGGCAGTGCCCTTGTTCATAGTGCCCAAGTGTATTTTGAACTGATGGTTCCTGCCAGCCTGCTTCCTTGCTAGATCTATTGCTGAGACGGATTTGTACCAAGGAAGGGCTGGCATCTTGCTTGAGACCTTTGGGGAATGAATGGGACCTCGAGTGGCTGCCCCAGCACTACTTTCGCTTAGCCATATGATCAGGAGCAAGTATTCCCTGCATGAACTTCAGTTTCCCTGTCTTTAAGACGAGGAGACCAGAATCTGAAGTCTTTTTTAAAAAGATTTTCTGAAAGATCTTTTTTGTCTCTGTGCTGATCCTCCTTGCGCTACCTTATTTCTGATTGGCGTGTTCTGTGTGTATGTAAAGGACAAGGGGGACCTGAGATGCCCATTTGGGAGCTGCTGTGCCCCTGGCTCCCCAGGTTCTGGGAGTGATGGAGGGTCCAGTGCCGCCCACACTCCCTCAGAGGCTGACAGCATCCTGCTGGTGCTCAGTGAGCCCGGAGACCAGGCCCGAAGTACACAAGGGACCCAGCCTACCCGCCCGTGACAGGGTTCTGTCAGAGTCAGTCTGTGATTCGCCCCTTTCTGTCTCATTCTCCACATCTGTCATCCATCACCCCATATGTTTAATACCCGATTTCTCCCCAACTGCTTTCCTTTCCTTATTTTGCTCTATCGTCCATATATGAGAGAAACATTTGACCTTGACTTTCTGAGTCTGGTTTATTTCAGTCAGCATGATTTTCTCCATTTCCACCCATTTACCAGCAAATGCCATCATTGCATTCTTCTGAAAATGTTTTTATTTCACCTGCATTTACGTTTTATAAACCGTGGTAGAACACATACACCGTAAGAGCAGCCATTGTGACGATCCCTGTGCATAGTTGATGGCATTAAGCGCATTCTCACTGCTGGGCAGCTGTCTTCGTCCATCCCCAGAACCGTTCCATCTTCCCAAACTGAACTCTGTCCCCGTTAACCCTGGCTTTCCTCCCTAGAGCTGACACATGCAGTGCTGCGTCTGTCTCTGAGTTCCATGGCTCTGGGGCTGTGTCCTGTAGTGACTGGCTGTTTCACTCAGGGTGTGTCTTTGTGGTCAACCCAGAGTGTTGCTTGTGTCAGAAGTTTCTTCCTTTTGTCACATCGTCATCACACACTATGGGGGACCGGGTGTTGAGCACCCCTATGTGCGCATGTTAGAACAATGTAATTTGGCCACAGTTCCTCTGCCTCCCTCCGGCCCCTTGCTCTCCTCTGCTGAGGTACCTTTCATCTCATAGATCCCCACTTTCCTTTCCTCTCTCCTCTCCAGCTTCCACGTGAGGGGAGCACGTGACCCTGGGCTGTCTGGGGTGGGCTGTCTGACGTGGGCGTGTTTGGCTTTAACATGATGTTAAGGATGTTTCCACCTGTTTTCTGGTGTCCTTTCTTTCTAAGACTGTGAATTCCATCCTAGGAAAGCACCACATTTTGCACATTTGTCCACCGGTCAGTGCACCGGGCTGCTCCTGCTCTTGGTGCTCCTGAGCAGGGCCTCTGGGAACAGTGTGCAGGTGTGCACGCCGCTCTCTCCCAGCTCAGCTCTGCCCATGGCCTGCAGTTCTGTGTTGGCAGACGTCTCTCAGGCATGGAACCATCACCACCGTCAAGACAGGACGCTCCTGCTCCTCCAGATGTCCTGTGCGTGCCTTTGAGCCACCTGGCACTGCTGAGCTGCTTCCTGCCCTGCAGGTGGACCCCCTTCTGGGTCCCCCTCCCCATTGCCATCTGCTTCCCTGCTGAGGCGGTGAAGATGGCTGCAGGGGGCGGTCTTCTCGGGGTGGCTGTGCACGCTGGGTCTTCCCCTTCCCCACTGCAGAGCCGCTCTGGCTGTGCTAGGCAGGTGGACCTGTGCCTCTTGCCCCTTGGGCACTGATCCCAGTGTGGGTTGCCAGGCCATGAGGAGTCTCACCAGTCTCAGTGTTGTCCCTTCTGCTCTGTCCGGTCCCTTCTCTGTGTGGAGTGTGACTGTGGTTTCCCTAGTGACTGGAGGGGGCCGAGCAGTTTTCCTGTGTTATTGGTGGTTGCTGTAACTCTGTGAGGTGTCTTCTCGGCAATTTCTCCATGTTTTTATTGGGTTGTTCACTCCTATTGAGCTTTGAGGGATCTGTGCTTGTTCTGAATGCAAGTCCTTTGTCAGGTGTGTGTTTTGTGCAGCTTTTCTGCTTCACTGGCTTTAACGTCCTAGGAGTATGCCTGGAGGTGAGGGCCGTGACTTGTGGTCGGGAGGGAAGCCTCCCTCCACAAATCCAGGTGACTCTGCTCTCCTAGAGCCTGTGACCCAGCTGCCCAGGTGCCCTGTGGGGTCAGTTGGAAGCAAGGGTGCCCTCTCTGGTGAGAGGCCGGCCCGCAGCTGTAGCAGCTAGGCTTGAGGACCCTGGTGCCCTGCCGTCAGGACGTTGGTGCCACCAGGTTCTCATCAGAAGCTTTCGTGGTCTGCTTTTGCAAGGTGGCTTACCAGCTGGGTCCCCTCTGTGAAGCTTCTCAGTGAGCGTGTTGTCTGTGTCCTCCATGGGTGCTGCCTATGATCAGGACCTGGAAAGCGGTCTGAAGTTTTCCCTGAAGTCAAATGACCTACAGCCTCCGTGGTCCAGCTTAGCTGTGTTTTTGTTTGCTTTTTGTTTTGAGGCTGGTCTAACCATGTCGCCTGGCTTTTTTCCCTACTCCTGCGTCCAGCCGTCTGCTGGCCCAGCCAGGACCGCAGCCCACCACTGGGCTTGGCCCCTGCCCTGCTGTTACACTCCGTGGACGCTGCTCAGCTGGTCTTTCTCTGTCTGTTCTTTCTTCCCCGATGCACCTGAGGGGCATGTGGATGGAATGGCGCACCTCTATGACACGGGCAGGGGAACACTGGCTTCTCCTGCCCTCCTGTCCCTTTGTCATGCCCTTCTGGCCTTGGGACTCAGAGAGCCGCCTGCTGCAGCCACTTCCTTTTGCCCAGCAAGGTGCTGTGGGTGTGGCAGACACTGAGGAAACGGTCACCAGAGGGGATTAATGGCCCAAATACACCCCTCCCGTCCTCCCTCCACTCCTGGCTGCATCGGAAGCTTCCAGCTGAGCCTCCCTCACTGGCCGCGTGTGGTTTGCAGACATCTCTGTATAGTTGCCTGAGTGTGAGGATCTACCCTGAAGGTGGCACCAGACTCGGTGGTCGGATCGGGCGCCTGGCTCACTCGCCAGCTCTTCCTTCAGGGCAGAGTCCTGGTGTTTAAGACGCCAGTGCATGTGGCTTGTGGTGAGTGGGTCAGCATTCTGTTGACACTGTAGCTGACATGAGCAGAGAAGATAAAGGTCCCAGGGCAGTGCATAGGGAAGCAAGCACATCCCCAGCCTACTCTGCCTCCCCCATCTGCACGTGGGTCGGGGTGGACTCAGTGAGTCCGTAGTCCGATGGCACTGTCCCACCCTCTCCCACCAGCCTTGACAGCAGAGCGCCTAGGTCCCCTTCTGTGGGATGACGAGGAGCTGCCTGGCTTTGTGGGTTTAAGTGCACGGAGTGGCCTTGCTTCCATTGTCTCGGTCACTCTTGTACCCACCTACCTCCACACTATCTGGACCCTGCACTTCACCGCTGTGCGTCTTCAGTGAGTGGGGAGTTCTGGTTTGTAATTGTGCTAAATTCTGCCTTTTGTTTGCTAAGTGGCCTCACGAAGTTCTTGATGGTTTTTTCTCATGTCCCTACACACTTTGGCTTTTCTTCCAAGGATGGCCTGACTTCTGCCTTTGCAAAAGTTAAGCAGTAGGTATTGAAGGAACCACAGATGTTAATTATTTTCTTAGGTCTTTGTAGTCAGAGCAGCAAGCTCTTTCCCAGCAGAGCCCATCGGTGTCATTGGAGTGACTGTGAAACCCCAGGCTGATGAGACGGACAGCGAGCGCTGTGCCAGGGAGAGTTGCCTGCTCATGCTCTGTGAGCCTGGGACAGGGTGGGTGCCTTCTGGGTGCTTCGCTGTCCTGGGCCACATGTCTTTGTGGAGCTCGGCTGGAGTAGGTGATGGCGCTGGATTGTCTGCGGAGTGTGTGACAGCAGCGTGGCCTGCAGGGCATGTGAGATGCCAGGGTGGCCTGCAGGGTGTGTGAGACAGCATGTGCCTGCAGGGTCCGTGCCATGGCAGAGTGACCTACAGGGCTGTGAGATGGCAGGGTGGCCACCCATGGTGGCTTTCCCTTTTTGTTTGGTCCAACTGACATGGAATGATCAGCCTCTCTTCCCAGGTCGCAGGTGGCCACCTTCTCTTTGTGTCCTCACACGGGCCCTCTTCCGTGCCCTCACCACCAGGATCTCACCCCGGGATCAGGGTGGTCTTTCCTGATGCTTCCCTACAGGCCCACCTCCCCGTGCCGCCCCTGGGGGTCTGAGCTCCCAGTGACTGGGGCACACTCAGCCCGCAAGGCTGGGTTCCCAGTGGCTCTGCTCACTGTGGCACAGCCACAAGGCTTGTCACCATCCTGGAGAGGGACTGAGGAGTAGTGCCAGTCCCACTGGGCCTGAGGGCAGGTGTGAGTAGGGGAGGGCCAGGCCCGAGGTGGGAACCTGTGTGATGCCCCCCGCCCTGACCACCTCACAGTGGGCGGCAGAGGAGCAGCAGACGACTGCCTGTTCCCATGGAAGAGGGCCTCTGTGGGTGGAGGGAGCTGGGGCGTGTCCAGCAAGGATCGCCACAGGCTCCTAGAGGGCTCCTCTCTGCCTTATCCTGCGTGCTGTGTGCTTGTTCCTTTCGGGGGAGACAGGAGCCGTTGGCTTTCCTGAGGTCCTGAAGGGTGGCTGCCCAGAGGCTGACCGAGGGCTGGGCGGGGTGCTTGGCCTCCGTGCAGCACAGGGGCCGGGCTGTGCTGAGGGTGGCTCCAGGGAAGGCCTTTTGCCCTCGCAGGTGCATGGTGCCCTTAGGAGACTGACTGGGCCAGCCCACCCTTCCCGAGGACTGTTGCTCACATGCCTGTTCCGATTGCTGCCTGACCCCGTCCCTACAGTTCTATTAGAGGTCACGGACAAGGCCTGAGGGTAGGGGGGGTGTAGGTGACTGAGCTGAGCAGGGGTAGGTCACCAGCTGGTGGCCAGTTGCCCCTCTGTGGTGGGAGTCAGTATGGAGAGAGAGCTGCCCATGTCAGAGCTGGCTGGAGCCTGTCTGTGTGGCTCTGCTGACACTTTCCCACCTGTGGGTCCAGGTTTGCCAGGTATTTGTGTTTCAGGAGAAGCTTGAAATCTTTTTATGCAAAACGTTTGTGAATTTGTATATTAACCCAATGAAATAGAGCATCCCAGCTGAAAGGCAGGCGGCGGTCTAGAGTCTGGACAGGGCAGAACGGAGCAGGAGGGCAGGAGGTGCCCAGGGGGACCCGGGCCCCTCTGTTCCCTGCGACCCGCACTTCGCCTGCTCCTTCTGCTCCGCTTCCCCAGGCCTGCAGCCCGCATCAGCAGCTGCTCCTCTTGCGGGCAGCCCTTTCCTCTGAAGTCGGCAGGACTCCTTCCTTGTTACTGAGCACTCGTCCTGAAGTCCACCACCAGCCACTCTCCCACAGGGCCCTGTGGTTCCTGCCACTGCTTGGTGCATGTGGACACTTGTGTGTGTGCGCAGACGTGCTGCTTATGCTGGACACACGTGTGGCTGTGTGTCCTCAGCCCTCTCCAGGGTGCAGGC
Organism: Marmota marmota marmota; assembly: GCF_001458135.2. Taxonomy (NCBI): domain Eukaryota; kingdom Metazoa; phylum Chordata; class Mammalia; order Rodentia; family Sciuridae; genus Marmota; species Marmota marmota. Next base: position 3,650,657 of record NW_026000108.1, read on the forward strand.
TTCCGGAGAGCAGCTCTGTGTCCTGCTTTGGCCACAGCATCTAGACCCCGGTGACATAGAGCAGGTACTTAAGCGTGCCTGATGAGCCCAAGTGGGGGAAGAAGACACGAGGTGATTTAGGCTTCATGTCTACTTTTTAAAGTTAACATCCTCAATTAAAACAAGCTTTTGTTGACAGTGAAGAGGAAGAAAAGTTCCAAAGCGGAAGCCAAGGGAACCGTGTCTAAAGTCACTGGGAAAAAAATTACCAAGATCATTGGTTTGGGCAAGAAGAAGCCATCCACCGACGAGCAGACATCGTCAGCCGAGGAGGACGTCCCCACCTGCGGTGAGCCTGGTGCAGCGCCCTGCTGGGGCAGCTCGGTTGCCAGAAGCAGTTTTATTTATGTTAATGGACGGTTTTGCAGGGGGTTGGGATGATTGCTAAGGTTCCTTCAAGAGTAAAATCCCCAGCTCTCAGGCCTGTGAGGTTGTCCCACGACCCCCTCCAGCAGCCTCAGGCTAGAGCACACATGTACTGCAGTGGGCAGAGGCGGGAGGGCAGAGAGGGTGGCGATGGAGTTAGACCAGTGCTCTCTTGTGCCAAGGTATAGAATCACACCTCATCATAGTGTCACAGGTCCCTGGCCGCCCGACTGGCTCTTCCCTCTGGCCCCATCTCTGGGCAGCTGCGTCTGTCAGGGTGGGATTGAGCTTGTGTGTTCAACAGTGGGCCAGAAGGCCCTGCCGCCTTGGCTCGTGTCTAGGAGCAGGAGAGGGGACAGTACAGGGAACTGCAGAAGTGAGCTTGCCACGCCCAGCTGTGGTCAGTAGTGCTGGGCCACTGCAGAGGCAGCCAGGGCCTCCCAGGACGTCATGTGGGCTGGGCCAGCCAGGGGCCAGTGGAGGCCTCCGGGAAGAGGAGGGCTGACTGTAGGCAGCCCAGCCAGAAGAATGCCTGGCTCTCCTAGGAGAGCAGCTCCCAGCTGAGAGGTGGTGTTTGCCTTTCCTGGTTGTGGTGCTGGACTGTGCCCAGAGCCTGCTGCCTGCTGGGTAGGGAGTAGGGCTCTAGCACTAGCTGCACCCACCGGGCCCTTTGCCTGTGGTAAACCATCACCAGTGGTGGGCCTCCGCTCAGCTGCTGCTGCTGGGCCGTCAGCTTCCGCCTCCCTTCACTTCCTGCTGCCCGCCCCTTTCTCCCCTTCCCTCCTTGAGCATGTCACATCCAAGGTCTTGGGGGCCTTTGAGGGTAGCAAAAGGGCAGCATGTGGGTCCTGCCCAGTGGGCCCAAGCTGGGCCATGAACACGGAGGCAAAGGTGCAGCAGCTCCCATGTCTTTTGCAGAAGGAGCACCACGGCAGGGGCAGGAGCAGGAGGGTGGGCAGGTGGGGGCCAGGCCAGGCAGCCCCCTCCGAGCTCCCCCCGGGGTTCTGGGGCGTTGCCTGGTGTCAGCTTTTCATGGACAGAATGCAGCCCTCTGGGCAGTGGCTGGGAAGGCCTCACAGGGTTGCAGGAGCTGTCGCCGCGTGTCCCGTGGGAGTGGGAGCCACAGCCTGTGAGGTGGGTTGGGGAGACCGATGACGCTGTGCAGAGACGGTGCCCAGGAGTACAGTTGTTGTCCTTGTCAGGGCTGCTGCAGACAGAAGCCGGGCGAGGGACACTGCCGTTCTTTCCACCCACAAGGAAAGAACTTGCCTGGATCAGCCAGGTGGGGCAGAGCTGTCACCAGGGGTGGAGGATGGTGCACAGGCTGGTGACGCCATGCAGTCCTCTTGGAGCACTGGGGAATTTCCCCTCCCATCAGTCCTTGCTTGCAACAGGATGGGAGTTAGGGGTTAATTGTGTTTGCAGTGTAAACTGTTCTAGGTCAGTGGAGGAAATAGGAATTCTTTTGTGAAAAGCAGTCACTAATATGGAAGGCAACTCAGAGACTGTAGTCCAAACTCTCCTTATGCAAATGAGAATATTGAAGCTCAGAGAGGTTGAGTGACTAGCTGCAAGTCACACAGCTCATTGAGGGCAGAGCTGGCTCTCTGATTTAGCTGATTCCTCATACTCTGCCTTTTCCCTCAGCTTTCTTGTCCAAAAGAGCTTGCCACTCATAGGACTCCTAATGAATGACCCTCTCTGTGTAATTAGACGCAGCATAAACCTCAGTGCCGGCCCTTTCTTGGAAGTGCAGCTGATCTTGACTGAGCAGGAGGAGCATGTGGCCCACGCACCAGACTCCACCATCCTGCTCGGTGTGGCTCCTCTCTGTGAGATGCTTCCTCTGGTGGGTGGTGATCACGCCAGGTTATTTCGGCACAGCTGCAGGGTTTCAGGCGGAGGAGAGTGGCTGGATCTGGGCCCAGGGACCAGACCTGCCAAGCGGGCGGAGCCTCTGCAGCTGCTGTGCTGCTCCCAGGAGGCCGGTGCCGAGTGGACGGAAGGGCAGGGAAAGCTACCCAGCGCAGGAGACTGAGCCAGCCTCCCTTCCTCTCTGGGCACAGCCTGGTCACTGGGACTAAGGCACCGCAGGGCCTCTTGGAAGCAGGGCTGGTGCTCTTCAGTGCTCACAGGAAGGGCTGTGGGGACCACAGCCTGCTTGAGCCTCCCCACGTGCCCCAGTCCCATGTCTCTCTCCTTCCATGACACCCACGAGTGACGTGGTTAGCAGTGGCCTGGTCAGCTCTGTGCACGGCCACTCAGACAATGTACCCAAGATGTGCTAAGGCCCCTAACCAGGGCAGCTCTGTTCTCTGCCTTCCCTGTGCCTGTGCGTCTTGAATTCTTGGCTCCTTATAAATTAAGCTCTAGCAGAAGTGCCCCTCCATCCCCTTCCTCCCCTCCCGTACCCAGCTGTGGTTCCACCCTGCTTCCCGCCAGGCCCCAGGTAGATGTTGGACCTCACAGTGTCACATCCTCCTGTGCCAGGACGCCAGAGCGCCCGCTTGCTGCCCGCACGGTGCCTCAGGGGCCTCCTCGGCCTTGCGTCCGGACTCTGCTCTTCCCAATTGAGACTCAGCTCTGCTCGCTCCCCTGCGCACCCTGCTCCCAGCACCTGCAGAGGAGAGTGCTGAGACGGTGCCGAGCTGCATGGGTTCCCTGAGCAGCCTGCCTGCCCGGAGCCTCAGCTGCCCTGACTGTGAAGTGGGCCATGTGATAAATTCCTTGGTTTTCACAAAAGCCGAAGAAAAACACGCAGAGCCGCAGCCCATGCCTGACCTGAGCACTGTGCCCACAGCTGCTCACAGAGCCGAGCACCCGGCATGCAGCATGCAGCCACACAAGGCCACGGGAACCTGCGTGCAACCAGGGGCCAAGCTGGCACCCTGACCTCCCCAGGGTGCCAGCACAGGGTAGTCTGGGTTGAGCCTGAAGGACTCGCCAGTGAAGGACTATATGGCATTTCCAGTGATGGCGTTCGATGGCCGATCAGGAAAGCTGGGACTTCTCACTTCTTGTCACAACCCCCTCCATCTGAGAGCCCTGTGCTGGGTGCCTGCATGCCCACTCCTCAGCCCTGGCTGGGGGGCAGGCTGGAGGGAAATGACCCTTGGTGTTGGCAGAGCTGTGCCAGATGTCTGCAGTCTCTGATTGTGCTCAGGCATTTGCAGCAACCCAGCAAGCAGCTGCATTGGATCAGAGGCCTCACATGTGACCAAAAGACAGCAGCCTCTGGCACAGGCACTGCCCCTTCCCTTCCTAAAGAGAGTGGCAATGAAACGTGGCCACCTGTGAGAGGTGGCCCTGCCTGCCTCCTGCAGCTCCAAATCCAACAGCCCCTGGTCCTGGCCAGTGACGCCAGGCTGAGGGACAGCTGGCTGGGGGAGGGTGTGTGGCCGCCTCTGCCCACGCTTTGGGATTCTGTTGCTGTCTAATTTCATACCTGGAAAGTTGATTTTGAGTTCTGATGAAATCTCAGGCACTCTTGCCACGGCACTGAGAAGTTTCCTTTGGAATTTGGAGAGAAATAATCTGAAAACTTTAAACTGGAATTCAAGTTTTTAAGGTACAGCGGCACACCACCGTGATGTAAGTGGAGCAAACATCAGCAACAGCCTGAATTTCCTAGGGAAGGTTTGCCATGTCCGCAGTCCCCTGGAGTCTCAGCCTCTGGCTCTCACCCAGGGTCTGGCCTCCAGGCCCGGGCTGCACTTTGGTGCCCCTGGTGGTGAACGTCTGCTGCAGCTCAAGGGTTCCTGGAGATGCTTTCCTTCCCACCCTGGTCTGATTTTGTCAGCCAGGCTGGGTGTTAGGTTGGAAGGGAAGGGTACTGGGGGAAGGGAGACTCGCTCTGGTTCCAAACCCTCTCCATGGGCTTTCTGCCATTTCCAGTCCTGGCCTCTTCTCTATGTCCCCACCCAGAAAATGAGAATTCGGGGCTCCCCTTTTAAGAAAGCGGGGAACCCTGGGCTTCACGGGGAGGTAGTTGCCAAACATGAACATTTTGCCATGGGGCTTCCTGTTTGTGGGGGGGCTTCCCTGTTTTCTGGGTCTTTTTCTTTTCTTTTTTTCCCCCCTTTTTGAAACTGAATAAACCCAAGAAAGGTGTTAAAATGTGGCAGCTCCTGGGAAGTCTCGCTCCAGGTAGACGTGGCCCCACACAGGCATTCCCTGTGTGCCTGGGACATGGGGACTACACAGGACCAGGTGCCGGGCCAGGTCCTGTCTAGGAAGAAAACATTGCCACAGTTACCAAGAATACAAGGTCCAAGGCATGGCGAGGATGTGGGGAAAGGCACACTCACACATCGCTGGTGGGACTGCAGATTGGTCCAACCACTCTGGAAAGCTGTGTGGAAATTCCTTTAAAAAACTAGGGATGGAATCACCATTTGACTCAGTTATTCCACTCCTCAGCATATACCCAAAGGACTTCAAATTAGCAAACTACAATGACACAACCACATCAGTTCACCATAGCTAAGCTCTGGAGCCAACCTAGGTGCCCTTCAACAGATGAATGGATAAAGAAAATGTGGTAGATATCCCCATGCAATATTACTCAGCCACAAAGAAGAATGACTATGACAGTCGCTGGTAAATGCAAGGATCTGGAGACTGTCATGCTAAGTGAAATAAGTCAATCCCCAAAACAAAGTTCAGATGTCTCTCTGATATGCAGATGCTAACCCACAACCAAGTGGGAGGAGATGGAAGTTCATTGGGTTAGACAAAAGAGAATGGAGAGAGGAAGGGGGGATGGGAATAGGAAAGACAGTAGAATAAATCTGACTAAACTTTCCTTATGGACACGCCTCAGTGAATCTCCACATCATATACATCCACAAGACTGGGATTCTAATTAGAATAAGGCACATTACATCTTTGCATAACTCTCACGTGTAACTCAAAAGAACAAATGAAATTTGAAAAACTTGAAAAAAAATAAGATTGCCAGAGGGCACGTGCCTCTCTCTCTGAGTGGTAGATGGGGCTCAGTGACCACTGCCCCTGCCCACCTCAAAGTGTCAAGCCCAGGAGGAAGCAGGCGCCCACACCACGAGTCCCCCCTTTGGAGCCATGGGCTTTCAGAAGGAGCCCTGTCCTTGCCGTGAGCAGGCCATGGGGCCGCCTGTTCACTGCCAAATCCCCAGATGAACGTGTAGCCTCTGATTTCTCTGATCACGGTTCCATGCCACCTTCTGCATCTCAGCTGGGCCCCCACCTGACTGGCCTCTGAGACGTATCTGTCACATAGACTGGAGTCTCCGTGGCTGTGTTGGCTTGCCTCCTGCAGGTGTGGGGTCACCCGTCTCTCCAGGTCCCCCTGAGTGCGTCTCAGCCTCGGGTCCCTCCAGAGCACAGGCCCCGAGTGTTCTAGCACCCTGGAGCTCAGGGCTGATTCTGAACACTCATCCTGTGCCTGTCACCCCCACGCCCAGGCAGCGGTCAGCTTGAGAGGAAGTCTTGCCATGAGCACTGTCCTATCCGTCCACAGGCTCTGGAGGCTCACAGCGCCCATACGAGTGATGTCCTTGCACAGAAATAGAAAGCACCCCCCAAGCCTTTGGAAAGGCATTTTGAAAACCACGATTAGAAAGGATTTGTGTTGTTTTCTTAACTCCTTTGAGCCAGGCCGTGTGTGCTTGAGCATGCGTGAGCGTCTTCGTGCGTGTGCATGCAGTGATGGTGGAGCGGCATGAGCAGGATCCGGGTTTTGTTTCTTTCCAGGCTGTTCGTCAGCATCTTATGAGCCCTTTGACTCAACTCTCTAGTCTTCAAGGAGGGGCAGCAGTTTCCCAGCATTTGGGGGGGCTGGAGGTCACAGCAACCCCTGGAGTCTATTCCTCAGGCTTCGTTATTTCTAGAGAAATATATCTTGTGCTTATAACAACTGAAGGTTGTTCACGTCCCGTATTTGAGGAATTTCTCTTTTAAACAATGGGCTACTTCCTCGCAGGAGGCAGCGCCGAGCTGTGCGGAGGAGCAGCAGGAGCATTCCCGTGTGCACTGCGCCTCCTGGCTCCGGCCCCCGCCCCTCACAGCCGCATGCATCTCGAGCCAGCTGGAGGAGGGTGGGGAGCACTGTGTCCCTCACGGCCTGTGGCCAGGAGTGTCATGCCCTCTGCTCTCCATCTCGATCCTGCTGGAATGTGTCCAGGGTCAGGAAGTGCCCACCTCCAGGGCCTCCTGTTACAAGTTTCCATTGTGTGTGCCCTCACGTTGCCCCCTCCTGCCTTCCCACGGCTGCTACCCTGCTGTGGCACCTGCAGCTGTGTCCTTTTGCATGTCCTCCCTGTGGTGACGTGAAGGCAACTTGTGTCCCCATTTCCTTCCAGCCATCCCAAGCCCAGGGGCTAAGCAACTGTCCCATCCTCTAGATGACTTCCAGATTCCCAAATAGACCTCAAGCACCAGGACTTCTTCTGGGCACCCAGGACAGGAGACATCTGGATGTGGCTCTGCTGTCCTTGTGGGGGACTCGCCGTGTGATGTGCCAGCTCCTCCTGTTGAGCAGTTTGCGTTACAGCTCTGCCTGTGAGGGGTGTGTACATGCACGCACATCCCATGCCCGTCTTTCCTGGAGGCTGAGCTCCCGTGTCTCTTGCAGGCTACCTGAACGTGCTGTCCAACAACCGCTGGCGGGAGCGCTGGTGCAGGGTGAGGGACAACAAGCTCGTCCTCCACAAGGACAGGACTGACCTGAAGACCCACGTCGCGTCCATTCCCCTCCGTGGCTGTGAGGTGATCCCAGGCTTGGACTCCAAGCATCCGCTGACCTTCCGGCTGCTTCGCAATGGACAGGAGGTCGCCGTGCTGGAGGTACGGTGTTCTGGGGCTCGCCGTGGTTTCTCTTCCTTGTCCTTCCCAGTGTCCTCCCGTTGGGCAGGGCTGCCTTTCTGTCTCTGCACCCTCTTCTTCTCGGTGGCTCTGTCTACGATCCGGACAAGGCAGCAGCACAGAGCCAAGCTCTGCCGGTTGTGCAGCTCAGGCCTGTCCCCGGTGACTCCTTGTACATGTTTGCACAGAAATTAAACACAGAGCTCCACAGAGTGGCTTTTCTCCTAAGTGGCCCAGGAATAACTTGTAAGATTTCTCTTAAAACCTTTTTCTTGTTAGGCGTGGTGGCGCATGCCTGTGATCCCAGCATCTCCAGAGGCTGAGGCAGGCGGATTGCGAGTTCAAAGCCAGTCTCAGCAACAGCAAGATGCTAAGCAACTCAGTGAGACCCTGTCCCTAAATAAAATACAAAATAGGGCTGGGGACGTGGCTTGGTGGTAGAGTGCCCCTGAGTTCAATCCCCGGTACCCGCCCAAAATAAACCTTTTTTCTTCTGACAATGAGCTGCCTTTGCAATGGTAGTGTTGAACTTGTCCTTTAAAAATTCCTTGCAGAACAGGCATTTTGGGGCCACTTGTGGCCATGAAGACAGGGCCATGAGCCAGTGACACAGGAACCAAGAGCACCTTTGAGTTATAAATGGACTTTGTATGCATTTTATTATTTGTTTGACTCACCAACAAATGATATTTATCCATTTACCAAAAGCAGAAAAACATAATTAAAATAATACCTACATCCTCAAAATGTTCATTTCTGAAAAAATTTGTTTTTCCTCTTGTTACATTGACTTATTTTCTACCCCGATTGGTTCAGACCTTGTTCCCCTTATTCCCCGACTGGCGTCATCACAGCGAGAGCCCTGCGCTGGGGAGGGGGCCACCCGGGCACATCGGTGTGCCTGTGCCAAGGGTGTCGAGGTGCAGGATTTCCAGAGTCTGGGTAAGCGTGTCTGTTGGTGAGGAGCAGTGAGGCTGCCTTGGGCCTGCAGAGGGGCTGGGGGTGCCAAACGGGGTGCCAAAGCCTAAGTGGCTAGTCGGGATACGGGCCAGGACCAGGAGTAAGGTGCCCCGTCAGGCGGTCGGCATGTACTTGAACTTCAGGTGGAGTTGGTTTCAGGGACTGTTTTCACAGAAACTGCTGTATTTTTTTTGGCACTGGTCAGAAACAGATGGATCGTTGTTTCTTGCCACAGGTTCAGTTGCCCCTAGTTTGAGGCAGGACAGGTCAGGAGGCCTGGCTGCGCCCACGGCTGGCCACTCCTGCAGACAGGCTTTATCCCTCAGGAGGCAGGTCCAGTCCTCGCTCCTCCTCGGACCTTGAGCCTGCGTGGGCTGTTCTCTGTGGGTCTGTAGAACGTCGGTGCCCTCATAAGCACAATGTGGTCTGAAGCCTGTCGGGTGGTGGCGGTCCATAGAAGCTGAAAACAGGCCAGGAGGCCATCTTCCCAGGGTCGGGATGTGGGTCTCCTCCGAGCTCTGGCAGCAGTCCCAGGGTGGTGGCACTGGACCCTGAGCAGAGTGAGAAGCTGGGCTCCATGTCCAGTGGAGGGGGCCTGGATGGGTGGGGCCGGGTCCCGGGGTTGGTGAGCAGCCCCTCTGCAGGCCCTGAGAGAAGCCAGGTGGCACACCTTCCAGATGTGCAGGCTCTGTAGGAGGCTCAGTGCTTGAGAAGCAGGAGGGACTGAATCCCCAGCATGAGGGCAAGAATGTGAAGTCTTAGCAGTATCACTTAGAGTGACGGGAGCAAAGCGCCACGGCACCCCAGGAGGAGCAGCCGGCCCTGCCTTTGCCAGTCACCAGCTGCAGGCCAGCCTGCGAGGCGGCACTGCGCTCCTCCAGGGCCACTTCCTTCTGTGTTGAGGTAACTCCGGGTTTGCCGCGGCGTTGCAGGAGCAGCACAGAGTGCCCGAGTACCTTCCACCCAGTCTTCTGTCCGTGTATGGGGTCTTGGGAAGCCTCCATAGCCACCCCTTTATCTGTGAGTGCTTGACTGTGTGTTTGCCAAAACCAAGGGCCATCTGCCTCCGAGCAACAGAATGACTCTGAGATCAGGAACTGGCTGCACACAGACCTCCCGTCCGACTCCTAGACCTCAGTCGGACTTTCCCAGCAGCTCTGATGTTTGAGGGGCAGAAGGAAGTCCACCTGCACCCGCTGTCCGGGTCCAGCCCCCGACTGCTCTCACCACGGTAGGGCTTTTGCAGGGCACACGGTTGTCGCAAAGCAGGTCCCTCCTGTGAGGCATGCCTGCTGCCGCCTTGTATAGGAATAGGGGCCCTCCTTGGCAGGAGCCCTTGGAAGTGGCGACATCCCACAGTGTGTCCCATCAGGACCGGCTCAGCAGGTCTCAGCCCTGGGTTCATGTGACCCGTGTAGGGCTCCCTCTCGTGAGATACTGCCATTTTCCTTTGTCTTCACTAATTATCACGTGGGAAGGTTCTCTGAGGCGTGTGACTGTGCTGTTATTAGTGGATTTCACCCACTAATCTTAGAATCTGCTAATGACTTGCCTGAAACAGTCATTATAACGACAGTTGCTAAATGGTGAGTTTTCAGTTCCATTGTTCCTTCTGGATTTCCCCTTACTCCAACTCATTCATTACTCATTCATTCAGCTACCTTACTGTGTGGGTGGCCATTCATAGACTGCTCTTCATTGGCTTGTTTACTTGTCTGATTTGCTTGGGTGGTGCTGGGATCCAGCCAGGGCCTGGAGCCTGGTAGGCAGGTGCCCTACTGCTAAGCCATGCCCAGCCCCACAGACTGTTACTTTAATTAGCCATGGTAGTCCTTTTTTATCATGATCAGTTTTGGTCAAATGCCCTGCACGCTGGCTCCTGTGTCCTTTGCTGTGCCCCTGTAATGGAGACGGTGATCCCCGCCATCCTGGGCCACTTTCTGTGTGTCGCAGCAGGGGGTGGTGCTTTCCCTGCCCAGGTGGCACATCCCTGCAGAGGCCTCAGTGCCTCCTAGTGGAGGGGAGTGTGAGGAAGCCAGGGCTGTGGCCGGGCAGGCTCGCTGCTATGGGCCCTACTATTTCTGGGCCCTTGAGTAGACACACTCAGGAAATAGGTGCATGTGCAGATCATAAACACACACATTCATACATGTTTATGTGATACATTGACTTATTTTCTACCCCGATTGGTTCAGACCTTGTTCCCCTCATTCCCCCGCTGGCGTCGTCACAGCGAGAGCCCTACGCTGGGGAGGGGGCCACCCGGGCACTGCTCACACATCTACACACACATGCCCAGAACCATGCACCTACATATACATCTGATCTATTATTTTAACCGGTGAGATCATGACTAGTACCTCCGATTCCAGTCCAATACCACAGGGTTATTTTTTTTAAGGACTGTGAGGAAATTTCATAAAATGAACTATGAAGAAAATGATGAGTGAACCATAGTGTAACTAACAGTACCTGTCACCCCTAGACATGTGTTGAAGGACTTGGCAGCACCTCTGTGAAATACAGGGAGTGGCTAGAGAGTGGCCGAAGCTACCTTGTTGCCAGTGGTGGAGCCAGGGCTGGCAGGCTAAGGTGAGCTCTCCCACCAGCTGCCCCTCCACCCAGCGCCCGCTCTTCCTTGGTTTTTTAGAAATTTTGTTTTAGTTGATGGACCTTTATTTTATTTGTTGATATGTAGTGATGAGAATCGAACCTGGTGCCTCCCACATGCTAGGCATGTGCTCCACCGGAGCCCCCGCCCCGCCCCGAGCCAGTGCTTTCTTGATATAGATTTTGTTTGGAGAAAGACTAAAGACCTACAAAGAGAATGAACCGCAGTGTTGGAGTCAGTTGATCTTCATCCACTAAGCACTGAGCACCGTCTCTAACACATAGCTGGAGTTCCTTCACTTTTCCTAACGGCCTCTCTGGTCCTGGTCAGGAATGATTTGTTGTGTGGAAAACATCAGTTACCAGTCAACATGATCAATTTCCAAAACACCTTCTTCTTTACTAATGGCTTTTCCTCCAGAGAGGTTTTTGTTTGTGGTGTGAAATATAATTATAAAACCCAAGCTTCTTTAAGCTCAATTTATAGGTCTTCATTTAAAAAAATAATTTTTAGATTTCTTTTTAAATGAAGCATGGTGGTTCATGCCTATAATGCTAGAGGCTTGGGAGGCTGAAGCAGGAGGTTCACAAGTTCAAGGCCAGCCTCAGAAACTAAGCAAGGCCTTAAGCAATATAGTGAGACCCTGTCTCAAAATAAAAACTAAAAAGAGCTAGTGATATGCCTCAGTGATTAAGTGCTCCTGAGTTCAAGTTCTAGTACCGAATAATAACAATAATAAAATAATAGTAGGGGCTGGGATTGTGGCTCAGGGGTAGAGCGCTCGCCTAGCACATGGAAGGCCCTGGGTTCGATCCTCAGCACCACATTAAATAAATAAATAAATAAATAAATAAATAAATAAATAAAATAAAGATATTGTGTTCAATGACAACTAAAAAATATAAAAAAATAATAATTACCATTATTTATAAAAAAAAAAAACATTTTTTCTTTAACATTCAGTTAACTCATAAGGTTTTGTTTGTTTGTTTTGGGCAGTACTGGGAATTGAACCAAGGGGCTTTCTATCACTGAGCTACATTCCTTTTATTTTTTTTAAATTTTGAGATAAGGCCTCACTAGGTTGCTGAGGTTGGCTTCCAAGTAACCTGGATTACAGGTGTGTGCCACTGTTACGGAGATGGGGCCTTTTGAGAAACTGAGGCAGTGTGAAGACCCCTTCTTAACGCCCTGATTCTTGCCATCAAGTCAGAAAGATTTCAGACATTCACTCAGAGTAGCAGGCCTGAGTGTACTGAAGGGGTAGGAAAAGGGAAAGGGGAGGGTCCTTTCAGAGAGGAGAGGGACAGTGTGCTTCTCCTGCTCTCCAGTTGGTTGGGTCCCAGGGAAGTTTCCAGAGCGGCCTGCCCAGGTCCTCCTCGACTTTTAACTGACAGCAGGATGACATCAGACTTTCCAGTTCCCCTGTCAGCAGCTCTAGGTCACCACCTGGCCACGCTGAACAGTTCTGAGTGGATTCTTACCAGTTACACATTCTTACCAGTTTATGGTTAGGAGGCTCTATCCTTATCTCCCTGAGTTTCAGGATCAGGTCACAAAAATTTGGGTCTCTCCCATTGACATCCCGCAGTTGACAGGTAGTTTGCTAAGGAATGTGATATATCCGGTCCATGAGCTAGGCAGGGCTGCAGATAAATTGCTTCTTAGAAAAGAAAGCATGTGGGGATCCGCACAGCAGGCCCATGTTATAGGATTATTCTCTTAACCTCCTGTCTGTCCCTACCACCACGGTACCTGGCTCTAGTCAACTCATAAATTTAGTACTGAACTCTCCCTAAGCTTTAGATATTCTGACATATTTAATTAGTCAAATTTTATTTAAAAATGTAACATAACTGATTTTCTAAATTGCTCAACAAGGATAACTTAAATTTTTAATGAGTATAAACTTGAAGATATATTTCATTCTTACAGATTAAGCAGTTCAGGTGGGGGTGGGGATTGCAAACTTCTTACAAATGGCACATCAGTATAGCCTGGCAGCTGCAAAACAGTGTGACACTGCGAAACAGTCGGCCATAAAGTGGGTTGAGTTTTAAACCCTCTAGTCCAGAGACCCAGACCACTCCAGGCCACGGGAGCTGGAGGGCAAGGGGCAGAGCCTGCCTGTGCCATCCACGAGGCTCTGGAACCGCTCCCTTTAGCTGGGACTGACTGAGTCACATCCCTCTCCACGTCGTGACACCTGGCCTTTCGCCCAAGTAAGCAGGAGCACTTCAGGACCAGCCTGCTGCCTGCCCTCTACGGCTGTTTTGGAAGCCCTGTTTAAAGGTGGCCTGAAGGCTGCGCCAGGCGTCCCTTGGGTGGAGACTCGGTCGGTGCTCCTTCACACTCTGCCTTTGGTACTTGGTGTTGCCTTGCCTTCCTGTCCTGTGGTCTCTGTGGATGCAGTTTTCAGAATGGAGGAAGGGTTCACCTTCAGTTCAGTGAAGCGCTTTTCCTCCCCTGCAGGCCTCTTCTTCTGAAGACATGGGCAGGTGGATTGGGGTCCTGCTGGCTGAGACGGGGTCGTCGACAGACCCGGGAGCTCTGCACTACGACTACATAGATGTGGAGATGTCTGCAAACATCATTCAGACGGCCAAGCAGACCTTCTGGTAAGACCCCGCCCGCGGATGGTGCTGGAGCTAAGCGGCTGCCTTCCCTCCTCTTCCCCTCCACCTGGGCTGCCTGAGTGTGAAGACCAACAAACGCACGCCCTGAGGCGCACTCTCTTTTACTATGGTAACCCTGATTTTTCTGGGCATTTTTGTCATTTTAACCCTCTGGGACTTCTGCTGGAACAAGGGTCAGCAAACTTGGATAAAGGAAAGCATGGTAAATGGTTCTGACTCTGTGGGCCCCTCAGCTCTGCCTTTGTAGCCAGAGCTGATACACCAGTGAATGGGGAGGCTGTGCCACCCACAGAACGATTGCAGAAATAGTCAGCAGGCTGGGTCTGACCTGTGGGCCTTCTGCGGACCCCTGTGTGGGTTCTCTCCACAGAACTGACTCTGCATCACTGGAATGAAGACCAGGATATAAAGCCCTCACTCCAGTGCTTTATGTAAATTCAAATTCTGATTTTATCTGAAGTCTAAATCCTGTTTTTAAAGAAGTGCCGTTCTGTGCTGAGAAGTTCTTCTGAACCCTGAGTATTTCCTTGACACAGTGATGGCAAGGAGCTCAGTAGCGGCAGTTCTGGGTGTGCGTCCAGGCAACCGCAAGGCTGCAGAGACTCTCCTAACAGTGCGGAGCCGTGCCTGTCCTCCCACACTGCTGTCACATGGGCTGGTGATGTAGAGGCAAAGGCTGCGGGCAGGCAGCTCCTCTGCACTGTGCTCTCGGCGTCCGTCCCTGCCCCTTCCTTGCTCAGCCAAGGAGATACTGGGTTCCCTTAGTGTGTCCTTCTCTGTAAGGCCAGCTGGGAGACCGTGAGCTCCTGTGTCTGATGCCAGGGCTGCGCTGGGAGGACCTGTGGGGCCACGATGCCGAGCCCTGTGGTGGGCTCCAGGGGGCGCTCTTCTCCAGCAGAGTTGCCAGTGGATGGCTGCCTTTTAAAACTTTGTCATTTTTCTTGAAAAGGCAGTAGGCAGGCCACCGTGACTTGCAGACGTGGCACTGCAGGCGTCACCCCAGGATCGGGTGGTAGCACATGGCCGAGACATGCCCTTGCACATTCTACCTGGCCGTGAGCTCAGTGGCTTTTAAGTAGGCAGGAACCCTTCTAAAGAGATAGTAGCAAAACCCGGTGTGATAGTTTTGGTGGTTTTGAACAGTAAAGTGTTACCAGTTGAAAGATCTTCATGAGGGATGCCAGGCGAGAGGCCACCCATGTGCAAGACGAGCCAGTGCCCTTGGTGTCAGGGCAGTGGGTCTCCTGATGGCATGATTTCTGTTCCACAGAGGGAGAAAGGTAATAATATATTTTGGAAAAGGGCCAGAAAAGAAAAAAATACCAGAGTCTCCCAGAAGATGCATCCCCAGGACTGTTAGGGATGGTAAAGGGCTGGGGCGTTTCCCCTGAGGGCCTAGTTTCAAGTGAGACTTATGGACTGAACGACGCAAAGGACATGTTGGGAAGTTTTCTCCTGAACCTGTTGCAAAGTGTGCCTGGTTACAGACCCCCGGATGGCTGTCCCAAGGTGAGGTTGAGTGCGGCAGAGGGGAGCAGCCGCCCGGGGAGCTATCCTCTGCAGGCGCCTTCTCCGGGTTCCTGCATGCTGTGTCCTGATATTTCCTATGGGCTTTGCTCCCTTCCACTTTATATATGGCTGAAAATCATCACAGAAAGAGGAGTGACCAAAGACGTGGTCCTAATGCCTGTCCTTGGCCCCATGTGCTGTTTGGCCTGGAGTTTGCTCCCTGACCCAGGTCCCTCTCTGTAACTTTGGGGGGACTGTCCAGTGGAGGAGGTCTCTGCCACCTGGGACACTCTGTGTCTGTGACCTTAAGTTCGGACACTCCCCGTCCTGCCAAGGGCTTCGTAAACCATCCTGTGGGTGTCTCCTCATTCAAGGAAGGAGGGCTGCTGTCCTCCTATTATCTGTGCTGGCAGGGCGCCAGAGGCCAAAGCCACAGACCAGTAGGAGAGCCCCTGCCATGAGGGGGACACTCATACTTGTCACTGAGTCAGCATGCAGCTGTGCACATGCAGCTGGGCTTCACGCCACCTGGCACCACTGTGTTGTCCCCAGTCACAGGAAGTGTCCAGATCACCTTGACACGGTCAGACCTCAAGGGAGGCATTCCAGTGAGAGATCCTTCAATGTGTGCTTAAAAGTCACATCTGCCCTTGCAGATCTCCTAGATTTTTGTATTTTTCTCTTTCTATGCATTGTATTTTCCTACATTCACTTATGTGTATTTTAAGTATAGATTACTTGTATCAGTTTTTTATGAGTGAAGGAAAAAGACAGGTTAGGTTTCCTGGAGAGAGCCTGTGTGCTGGCAGGTGTGCGTCCAGGCGGCCACAAGGTCACAGCGATTTTCTGAACAGTGGTAAGCCGTGGCTTTCCTCCCACGCTGCTTTCACACAGGCTGGTGATGCAATGGCTGCCTTTTTCCCAGCAGAGGGCAGCCACGTTCCGCGAGGGGGACCCACGGGCCTGGGCAGTTCCCCACTGGCCTCGGAACTTGCAGCCTAGTTGGCTTGGGAGGCACTTTCCTTAACCCTGAATTTCTCCTGCTATTTTTCATCTGGTGACCATAGAAGCGCAAGATCCTATGAAGAAAAAAAATTTGGAAATAAAATCCCTTTTTAAAACTAGGCTGGTTTAAGTTTCCCGATTAGGAGCAGATGCTCTCGAGCTTGTCTTTCCCAGGCACTTAGGTTTCTGCTAGAACAAGCAGCCTCTTGAGAGGCCAGCCTCAGTCAGCACAGCTTGCCAACACCCTGTGTGTCTCTGGAGTGCCCAGATTGACAAGGCCACGTTCCCCCAGATCTGGTCCTCTAGTGGCGAGAAGCAGCTGATAAACCAGTAAACACCATAGCAGGCCAGATGGTGGAGAGAGGGAGGAGGAAGGGGGTGGAGGGGGTTCGTGGTGCTGTGGTGGGATGTGGTACAGGTGGCCCACAGAGGCAGGCCCGTGAGCCATCTGAGAGGAGCTCCTAGGCAGAAGGGCCACAGTGACTCTGAGGCCAAAGGTGCCTGGTGAGCGGAGAGCAGTTGGCGCCCCCGAGGCTGGGAAGGCGGGGAGGGAGACAGGGCAAGACCTGTGCTGCCTCCTTCTCAGGGAAGCACTTTGGACTTTCTTGGGCAACTTTGGAGCCCTGAGTGGACTGGACACTGACACACGTCTGGTCTGCGTCCTTTTCCCACGCCCTAGGTGCTCTCACTCTGCCCCTTGGCTGCCAAGTGTGAGTGCCCTTCCTGGGCCAGGCAGCTCTCCTTTACTCTTTGGACGCTGGCTGGGCGTCCTGCGGTGTGCTCAAGTCTGGCAGTGTCACCTGAACACAGTAAAGGCCCTGTGGGTGAGGGCTCCAGCCCCAGGACCACACCATAGGGAATGTCATTCAGAATTCAGACTGTCCTGGTCCTTTGACAGTCCAGCGGTGATCTGAGGCTTTGCAAGCCAGCTCTGGCCCCACTGTTTATTAGAAGGCCAGCTCCAGTGCACTGACTGGTTCACTTGTGTGTCCTGAGAGGCTGCAGCCTGGAGCAGCCACACAGCACGGCAGAGGGCTCCATGCCCGCCCTGTATGCCCAGCCCCAGCCCTCGGCTGCTCTCCAGCTGGACAGGACTGTTCTGCCCTGGGGGCTGGGAGCTCCAACCTGGGCTCCTGTGACTGTTCTTTTGGTGACTGCCTCCGTCCTCCAGGTGCTCCAGAGGTCTCTCATTTACAGAACCTCAGGGGCTGTGAAGGGCTCGTGACTAATAAAAGGTGGCCTTTTCCTTTCTCTTGTCACTCAGGAGTTCCATGGTTATAGAAGCTCTGGCCAGGAATGGGGACAAAGTCCCCAGCATATGTTTTCCCACAATGACATCTTCTGAAGGTTGTTGTGGCCACCACCAGGGCCTGGGAAGGTCAGGGCCAAGCGAAGGCATGCTGTGCAGTGGTGGGGATAGAGCACGTCTCGGAACAGCATGTGGAGAGCCTAGAAAGCAGTCCATGGGCTTCTTCCAGAAACAGGCAGGTGGTGTCTCAGCTCTGCAGGCCCTGTGGTCCTCTGCCCTTGAGAGATCAGGGACTGCAGATGGCATGTCCACAGAGCCTCCAGCTGGCTCCCAGTACGGCTTTCTTTTCAGCTGTGCAGGGCTGGCCCGACTCACGGAGAGGACGGTTGTTGTTGGGTGAACCTGTGCACTCACCATCACTGGCCCTCGCCACAGGTGTGTCAGATGGGCCCCTCCTGACTATGCAGGCGAGGGCTCGGCCCAGCCCTGCAGGTGACGTCCTGCCTCTGCCTGGGCCTTCTGAGGCCCCTCAGCCCCTGAGTGCTGGCTGCAGCTGGGAGGGAAACAGGCAGACGGGGGTGTTCACTCTACCTTCTCTCTCAGCTTCATGAACAGGCGTGGGGTGTCCACCAGCCCCTACCTAGGGAGCACCTCCAATGGATACGCTCACCCCAGTGGGACAGCCCTGCATTACGATGACGTCCCCTGCATCAACGGCTCGGTGAGTGTGCCCTGAGAGTCCACGGTTGGTTTTGTCATAGGCAAGGCCGTCTGGGGAGTTCTGGCCTAGAGTGGCCTGGCCTCCTTCTTTCCTATTTCCTCCTCCTGCCCCCTCTCCCCTCCCCGTTGCTCAGAGTCTCCTGGTGAGCAGGTTCTGTTCGGGCAAAAGGAAGTGAGTCGATCTTGTCCCTGTCCTCAAGGGCCCCAGTCTAGTGTAGGGAGACCTAGGACTGAAGCAGGAGCTGGGGCTGATGGCTGGGCCCAGGCCCATCTAGGACCGGGTGTCACAGGGTGAGCAGAGCCCACTTGGCACAGCCCCCATCATGGGGAGTTGGGTCGGTCAGTCCCCTTGCCCTGTTCCTACGCCCTGGACTTCAGCCTTTGGGGACTCCTGCTGTCAACTCTAACCTATGCCCTCCTGCCCTGTGGGCAGGCCTGTGCCAGCCTTAGGAGCCACACAGTGGTAACCATGACAGGGTGAGGCTCTAGCTTAGGCTGCTGTATCATATCAAGGTGGGACCTCAGCTCCTGTGGCCTCCATTGGCCCTGTGTGGTCAATAGTGTCTCTTGGCACAATGGACTTGTCCCTGGTTCTGGGCTTTGGTGTCCAAACTGTCCTCTTGAGGGTGGGCCATTTCTCTGAGTCTCTGGACTCGGCCTCCAGCTTTTCTGGAAGGACAGTGCCCACCCTGTCTCCCGAGCCCCCGGCACGGCCCCTCACGCACCCTTCTCTCGGATGTTTCTCATGTGTGTGCCCTGCACATGAAAGTGTGAGGCGAGCGGAGGCGGAGGTCCCCAGGACTGCGCGGTGCCCCCTGTCTCCACCATTCCCGCAGGCTCGTTGCTGGGTGGGGGTGACAGCAAGCTCCCGAGGGCATCGCAGCTTCACCTCCTGAGGGCCAGCCTTCCTTCCCAGGATCTACATGCCTAGGCGCTGTGCCCAGGTCCCTCCTGGGCTGACAGCAGGAACTTCTGAGGCAGCGTCCTGCGGCCTCTCTGCTTACTAAAGCTTCCTCTGCTCCCGCCTTTAACCTGCTTTTCTGCTGCTGGTGATTTCCTTTTCAGAGGGCTCCACAGAGTTCAAACCCAATACTCGGCCACTTCAGTGGCTCTTATCCTGCATCCCCTCAGTGTTTGTTCACTTTTAATCTAGAAACTTCTCTGGGTTTCTGCAGTTGCTATTTCCTTAAGTCTTCTGTGTGACTTAATGCTTGGTATTTTAAGAAAATGATATTCTAGTCTAGACCATTTAATAATTCTGGACAAATATAAATCTATGCTAGTTTGTCTTTATCACATGCGCATATCCAAGTTGATCTGCATTATTTTTAGATTGTGCATAGGTCCCTGCATCACAGAAATAGACACACTGAAGTGACTGCAAAGGGATATAAACACTCCCACTGTGGAATTTAAATCTTTGCTATTTTTATAACAAAAGGCTGTAATTACCGTCTGGCAGAAAGGAACTCTGCAGGAAGATCATAAAAACAGGGTAAAATGAGCAGAACATATGAATTATTATTTCCCTTTTTAAAATTGCAAGACAATTTATACAGACCGTTAGGACTTGGGAGGGCCCAGCAGGGTTTAGTTTGGGTATTTATTTATACTTCAGTGTCCATGCTCTAGATGTCTCTGTCCCATGAGGTGGCTTGTCCCTGTTTGAGTCCTTTGTTCCAGGTGTCTGCTAAACACCGTGGTCTTCGTCAGGTTCTGAAGCACCTGTTTTCTGTGCAGCCACTCCCTTTCTAAGGGACTGTTTTGCTTATGGCACTTTCTTCAGGCATAACAGCATTGGCACCTTGGTGCCTGTAGACAGTGACCGTGACCTGAGGTCCTCGGCCTGGTAGGGCAAGCGTGGAGCAGCCTGGTGGTCTCAGTTCCAGCCCTCGTCCCCCAGGAGAGCTCAAGGCTCATCAGTGCTGTGGCATACAGCCACGAGCGGCCCCAAGTCCAGCTCTGCCTCCAAGTAGCTGTGACCGGCCTCTGGCTGGGCTTCCCCTACTTCCTCAGGTGGGCAGAGGCCAGGGCAGCCAGTGTGTGTGTGTAGGGAAGGAGCCCGGCGCGGCTCTCACGCCTTTTCGGGGCAGTGTCCATTCCTCCCTTCCTGCCACGTCCAGGTCCTGCATTAGGGGACTTCCAAACTCCAGTCTTCTAAAGAACGAAGTTTCCAAGCAGTGTTTTCTTTTCTGCCTGAAGAAAAAAACAAAATGTCATAAACTAATGGTGCTGGGAAGGATTTAAGGAGAAAGAAACCTTCCTTCCCTAAAACCCTAGAAGTAAAGGGATTCTTTTGAGTGTGTCCACCTGCTTGTGTGTGGGGGTGCTGTATTGGCAACACCTGTGTCTCGGGGTATGCTATCTCGCTGTGCTAAAGTCTGCTGTCTCTCCTGTGTCTGGGTCACTAACGACAGAGCTGTGTGTTCCAGTGGGACCCGGACGACGGCTTCCCCGCCTCCGGTAGCAGAGGCCCAGGCGAAGAGGCGCTCTATGATAACGAGGGCCTCTACGATAACCTGCCATCTCCGAAAATCTTTGCTCGCTCCTGTCCTGCTGACAGAAGGGCCTCCAGGCTGTCCGCTGACAAGCTGTCCTCTAACCTCTGCAAGGCCCCCACCTCCTGCGGCCCACCCTGCTCTCCGTCTCTCACTAACACCTCTGCTGTGGGGAGGGCGTCTCTCGGGCTGCACTCCCAGGTACTGCACCACACCCCCGGTCCCCAGGGTCACCCCGCAGCCAGCCCTGCAGCCAGCTCCCGCCCCCTAGGGCACAAAGCGTGGGCGTTTCCTCCACTAGAGCCTAGTCTGCAGTGCGGCCCCAGGAGCAGTGAGCAGTGCTGGCTAGTGCTCAGGGCATTGAGGCTCTCTTTCCACTCTTGGAAAAGCTCCAGTGAATTTTGAGAATCATGTCAACAAAAGACAAATGTTCAGGGAAGGACAGGGCAGCCAAGCTTTCCAGATTCTTGACTCGAAGCTTCAGTAGTATCCTGTGCTGCATAAACGAGCAGGGGTCCGCTCTGGCTTTTGACCTTGGCATGGATGGGTGCTGTTCAAGCGCCGTGTGTGTGTCCCGGCGTGAATGTGAGGCCTGCTCCTGCAGCCAGCAGCGGGGACCACTGCTTGATAAGCAGCCTGGAGGCTGAGCGCCGCCCACGCCACACTCTGTCTGCGGCAAGGCAGTGCTGCAGGGCAGGTGCTGCGTGGTGTGCATTTGTTGGCTAATGGCTCCCAGCATGCATTCCCAGCCTAAAGTCTCCTCTGCTTTCCCTGGAGACCTGAGCACCCATTAAGAGAACTCTGCTCACATAAAGCAAGTACGGGGCGAGCTATGCATCCTCTCCGTCCTGGTCCTGAGGGTGACCTTAAGAAATGATGGGACCAGGTAAGGGTCGAGGATTTCAGACAGTGGTGCTCAGACAGACACCTCCCAAGGGACTAGCTCATCAAACTCCCCAAGGAAACGTTTTGGCCACCAACGACACGTGCCCAGATGGCCTCCTGGAGATTCCGACTCCGGGAGTCTGAGCGTCCAGTGTGTGAGCACCATGGTCCTCCACTATTTTCATGAGTACTTGTGCCAAAAATCTGGTCAACATGTTTCATTTACTAAGTGAAACTTACCTATGCATGTATTTATCTGCTTTGTGTTGTCATTGGAGTTCCCTGAGGTAAAAACAGGCAATGAAACATGCCATCTGCATACTCGGACTGTCTCCGTGTTGGGGACCATTTGGTGCATGGTCAGCGTGTGGAGCTTTCACATTGTTGTTGTTCAAACTCTTGTTTCAAGTGAGCCTTGCACTATAAGTCAAAAGAGTACCCCATTTCCCTCCCTCACTTGCCCACGGTAGGGGGAGCCTTCTGTCCCCTGGCAAGACCGTGCACCAGCTGCCGTGCGGCTGTGCTGTGTCGTTCAAACTTTTGGGAGCCCAGCAGGGAGGTGCCCATACCTTTTTATGTTCTTGAGTGGTCAAACAGAGGCTCAGAAAGCTTTAGTGGCTTGCTCAGCTTCTCTTCAATGACGGGGCCTCCCCACGCCCAGGCCCATGGCAGCAGGCGAGGTGGCACAGTAGAAAGCAAGGGCCGGCGTACAGCTGACTGTCACATAAGGAGTCAGGCCTCAGTGGCGTGGCATCACCTCTGCCAAACAGAGTCCTTTGGCCTGCAGCAGTTGAAGAAGTGGGGCACTGTTCAGTTTTTTTAAAAAAAAATTTGTAGCTGGTCAAATTTATTTTCTGTGTTACTCAGACTGTTTCTACACTATGTGTCATTTGCCTCCCCACCAGTGACTCAGAAGGCAGTCATCTGTCCTATTAGACTGTCACTCAGTTAAGAGTCCTTGAAACAGAAACCTAGCAGTGTAGTCATGCTCCCACCCTAAAAAGTACCTGCTTTGGAAACAGGCTTCAGTGGCCCCAGCTGAAGGCCATACCCGTTTCTCAGCAGTGGGCATGGTCCCGGTGAGGCCAGAGCTGCCCAGCATTCCCGCCCACTTCCTGGAGGACCCTCTGGCCTCCCTAGCCGTCCCAGGAAGCCACATGGTCTGGAGTCTGAAGCCAAGTCGGTCTCCTCACCACCTTTTTCTCTGACCGAGCTGGGTTTCACAGAGTCAGAGAGCCAGAGAAATTTCCTTAGGAAAGAAATAGGGCTTTTTTTTTTTTTGGTTTTGTTTTTTATTTTCTGTTTATTTCAACAGCTCAAGGGGAAGAAGCCCCCCGTGGCATCTAATGGGGTTCCTGGGAAAGGGAAGGCTCCCAGCAGTCAGCAGAAAAAAGTGGATTCTGCAGCCAGCGTGAGACGGACGGCTTCAAGTGAGTTTCCACCAGATTCTCTGCTTTCTGATTCTGACTGCAGCTTGGGTAGTGGAGAGTGTCTGGGCTGCTCACATGGCAAGCGTCAGCTTGGAAGTCTGTTGGAGAGAGGGGACAGTGTGCAGCCTGTCCTTCCCTTGCTGGGTGGGAGCTGGCAAGGACCTCTTGCCCATGCCCCGGGACCTTTGCATGCCTGAGGAGCACAGAGCTGCCTGCCATGTCAGCAGGCACTTGTGGGTGCAACTGCCTTGTCCCTGGACTTTGCGTCAGGAGACCTTGGTTGGAGTCCCCTTCCTCACGTGCAGCTGGTCCATTGTGTGCACTCTCTGGACACAGCCTGCCCGTCTGCCAGGCCCAGTCAGGGGCAGCCGTGGCCGCTGCAGGGAAAGAGCAGAGCTGGTGCCCGTGCTTGAGTAATGGAGCAGCCCAAGGACCCCGGGCTGTCGTCTCTGGTGGTCCTGGACCGCGACAAGCTGTTCCTGATGTCACCTACTGATCTCTCAGAGCCTCGTTATCAGGGTGGGTTTGTTCGCCTACCATACTTTCCAAATGAGAAAAGAATCTGGGAGCAGCACAGGAATCTCTGGATCTCTCGCGATGGGTGACGGAGCCCAAGTGAGAACCAGGCTTTGGGACAGCAGGTGATCTGGAAGCAGACAGGGCAGAGGCCTGTGAGGCAGGAGCCGGCGCAGCATGCCCGAGACAGACCTGCTTTCTTGTCTCCACGTGGAGGAACCTGGGCGGCATCGCCGTCTCTGGTTTGCACTTGCCCTCGCCCTTCTCATAACGGGCGTCTGAGGGCCAGCTGGCCAGCCGGGCAGCATTTATTCCCTTGGGTACTGCAGCTACGGCTGAGGACGCAGAGAAGTGGAGCTCCGAGCCAGCTGGCCTGTCAGAAAAGGTTTGCTGTCACGTGTGCCACCCTTCCTTAGGGCTTGTAGCTGAGCTTTCGAAGCTGGAACAGTGGAGCTGGGGGAGCGGTCACCCCAGAGATCAAGGCTCCGCCCCACACAGAGCAGAGCCTGCCTTGCCCCTGGCTGCTCTGCCCCGGGAAGCCTGTGCCCTCTCCAGGGGGCTCTTCTGCTGTTCCCTCCAGACCTACATCCTGCTCCTCGGGACCTGCTCTGTCCACCCGCGTGCTGACCGGGCCTTGCCCTCTGGCAAGTCTGCTTTCCCTGATGTGTGGGGCGGCACCCACACTCCACTGCAGTGCTGCTCCCCAGGGGGAGGAAGGCACCGCGAAGCTCCACCGAGAAGGGCCTGGCGCGCAGTCTCCTTGAGCTCAGCACTTCGATGCTCCCTGTGGGTTCTGCTCCCTGCGTGGCTCACCCGTTGTTTTGTGAGAACTTTTAGGAATTTTTATTAACTTTGGTGACATCTAATGTTGACAAAAGAAAAATAATAGCATTCTGTCTTGGCTGGATTTGGCCTGTTGCCTTTAGGTTGTGGGGGGGTTTAGGGCGTGGGGACCAGGGAGGAGAGCTGCAAGCTTGACACAGGGAGCAGAGTGGCCCTTGGCCTGCCTGCCTCAGCTGTGACTAGCTGTGGCCTCCCCTGGTGATTAGCTGCCCTCGGGCTGTGACCCTTCTGAAGTCATTCTGTGGTTTCTTTAGGATGAGAAGCAGTGTTGACACACAGTATCAGGGAGCAGTGCTCCGCTGGGGTCCTCGTGCCTTGCAGTGGTGGACCCAGCCCCCAGGGCAGGCACTGGTCATGGTGCCATGGTGCATACAGACAGGGCTGGGGAGTGGTTGTCACAGAGAATGACGAGAGCTGCCTGTGAGTGTCTGTGCCACACCAGGAGCCCTGTCATTTAGACAGAAGTCACTGTAGGGACATAGGTCATTTTGAGAAACTCAGGCAGTCCTTCTCACTCCTGCTTCACAGACAAGAGCTGAGTGGGGAGACAGGTGCTCACCAGAGTCACAGCAAGGAGAGGCCCTTGCGTGCCTACTCTCCTGCTTCTTGCCATCATGCCCCCTCCCCTGAGGCTTCGCAGCAGATTCTAGGCCCCAGCAGTCAGACCTGTGGGTGTGAAGGGTACGGCATGGCTGGAGTGCAGACACCCCAGCTCTGCATGACCACTCTAAGCTTGGAGGTCCTTGGTCAGAGCTTTCCCCTCTGGGGTGGACCTTCTCAAAGAGACTCTTCCTATGTTTCTGTAGTTGAAAGGCCAAGTAACAAGAGGAAGAGAGCCAGGGTAGGGATTTTTTTTAATATTTATTTTTCAGTTGTAGTTGGTCACAATACCTTTATTTATTCATTTTTATGTGGTGCTGAGAATTGAACCCAGGGCCTCGCATGTGCTAGGCGAGCGCTCTTCCACTGAGCCACAAGCCCAGCCCCTGGGTAGGGACTTTTAATGCCATGTGAACTGGTGGTGTGATGTGGGCCAAGCCTCCGGACTTCCCCAAAGCTAGCTTCTTCCGCCTTCATTTAGCACATGTTTCTGAGGAGCGCGCCTTGGTGTTCTCAGTGCTTTATGAGCATCAGTCAACTGAACCCTCTGGACAACCCCTGACACTGCTCTTACTATCCCAGCTTCACAGATGAGAAAACTGAGACACAGAGATTAAGCAGCTCCAGGCTCATTGCTGTCCAGTATGCAGTTCACCCGTGTGCCCTGCCACAGGACTGGTCCCCGGCCAGGGCCTGGTCTGGGGGTGAGGACAGAACTACCATCAGGTCAGGGTAAAATATGCTCATAAGGACTAGGATAGGTGGGGTCAGGCAAGGGTTTTGAAAAATATGGAGAACTTCACAGATTCCAGAGATCATTCCTGATAGTAATAGGCAGCTGTCTTCCCACATCACAGAATGTTAACTTCCAGCCAGTCGTGTGCCTCAAAGGGAAGAGGATTAAAACAGTTCCACATTCAATTTCATTTGTAAAAATTTGATTCAAAGAGTGTTGGGGAATTTGAACGGCCACTTTTCTCCTTAGTTCAAACCTTTGCTGCTCTTTCCCTGTTGGGTGGCAGCTTTGCATGACCATGGCCACCTGACTCCTCTGCTGCTTTGCTTGCCAGATGCTGACCAGTACAAATACGGCAAGAACCGGGTGGAAGCGGATGCCAGGCGCTTGCAGACCAAAGAAGAGGAGCTGCTAAAGAGGAAGGAGGCACTGCGGGACCGGCTGGCGCAGCTCCGCAGAGAGAGGAAGGACCTGAGGGCTGCCATCGCAGTGAATGCAGGTAGGGGGGGTGGGGGCTTCCTTCTGCTCTGCCTGCGAGGCCTGGGACCATGGAGGCTGTCACGGGGACTGTCTGTGTCGCGCCTCCTAGGGCGCAGGGCGTGCCTGGCAAGCCAGGGCGGGCCCTGCGTGGTTATAGGTGCAGCCGCGGCAGAGGCTGGACCTGAGCCCAGGCTGCCCAGTGCAGCTCCAGCTCCATTCCAGCCTCAGGTGCCAATGAGAGACGGGTCCAGGGGCGAGCCCTGTGGTAACAGGTGTCCAGGGGGTCTCTCAGCAGGAGTGCCCTCCACTGGGGCAGGTCCCACTCACAGGGGACAGCAGAGGCTTCACAGGAGGGAGCAGCCCTCCCTTCCCTGGAGGGGCTGGGGAGCAAGCAGAATGTGTCGGTAGGGGTTGAGAACGGCCAGGTCCGAGGGTCCAAAGAGGGTGCAGTCTAGCAGGGGAGCCAGGAGGCAGAAGAGCACCCCGGCCACCCTATTCTCTCCTGCTGGCAGGAGCGCCTGCCTGGGGATGGGATTTGGGCTGCCTCCATGCCACCATGCCAGACCAATTCCCCCACAGCAGCAAGCCTGGCTCTTCAGACAGCTCTGCCAGCCTCAGAAGGCGAGGGAGGGCAGGTGCAGAGGACGGGAGGCCACAGAAGCTCTCACTGGCTTATTTGCACACAGCTGAAGCTGACACACAGTCACCCAGCTCATCAGAGCTCGGCCTCTCTGGCTTGGAGCCTGGGTGATCACTGTGGAGGGAGGCGCTTCTGGAAGAGTGGAGGGCAGGCCCCGGAGGAGGAGGCAGGGAGAGCGTCCAGCCAGGGCTACCTGGTCGGGACCAGAGCCTAGCGTGGAGCTGGCAGGAGGGAGCAGCTCTCTCCCTGCCGCGTGGCAGAGCTGCAGCTGGTG
This sequence comes from Marmota marmota marmota, assembly GCF_001458135.2. Taxonomy (NCBI): domain Eukaryota; kingdom Metazoa; phylum Chordata; class Mammalia; order Rodentia; family Sciuridae; genus Marmota; species Marmota marmota. The sequence goes on from NW_026000108.1 coordinate 3,677,497, forward strand.
AGCTGCAGGGAGGCCCTGGAACTTAGCCTCCAACAAGAGAGTCCCCAGTGCGGGCAGCATCAGCAGGGCCTGGGCGCGTTTGCCAGCCTCTTAGACTCGGTCTCCTCGTCCGTCCAGCATGGATGCTGCGTGCTGCAGGTCACTGTGACAGACCTCAGCACGAGCAGAGAGGCTGGTGCCTGGAGCAGGGGAGCCGTTCCAGGGGACTTGTCCTGGAGCACAGCCAGGCTGGACAAGGCCTGCGCGCGAGCTGTGCTGGGAGCCAGTGGTCCCGTGGGCACAGAGGTCCCTCCTGAGCGCCTGGCAGTGACAGCGTGACTCTGGACTTGCAGGCAGGAAGACCCCGGTGGTCCTGGAGGACAAACTGAGGAAGCTGGAGGAGGAGTGCAAGCAGAGGGAGGCGGAGCGGGTCAGCCTGGAGCTGGAGCTGACCGAGGTCAAGGAGAGCCTGAAGAAAGCCCTGGCTGGTGGCGTCACCCTGGGGCTGGCCATTGAGCCAAAGTCAGGGACATCAAGTCCACAGGTAAGTGTCCTGCCAACTCCCTGCAGCAGCCACAGAAGGGCCAGAGCCCCCGGGGAAGTGCTCTGGGGTGGGTCTCAGTTCACTCTGGGTCTCCCGACGTGCAAGCTCACGTGGGCTCACACGTCGTCATATGTTGGCACTGGACACGTTTGTCAGCTGTGTCCTCGGCTAGCTGACGTTGCATTTTCTTACCTCTGCACTGAAACATCTACCAGGTCCTTGCTGCACGTCCATCCCTAAGAGAAGGGTGACTCCGTGTAGCACATTTGGTGCTGGAGCCCAGGGGTGGGGGCATGGGTTCCAGGCTGGGACCCTCAGAGCTGATGGGACATGGAATCGCCTCTCAAATGAGTCCTCCCCTTGGACTGCTGATGCTACACCAGCCCCTCGACAGGCAGTTCCACGCCTGAGCCCCAGCAGCCTCGTGAGCCCCAGCGGCCTCGTGAGCCCCGGGTTGTTGCTTCTGTTTCACAAAAAAGGCGTGAGGCCCATCAAGCGCAGTCCACCCGCTCAGGAATCCAGTATGCAGCTGACCCCACTGCGGCTGACGCTGGTGCACCCTCAGCCTGCCACCTGCACCCCAGTGTTCCTAAGGCAGGTTCTTCTTGCCAGGCATCTGGCACAGGGCCAACCTGAGTGGATCCGATGCCCTCCACATGTGCATTTGGTGGATTTGCCAGATTTATGGGCACCACCAAAACCCAGCACCCACCTAGCCACCACCAGCAGCCCTGCCACACCACCTTTGCCACGTTACTCTCCTCCCCAAGCCCAGCCCCTGTCACAGCACAAGGGCCACCCCTCGCCTCAGAGATGGCCCCCTAGGCAGAGCCATTTCCAGCAGGCGGGGAGCTGCTCCATCAGTGGACCCACAGCCCTGCAGGCTGGGGGACAGCAGGCGGGGTTTCCACACCTGGCCCCTCTCGCCTGGGCTCTGTGCTTCCGTTGTGTGCATGGTGCCCAGGATCAGTCCCGGGACCTCATGCCTCCTGGGTAGGTGCTCTGTCACTGAGCTACCCCCAGCCCAGCTGGCCCAGGTTCTCATCTGCTAGGTGACAATGTTGCCTGCTGTGGGGAGAGGTGTGGACTCCAGGGTGTCCTTCCAGCACGGATGCATGGGCTCTCATGTATCGACTCACTCCATTCATTGTCCTTAGTTAAATAGACTGATAGGTGCATATTAGTGCATTATATGCAGATTATGTTTATTTGACTCATTCATTCAACAATTATATGCTTGTATGATCGTATATTACTATTATATTTATATGGTCATGTATCAATAGTATTGTATGTAATTTATATGTAACGTGGTGTATCGTTATGTGCTACTATATATATGAAGTCGTACCTTGTTCCCTCGGTGAGTCACAAACTATTCTGTTCCAACCATTGAATATACTAGATAAATGTCCCTGTCCCAGGGCACTTGTGTCCTCACGAGAGGGGAAGCCCACCACAGCACTCCTCAGCGATGGAGAGGGTGGGTGCCGTGGGACCCAGGCTCTGAGGGCTGGGTGGCTTGGAGTGCTGAGTCTCTGTGTCTGACTTGACCTAGGACCAAGGGCCTGTGAAGCCAGGTGCAGCAGAGAGAGTGGGGAGGACCAGGAGGGGTCTTCCCTGGGCTGCAGAGTTCTGGGCCTCAGAGGGACTCATGTCTGTGATCGGAGGCAGGAGAGCATGCACCCCTGGGCCACCATCCTGCTGGAGGGTAACGGTGGGCTGGGCGGCTGGGGGACTGCTCCATCGCCAGCCAGTGGGGACTGAGCTTCCCTGTAGCAACTGGAGCCTCTAGCTGGGCCCTGGGTCCCACCTCTCCAGACTTCAGACACCCATGAGAATCCTGCACCTCCAGCCTTCCTCTGGTAGCTTCCTTCTCCTTTTGTGGCACATGAAACACGAAGGGTGCTGCCTCGTCCCCTACTCCCTGCAGGCTGCCGCCCTCTGGCCCTGCCTGCTTCACCTGTCCTTCCAGATGAAATCTGGAAACCCAGCTGCAGCGTGATTCCTCTCTGAGCCTGCCCTGCACGGGTGACCTCTGGAACTCTAGATCCCACAGGCGCTTGAGTGCTCGCCTCTCTCCAGCTCCAGAGGCCTTTGGAGTGTCCCCTGCTTCCTCCACCTGCAGCAACCTCACACTCCTGGATCCCTGTCCCTCTAGAGCCCCTCTCTGGCCCCTTCATCAGCCCCTCCTGCTCACACATGCCCGTCTGGCCTCAGGAGCCAGCTCAGCTCTCAGAGGCTCAGGGCTGGGCAGTGTGCATGCCCGCCCCTCTGCCCGCTGTGCTAGCTGCTGCCTCCGCCCTCTGAGGGCCTCTCCGAGGACCGTGGTTGCCATCACCTGCCTGGCATTGGTGCGGCAGCATTCTGCCTAATTGCCTCCAGACCCCGTGTGCACAAGAGTGGCTCATCAGAGGGAGGCTTTCCAGAAGCAGGTGCAGGTTGCCCGCCTGGCCTCTCCCACAGATGTCTTTTTTCTGTCCTTTTCCCAACCACTCCACCTGCAGCCTCTCGGGGTGGGCATTGAGAAGCTTTGCCAGGGAGAGCTTGCTCACAGCCCCACAGTGTAGTAGGAGCGCACAGTCATGGAGCCCACAGGGGACTAAGCTGTCTGTCAGATGCTACAGGAGACACTGCCCTCCCCAAACAGTACCCTGTGCCCCTGAGCAGCGTCTGATGGCAGTGATGACAGCAGGGTTAGTCCTTGGAGACTGTGACTGGGGTGCAGCAGATTGCCAGCAGGTTTTCCCAAAGAGCAGTTTGACTCCTATATGGGAGGGCAAATGTGGCACCTTGGCAACTGAGGGTGAGGGTTGTTCTATCTCAAGTCTCCCGGAAACCTCTCCAACATGGCAGGGTGTCTGAATGTTCGTGACCCCTGAATATCAGTGGCCTGTGGCTCACTGTGACTGCATTCCCAACTTGATGCCAGTCCAGACACCTCCGCTGCCACCTGAGCCTCTCTGGCAGCCAGTCCCTGGGGATTCCCCGGAGTAAGCGAGAGCTGTGCAGATGCAGGAGCCAGAGGCAGCACCGTGTGAGCGGCAGGGCTGGCTCTGGATGCCACTCACGTGTCCTGGCCACTACCACCAAGTGGAGCCTCCCAGCCTCAGCTCTGCTGTCAGTGGCAGGGTGGCTAAAGGGTGCTGAGGATTAGGCCTGGGCTCTTACTGTCCTTGTGTCTAGTTTTGGTCATTTTCAAAATCCATTTCTTCTTTAAAATGCTGGAGAATACCTGGCAGCCAGAACCCACTTCTCACACCACACTTCCCTCTTTGTGACAGTCTCCCGGGTTGAGGCATCGCACTCTGGAGAACTCGCCCATCTCCAGTTGTGACACCAGTGACGCAGAAGGGCCCCTGCCTGTGAACAGCGCTGCTGTCCTGAGGAAGACCCAGCCAGCGGGCAACTCCCCCTGCCGGGGGCATGTGCTGCGGAAGGCCAAGGTGAGCCCCAGTCTCCCGGGCAGGCACGTGGCACCCTGAGCCCTGGGCAGGGTGAAGAGCGGGCTGGGCTGTCCTCCTGCTCTGCTCAGCCTCCTGCCAGAACGTGCTGAACGTCACCAAGCTCCCCCACATACCCTCCTTCAGAAACTGGGATTTAAAATCAGGAGGGAGTCTCTGGCTCCTTAGTGTCCCAGAAGTGGGCGGGGCTTGTGGAAGAAGGGGCCCATGCAGGACTGTTCCCGTGACCCTCCCCATGCCTTGTGGTAAAGTGAGCACAACAGGCATTGCCACTCTCCTGTGCAAAGGTGAGCGGCTCTCGGCACGTTCCCGTCACCCCCACCTCCAGGACTTCAGCACCTTCCAACTGTACCCTGTCCTCATCCCTGGGGAATGCTGGCCCCCTCCCCTCCCTGACCCGGCTGCCCTTCTCCCATCTCTGGGTTCCACTGCTCTGGAACCAGGCCCTGTGCGGCCTCTAGTGATGGCTCTGTCCGCAGGGCGTCTCCGAGACTCTGGCCAGCAGGAGTACGCCTCACCATGGCCCTCTGTTCCAGGCTGCCCTGCGCCCCTGCCTGGACTTGCACCCTCTGTTTGCCTGCTCCCCCTCTGGCCTCAGGCTCCTCCTGCCTGAGGGCTGGTGGTGAAGCCTGGGGGAATTTGTCATGGGAGTTCCAGGCTCAGGTTTTTGAGGAACCTCATGGTGCTTCCCGTGGTGGCTGAGCACCCACAGTTTTGAGGTCTCCAGGGGGCATGAGCCCTGTCAGCCCAGTGTCTGGCCACTAGGATTTACACTGTCTCCTTTTCTGCAGGAGTGGGAGTTGAAGAATGGCACATAAAGGAAGGCCAGGCCACCCAGCCTCAGATGGAGGCCGCACATGTCCCCTGGCCTCCTCGCAGTGACTGTGGACGCACTCCCCAGTGTGACCAAGCATGACTCCTGAGGGCCTGCGAGCAAGCCGCCGTGGCTCACGCGTGTTCTTTCTACTGTACCATGGTGCCCTTTAGAACAGCTACTATGAGGCTTTGATTTTGAACTATATTTGTTAAAAACAGAAACAAAGAGGATTGACAAGCTGTTTAAAGACCCTGTAGAGGGCGGAAGGTCACCTATCCAGCCAGACTGCACGCTCAGCCCCAGCCCTGCCAAGCCTGCAGACACCAAGCAGCCCATGGCCTGCACTGCGCGGCCCGCTCTGGGGTGGCTGCAGGTCTTGGCTCTCGTGGCTGTGGCATGGATGCGTGGCCTGTCTCAGGACCCCCCACCTGCGTGCCCTGGTTGCTGGAGGCCAAGGCGCGAGGAGCGCGTGTGGGGAGCCAGTTGGCCCTTGCTCTTCCTTGTGGGTAGATGCTTTCTCCCTGGGACAGGAAAGCTGCCACTTGCTGTAACCTGCTTTAAAAATGTCTTTTTCTGTGTCCCACCTAGTTGGACCTGAGGAGTTTCCAGAGGTTCCATGTCCAGTTTTGTTAGTCATTGTTCTGCTCTGGGGGGCAGCAGAGTGCCCCTAGTACTTGGTTAGGCTCCCCCTGGGCCTGAAGCCCCTAGCCCTCCAAGCCTCAGGAGTGTGGGTGCCTCGGAGCCCGTGGCCATGTAGTCGGGGGGTGCACCATCTTTGTGCAGGCGTCCACTGCCTGGGGCGGGAGCCGTCCTTTGGAAAGGAAGCAAGTCATAGACCTAGAGCCCTTTGGGCCCAGCGGGGACCTTTCAGAGCCTCTCGTCTGCCCCCAGCTCGAGGGGTCAAGCTGAGCCAGGAGTGCGTCAGCACACGAGGCTGAGCTGTGACTCTTGAGCTCGCCGCCTCTCTCAGGTCCTGTGGGGTCCTGCTTGCCTCCTTCCTAGTGTCTCCTGGAGGGCGCTTGTGCTCAAGGACAAAGTGGAGCTGGTCGGCCGCCCACTTCTGCCCCCGTTCCGAGGCCGGCCTGCCTGCGTGGTCCCCACAGAAGGCCCACACTGGCGATGGACCCCCAGAGCACAGGCTCTACACCCACAGCCAGGGATTCTCATCAACCATAGGAAAAGAGGGCTGGAAGCAGTGTTCCCACACTCTCCCATGCCCTGGGCCAGCCACAGTGGCCTCATCGTCCTCAGGCCTTCCCGGGGAGGACCAGTTCTGCTGCCACAACCTCGGCCCTGCAGGGCTGGAGTCGGCTTTCTGTGAGCAGAAGAGCCGTCTCCAGTGAGGAAGGAAGTGTCGCAGCAGGACTGGGAGGCTGCTTGGCTGAGGCCCCCTGAAACTTGAATTTATTGTGAAGCCATCTGCCAGGAGTGTCTTTGGTCCGTGAGCTGCGTGGTGTTCCCACACCACAGCACGTGCCAGCACTGACCACAGGGGCCTCCTGCTGGAGCCCTTTAGGGAGGCTTGGAGGGGCAGCCTCCGCCAGAGCCAGTGGCTGGCTGTCACTGGGGAACCCCTTCTCTCTTGGGAGGGTTTCCCCATCATCACAGGAAACTGTGACCTCTCCGTCTCCTGTGACACTGATTTCCATAAAGGGAAGAAAATCAGACCTGCCATAGATTCCTTCAGGTCAAATGAGCTTTCTCAGCTCTGGCCCTTCTGACCAGGGCCACCCTTGCCAAGCACCATGCCAGGTTTTGATGGTGGCCAACCTGAGGTCTTGGCCTTGGCCAAGGCAGGAGAATGTCAGCAGAGTGTCTTGTGCATGGGAGGTGGCCTCGGGCACTACCAGGACCAGCTTTGTGGTACAGGCAGAGACCCATGGCCTCAGAGTCTCCTCTGAGGACTCAGCTCTTGGTGCCAGAGCCAGGGTCCGGAGCCAGGTCTGGAGCCAGGTCTCCGCTCCAGAAGACAGGGTTGTGTCTGCAGCCCCAAGTTTGTAGCCCCCATCACAGCCGTGGTCTCCTGGGGAGGGCGCACACTGAAACGCAGTTCCCATGTCCCATGGAGCCTTTCCATTGGTCCTGAGGAGGTGGCGCTCCACCTGCGACTCCATAGCGTCCCTCACGCCCCTCCACGTTTCTAAGTGATCAGAAAGTTAGCTTAAAGTATTTGCTTCAAAATAAGTTATTTATTTGTATATTTTCAGTAAATAGAGTTGTAATTTATGTCTGTACATATTGGGCGACTGGAGGTGCCTGCCAGAGGTGACAGGTCGTGGCACCTTGTCCTCCCAGACGTCCTCCGGGCCGACTCTGGGACAGCTGAGCTCACTGGCAGATTCTGTCCTCAGGCCCAGTGGGCGGAGGTGGGGCAGCCCCTGGGGAAGTGAGGCTCTTCCGATGGTCAGCTGTCACTTCAGCAGGCAATCATGATCACAGCAGGGCTGTAGGAGGCCGGCCAGCACAGAGGAGCTGCCAGGACAGGTCAGCGGCAGCCCCTCTGTGGGCTCAGGCCCTCTTATTCTGAGGCCACAGTGTCATTCCTTGGGGTTCTCTCTGGGCCATAATTTGGCATGATGTCACCATCCTTCACCCCACTGTTAGGTTTTCATAACGTTTTGTTCACTGACCATTCACATAGGAGCAGCATGCTAGCCAGAGGCTGGAGTTGGCCAGGCCAGCCCAGATGCCAGAGTCTGTCCAGATGAGTGTGGGCCTGCACACACAGAACTTTCTGGAACCCTTCTCTTTGCACTTGGAGTGGCACTGGCCACCACGCATGCGCCTCCATCCCATTCCTTCCTTGTGTGTACCTCGGTGTTGTCCGCTTTGTCTTGCTTGTCCCCAGGTTGTTTTGGCTTTTCCTAAATAACCAGATCTGTGCACCGACAGCACATGTGCGGCCACAGGGCACCAGACAGCTTCAGAGGTGCTGCCTGGTGCCACCTCGCCTTCTGCCAGGTTCCAAGGGCGGCTTCCCAGGCCATGGAGAGCCCCGCCAGCACAGTCCTTTAGAGCCCCTGCAGGGGACAGTAGGTCCCAGGGCTCCTGCTGAGGGTAGGCAGCAGCAAGGGGCCAGCAGCCTCCCACCAGAGGGAGGGCAACCTCCTTTGCCACCAGCATCTGCCATGTGCATGCCGCAGGGTCCCCTCTGGTCACACAGAGATCGGGCAAGCTTCTGCCACCGCAGTGCAGGCAGGACACCCCGAGATCTGCAGGGCCACGCAACAGGGAGGGGAGCCACTGCCTTCCTCATCTCGTCCTCCTGCTTCCTAAAACCATTTCTACGGGAATAGTTTTAAACCAGGGCATGGTTTTAAAGAGGCAACTAAATATTTTGGTCCTGTTCTACTGTCCTCTTACAACCCATGGAGAGCTGGGTTCATACTGTGAAACTGAAAATCAAAAGCGAAGCCGCTGTGTGTGCTCAGGCCCAGCCCGTGGAGGGCCCCAGGACCGCTGTGCCCTGCCCAGCCAGGGCTTGTCGCCTTAGACACGTGGGGGTGGCCGGGACCTGACACCCTGTGGGTACCACGGTCATTGCCTCGGGTGCTGGCTGCCTGGCACACAAGAACGTCAGGCGTTGGCGCCCTGGGAGAAGTTTGCAGCCGCATCTGCAGACCTTCCTTCCTAGGGACCAAAGGTATTTGTCCAAGGCCATCTTTCCAGTTGATTTTCTAATGAGAAAGGAAATATTCACTAGACATTTTAGCATCAACTTTTACACCATAGGTATTCAGAATTAATTGACCATGGCTGTAAGTTGTAAGATGTTTTCATATTAAGAATGTAATTATTTCCTTATTGTATTTTTTAAAACTATAAAGTCATATTTAAATTTCTCTTTGAAAGAAACTTTTTTTTTAAATTAAATACATTGGTAGTGCCCATTTGAGATGACTATAAATATATTTTCACTGTTTCTCAGTGTATTTAATTCATAAAGTAAAAAATTTTATAAAAAGAAACTTGCGATGAAAATACTACTTTTCAGCCCATTTGCCCCATTTGTAGCCACCTCACTTGAATTTTCTGCTCTACTAATCGACTTTCTACTGTTTACGTGGTGTAGCCACTGACTGGTGCCCCTCGGCGCGACCACTGTGTGTCACTAATAAACTGATCTGAGGACCAGGCCTGTGTCTTGCTGAGCGTGGGGCCTGGCGCAGGTTGGGGTCGGGAGGCACAGGGCAGGGTGAGCATAAACCCTTCCACGAAGGAACCACCGTTTTAGTCTGCAGACTGACCGTCCAGATGCCAAGCCCATGCCAGGGCTAGAAGGAGATCAGACAGGGAGGGCCCTGCTCTCAGGTACCAATGGGTCAAAACAGGCGGAAACAGAAAGTGGGTCTGGTTTTTGAGTGGAGGTTTCTGGAATGGTAGAAGGAGCAGCTCACTTTGAGGCCATTTGATAAAGTTTTTAGGTGGGGTCATTTGAACTAGGCTTGGGGTTTAAGTAGGAGCTCAATGAGGTGAGAGTTTGGAGAAGACGTTCCAGTCAGAGACGGCCACGGGAGCAAAGGGGTGGAGAGTGGAGACGGAGCTGCCTGGCCAAGGAGGGCAGCCACGTTAGCTGGGAGCGGACCGTGGAGGGCACTGGGGGAAGGGTCTGTTTACAGTGCTGTTAACCGCGGCCATCTTCCCAGGGACGAAAACACAAGACAGGAGCACACCTGGCAGAGAGGCTTGGTGGGGTGAGCAGAACCCCCGAGCTGGGTGGGCTGGAGCGTCCTGGACCAGGTCGCTCCCTGGAGCCCCAGCCAGGGGCAGGAGGCCTGGCAGCCTGGGCTGCGTGGCTTGGTTCCCAGCTCCAGGGATTCGCCTGTGGGTCCCAGCGGGAGGCGCAGCTGGGGCAGGCACTGTTGCTGGGGCTGGAGGTCAGCGAGGCAGGCTTCCACACTGCCCTCCACCTGACCCCGTCCTCGACCTCCAGGGTTCACCTGCAGGTCTCATCAGGTTGTCCCACTGGCACCTCCCAGGTCCCCAGCTGCTGGCCAACCAGCCTCCCTGCCACCCCACTCATCCCCCGGGAAGCCTGGAGCGAGCCGCCCTCGCCCCTTCCCTGAGGCCACTCCTGCTCCCTGCCAGCCTCTGGCCCCAGCCCTCTTCCAAGCCCACCCCGCAGGGATCCCCGCTTCCCCACCTGGAGGAGCCATGGGAGGACCCTTTGGCCACAGCGTCCACCCCCTGCAGTGGTTGAGCCCAGCCCCACACCTGCCAGGTGGGAGCTCACGGCATCAGGAAGTGCTTCTGGCCAGAGAAGCTTCTCCGAGCTGCAGCCGCAGCAGCCGTAGCAGTGGACCTGGCCACGCTCACACGTCCAGGCACCTTGTGTGGCTCGGCCACTGGAGCCGAGAGGGTGGCACGCACATCCGGGAGCAGGCTGGACGCACCCTGGGCTCCTCCCTGAGGCTGCCTTCCCAGCACCACAGCCCGGGGGACACTCACTGAGCACCTACTGTGTGTTGGGCAGGAGGGGGCAGCCAGAAGGCCAAGCACCTGCCTCCCTGGGCACCGGAACGCTGCAGACAGAAGGAGGGACCTCAGTGCTGGGTCTGAGCTGTGAAGAGCATGCCAGGCCCTGGGTGGGGGCAACTAAGGTTATGGAAGGGGACACACAGGAAGCCGGCAGGCTGGGGAGGAAGAGGGCTGCAGTGGCCAGCTGTGGCCACGGTCTCGCCTTCGCTCTCAGGAGCCCGTGGCCTCCGTTCCGCCCCCTCGGGGGTCCTGGAGTGGCTGTGTTGGACAGGGGTGTTCTTGAGGAGCCCTCTGTGGCTGCTTTGGGCTGGACAGGGCTGAGGCAGGAGGGCCTCCCCGAAGCTGGTCCCTGGCCTCCTGGGGCAGAGTCCCCGCGGCAGCTCTTAACCCCAGGCGTGCTTGCCGTGGCAGAGGGAGGCCATCTTAGAGGTATCACAGTGGTCAACCCCAGAGGCTTTGGGGGGACGACTCAAGTGGCGTCCCTAGGCCTGAGGCAGATGGACAGTCCACTAAAGACTGCACTTGTGAAAGTTCAAAGAAAGAAAGAAACATGCTGCAGCTCCAGCAGCTTGAGAGGCTGCCCGAGGCACCACATGGTGGGGACACTGCCAGCCCCAGCCCTCAGTCCTGGGAATTTCCAAGACGTGCCTGTTGCCAGCCAGCCTGAGTGCCAAGGTTTTCCTGGAGGGTCTCCACCAGCCCTCCTGCGGGGACGTGGCCTCCAATTCCTTTCTTCAGTCTCTCATGCTCAGAATAGCTACAGTGACTTCTGCTTTGCTGACATCATTGGGATTGGGCGTGTGTGTGTCTCACCAAGCTTCTAGCGTCTGCCCCTGCCCCCGCCAGACCCAGCCGGCATGTCATCACAGATGTGCTGAGCCTCAGGTCCCAGAGCCACTGAGGGCTGGGCAGTGGCCTGGACCTAGGAGGAGCTGTGACCGTAACCCGCGGCTACCCCTGCAAGGCGGGAGCCCCTTGGTGATGGCATTCTCACCAGCAGGAGCAGCAAGGAAGGCTGCACTTGTCCCCTGCTTGCCTAGCACGAGGACCGTTGGTCCCAGTAAGACCCACCATGATCCCCCCTTAAGGTCACACGCACAGTGCTTCCATGAGGGAAGGAGTGGGTGGCAGAGAGGCGACAAGAGTCTCCCCAGCCCCTTCCAGGAGCAGGCCAGGACGGGCACCAGCCTGGCGAGTCTTCTAAAACCCACTGTGGCTTAGTGGCCGCGTTAGCAGGAAGAGGACTTTGTAGGGGCTTCCAGTTGGCCCTTCCGGCCGAGATGGCCCTTGGGTCTGGAGGTCGATGTGGGGATCCTGCCTGCTGCTCTGTGTTCCACCTGTGCATTTGGGCATGGAGGGGTGACCCCAGGTGGTGTCCACAGCAGGCCCACTACAGCAGAGCAGCCCAAGCGTCACTGACTGGCCACTGCTAGCCCTTGCCCTGACTGGTGTCCTTGGGGGCTTTGCTGGTTTTGAGGAATTTGCTCTAGGCCAGTGCCCACTGACTCCCCCACACTGTGAGTCCCCCTCCTAGTGCACAGCAGCCAGGGAAGGATCGGGGGAGGTCGGCCTTGCCCGAGTGCCCACAGCCAGCCTCCAGGCACCCAGCATCCCTGCACCCCAGGAGCTCAGGCCTGGGACCTGGCTGAGGGCTGGGGCTGGCAGTGTCCCCACCTTGTGGTGCCTCGGGCAGCCTCTCAAGCTGCTGGAGCTGCAGCATGTTTCTTTCTTTCTTTGAACTTTCATAAGTGCAGTCTTTAGTGGACTGTCCATCTGCCTCAGGCCTAGGGACGCCACTTGAGTCGTCCCCCCAAAGCCTCTGGGGTTGACCACTGTGATACCTCTAAGATGGCCTCCCTCTGCCACGGCAAGCACGCCTGGGGTTAAGAGCTGCCGCGGGGACTCTGCCCCAGGAGGCCAGGGACCAGCTTCGGGGAGGCCCTCCTGCCTCAGCCCAGCTGAGGCACAGTAGCCATGCCCAGGGGCTACAGCGGCTCTGCCCTACCCTGCCCATGTCCCTGGTGTCCACGGCCTGGAATGAAGGCCTCTTCCTCCAGTTGGTGGTCAGAGTCCACACAGGGACCTCTTGACCCACGGATCCATGCCTGGTATGAGCAGGGCTGTTGGTTGCGGGAAACAGGATCTCAGCTTCCCTTTGTTGCGGGAAGCAGGCTGGTCGGGAAGCAGCAAGCCGCCTTGGAGAGGAGAGCTCGGATCTCTGCTGTGAGGGGCGGCCCAGAAGAGAGCAGACCCCAGATTCCGAGCCCTGATCGGCAGTTTCCTCGACACTCACAGGTCCTCATCTTAGGCCCGTCCTACCACTGGGGCTTTTCTCCTCTTTTAAAAAATTCCTAGTCTAGAGGCTGAAGCCCGTGCAGGGGCTCTAACCTGAAGGTGCTCCCAGAAACGGGTGAGAGGACCCGGGCTCTGCTCACAGGCATCCGCACACTTCCAGAGGGCGCCGTCAGAGCCCCAGGGCAGTCATCCACCACCCAAAGGTGGGGACGTGGTCCCTCAGGCTTCCTGGAGAAAGGCTGAGGGGGGACTGACCCTTCCCCAGGCACAGATTTCTTACCACAGTGGTTTTGTGCTTTCAGGTCACAACCAGGTCTGGCTTGGCCATCACACCTTGACACCTGAGAGGCCTCTGCAGGCGGCTTGGTCATGTGGAGCTGACAGCAGACCACGGCTGGGGAGGGGCGTGCTGCGGAGATCGTCACGAGGCCAGGAGGGAAGTCCTGTGGAGCCAGATGAGCCCTCACCCTGCAGCTGTCCCCAAACAGCTGGTCACCTTGTTACTCTCTTCACTTCCACGTTCACTTGGACGATTGCTATTTAGAGGCACTTTCTGCCACAGTCCTTTTCTATCCCCTAAATGCCACCACTAAGGGACCTGCCCAGGTCCTCCTTGGCTAGTGACAGATCTGTTTGAGCTTCTTTGTCCCCCTTCTCCTTCTTGAAAGATGCAAAGTCACCCATTTCCACTGCTTGTGATCTAGAGATGTCTTCCTGATTCCCTGACAGTGTGCTGTCCAACCAGGAACAGCTGACACTTTCCCTCCCGAGAGCCCCTGGTTCTGCCCTCTGTGATCTGTGGGTTCTAGGTTGGGAAGGGTCCCCGGGTGGCCTCGCCCGCTGCCCCGCGGGCCCTCTGATGTTCTGGTCTCTTCGGCTCCTGTGGGACCCATTCCCGAGGAGCCCGGCTTGGTCATCATGCTCTCCAGCACCTGCTGTGCTGTCCGCAGGCGCTGGCCCGCTCTCCGTGGCCGCCATTTCCTGCGCCCTCCCCTTCCTCTTCTGCCTTCAGCAGCTCTGACTGCCCACACGCCCCCCTCACGTCAGCCAGGCCCTCTGCTCACCCTGCCGCCTGCACGTCCCAGTTTCAAAGAGGGCTTTTCCCCTGCCTTTGACCCAAGGCAGAAGCAGACGCCTTCTGAATTCCTCCAGCTGGTTTTAATGAACCCCTAGGCACACACACGCTGTCAGGGCCCCTCCCCGCTGCCTCGGCTGCAGCGTGGCCGACCGGTGCCTGGGTCTCAGCAGCCACTTTCAGCCTGAGCGGAGCTCCCTGCAGGCCGTGTTTTCCGGTTCACGAGTCGGTCTCTCCTGCACTCTCGGATGCTGAAGGAATCCTTCTCCACATCACCCTTTTTAGTCACCCCACTCTGCACAGCCCCCAGACAAGGCTCCAGGTCCCCACTGGCCAGCGCCGTGTGTGCCTCCTCAACTGATGGGTCGTCCCTGGGCCCACAGCCTGCATTCACCAGAGTGGCTCGAGTTTCTCCACGTGTCTAACTGCGGTCCTCGCTGAGCTCACACCTGCAGGTGGCAGTGTCTGCACATGCTCTAGTTGCCATCTTGTCCCATGGCTTAGAAGCAGCACCCTGTCTCCCTGCCACCAGAGGTGAGGACCTACCTCTGGCTTAGGGAGCAGAGCCATGGTAGGGCCACAGTGGGAAGCCTAGGACTGTGTGGGATCACCCTGGAGGGTCCTCTTGACCACTTGAGAGGAGGATGCTGAGTTTGGAGCTGAGGTGGCCTTCTGGGCCTGAGGACCCCACCTGTCCCTGCACCCCAGTAGCAGAGGTGGCCAGGAGGGGCAGGGCCACAGGGGAAGGCAGTGGGGCCTGCACCCTTTCCCAGATGGCAGCCTCGCTGTCCCCGGCCCTGTCCCACCTTCTTCCAGCCATGACCTTGCCTCTGGCTCTCCGAAGAACCCAGGGTGCCAACCTGGGGTCCTAGGCTCCTGTTCCCAGGGGTAGCCCCTGCCTCCCCACCAGGCCTCTGTTCTGTGAGGGAGGCCGCTTCAGCTCCCAGGAGAAGCTGCATGCAGTGGCCCTGGCCGCCTCCTCCTCCGCACTGGACAGGGGCCTCGTCCTAGCAGCTCCCAGGAATTCTCTCCTGAGCCCTGCCCCTGCCCCTGCCTGCCCTGCCCTGCCCTGCCCTGCCCCTGCCCTGCCTGCCCCTGCCCTGCCTGCCCCTGCCCTGCCTGGCTCCTGCCCTACCCCTGCCTGCCCCTGCCCCTGCCCCTGCCCTGCCCCTGCCCTGCTGCCCCTGCCCTGCTGCCCCTGCCTCAGGGACCAGGCCCTAATGGCCTCTGTCCTGCCAGCCATGAGTCTGCCGGCCCATCTTCAAAGCCCGTCCTCGGCCTGGCCGGGTCCAAGGCTCCCTCCAGGGCTTCCTCCTGCTCACAGCTTCCCCTCTTGATGGGAGTCAGATGATATGAAGGTCGGCTACACTACGGTCCTTCCCAGCCGGCCTTGGTGGCCTGCCTCCTCCCCTCTGCTCCCTGGCCCACCAAGCCTCCTTCCTGGCCCTTGCCACCGGCACAGGTGCTGCGGTCACCGGGAGGGCCTGAGGTCTGGGATATCACTTGAATCGTGACTTAGTCCCGCCTCCCTCATCTGTGGAACCAGGATTGGCAGGCCGACTTCAGAGCTGCTGGTTTATGGGGTCCTGGAGAGGGCCCAGAGCTGGACTTGGCAGGAGACCGGGGACCGCCATCATCACGGCCGTCCCCATCGTCCTCCTCATCCCTGCTGGAGACACTCCCTCTGTCACCCCCTGAGCCAGAGTGCTGCTTGGGTCATGCACAGAGCTGAACATCTGGGCCATGATGATGACAGCCACAGACACCCGCTCTGCTGGGCCAGCCTGAGCCAGGAGCACCCGGGACAGGAGGGCGCTCTCTGCCAGTGGGCGCTGTCTGTGACCGTCTAACTGCAACGTCACTGGAAGGCCAGTGGGCTGGGGACACACGCCATCAGACGCCTGGGCCGGCGCTGCTCAGGGCCTGGGGTTGGCAAGGCTGAGCCCACCCAGTGCAGGGAGCACCAGGTCCCCTCTGCAGGATGCGAAAGGAGGCTTCCCGGGTTGGGACATGGCAGGCCCTGCAGGCTGGGGACTGCCCTGACAGCGAGCACGGCCATCAGTCCCACTGGACAACAGTGCTTGCCCGGCACCCTGCAGCTGGAGGCTGGTGTCTCTGGAGCAGGGTGACTGCCTGACTCACCAGGCAGCGCTGGGCGTGTCTCCAGCCCTCAGGGAAGGAGCCAGGTCCTGGGCTCTGCTCCTGCTGAGGTCTGGTGGCCGGGCCTCCCCAGGACAGCCAGCAGCACACCTGTGGCCAAGCAGGGGTTGTCATTGGTGCACCTGACACACCTGGGCACCTCAGGTAAGGGTGGCAGAAAGGTCTGGCTCAGGGGTGGCTGGGTGGCTCAGGAGGCAGTGGATCAGGACGCCCTTGGGGGACAGGCAGGGCCATGGTCCTCTGGGAGGAGGGGCGGCTCCAGGGTGCCCTATGTGGGGAGGACGGATAGCAGCCTCCCTGCTCCTGGCCAGGGCGGGGTCTAGCCCATCTAGGTTTGGACAATGACCTTATCTGCTCTATGCTTATGCTTGACTGTCACATGACAGTGGCCTTGTCTGAGGCAGGTGCTTGGTACACTGATGGGCAGGGGACGGCCCATGCCCAGGGGGGACCTGTGGACACTCTTCTCTTCCTCAAACTCGGGAGGGGCTCTGGCCCTGACCTTCCCGTATCCACTCTGAAATGGGTGCCGGCAGGGGTGTCCTCAGGAGCACCGTCCGGGCTGGTCCCCAGGGGGGCACAAGTCCCTGGCCTGTGGGAGCTGGCTCCCTAGCAGCTTGGGGCTCCAAGGCCAGGAGTGGACCCCTGCAGGGGATCCGCAGAGCATGTGGATGCCCTCCCTTCCTTCCCTGGTCCCCTGCTGCCTTGTTGGGCCACCGCCCACTGTAGGGGCTGCCGTCTGGTCTCTCCTGAGCTCTGCCCTTTCTGCCTGGCAGAACCAGCTGGAAGAGGGTGGTGGGTCTCCGAGGAAGGGTTTCTTTCTGGACATCGTTGCCCCTGGCCCTGCGCGTTCCTGTTCTGTTGCAGTCATCGTTACTAAATGGCTCTGGACACCCGACTCAGGGCTGCCTGGCGTTCGGGGCATGGTGGGGTCTCTGAAGCAATGCCTCGCATTTCAGCTAAAAATAACCTCCCCGCTTGTGCCACCATCTGACAGCAGACTCTGCACACAGGGGCCGTCCCTGTGTGTGGCACCCAGGCGTGACGCAAGGCCACAGCATCTGGTGGCAGGTGGAAAGTGAGTACCAGTAGGCAGGTTTGTGGCTTTCTTGGCTCTGATGTGGCTCCTGAGTCCCGTTGTCCGTGTGGGGTTCCCTGTCACCAGTCTGGTAGGAGGCCACAAAGGGTTCCAGGAGATGGCTGGGGAACGAGGCGCCCATCTTGCCCTCCAGCTGTCCCCCAGGGAGCAGGCTCAGTGAAAACCCATCTTCAGAGTGGCCAAGGGGCTCCCACTTCCACGTGGGTGCCAGCAGGTAGAGCCAGGGGTGGCCCTCCCCTTGCTTCCCAGCCCCAGGATCCCCCGCTCCTGCCCTGTGTGCTCTCTGTCCCCATCACGAGCACATGTCCTCTGCAGGGACACCCAGGCTGGGTGGGGGCTGCAGACGCCCTGGACACCTGGGTGCCCTGCCCTCACCCCCTGGCTGAACTGTGTGGTCACCGTCTGCCTCCTCCAGCCTGGGGTCCCCTTCAAAGTCAGGGGGTCTGGCTCATGCACACACTGTTCCAGGCCCAGCACCTGCCTGGGGCCCAGCATGAGTTGAAAGGACCCTGGAGTCCAAGGGGACATTTGAGGACTTTGATGTTGAAAACCCGATTTTGCCTCATAAGGACATGTTGTGGCGTCTGTGAGCGTGAGTGCAGGTGGCTTCCCCTCCGCCCCCTCCCTCCACCTGCTCCATGCCCACCGGAGCCATCCTGGGTCACAGTGGGAGTGCGTCTGGAGGGATCTCCCTCTCCCCTGCTCTGAGGCGTGGCCACACCTCTCAGACCTCACTGTTCCTTGCTGCAGGGGGCCTCGGTCCGTGGCGAGTACTGGACCCTCCCCAGGCCGGCCATGTGAGGTCACCATCGTGGAGAGGACGCCTCCTCTGGGCTGACGCCTCCTGGTCCTGCCCAGGCAGCCCCCAGTGCAGCCTCAGCCCGCTTCACTGCAAAGTGCACTTAGCAAACGTCCACGGGGCTTTCAGGTGTCTGTCCCTCTGTCCCCTTCCCCGTCCCTCTCCCCTTCCCTCTCCCGTCCGTTCCTGCCCCTCTGCTCCCTCACCCTCCATCTCCAACCACGCAGGAGGAGAGTGAGGAGGAGGCACGAGTGTCCAGGGGAGGCTGCCCTTGAACCCTCAGAGGGCCACAGTCCTCAGCCACCAGGGACAGCAGCAAACCACCATGAGGCCAGAGTGCCCCACAGGTGGGAGAGCCCCAGTATCCCAGCAGCCAGAGGCCCTGGCAAGGTCCTGTAGGTGTGCCAGTGCCAGCCAGGACCTCGTGGCAGCCTCCGCAGCCTCTGTCCAGCTGGCAGGTTGGCGGAGGCTCTGGCCTCCCAGCAGTGGGGGCAGGGGTTCCCCCTGGTGTGTGGAAACACGGGTGGCGTCACGTCAAAGGCCAATGCCATCTGCAAACTCCCCAGCCTCAGGACTGCCCCCTGCTCCCCTCACAGGTCTTTGGACACATCATCCCTGGGGCCACGACTGTAGGCCTGTGTGTGTGCAAACTTCAACATCGAAAAATGTCCTCATAGTAAGGCAGAAGCTGATCAGATTCGTTTAATCTTTGTTAAAAGCATCACAAATTATTCGTTGGTCTTTTTAAAGGAAAAATAAGAAAGAAGGCGTCCCCTGTTATGTGCACACACTGAGTGGGTACGGGGCCTGCTCAGACAGCACGAGACACCAGCGTTGTCATGCCAACTCCAGGTGCCCCTCTGTGCACCTGCACGCCAGGCGCGGAGCTCAGTAGATGGCCAGGTAAACGCACAGACCCACGTGCTGATCCCCCGGTTGCGGAGATGGAACACACGGGAACATGGGATGCCACCATCCTCCCAGGTTCTTGGGTCCACACACCCAAGAAGATCTTAATACCAATAATAACATAAAATAGGAAAAACACAATTACCAAGGGGGATCCCCACCCAGCAGCTGAGAAAATTAAACTGAGTGGTCGAGGAGGGTCGGAGACGTGCAGCTGGCCACCCGCAGGCCCTGGTGAGCCAGGGAGGGTGTTTCCAGGGATCCCGAGCTGACCTCGGATCTGGGCCTGGGTGGGCTGAGTGTGAGCATGGCTGTGTCCAACACGCCTGGCCAGTGGGCACAGATGTGCTGGGTGGGGGCCGCAGCTCGCAGGTCTCCACATAGGAGTGAAGAATGCAGGCTGGGGGTGGGCACCGGCAAAGGTCTCAGGTCACGGCCTTTACTGGCACTTGGCCCCTCCCCAGGGAAGAAGCTCCCGGAGGGACTCCGGCAGCCCAGGTCAGTGGGCAGGCAGGGTGGGGGCAGGCTGGGCACAGCTGGGACCCTCCACACCCAGGCATATCCCTGAGAGTCCCATCTGTGACAGGAACACCCAGATGCCAGGGGCATCCACCCAGCAAAGACCAGGTGCCCGGAGGCTGAAGACCTCTCCCTGGGCCTCCCTGGCTACAGGCCACTCCTGGGAAAGACAGGCGGACACCCCAGGCTCCGGCAGGGTGCAGAGGACACTGCTGCCTTGCTACAGGCCCTGGTGTGGCCACCAGAGAGCCTGGCCTGGGCAGGGAGGGGAGGGGAGGAGGAGGACAGTGACTTCCCAATTCAAGGCAAAAAGTGAAGTGCCCGCTGTCTTCTGGAGGCTTGTGCCAGAGCCCCCAACTCCAGGCGGCTGCGAGCTGCGTGCTGCGGAGGGCTGGCTCCAGGGCCACCCCGCTCCATCTTGTCCTGACCCTGGGAAAGCACCCATTTCAGGCCCATCGCCCACCTTCACCTGGGGGGGCACACTCCCAGTGGCCCCTCAGATCTGCCCTACACCTCCTGGTTGGCTCTGCAGGAGCCCCCCAAGTTGTAAGGGGCACAGAAGGCTGTTCCGGCTGCGGGGGCCGGCCCCTCCCAAGTCCCTTGAGCTGCGGGGCAGAGCTGTGTGAGGCCGGGCAGCGCCGGCAAGGAGCTGTAGGCTGGGGTCCCTGTGTCCCCCACCCCAGCCCGCTAGGGAAAACTGGCCCCTCTGGGCCCAGAGGAGCCCTGGGTTCTAGAAAAGTGGTTCCAAGAATGAAGCTCTGACGGCAACCCAGATGCCCACCAACTGGCCACGAGAACAGGAAGTTCAACCAAAGCCCCAGGGCAAACGGCCACCTAGAGGGAAGTTACGTCATCTGCAGCTTAAAAAGAGGACGATGGCAGAAAGGCCTGGAGGTGGTGCTGGGAGCCCTGGCCACAGGGTCCAGGACTCCGGGGGCTTCTGCAGGGACAGGAGCTGTAGTGCAGTGTCTGTGTGGGTCTTGGGTCTCGGAGCAGGGCCAACCCGGGGGGCTCGCTCCCAGACTGGCTCTGGACAGGCCAGCGGCAGCCAGGAGAAGCCAGGCCTTGGCTGGGGCGACAGGTTGGAGCGGCCTGGTCATGTGCAGGGGCCAGGGCCAGAGACACCCCAGAGTCAGGGGTGGGGACATTGATGGCTCTGTGGGCCTGACCCAGGAGGGTCAGGAGTCAGCTGTGCTGGCATCCCATGGGCCTGGTGGGCTGGGATTGGGCAGAGGGAGCAGTGTCTGTCCCATGTGGGGATGGTGGAGGAGGTGGCCTCCCGCAGGTCTCTGAGGGGACATGGTTCCAGCTGCACTCGTGGCTGTGCCCTCCAGGGAATGACCAGCGGAAGAGAGCGTCCCGGCCAGACCCTGCCACATCAGCTCACCAGGTAGCTGTGCATCTCCCGGGAGTTGATGCTCAGGACCACGCCCGAGTGGTTGCCTGGGGAACAAAGGAGAGGCCACCGTGAGCTCAGGCCATTGGCTGGGGAAAGGGAGAAACAGGCCGCGGGGGTGCCAGTGGGGTCCTGGGCAGCACGTGAGCCAGCATGCAGTGGGGATCCCAGGTGCCTTCAGTGAGTGCCAGGCTCAGGTGGTGGGCTCTCCACGCTGCTGGGGGAGTGAGGAGGGGGTGTGCCTGGCACTGTCACAAGCAGTGGGCACCCCAAGGGTTGTGAGGTGAGGCTGCGCCCACTGACCTGCACGGGGGCCACCCCTGGCATCAGCAGCAAGGGGGTGCAGGAGGGGCTGAGGCTCCGCCCCCTCCTGGCAGCGGGAGCTGCAGCGCACAGAGTGGCGAGGCGGGGGGTGGGGGGACAGGGCGAGAGCAGAGAGTGGGCTCAGAGGCTGGTGGTCAGGTGGTCCTGGGGGCCGTGCCAGGACACCAGCGCACAGGGACCCCAGAGCTACTCCTGGCAGCCTATCTGCCTGCCCCAACTCATGAGACTCCCTGCACTGCCCGCCTGTGCCCATGTGCCTGACTGTCCACGAGAGACCACAGCAAGGGTCTCCACCCCCTGGGCCTGGTCTTGCTATTTGTAAAATTCTGGTGTCCCTGGCACCCTCTGGGAAGGACCATGGTTGGTGACGCCTGGTGCTCTCCAAGGGTCTGGTTCAAATGATTATTACGTTTGGTTATTTTAAGGGGCTTAAAAGCAGGCAGCTGTCAGAGGAAGGAGCCAGGCTCAGGACTCAGGTCCACCTTCCTGAGACCCCCGTCACAAGGGGCTGAGACCCTGCACCAGAGTAGGACCAGCTGGCAGGTTGGCGGAGCGCTGGCCTCCCAGCCGTGAGGGTGTGTGGAACCAGTCTTCGGGACAGATGGGGCCAGCAGGAGCCCAAGACCACCTCTGCCTGGGGCAGAGGACAGGCCTGTGGAGGGTGCCTGGGGCCTGTAGAGGGCACAGTCCCATCACCTCTAGTCAGGCAGTGACCTGGGAAGGCTGGGTCTCAGCTTTCCACCTGAGGAACAGGACACCAGCATTGGCCCAGGGCTCAGCTGTGTCCTGATGGGACCTGGCACCAAGTGGGCCCCAGAGGGGACCCAGGCATCTGGTCCTCATGAGCAGCCCTGGCTGAAGGACTTGGGAGATGACAGGGATCCCAGATGGGTGGGGCAGACCCACCCCTCGAGGAGCTAGAGGGAGAGCCTGGGCCTGGTGGGGACCCGAGGGCAGCCCCTGTGAGTTGTGTGCCCCGGGGCCAGCAGCATCACCTTCCCGAGCCTCCCACTAAGTTAAAAAATGAGGCCGTGGTTTCTGAGTGGCATCTTTCTGAGGGCGGAGGGCACTCTGCCGTTCACACAGCACGTCCCCTGGTCAAGGTGTAAACCTGAACTGTAGCCGTGACCACGGCTGCAGTGGACTTTCCTGGACACTCTGGCAGGAGCCTTGAAGCAATGGGGTGGCAGGTGGCCGGCCGCCTTGGCGGAGGCACAGAGGGGTGGTGTGGTGGGAACAGGAAGGGTGGGGCATGGTGAGCTTGGGGTCCACCTAGACCCCCACTCCAGCTCTGTGCCCTGTGAGTGGCGACCCGGGGCGAGTGCAGTTCGCCTCTGTCCCCCGGGCTCACTAAGAGCCAGCCTGGCTCCTGAAGCTGCCCAGAGCAGCCTGGTCCTGGCCTCAGCTGGGCGCCGGCCTCAGCTCTGCCGGCTCAGGCTCCACCCCTCCAGGAAGACTCGGAAGCCCTGGGGTCTCAGCTGCCCACTCGTGGAGAGGCAGAGCTGGCATGAGCCTGCCTGTGCTAACGGGTGCCATGGTCCCCACGGTGCAGCCCTGCCGCTCCCCCAGCGGGGGCACCCGCGTCCCCACCCCTGAGTAGGGAGAGTTCTGGGGCCTCGCCTGACCTCCAGACTGCTCCCTGCCTCCCCCTGAGGCCCCAGGGTCTGCCTTTGCTGACTGCAGCACCAGAGTGGGGCCTGAGGGGCTGTGGCCTCGCCTTGGGGAGGGGTCTGGCGGTGTAGAGGCCACGGGAGCCGTGGCACGGCCCCGTGTCCAGGCCCGTGCCCTGCGTCCAGGCACCCCATGTTTTGAGGCTTACCGTGGAGGCCGGCCTCTTGTCCTCCCTGCCTCTGCTACCAGGCCTGGTGCCCTCAGCTTCCAGCAGCTTCTCCTGTCATCCTGGGGCAGCACTGGGAGGCCCCACCGTCCCCGTGCCAGGGACATGATGGCCCAGGGTGACCCACCGGCAGGGTCTGCCGGGCCCCACGTCCTGTGTGCTTTGGGCCAAGAGGCCTGGAAGGCACCTCAGGAGGGGCGGGCCTCAGGGCAGGCGCCACCTGGGAGCGGGGTCCTGGGGCGGGGGCTCACCCTGGGTGGCGCCCTGCACGTCCTCGCTGTGGCTCACGGGGCTCGTCATCTCCTGCTCCTTCTCGTTGTGCATCTGGGCGTACACGGTCCTGCCCGGGCGTTTCCTGCTGGGCAGAGGTGGCTGCTCAGCTGTGCCCAGCCTCGGCTGCCAGGACCCGGTCCCTCGAGGAGCAGGGTGCAGACAGCCCCGAGGGCTCCGCTCAGCACCCAGAAACCCAGCTCCCCGTCCTGCAGGGCCGGTCAGAGGTCTCAGGGAGACACAGCCGAGTGACACAAGATGGTGGCGCAGGGCCTGGGCCCGACCCTCCCCTTCCTCCTTTTCTTCCTCCTGTTCCCGAGTCCCCTTTACAGAGAGGAAACCAAGGCTCCAGACGGGGAGGCACTGGCCTGAGCCCCGGAGGGCAATGGCAGGGCAGGGTGGTGGCCCCGGTCTGTGGCACTGACCCACAGTCCCCTACCCCCTATGGAGCCACCTGCAGTGAACGGGTCCTCAGCTGCTCAGAAGCAGAGACCTCAGCACCCACCAAGTGGCCCTTCAGAGTGCTCCAGGGGCCCCTGTGGGGCAAGGTCCCCAGGCCCTGGGAGGCCAGGTAGGTTTGCCAGGGGCCTCTGAGGCACCTCCGTGGTCTGCCAGTATGTCAGGGGCACCATGCACCACTGCCTCCTCGATGGTGTGCTCGCAGCCAGCCGGTGCAGACCAGGCTCCATGGTCACCCTGGCTCAGCTAGAAAGCAGGCTGGGACACGTCCCTGAGCGGGACGTGCAGCCTCAGGTGGGCACCCTGATGTGGCCGGGGGGAGGGATCAAGGACTCCGGGCTGCTACCACAACGGGAGCCACCAGGGGCTCCGGGAGTGTCCCCGCCTGGCTGGCTGAGCCAGCAGCTGTTCCCAGGGAAGGAGGGACACAGGGCTGCAGTGGTGACAGGGGCAGGCCAGAGCTGGAGGCCTCCCCGGGGGCAGCACAATCCCACCCCTGCTGGCTGAGCAGCCCCGTGGCCAGGCAGGGCCCAGAGGTGGCAGGGCCCGGAGGCCGACGTGCTCTCCATGTGGAGATCGGGACCTACCCTGGGGGGACACGAGTGTCCGCCACTGCAGCAGACAGGAAGCCCACCAGGGGCAACCCTAAACGTTTGCAGGCCGGGAGGAGCGGAAGCCTGCGTCCCCCCCGGGCCAGCTCCCTCGTCAGGGACCTCGTCAGGGACCCGGGATCACCCTGGCTCCTGGGGCCAGGGGGTCCACCTTGTGCCCAACCCCATCAGCTGGGAGCCAGGGCCAGGAGGGGTGGCCCTGCTCCTCACCCCCACCCTCCAGAGCTTCTGCTGTCAGTGTCCTGGGCCCACATGCCACCCTGCCACTTCCTGGCCGCGACAAACCCTGCTTCCCCGGGCTGTGGGACTAGGGAATGGAGGTCAACTGGGGGAAGGAGCACTGGGGAGGAGGTGTCTTTTCTCTGGGAGGGACACATCTCTCCCCCAGAACAGGATTTGGGGGTGAGGATGGAGTTTGCTCTGAGTCCAGGTGTCTGTGGGGCACCCAGGGGACAGCAGGAAGCAGGGCCTCCAGGCGTTTGGAAATCAAGACAGACCCCGGCTGGACGCTGACCCAGCTCTGCCCAGCAAGCCCTACGCATCCTGCAGGGTCCCCAGGGACAAGTCCCTCCTCAGAGAAGTGCTTCTGGGTCCCCCACCAGGGAGGTCCCTGTCACCCCTTCTCAGAACACCTCAGCCACCCTTTCCGTTGGAACCAGGTATCAGGGCTGGTGAGCTGTGCGCATGCTCCCTGCCAGAGGTGACAGGGCCGTGTCCCCAGCACCATGGCTAGTGTCCAGCCTGGAGCCAGCTGTGCCACACTGCTGCCCACAAGACCAGAGTGTAAACAAACGGGCACAGGAGAGATCCAGGCGTGGCTCCCCACAAGCATGGAGGAAAAGAGTGGGCTCGTCCCTCGGTGCTCCTCCAGGTGACCCCAACCAGGGCAGCGGGGCCCACAGCTGATCAGCAAGAGGGGCCCAGCAGGCCAGTCTGCCCTCTGCCCACTCAGCCTGATCCTTTTGCTTGTTCCCAGGTCCAGGGTCCAGGTCAGTCTGGACTGGGCAGCCGCCTGGGGCAGCATGGTGACTAGCACCTTCCAGGAGGAGAGGGCTCGGGAGGGAGGGGACGCGCTGCAGCCCTGCCTCAGCCTCCCGGGTGTCCCGGAGCCGGGCCGCTCTGGAGCCCCCTCCCTGTGGAGTGCAGGGCCAGAGGGGCAGCCCTGCGGGCTCCTGGCCGGGGTGGGAGGGACGCGGGAGGAGGACCCCTGGGCATGGAGTCAGGCCCTCCTCCCGCAGACCGCGCACAGGCACGTGCCTCCCTCAGGTGGGTGGAGGTGGAGGGCACCCGTGACCCTGTGGGCGGAGGGCATGCATGGGAGATGCTCTTGGGGTGAGTGCTGGCCTCTCCCCAGGGCCCACGGGTGACAGATCCAGGAGGGGCGCTGGGCAGGTGTCAGGGCAGGCTCACACCACCTCCCGCCATGGCCCTATGGGGGCCACCGCTCCAGGGGTCTCCCCAGGTCTTCCGGGCAGCAAGGACAGGGCCCAGTGGGCGAGGGCTCCTGGCAGCCTTGCCTTTTAAACTTGTAGAGGATGAAGGCTCCCACTGCGAACAGCACGGTGACGGAGAGGACCACCACGGCCCAGTAGCCGCCGCCGCCGCCCAGGCTCTGAGAATCTGTAAGCAAGGCACCAGAAGGGGACAGCTGAGGGCCAGCCCTGGCCGGCACCGACCTAGGAGGAGGCCATTTCACTACGCCTGGCTGATTCTCCCAGTGTGGCTAAGGGGGCGGCGGGTCTCGAGAGACCAAGGAACACACACTCTGTGGCCTTGGAAGGACCCGGTCACTCCCTTCCCAGCCCAACTCCTGCTGTACACCGTGGGCCTGGACCCACTGTTAGCTGGGCCCTCCTCAGGGGGACACCACTGCCTCCAGGCTGGTGTGGGGTGAGGGTGGGCTTCCTAACGGGTGTGGTGTCCGCAGAGGGGAAACTCAGCTACTGCACAGATTCCTGCTCCAAGGAGGGGGACACGTGGGTGACCAGTGCGAGGGCCGGAGCCGAGGTCCTCTGAGACCCTGGGCAGGGTGTGGACCAAGGCAAGGGCCCCGGGCTGCGCTGGTTGGGACAGACGGGCTCCTCAGAGCTGGACGCCAGCCAGTGGGAGTGTGTGGGCCGAGGAGGGCCCTGCCCGGGTCCCAGAGTGAGGCCCACCCCGGGGGCCCGCTAGGCTCTCACCTGAGCTGGTGTCCCTCAGGCCCACCAGGATGCGGAGGCCTCCCCGCAGGAGGAAGCTGATGTTGTGTGCGCCCAGCACCTGCTGGACGGCCGAGAGCCTCTGAAAGCAGAGGGACAGGAGGGTCCTCCGAGGCCCGGGGCAGGCGGGGTCCAGCCTGACTTCCTGGAGCCGTGGCTGGGGAGGGCCCCACCTCCCGAGCCCCAGCGTCCTCCTCCGTGACATGGGAATGACAACCCGCAGCTGACTTCCAGGGTCACCACTGACAGGACACACAGGTGGCACACTCGTCCCTGCCTCTGCAGGGACGCACAGGACGCAGTGCCACCGAGTGTGTTACGGGGGTTGGGTGCTGCAGGAGCCCCGGCCTCCAGCTTCGGCAGTCAGGGAAGGCTCCCCAGAGGGGGGAGGCCGAGAAGAGGACAAGGCGGACAGGACACGGGGCTTGGGCAGGGGAGTGGACCCACCCGAGGGGACCCTGCGAGGTGTTTCTGGGCTGTGGGGTGAGGTGGGGTGTCAGGGGCTGGAGAGGGTCTCGGCCAGGCAGCAGCCAGCCTGTCCATCTGGGACGGTTCACACGGGGTGCCCGGCGCACAGTAGGGCTCCTCAGCTCCTCTCACTTCTCGCTGTACCCTGACCGCCCATCAGCCCAGGGTCTGCCTGCATGGACACCATTCCACATTTCTGGGTCCCCGTGGCTCTGGGCTCAGGAAGGTCCTCCCAGAGCCCTTGGAGCCATGACGGAGCACAGCCTGTGACCCCCAGCGTCCCAGCTCCCGGCTTTGGGGAAGAAAGGGCTTTGTCCCCCCCTGAGCACCAAGTCCCGGTGGGTGACTCTTCCTGAAGCCCCTCAGGGGCCTGGGACACCCCCGCCCACTCACACAAGGTGGTGGCCTGTGGCTCTACCCTGCTCTCTGCCATTTGGTCGCCTGCTGGACCTCACAGCTCCTCAGGGCTCTCCCTGCGCAGGTGGTGCAAATGGCCTGGGAGGTCCTCCCACCAGGCCCCAGGCACCGAGGCTGGTGTCCCTCAGGCCCACCTCTGGAGGACATTCTGAGGGCCGGGTCAGTGCAGCCTGGACAGGCGCATGAGGAACCCAAGGCCAGCTCCCTGCTCAGGGCGAATGAGGGGTCCTGACCCTAGGGTAGGGACGGATGCTCCTGGGCAGTGGGACAGCTGTCCTCCATGCCTCCCCACACCCCCTTCCCCTCTGGGGTGCGTGATGCAGGTAAGGGGGACGTCACCATGGCCTGGATTTGCACGTCCCTGATGGCTAGGGATGGCGAGTGTTTTTCCATGTGCCTTTGGCCACTCGAGTGTCCTGTTGAAAACTGTCCATCCAGGTGTGGCCCCTCTCACTGGCCTGTTTTCTTGCTCTTGAGCGAGGTCCTGTGTGTCTGGGACCCAGCCGCTGTCGGACGGTGAGGGTGAGGACCCCCATCCTTTGGCCTCTCACTGCCCGCTGCCTGCCCTGCTCTGCAGAGGCTCCCGGCCTCACGTCCCCCTCTGCCTCTCTGGTGTCCACGGCTGTGTGAGGCCCCCCCTGACCGTTGCCTGCACCGCGTGGAGTCTGCGCCGTCCTGGGTCTCCCGTGAATCTTCCGTCCACTTGGGGTTGACATTTGCATGTGTTGTGAGAAGGTCCGACTTCACCCCCTGCAGGTGGACGCAATGTCCCCAGCACCATTTACTGCAGAGACTGCCCTTCCCCATGCGCAGTCTCAGCCCTTGTCACCCAGCTCTGCTGCTGTGACCGAAATGCCCGGCAAGAGCCATTAGAGGGGAGGCAGGGTATGTGAGCTCATGGTCCCCAGGTGCAGCCACCTTCGGCAGCGCAACCGCTCTGGGCCCAAGTGGGGCAGCACCTCCTGGTGAAGGGCCCAGTGCAGGGCCAGAAGCAGAGAGAGGGAGAGAGAGAGGGAGAGAGGGAGTGAGGGAGGGAGAGAGAGAGGGAGAGAAGAGAGGGAGATAGAGAGGGAGAGAGAAGGAGAGAGAGAGGGAGAGAGGGAG
>NW_026000108.1:3706149-3712620 GCF_001458135.2 Marmota marmota marmota
GGAGAGAGAGGGAGAGAGAGGGAAAGAGAGAGAGGGAGAGAGAGGGAAAGGGAGAGGGAGGGGAGGGGGGGAGAGGGAGAAAGGGGAGGGGCCTCAGGGAAGAGGCACCTTCCCAGGCACATCCCAGTGGCCTCCCCGGCCACACACCCCCTGCACACAGTGACACCCCGTCAGTCCCTTTAAACTGGGACAGGCTGACCAGGTCACATCTCTCACAATCCTGTCACCTGAGCACACCTGCATTAACAGGAGCGCTGGGGGACAGCTCACATCCAAACCACAGCAGCATCTTTGTTGGCCAAGTGCGCGTGGCCTCCTCTGGGCCTCTCCTGCCCCTGCCCTCTGCTTCGACACCATCTTGGTGCCATCTCAGCTCTGTAGCTCCGTGTGCTTTGGAGCCAGCGCTCAGGGTGTGTCCAGCTTGGTGGTTTTTCTCGATGGCTATTTGGGGTCTTCTGTGGTTCCAGGAGATTCAAGTGTCGCTTTTCGTTTCTGTGAAAAGTGCCCCAGGAATTCTAGTAGGATGCGCTCCGTAGCCAGCTGCTGAGCAGCAGGGACCTTTAACCACCCCTGGCCGCGGACCAGGCCGCTTGCCTGTCACCTTCGGAGTCTCTCATGCTCAGGGGACGGGTCTTTCACCTCCTTGGTTAAATCCATCCTGAGGCGTTTTACCTAGGACTCTGATGCTTCCCAGTGGACAGCTTGCCTGGTCTTTCCTCATCTTCACCAACTGTGCAGGAAGGCCTGCGCCCCCCGTGGCCCTGTGTCTCCCATGGCCCTGCGTCCCCTGTGTCCCTGCGCCCCCTGTGGCCCTGCACCCCCTGTGGCCCTGTGGCCCTGCGCCCCCTGTGGCCCTGTGTCCCCCGTGGCCCTGTGTCCCCCATGGCCCTGTGTCCCCCGTGGCCCTGTGTCCCCCATGGGCCTGTGCCCCTGTGGCCCTGCGCCCCCTGTGGTCTCTCCCAGCCCCTCTTCTCTGCTCTGCCTGGTGGGAAGCTGCATCTGCAGGGTGCTGGGGTCTGCTGCCGCTACCTCGGTGCTGGCCACGCTATCCAGGTCACCCAGTGAGCTCGTCTGGGTGCAGTCCATGGAGCCAGCCGGTGTTCTTGATAAGTGTGGGGTTCTTACAGTGTCCCCAAGGTTGTGCACCGTCACCACTAGCTCCGGACCTTCTCATGACCTCCACGGGAAGCCCTGACCGGAGCCCTCGTTCCCACCCCTGGCCACCCCGCAGCCCCTGGTCCGCTCCTCTTGTCTGTGGACCCACGTATCCTGGTGTTGCATAGACTGGATGCTGTGTGTCCTGAGCATTGGCTGATGCCACGCACCAGGCTGCTCCCAGGCACCCCCGCCGTGGCACAGACCAGCTGCCCGCTTCTCCTAACGGTTGGACAGTGACACTCCTTACGAGGACCGTCCTCGGTCTCTTCATCCATTCGCCAGCTGTGGACGTTTGGGGGTTTATGTTTCTTGGCTATTGAAAGTCCTGGCGCTGCGCAGGTTTCCTGTGGCCACGTCTGAGCCTCTCTGAGCTCACACCAGGAGTGGGCATGGGCTCCCGCAGCCACTGTTGGACCTGGTGGTGGAAGGGCGAGCTTTGCTATGTGACCTGACAGGCTATGCCTTTGCAGGCTGGCACACGGGCTGGCACACTGGACTGCAGGTCCCTGCAACAGCTAACTGCAGGAGCAGGAGCAGGAAGCCCAGTGGCGGGAACAGAGCAACCCCTGCAGGCTGAGTGCAGTGAGAGTCCCCCGGCCGCGGGCCAGTCGTGCCCATCTAAGGAGCGCGGACGTCCCTCCAGCGGGATTGCACCAAGGCCCCGGCCCTGACGCAGTCCAGAAGTGAAGCCCTGCGAGCTCGGGCTCAGGCTGGGAATTCTCCTCTTGCCGTTGTGCCACTAACACAGTGCTGCTTGCAGGCCTCGGTGTCCCGACCCCACTGCCCACGAGGGGCTGCCCACTGCTTTCCACGGGGCTGCCCACTCACAGACACCACGTGCGAGGCTCTTCCTCCCTGATGACTCCTGCTGTGGTCTGTTTCTATTCAGAGGCTCGGGTTCATCCCCCAGTCCCCCTCCCAGCCCGGCCCGGTGGGTCAGTCCCTCCACGTGGGCCGTCTGGCCGTCGCTCTGGGGCGGAGACGCTGGCCGCTCTGAAGGCTGGATGCTGCTGTGCTGATCCCAGGTGGGTCGCAGCTCAGGGCTCTCCCACGTGCCCCAGCGCCCCCTGCAGACAGGCCACGCGGCCACCTCCAGCCAGTGACATGGGAGGTCAAGTGAGGTCACCCTGCAGGGCGGGCAGCCCTCCTCCAGCCCTGCTGCCCTGGCTCAGTGACCTAGGAGGCCATGTGACCTCTGGAGGAGAGCCACAAGGCAGACCACGACATTGTGAGAACTTAGCCTTTAACTGATGTCCTGGTCCACCAGGAACGACCCCAACCAGGCACGTGGCCACCAAGCCCTTGGCTGTGCAGGGAGGACCAGCGTGGCCAGTGGCTGCAGGACAAACCTTGTCACTGGTGAGGCTCCTCTTCCTCGTGGGCCTGGGAGGTGGCAGGAGCACGTACAGGTCAGCCAGGGTGGGCAGCCCAGGCCTCACCACGGTCACCAGCAGCTCCTCGGGAATACTGGTTTCCTGCAGGGACAGACAGGCCACTTTAACCCTCTTCTTTTCCTCACCCCTGACACAAGTCAGACCCCCAAGCACACCCGCTGTCCCTTCCTGGACTGAGTCCTGGTCGCTTGTCAGGTAAGCCATTCCTGTCCCTGCAGGAATGTGGCTGGCCCTCGAGCCCCAGGTTGCCCTGTGCCGCCTCCTGCCCCCCAGCCCCCCCCAGGCCTGCTCCCTGCAGCCCACTCCTCATACCACAGCTGAGGGCAGCCCCCGCTAGTGAGCTGCAGGTGCTGGCCAGTCCTTCTCCTGGTGCTGACCTGGCACTCTGGCCGCGGCCTGACCCTGCGCCTCCTCCACCCGCTCTCCCTGCCCACACACAGCGGCACAGCACCACCCTCCGCCCTCGGCCTGCTCCTTGGGTCCTGCCTCGGGACCACTGCAGGCCCTGCCGGCTGCTGAGCTCCTGCCCCCACCACCACCCAGGACCACTGTGCCAGCCTTGTTCACAGGACAAGCGAGGACAGCAGGGGTCGGCCTGTGACAGCCAGGGTGGCTCTAGGCTGGGCTTGTCTCCCTGGGGCCACCTTCTGCTGCCCTGGTGGGCCACCTCCTCTGCTTTCCGTGAGCAGGGCCACATCTGCTCTGCCCTGTCCCCAGCACCCATCTCGGTTTTAAAGAGACTCTGACCCTCTGGAGGACAGTGACTGGACGTAAGCTCACAGCCGACACTCCACAGATGATGGCGTCCCGTCCCTGCCCTTTGAGGTGACCCTCTTGTCCTGCTCCCCACCCCAGCCGGCCTGTGCCGCAGCCCCACAGCCCTTCCTGCCCTGGGCCGCAGCTGCGGCTTCTTTGGAGGCAGAGGCCCTGGGGTGGGAGGCTCTGGGCCCAAGCGGGCACCTTGGAGAGCAGCCGGGTGACCACCAGGCCCACGTCCTCCCTCCACTCGGGCGTGCTGGGGTTGTAGGCGTCCAGGTCCTTGGAGAACTGCAGAGGCACCACCTGGAATTGGTCTGGAAGGAGGCAGAGACAGGAGCACGGGTCAGTCCTGGACAGTGGCTCTGACTCCTCTGGGGAGGGCAGCCAGGGCAGCCCTGGCTCAGACCCCAGCCGCTGTCCCCATGATCTGGAGCAGGACAGGGCCTGGCTCTGTGATTGAGCCCCTGTGAGCCGGCTGTGGCAGGGCGTCCGGGCAGGGCCCATCTCACTGAGGTCCACGTGATAACAGAGGTCTCGAGGATGACAGTGACCAA
Source organism: Marmota marmota marmota (assembly GCF_001458135.2). Classification (NCBI taxonomy): domain Eukaryota; kingdom Metazoa; phylum Chordata; class Mammalia; order Rodentia; family Sciuridae; genus Marmota; species Marmota marmota. The sequence goes on from NW_026000108.1 coordinate 3,710,015, forward strand.
GATGAAGACGGCGGCGCTGAGTCAGGAGGGGGCGTGGTGCAGGGAGCCCCTCTGAGGCACCCCTCAACTCACGGGGCTGTGCTCACCCCACGAGGTAGGCCTCTTCTCAGGAGTCTAGGGTTTCCAACTGGCCTGGTCTCCCCACCAGATTAAGAGTTCCTGGGGGGTCCATGGCCCAGACCTTTATTCTAGAGTCACCAGAGATCAACTGTAATCACCCCGTTTATTTCTGAGCCTCTGTTTTCTCTCCTAGGCAGTGAGGGGAAGCTCTGCAGGGTGACGGCTCTGGGGACAAGTGCTTTCTGAGATGTAAACCAGCATGCCACACTGAGGGTAGTGATGCCACTCAAAGCTCCTGCTCAGCCGTGAAGGAAGAAGACCATGGGCATCGTCCTCCAGGGAATGGGGGCCCTCGCGGGTGGCCTGGCCTCCATACATTGGGAGCACTAAACATTTAACTAATGGCTGCTGTCCACAGTGGAGGCTGTTTTTAAAGCGGGTGAGGTTTGTCAGCATGTTGATGGGGGCGATAACATGCTGGTGGGGCTCCTCCCTTCTTAGGTCTAACTTTTCCACTGGAAGGGTTTCCCACAAGGGGCTGAGTCTGGTGAGCACGGATAAGTGAGGACGAGGGTTCAGAACAGGAATCTCCACTAGGTCCCTGGAAGGGAGTCCTCTTACTTTAAGGCACAATCATGGACAATCCTCAGAGGACTGGTTGGGTGCTCAGGGGACAGGCCCCTGGAGGAAGGCAGAGCTGGTGCCCAAACCTGGTCTTGCTGCAGGTGACTGCGTCAAGTCACTCAGCCACGTCCTTGCTCACGTGGGGTGAAGGCCCCAAGTCGGCTTTTAAGGATGGGGACCCTGAGGGGTGTGGAGCTTGTGGCTTGTGCACCCTGGTGACCTGCTCCCCGAGAGGCAGGACGCAGGACCACACCGGCCCCTGGGGACTCACCAAGCACGCGTACCACCCTCGAGTCCTGCAGCACAGAGTTCCCGCAGGCAGCCTGCACCGTCACCCGCACGTCACCCGCGTCTGCAAACCGCGTGGTCACAGAGTTATCCAGGGAGAGCAGGGGCTGCGGGGCACAAGAGCGCATCAGGTCCCGGCTGGCAGGAGTGGGAAGGCTGGTCCTGTGTGGCTGCCGGTGACAGGGTACTGTGGCCTCATCAGCAGGTGCACCCATGGAGGCGCTCTGCGGTGGCAGAGCCTGGGATGCTGGGAGGCACCACAGGTCACATGCTGAGCAGGGGCTTGCTCTGGGGCTACTGGTGGGGATGCAGGTCCAGCAGCCCTTCCCGTCCCTCCTCTGTGGGCCTTTCAGGAGGCCTGTGGGGCACCGCCGGCCTGCACAGCGTCCAGGGCCTCTGCCCACCCCACGCCTAGCTGCTGCGCGTCATCTCAGACCCCAGCACCCAGCTCAGGACCCCTGTGGCAGGGCGGCATGAGGGTGGGCGGCAGTGGCACCTGAAGACAGGAAGGCTTAGACACAGGGGCTCTGGGGTGCAGGGGGCACAGGGGGCACAGGGCACTCAGCCAGAAGTGGCCAAGTCGGCACTCGAACCCAGAGCTCCTGCTTTTTCCTGGGCCCCTGAGCCCACAGCCCCTCCGTCCCGCCAGCCCTCTGCGAATGGACCCTCAGCTGGTGCTTGCTGATGAGGGACAGGTGCCCCCCAGCTCTTGAGGCCTCAGCCTGAGGATGGACAATCTGCCCTTCTGTGAATTGGTCTGTTTCTGCTCAAGAACTCTCCATGGCTCCCCACTGCTCACGGTGTGCAGCGGGGCCTCCAGTGAGGTCTCTGAGACCTGTGTCACCCCAGGTGAGCTCCTTCTCCACCAAGCGTTACCTGACCACTCACCCCTGAAGTGGTGGCCCCTTCTGGAGCCCTCACATGCCTCACCTGTCCCTTCCTGTGACGCTAGGCACACCCTGACTTGGGTCAGCCACTTCGTCTTTCCTAAGAAGAGCCAGGGGCTGGTCTGACCACCCCATGTGCATGGAGTAGACGGGCCCTGAGCAGATGCCCAGAGATGGTGTTGAGCAAAGCCAGGTCAGATGGGTCCCTCACGTTGGCCCAGGAAGGGCACTAGGACTGGGGAGTGAGTTGCACACTGTCCCCTGCTGCTGGATACCTGGGCAGCATCCTGCCCTGCTCAGCACCCCAGAAGGGAGCCTGCAGGTACGGGGACAAGAGGGGCCAGGGCAGCTCACCTGCAGGCTGTGGCCAATCCACCAGTAGAAGACAGTGAGATTGGGGTTCAGGGGCAGCAGCACAGCGGTGAGGTTCACCTCCTGGTTGATGCCAACGACAGGAACCACCTCCAAGTAGAGTGCCTGCAGGGGGGCTTCAGGGCCCCGGAAAGGTCAGGGTTAGAGGACTGCAGGACACAGGGCATTTCAGAAGATGTTTTGGTCATTGTCACCATCAGTTTTATTGCTACCTCACCACCACATCAGCTTCCTCATCATTCTCATAACCATCACCATCATCATCACCACCATCACCATCATCATCACCACCATCACCATCATCACCATCACCATCATCACCATCATCATCACCTCCCATCACCATCATCATCACCACCATCACCACCATCACCA
>NW_026000108.1:3714922-3718978 GCF_001458135.2 Marmota marmota marmota
CATCACCATCATCACCATCATCATCACCTCCCATCACCATCATCATCACCACCATCACCACCATCACCATCATCATCACCATCATCATCACCATCATCACCATCATCATCACCTCCCATCACCATCATCATCACCATCATCATCTCCCATCACCATCATCATCACCTCCCATCACCATCATCACCATCATCATCACCTCCCATCACCATCACCATCACCACTATCATCACCACCATCACTAACATCATTATTACCATTACCACCATAATCACCACCACCATCACCACCCTCATCACCCTCATCACCGTCACCACCCCCATAGTCCCCATTGCATATCCCCATCACCACCCTTATCACCATCCCCAAGGGACCTCTTGTGCTTCTCCAAGGACCAGAATGTCCCTGTCACAAGGAAAGGCTCTCAGTTTCAAAGAGGTGCTGGACTTACAGTTGACCTGGACAAACAGCACCGCCTCATCGTGCCCCGCCATGTTCTCTGCCCTGACAGACACGCGGTAGACGCCAGGACTCTCGTATCGGTGCCGGATGGACTCTCCAGTTAGTGTGAGGTTCACGTACATGGCCTTGAAGCCATCCCCAAGGTCCACCTGATACTTGGTGGTCAGGACATCTCCCTGCAGGAAGCACCAAGAGGCCACTCAGAAGTGGCCCTAGAAGCTGAGGGGCCAGCTCAGGGTCACTCACCCACTAAAGGACAGGTCTGGTCCTGCCCTCAGCATCCCAGCCTGAGTGAGCTGAAGGGACAGTCAGGAAGACTTAGTAGGGGCCATGGTCAGGGGTGCATTTCAGAACAGTTGCCCAGCTGCAGGTGGAGGAGGAGGACATAGGTGGTGTCAGGGGAGGGTCCCGGGGGAACCCTAAGGCCTGGGCCTGGTCATGGAGCTGGGGGTGAGACGAGTTCCCCCATTCTGAGTAGGGCTTCTGTAATGTGACCAGGACATCTCGCTCTGGTTCCCGAGTTTCTCTTTTGTCACCCTAGGTGTGCAGCAGGGCTGTGGGGAGGAGCAGCCCCCTGTGGCCTCCTCACAGAGACACTGATCACCTGAGCACTCCCCACCATGAGCAGCCTCCTCCTGACACCCCCCCCACGTGCTGGAGAAACAGCAAGGGTCACAACGTGGGCCTGCAGTGTCCCCAGAGGCTCACAAAGCAGAGGCCTGGTCCCAGTGCAGCAATGTCCAGGGTAAACTCTGACCACGTCTGTGGATCGATCCATTGATGGCTTCATAGCTGAATGGCCTGCTGGGAGCCTCGGGTGGCGCGAGGATGTAGGGACACGCCCTTGGGCTGCTTCTGCCCAGAGCCCCGTCTCTCCACCGCCCTTCTCCATTTAAGTCCACACTCCCCCTCGCTGGCCCCCTCCTGCCCTCCCTGCCCCCTCCCTGCCAGGCCCCTCCCTCCAGTGCGTCCAGGAAGCCGCGACCCAGTGACAGGGGGCTATTGCCAACTACTCGGCGCCTTCCTGCCCCCCGGCAGGTGTCGAGTTTGCAGGACACTCCACATCCGTTATGTTCACCAACTTCTCCACAAAGACGGTGGACCAGGTTGGACAGTGTCCCCCAGAGTTCATGTCCACGGGAGCCTCTGAATGGGACCTCACTTGGAAGTGGGGTCTTGGCAGAGGTAAGCAGTTAAGATGAGGTTGTCCTGGGGTGGGGTGGGCCCTGAACCCGCGTCCTTACGGGGAGGCAAGGGACATGCGGGTGCAGAGGAGGAGCCCTGTGGATGGCGCAGACCTTGGTGTTTCATGGCCGTGCACAGCCCACGGAGCCCTGGGCCCCTCAGAAGCAGCAGGAGGAGAGCCTGGGCTGCTGGGGGCCCCCCAGCAGTCGTCTGGCGACCCGACGCCCGTGCTGTGATGGGGAGTCCACGGCTGCCGCAGGGTGCTCCTCCAGGGGGAGCAAGGAGGGAAGCCGTCCGCTGCTTGCTGCTCCGGGAGGGAGCGGGCATCCCGGGCAGCCGGCTCTACCTGGTTTCTACGTGCAGCTGCCCGCGGGCCGTGCAGCGGGCGACACTTCCTGTGCCCATTTCTCCTGTGCACGTGCTGTTGGGGCAGACGCCTCCCGTGTCGCTGGCCGTGCCCAGCTGGCTGGTGTCTCTCCGTGGAGTCCGAGGTGGCTTCCTCTCGCTGGGCTGCAGGCTTTCATCTCCCCGAGGGCCTGTCCCAGAGCCAGTGTCTTGAGGACGGGCCAGTCTGTCCACTTCCCTCTCGGCTGTGCCCTTCCTATCCAGCCTAAGGACTCGGGCGGCATCTCAAAGGTTTTCTCTGAGGATTTTTCTAGAAGTTTCCATTTTCTTGTTCCATCTCAGCCCCGGCTCCCTTCTGAATGTGTCTTCGTGTCAGCGGTGAGGTTGGTGGTGGCCTTGTCCCTGGAGGGAAAGGCCGTCCCTCCCACACTGGACCCTTCTGCCCCATGGGGATCCGTGGCGTCTTCCCGTGGGTCCAGTCTGGGCTCTGCCCCAGATCTTACTGTTGGTCCTAGAGGCCTCAACACGGACTCCCCTAATCCAGGTCTGTCTCCAAGCCCAGCGTGGCCCACGTGTGTGTGGGTGTGCGAATGCACAAACACCTGCGAGTGTGTGAGTGTGCAGGGAGGGGATGTGGGAACGTGTCCATCAGCGAGCTGGTGTGTGTGGGGGGCACGCGTGTGTATGCCGTCCCTCCCTGGCCCCCAAGGAGGTCAGCAGGCTCTTCCAGGCCAGGGGTCCCCGGGGCCCATCTTCCAGGAGCGCCTCCCAACCCCGCGTGGGCTGTGGAGCAGGCCCAGCAGGCAGCCAGTGCACAGCCTGGGAGCCCGGCCCTGGGCAGGCTGGAAAGCCGGCGTGGGCCTGAGAGGGGCAGCCCATCTGCACTCTGGGTAGGAGAATCCGTACCTGGGGCCCAGCTGCCAGGCTCCAGGGGGCAGCAGATGCCACGTTTCCAGGAAGGCTGTCCTGGGTCCACTGAGGGTCTAGGTGGCCCCAGGTTGGCAGGGGGAGAAGCCCCCCGCCGACTCAAGACGCTGCTATGACCAGAGACCCCTAGACCTGCCCCAGGGTGGCCTTCACGCCCCAGGGTGACCTGGGAGCCAGTCTCAGTCCACAAGAGGACCTGGCACGGGCAGGAGGCAGAGCCAGGGGATGGCCCACATCTGGAGCAGACCTGGTCTCTGTCTACTCAGAGTGCCTGAGGCCTGACGCCCTGGCCAGCTCTGCCATTGTGACCATGTGGCTTTAAAAGAGCAACTTCGCCTGTCCAAGCCTCAGTCTCCCCACTATCAAGCAATGGACAGCGGCTGAGTGACTGCCACGGCTGGGCCTTGGCCTGGACCAGCCCGCGTCCTCCTCAGCCCTCGTTTCTGAATTGGCACCAGAGCAAGGGGCCTGCTTTCCAAGCCCACAGAGCTCGTTGTCACAACCCGAGCCACCTCTGTGCCACCTTGAAGGACATTTAAATAAAGCAGATGGGATCAATCAGCCCTGTTTGTCTAAAGGTCCCCTGGGAGCCAGTCTGGGGACCCTCTCCCGTCAGGGAAGGCCATTCCAACTGTCCTCTGCACTTCTCTGCACGTTGAATTTCTTGAGTATTTGTAAGTTTTCTGTATTCGTCTTTAAATTTCCTACAATGAACATTAGTTATTTCTATAATCAGAAACGTAAGCATGTTACCTATTAATTTTAAGACTAGAAGGAAATGCAAGAATTAATCGTTCCTTTGGGGAGCCGAATTTTGATGATATTTGTATTCTCAAAATATTTTACAATGAACACATTATTTTTAAAATCACAAGGAAATGTAACGCTTGTTCTAAAGTAAAAACAGGTTGGGAGACGGGGACGCACTCGTCGACATACCTGCGTGTCTGCGTGCAGATACACGTGTGTGTGAGCTAGGTTTGTGTCTAGCCTTGCACATGCACATGCACAGAACTCATTTTTGATTGTGTCATTATAATAGGGATCTTCTTTAACTTCCTGCTTTTGTTAGGATTCCAAATTAACTAGATCCATATCATCAGAGAGTGAAGAAGTCCCCCTGCCACATGACAACGGGGG
>NW_026000108.1:3719002-3742679 GCF_001458135.2 Marmota marmota marmota
GGGGGGGGGGGGGGCTCCCTCCTGCCGCTCCTTCCACCCCCTGTGTCTGTTTCTCTCCCAGGTGCTGGCCCAGGCCCGGGGCGGAGGTCCCACCCACGGTCCCTCCTGCAGGCTGCAGCAGGCTGGGCTCCACAATGATGCTCCAAGCTGACACACAGCCCCCCAGAGCCACCCCGCAGGTGACAGCACGGGCCAGCCGCTCACCTGCTCCTGCCGCACCATGAACAGCACGTCCTCTCCGGGCCGCACGGCCACGGCCTCGCCGTGGATACTCACCCGCAGGCCCCGGGGTGGGGTGAGGGGGCACTGGAGCTGCACGGGGCTCTGCTGCAGGTCCACGCCACCCTCGCACACGTTGGACACCACCTTACGGTACCTGGGTGGACAAGGGAGGGTCAGGTGGCACCAGACGGGCAGTGGATGGGGCAGAGATGTGTCACCCAGAGGTGGCCCTCGGCCTTGACCTTAGAGGCTCCGCACCCCACCCTGTGCGCCCTACTCTGCCTGTAACGCGAGAACGTTGGGGCTCGGAGGGACGAGGGTCTGCTTCAGAGGACCACCTCGCCTGGGCCTGAGAGCAACACCCATGGCCACCGCTAGCTCCTGGGGGGCGAGGGCCAGTCTGGATTGGCTGGTTTTGAGGGGAACATGAGGAGGGTGCCCAGGGGGACCTCCAGCCGTGGACTTGCTGTCACTCCCTGGGTGGTCCAGGCAAGAGTGCCCTCCTCATGGGCCCTGTCTCCCTGTGGCCTCGAGAGCTAAGGGACACCTGTTTCTTAGGTGTCAGGTCCTGGGATGGGTGCTCCCAGGCAGCCCTGTCCTGGTGGGGCAGACTGTCTGGTGGGAGGAGGAGGCTGCCGACCTCCCTCACGTGGATGTGGAGCCCGGTGGACAGCACTGCCCGGGGCACCTGGGAGCTCATCCCTGGGGGGGTGTTCTAGCCACACCTGGGGGGAGCAGGTAGAGCCTCGCAGGCAAGGGGACCAGGTAAGGGGACACCAGGTACAAAGGCCCTGCGGTGGGTGCGGGAGCCCACAGGTAGGAGCTGGTGGAGTGGACAGGGTGAGGCTGGCAGGCGAACCTGGTGGCCCTGGGAACCCTCCCAGGAGACCACTGGAAAGCCCTGCTCTGGCGGCGCCCCCTCCACATGGTCACTGTGTGCTGAGCACCCCTTTGGGAAAAGTGGGTGCCTGTCTCGGAGGCTGGTGGCCCTCCTGTCCTCAGGACCCAGTTCTCCAGTGTGGCTCAGCCACCAAGTGAATATTCAGATCTTTACCAGGCGAAGCCCCTTTAATTACTGACTTGAAAGAAAACGCGTTTCTCTGAGGGCTGTCTACCCACAGCTCCTCAGGGCCCACGTGGGCAGGTGGAACCCTACGCCCAGATACGGATGAGAGGCCCTGACACTTCAGATGAGAGGCCCTGTTTGCCAAACCCTGGGGTGGGTGGGAGATGGATGCATAGATGTGTAGGTGGGTGGGAGGGTGGATGGGTGGGTGGGTGGGTAGATGAGTGGGTGAATGGGTGGATGGATGGGTGGGTGGATGGGTAGATGGATGGAGGTGGGTGGATGGGTAGATGGATGGAGGTGGGTGGGTGGATGGATGGGTAGATGGATAGGTGGGTGGATGAATGGATGGATGGGTGAATGGGTGGATGGATAAGTGGGTAGATGTACAGGGGGGTGGATGGATGAATGGGCGGATGGAAAATTGGGTGAATGGGTGGATAGGTAGATGAATAGGTGGATAGGTGGAGGGGTGAATTGGATAGGTAGGTGGATGGGTGGGTGGGTGGATGGTTTGATGGGTGGGTGGGTGGGATGACAGGTAAGTGGTTTGATGGGTGGATGGATGGGTGATGGAAAGAGGTTAGGGTGTGTCCTGCTGAGGCCAAAGCCTGCATTTTCTGGCCCTGCCTCCCCTTTTCTCAGGTTTCCCAGGGAAAAAAGTGGAATTTCTTCATCAGGTTGTGGGCTCCATCCTCTGGGAGATGGGACCTTCAGAGGAAGCGTGTCTGGGACTTCCTGAGGCTGAAGGTCACACACAGCTCTGTGTACCCAACATTTCCACGTGAAGTTGGTGTTTGGAAGCAATGTGCTCAGCCCCTGGTGGGGGAGAGGCCATGACTGCCACCCTTGCTGAGCCCCTCCCTCAGGTTGTCCTTGTCACTGAAGGCTGCAGGACACCCACATGAGCCTGGGGGGAGTCTGGCGGGGAGGACAATTGTGTGAATGTGACCATACCTAAGGTTTTGGCTCTGACAGAGGGGGGCGTGGCTCTGGGGTGAGATCAGGGAAGGCTTCCTGGAGGAGGTGCTGTTGAAGCTGAGACCCAGGGTGGCAGTGCCACCAGACCTGGGGCACTGAGTTGTGTGTGGGGGTGGGGTGGGGGTCCTGGGCTGCAGGAGCTCTGGAAGACAGCAGGAGCACTGCTTCTCGGGGCCCTTGGGCCTTTCCTCTCTGGTTCTCTGCTCAGGCCTGGCTCAAGGCAGCTTTCCCCTGGGCTGGCCCCTGGGGCTTCAAGGGACCTAGAGCCTAGTGACAGGGCCATGCGAAGCACAGCACCCCCACTTGGCTTGTCCTTCGGCCCCCTCTCGGGGTGGCGGCAGTGGGCGGGCCCGGGAGCCTGCTCTCCCTGGGGTGGCGGGGAGCCCCGCGCACGCTCACCCGAGGCTGCTGGTGTAGGTCTGGCCCAGGGCGCAGTCCTCAGGAGGTGACAAGGGATTGAACCAGAAGTTGGCAGAGCACTTGTTGGCCGACTCCGGGGAGGGTGAGCGCTCAAACCCGTAGTCACTGTGAGGAGCCAGAACAGCGGTCAGGCAAGAGGCACCGGTGGGGACAGCAGCCTGCCAGGGCTGGGCAGGGCATGGGCCCGCATGTCCAGGGCCTGCAGTGCTCCTGTCCGTGGGGACGCAGGGGCGACCCACACAGCCTGTCCCAGAGCAGGGAGAGGCCTGACCGAGGGCAGGTGCAGTCCAGAGCGACAAGCCCCAGGTCCCAGAGGGCTTCCTGGAGGAGGATCCAAAGATGCCCCAGACCCAGCCCTTTCTGTCCCAGCACCCCCAGAGCAGGGCAGAGGCCAGCGCCTGCTGTGGCCAGCTCTCCAGTCTCACCCGGCCACCTCGGCCCTATCCTGTGTATCAGAGCTGAGTCCCCAAGTCCAGGGCCCCGGGAAGGAGTGTGAAGAGCAAGCCCACATGGAGGTGCCCACCCCGGAGGCCCCCACCACAGGGAGGGCCTGGGGACAGGCCATCGTGGGGGTCTGCGCCCACCAGCCTCCTTGCCCCCTCTAGGGCACTGCTGAAAGCCACCGGCCTCTCCCTGCTCTGCTCCAACCTGCCTGTGGGGCTGCGCTGGCCTGGGGTGAGCGCCTGCCTGGCACGTGCCAGGCCCTGGGTTGATCCTCAGCGCCCCACATAGATGAATAAAACAAAGTCCATCGACAACTAGAAAACGTTTAAAACCCCCCAAACAAAAACCAACCCCTGTGGCTGCCCCTGCCCCCAGGACCCGGCCCCCTAGGACCGCCCCACCGCCCACCCCACTGCCCAGGCCCAGCCTCCAGCTGAGGACGGCACTCACCAGAGGAAGTCCGAGTCCCGGCACGGGCACACGCGGGACTTGAGGGCCGCCGTGAAGCTCCGCCCCTTCACACACCAGGACGTGGGCTTCCTCTTCCGGAAACTTCTCTGCTGGCCCATAATGCAGCCGTCGCCCTGGTGCAGGGGCGAGGAGCTGGCATGAGGCAGCGGCTCCCTCCCAGGGGTGCAGGTGCCGGGGGCCCTGCAGCTGGCTCTGTCCCAGGCAGCAGCTGGAGGGGACACCCCATTCACAGAAGGGGACACTGAGGTCCAGCAGAGGACAGGGTGGCCTCCCTCTAGCCCCACTTGTGAGCATTCATTGTGCATCTGCTATCTCTTAGCCCTGGCCAGGCCTAAGGTCCAGAGCTGCTGGACAGGTGGCCCCTAAGTTCCCCTTTAACCCCCAGGCCACAGAGAGCGGGGAGGCCACTCCCCGAGGAGGACCTCAGGGATGCCCAGAGCACTCACCCCGTCCCTGCAGCAGGCCCAAGCCGTCACGCGGTCTGCTGGGCCAGGCATGGGCAGGCTCCAGAACCTTCCCCTAGGCCCCTCTGCAAGGTCCGGCTTGGCAGAGAGCCTGGCGCAGGCTTAGCCAGAACCTCGCCCCACATTGGACCACCCTGTGTCTAGTGGACATCCTGTCACCTGTCAGGTGGTGTCTGGCCCTCAGCAAGGACGCCTGGCCACAAATCCTACTTGCCCACACCTGTCCATGTTGAGCCTTCTCGCCCACCGTGGGCCGCAGGGCAGTGGCACCTCTGTAAGGGTCCTCAAGGAAGTATCCTGTCCCCCCATCCCCGGGTCAGTCATCTTCCTTTGACATCCCTGCCCACAACCCCAGCGTCCTCCAGAGCGGCCTGCTCAGCACTGCTGCCCCTGCAGGTGGGGACTGTTAGCCCGTGTGCCCAGACCCGCCTGTGCGCTCCCTCCCGAGGGCCGGAAAGCCCAGAACCCTGCTCGGTGGCCGGAGCAGCCCAGGCACGAGGGATGCGCTCAGAACACCAGAGGCTGGTGTGTTGGGTCCTCTGTGGACGCCCTGGAGGAGGAGAGGTCCCGGCTGGCCAGTGCTGGGGCAGACGGAGGGGCGGGGCCAGCAGTCCTGGCCGCACCTGGAGGTTGGTGAGGTCCCAGGAGCTGTAGTCCTCCTCAGAGCACTGCCTAGAGAAGGAGGGCCGGAAGTCCACCTTGACCAGCTCCCAGTCGGAGCGGAAGCTGATGTGGCCGAAGACCCTGCGGGGGAGGGGGAGCACCGCCTTGGTCTGGCCTCTCTGCTGGGCACACGTGTCCCCACCCCGACTCGGTCCATCTGCACCAGGGCTCAGTGAGGCCGGGCCCTCTGCAGGCGCTGGGCCAGCCTTGGCAGTAGGGTCCCCAGAGAGCGTTCCCCAGCTCTGGCCGGTCAGGGTGCTGGCGTGGGCCATCCCACCCACAAGGCCTCCCTCAATGGTGGGGAAGAGCTCCCAGCTGGCTGCAGCCCTGGCCTCCTGGCTGTCCCAGGGCCATCCACAGCCCCACCCAGCTGGACCTTGCACTATGTCTTGTAGAAGGACCCCAGACAGGTGGCCACTCTTGGCCCTGTCCAGCTTGTCCCAGTCCTGTCCCTGCCTCCCTCGGCCTGAGCAGTAGAGGGTTCTGTGCCCAGAAGCCGGTTTCCATAGCTGGCTCTCATTCCAAAGAGAAATAATGCACCCCAAGCCCAGCTCAGAGCAGGCAGGGGAGAAGGGGCAGCAGAGTGCTCCGTGGGCTCAGGAGGGCAGAGCCTCACCTCCTCTGTGTGTGCCCACCGCCCACACCCTGCAGCACTGACCACAGCAGTCCTCGGGGACGCTGGCCAAGTGCCCTCTGCTCGCTGTGCAGTGTGGACGGGCCATCTCCCCCTTGGGTGGGAGTCGAGCGTCCCGCTCACCACCAGGAAGGAGGCCCGTGGCACATGCGACCCCTGGGCCCCCTGCAGCAGGCTGGCCCCGGCCCCAGCTCCTGCCCTGTGCCAGGAGGCTGAGGCCCGGCCCTGCTTCCCGGACCCCAGGACTCTCTGCCCTGCTCCTCCCCACGTGCAGAGCAGACGCCGAGGGGGGAGCCTGTGGCACCCCCAGGGCACGGGGAGAGGCAGGCCGGGCAGGGCAGCCCTCGTCCAGCCCCGGCCACTGTGGGACCACCCAGCACAGCCTCTCCCCATGGTCTTGAGGGCCGCTTCCCAGGTCTGGATTCCCTGCTCTGCGGAGCCCTGCCTGGCCCCTGGCCACTCACTGCTCACCTGCCCTCAGCAAAGCCACGTTCCCTGTCCCCAGTGTCCCCGGGCCTGTGCGCACATGAAGCCCACAGGAGGCCCCCCTGACGTCCTGGGAGGGGCCTGGCTCACAGGCAAAGTGGCACATGTGGCTGAGAGAGGTGCCAGCTGTTCACATGGACAGATGACCCTGGGCAGTGGGTGAGAGGGCCGGAGGCGCCCAGCGCCTGCCCCCCAGGACAAGAGGCAGGCGTGAGGACAGAGGCGCCTCAGGGCTCAGCCTGGGGGCCCCAGTGCGGCCTGCTGGGTCCCAGCTCTGCCGTCCCTGCACGCCTCCCTGTCCTGCAGCCAGCGCCCACGTCCTGACCAGCATCTGTCCCCAGGCCTCCCCGCCCTCAGCCAGCGCTCACGTCATGACCAGAGTCTCGTCCCCAGGCTCGCTCAGCAGGCCGTCGACGAACACGGAGGTGCTGGTGAAGTTGTGCGTGCTCCAGGTGAGGCCCTCGTCCACGCTGAACCTGCAGGAGGGCCGCAGTGTCCAGGGGAGGCAGAACACACCTGGGACAGTCCACCCCCTAGGGCCCAGCCACTGTCCCACGGAGGCCAGCTCCGCCTCGCCCCTGCCTCGTGCCTGCTGGCTCCGCCCCAGGCACCCCATCTGCAGCACCCAGGTACCCTGCACCCCTGGACGGCAGCACGGCCGAGCCCTGGGAACGTCTAGTTCAGCCTGCCCAAGGCTGGGCCTGGCCAGCAGCGTCTGGGCCAGACAGGTCCAGCGTCCTGGTCCTGCGGCCTCCCAGGAGGGGCCTTTCAGACTGGAGCTTCCGGCCTCCTGGCAGCCCCGGCTGGGCCTCTGAGACCAGGCTCACCTGGGGCACTGGCCACAGCTGCCCTGGCTCCCCGCCTCCCTCCCCCTACCAGGGACCCGTGGGTGAAGGTCCCTCTCGGGGAAGGGCCCCGCCCCTCCCCACACGCTGTGCTGCTTCCCTGTCTCTGGTCTCCTGAGGGAGGACCGAGTCCAGCTCCAGGGTGCCCCGGGAAGGGCTTGGGAGGCAGGTGACACCCAGGACCTGGGGCCCATGGGGACAGTCCTGGCTGTGGTCTGTGCCTCCCTCCACACCCACAGGCCCCGTGCTGGCCGCCACGTTACTTGAGGATCTTCAGGGGGATGGAGGTGTCCTTGATGGCTGCGATGACCCCGCCGTGGTCCAGGTAGAGGATGTGGTGCTCCTCCTCGAACACCTGTGGGCATGGCGGGCGCTGAGCACAGCACTGACCTGCCCACCTGTGCTGGCCACAAGAGGACGGGCCACGGCTGGAAGTGAGTGTCCCCAGGGTCCCCGTGTTGAAGATGTTGGGCGGCGATGGACCTTTAAGAGGTGGGCCTCATGGGAGGGAGAGGGACCTGCCCTGACCCTGCCAGGCTCACTGCGTCCTGTCTGGCAGTGAGATCTTCTGGCCCACCTGCTGCCACCTGCGGATGCCCACGCCTGGCCCCAGAGCCTCCAGAACTCCAAGCCCAACAGGCCCTCTAGTCGGCTGCCTCAGGAACGCTGTCACATAACGCCAGGTGGACTGTGCAGGGGTCCCCTGCCTCTGCCCCCGAGGACTGGTGCTCAGTCGGCACAGCCCTGCCGCAGGGGGCACGGCCAAGGTTTTCAGGACAGATGAAGTGAACGTGCTGAGCGGTCTGCACAGGGGGGGGGCTCCAGGAAGTGGAGAGCCGGCCAATCTCCCAGGGAAGTGCCCCCCGGGGGTGTGGGGGCAGCAGGTGCAAAGGCCCTGGGGTTAAAATGGTGGTCCCCCAGGAGAGCGGGGCTGACTGAGACTGGAGCTCTGGGGGCCATGCTGCCCCAGGAGGCCGTGGCTCTGAGTGTCAGCGCACCATGTGGAAGGCCAGATGCCGAGGCCTGCGGGGTAGGGACTGCCCATTCCCTCCTGGAAGCTCCCCTGGGTGCTGGGAGTGGGCAGGGCGTGGAGACTCGTTGACCTTCTGAATGAGGACTTCTCCTTCTGGAGAGGGCGAGCCCGTGCCCCCCACTCCTGCTCCAGGTGGCCCAGCGGCTCCGGTCCCACCAGGCTGCCCCCAGGGTCGGAGCCTCTGAAACAGCTGGGAAGAGGCCCAGTGGGAACAGCTGACCTCTAGCTCCTGTTTCACTCGACTCCAGGTCTCAGGGGGTCGGGGCGGACGGATAGGACAGAGGTGACCTTTAGAGACTAGACGGCTTCACTGGTTTAGTCAAATAGGAACATCACAACACAACAGACCTCTCTTGCCCTTTTCAAAACCCCTTGTTTCTTGCATGTTGTTAGAGGGATGTCAAGGCCTTAGGCCGAGATGGCAGGTGGACTTTGCCTGCCCGGGCGGGTGGCGTGCTGTCCAAGTGTCACCCGGGAGGGGCCCCGGCTGTGAGACTGCCCCAGGGACAGGGCTTTGAACACGTGGGCGGGGGAGGTGCAGGCCCAGGTCTATGTCACCTCTTAGCCACTTTGAGCAGCGCTGTCATCCACGAAGCCCCCACCCCAGGAGCAGCGGTCGGCAGAGTCCTGCAGGATGGGTGTGGGTGGGCACGGGCCGCTATGCCTCCTTACCTGCCGCCAGCTGCGCCCGCAGTCCGCTGTGATGTACATCTCCTCTTTGTACTCCACCAGCTGTGAGCCCAGGTTACCTGCCCCAAGGCAAAGGGACAGCATTGGTGTCGGGTCAGCCGCTGCCACTGCCAAGGTCGGAGCCCAGCACAGCCTTGCCCAAGGGCTGCCTGGGCTGCACCTCCTGCCACCTAGCCACCAGAAGCGTGTCCCCTGCCATCCTCTTCTGATGTGGACCTGCTGGGGATGCTGGGCTCTGGCTGGTCCCCCCTGGGGCAGAGAAGACTCCGCCTGCGACAGGCCAAACTCAGGGCCCAGCCATGGCCCAGGTGCGCCTGGAGCTGGGCCAGGGCCTCAGGCGGTTCAAGAATGAGAAAGTGTAGCTTGGTGATCAGGGACAGCAGCGCGGGGGCTGGGCAGGTACTGGGCTCAGGGCAGCCCCCAGCCTGGCCGGGTTTGCTTTAGGAGAGCAGGAGACCAGGGGTGGGAGGCGAGACCCTGGGTGGAAGGCAGGGTCGGCCCCTCCAGGTGGGTGTGCAGCCCCTGCTGGGTGTGTCTGGGGGAGGGGGAGGGCGCGCGAGCCTCCACCTCTGTCCACTGGCCTGAACCCTGCCCTGGGTGGACAGGGCTGGCCCTGCTACAATGGCCACTCGGGCTCACAGAACCCTGAGTGTGCGTTGGCTTGGAAAGAGCCTCCACCCAGGACCTCGACAGCCAGCCAGCCTCTGAGGCAGGGTGACTCAGAGGGAGTGGAAAGGAGACCAGAGGGAAGGGACATCAGCACCAGCCTCGCTCCCCCAGGTCTGCTCCCCCAGGCCTGCTCCCCCAGGCCTGCTCCCCCAGGTCTGCCCACCCAGGTCTGCTCCCCAGGACTGCTCCCCCCCAGGTATGCCCCCCAGGACCGCTCCCCCAGGTCTACCCCTCAGGACAGCTCCCCCCAGGACTGCTCCCCCAGGTCTACCCCCCAGGACTGCTCCCCCAAGGCCTGATCCCTCTGGGTCAACTCCCCCAGGTCTGCTCCCCCAGGTCTGCTCCCCCAGGCCCACTCCCCCCAGGCCTGCATCCTAAAATGCCCTGGACCCTCAGCGTAGGGGATGCACTGCTAGCATATACCCATGTTTTCTTTGGACTAAATAGAGCCGGGGAACACCTTGTAGGGACTTAGGAGATCCTTCATTCTGAGTGTTGCCTCTTGACTGGGTGACATTGACCTAGAGGTCTGGGAGAGCCGGACCCCAGGCCCCGGCCTGTGCTGTGATCCAGCTGGTTGGGCTCTCCAGGCCGACCCCACGCCCACACTTCCCAAGCTCACTGTTTAGAGTTTCCTCTAAAAAGAGGAGCCCAGGACCCCCAAAGTGTCTCACTCCTGAGCATCCACCCTCTTTGTCCCCGCGAGTGCGGGCTCTGCTCTAGGGTGCTACCCCGGGAAAGTCCTTGGCTTTCTTAGGTAGGTCTTTGTGCTCTGGAAGCATCCAGGAATCCCTTTCTGTGGGTAAGTCAAGGGACTGTCAGGGCTTGGTGGAGGGCCCCTTCTCTCTTCTCGGGAACCTCCTCAGACCCCTCTCCAGTGACCATCCCTCCATCGTCCACCTGTCCACTCCTCTTGACTAATTCCACCCACTGACCCATTCCTGCACCTGTCCCTCAGCCATGGCTGACCACCTCCTTCTGCCAGCCCCGTGCTGAGCTGGGCGTCTGAGAGGAGTGATCAAGGGTCCGCTCCTGGGGCTCTCCCTGTAAGCGGGGAGGAGGGTGTCCTGCAGCCACAAGCAGCCAGGGTGGTAGGCCCCAAGGCTGAGTGAGTGAGGAGGGCCTGGGGCAGAAAGTGGCCTTCAAGTGAGCCCTGGGAGCTAGCCAAGGGCACAGGCAGCCCAGGCAGAGGGGAGGTCTGGCCAGGGCCAGGGTGTGTGGCTGGGAAGTGGCAGCCCGGGCAGGACAGGGTGGCAGGCAGGTGGCACATGGTGCTGCTCCATCCACTACCCATCCAACCATCCATCCATCCATCCATCCATCCACCTACCCATCCATCAATCCACCCACTCACTGACCGTTCCATCCACCATTCCATACCATCCATCTATCCATCCCCCCATCCCCCCACATATCCACGTACCATCTACCCATCCACACATCCACACATCCATCCACCCATCCATCCATCCACCTACCCATCCATCAATCCACCCACCCACTGACCATTCCATCCACCATTCCATACCATCCATCTATCCATCCCCCCATCCCCCATGTATCCATGTACCATCCACCCATCCACCATCCATCATCCATCCACCCATCCATCTACCTGTCTATCCCCCACCCATTTGCCCATCCATCATCCATCCACCCTGCCAACTACAAGCCATGTGCCCTGAGTCCACTGTGTCCTGAGTCCCTGTGTCCTGAGTCACTGTGCCCTGAGTCACTGTGTCCTGAGTCACTGTGTCCTGAGTTCCTGTGCCCTGAGTCCCTGTGTCCTGAGTCCACTGTGTCCTGAGTCACTGTGTCCTGAGTCCCTGTGTCCTGAGTCACTCTGCCCTGAGTCACTGTGTCCTGAGTCCCTGTGTCCTGAGTCACTGTGCCCTGAGTCACTGTGTCCTGAGTCCCTGTGTCCTGAGTCACTCTGCCCTGAGTCACTGTGTCCTGAGTCCCTGTGTCCTGAGTCACTGTGCCCTGAGTCACTGTGTCCTGAGTCCCTGTGTCCTGAGTCACTCTGCCCTGAGTCACTGTGTCCTGAGTCCCTGTGTCCTGAGTCACTGTGCCCTGAGTCACTGTGTCCTGAGTCCCTGTGTCCTGAGTCACTCTGCCCTGAGTCACTGTGTCCTGAGTCCCTGTGTCCTGAGTCACTGTGCCCTGAGTCACTGTGTCCTGAGTCCCTGTGTCCTGAGTCACTCTGCCCTGAGTCACTGTGTCCTGAGTCCCTGTGTCCTGAGTCACTGTGCCCTGAGTCACTGTGTCCTGAGTCCCTGTGTCCTGAGTCACTCTGCCCTGAGTCACTGTGTCCTGAGTCCCTGTGTCCTGAGTCACTGTGCCCTGAGTCACTGTGTCCTGAGTCCCTGTGTCCTGAGTCACTCTGCCCTGAGTCACTGTGTCCTGAGTCCCTGTGTCCTGAGTCACTGTGCCCTGAGTCACTGTGTCCTGAGTCCCTGTGTCCTGAGTCACTCTGCCCTGAGTCACTGTGTCCTGAGTCCCTGTGTCCTGAGTCACTGTGCCCTGAGTCACTGTGTCCTGAGTCACTGTGTCCTGAGTCACTCTGCCCTGAGTCACTGTGTCCTGAGTCCACTGTGTCCTGAGTCCCTGTGTCCTGAGTCCCTGTGCCCTGAGTCCCTGTGCCCTGAGTCACTGTGTCCTGAGTCACGGTGTCCTGAGTCCACTGTGTCCTGAGTCCACTGTGTCCTGAGTCACTGTGTCCTGAGTCACTGTGCCCTGAGTCCCTGTGTCCTGAGTCCCTGTGCCCTGAGTCCCTGTGCCCTGAGTCACTGTGTCCTGAGTCCCTGTGCCCTGAGTTTGCCCTTTTGGTTTTCCGTGAGATCTGAGCCTCCCGGGGAGCTTGGCCCTGCCTCCTGGGAGACGCATCATGGCCCCAGCCCATGGCTGTCCATCTTTACCCCTGAAAGGGAGGCTCCCTCAGGCTGAATGACACCCACCGGGACGGGGGCAGCATCACCCACCTGCTCCCATGATGAGGCCTGGGGCGCTGTCCTTGGTGTGCACGGTGCCCGACACATAGGGGTTGTCTGCCCAGCGCAGGTGCAGATGCAAGTGACAGTCAGGCTGCAGGGGGAGAAGGGGGCGTCAGCAGGGTAAGTAGTGTCTTGGGGAAAGCTCGGCCTGTGGGGTCCGGGGAGAGGGCAGGGCCTGGGGCGCTTGGAGGAGTGGAGGGGCAAGAAGCAGGGCTGTGCTGGCTACTCGGCGAAGGGACAAGGACAAGGACACATGGTCCAGAGGCCCCGGGGGTGGCGGGAGGTGGAGTGGGACCAGCAAGGCATCCGGGGGACAGGTCCATTCTCTGCTCTGGATTAGTGGCCCTGCGTCATCTACGTGAGGGGCCAGAGCTCACGGCTGGCCTCAGGCGCGTCGGCCCTCCCAGGTCCCTGCTGAGCACTTGGCCCCTGGTCTGGGTGGGGCGGGCCCAGGGAGAGCCATGCCTTCCGCTGCCTGCCCAGCCCTGCCCAGGCGATGTCCTGCTTGCTCGCACTTGGGCTGGAGGTGGACCCTGTGGTCACTGGACACTGGAGGCACAGGCTGAGGTCCCTTTTGGTGCCCTGTGAGGCCACTGACTGCCACATATTCCTCTCTCCAGGTGTCTCTCCTGGGGCAGGGGGGCTCTCCTGGCACCGACCAGAAGGCAAGGGCAGGTGAAGGGCAGGCCGGGGCTCCAATGCCCCATGAAGGACACAGGACAATAAGCTCCAGTGGTACCAGAGCTGCCCAGGCACGTGGCAGACGGGGCTGGTCCTCTGAGCCTGCCAGGGTAAGGACAGGGGACCAAGGGCCGGCTGGTGCCCAAGAGCTGGTCCTGGCGGAGGTGAGCCGGGCACTGGGGGCTGGTGGGCTGCAGGGAGCCCCTGGCCCTCAACGACCTCCCCCAGGTGCCCCTTCTGCACACAGGAGCTGGGGGCGCTCTCCAGAAGGCCAGCAACCATCACAGACACACAGATGGACGGAGGGTGAGGGACGTATTGCCAGCCACCCAGCACCCAGCTCCTGCCTCAGCCTGTCTAAGGGACCCCTGGGGGGCCCAGCACGGGGTCTCTTCAACAGTTCAAAACCATTTCCCCACCGAGAGGCATGATGCTGAAGCATATCTGATGGCCCCTCTAGTGACAGCACCTCGTCTCTCCAGCCCTGCCAGCCCGGTGGCCCCGGAGAAGACACCGACCCCAGAGGACGAGAACAAAGGAGGCCAGGGAATCCGTGGCCTCTGGATCCACGGAGGAGCCCAAAGCCGCTGTTCCAGGGGCTGGTCCAGGGCCTCAGCCCCATCACCCTCTCTGTTTTCCAAGCCTTCTGCCAGGAGCAGGAATCGCTCCTGGGGAGATAGGCCCCGGACACAGTCCACCTGACACCCGAGGCCGAGCAGGGGCCTTGTCCACCACGCCCAGGTGGGAAAACCCGGCCTCCCAGTGGGGCTTTATTTTGGTGTCTTTTGTGCCCTGTGGGCTCCCATGTCCCTTGCTCAGGTGCTTGAATGCCTGCCTGGGCGCGTGCTTTCTGGTTCGCTTCCATTTTTATAATTTTAGGGTTGGAACATAATCCTGCAAAGGCCATTTCCTCGCTGAGCTGCGTATTACAGACGAGAACCGTTCCCAGCAGAAGCTTGCTTTGGCAGATTAATACGACTCAACTCTGCCAGGAGCGCACGCCCTCCGCCCGTCCCAGCGGCTCTGTTCTCGGTGGGCGCTGACACATGGACTCAGTCCCCACACAGCCGGGCAGGTGTCGGGGTCCTCTGGGGTCACAGGTGGGGGCCTGAGCAGGGGGCATCGGAGCTGGGCAGAGAGCAGGCCGCCTGCTGTGTGCTGGGCGGAATACCAGCCAGGTGGGCATCCTCTGCTGTGCTCCGGACGCCGGGTCAGGCCCACCACGCGCAGGCGCAGGCCCTGGACAGGCAGAGCCAGGCTTCCTGCTTTACGCATGAGAGGACTGTGGCAGAGCAACGAGGGGGTTTGGCCATCCCCTGTGGGGGGTCCTGCCTGTGAGGGGCTTGCAACTGGCAGAGTCAAATGGAGAGGCAAGACGCCCAGTGGGTTCTCCTCAGTGGAGTGGACAACGGGCAGGGTCTCTAGGCGTCAGTAGGAGTTCTGTGGGCAGGGAGAGGGACGGGGCATCCTGGGCTTGGGGACAGTGGGAGGGGGGTTCCTTGCGGCTTGCTCTGTGCTAGGGCCTGGGAAGGGTGTGCAGGCCATTTCACGTCCCCCTCACCAAAGGCCACCAGGGATTGCTATCCTGTTCCCTTCCAGCAGAGGCTCAGAGGCAGAGGGACGCAGACCGTGGCGTCAGCAGGGGGCTGAGCTGCAGCTCTGTCAGGTCCAACCCTGGAGCAAGCTCCAGCCCTGCCCCTCCTGAGCAGCCCACGCTGGGCAAAGGTCAGGCAAGCTCCCCACAGAAGCCAGGAGAGAGGCCCTGGGAGAGGTGGGCCCCCGGGCAGGGGACAGCGAGGGCCTGGCTAGATCCATGGCCTGGCCAGCCTCTTTCCCTGCTGCAGCCGGCCGTGAGCTCACCTCAAGCCAGGGTAGGGAAGGCCAGGGCTCCTAGCGCTGCCTTGCCCTCCTCACCAGCAGGGGCCACACGGGGCTGGGCACCCAGAAACTTGGGGACTCTCTAGGATGCAAGGGGCACTGCACACCTGTGTCCATGCAGAAGCATCCCCAGGCGGGTGGGTCCTGCATAGGAGCCCATGGCTTGGCCACCCCTTGGTCCCGGCTCAGGGGCCTGTGGCCTCTGGTGGCAGGTATCACTCTATGCCTCTCACCCCCTCAAGCAGAGTATGTCCCCAGACCTGGCTGTTGGCCAAGGAGACGTGGCAGGTGCCACAGGTGGGCTGGGAAGCTGCTGGCTGCCCCGTCTGTCCTGGGAACCCACCTGCACTGGCCCCAGAGCGGGGAGGCAGGACAGGAACATGGTCACTCCCTCCCTGCCATCCAGGGAGCCTGTCCCTGGTTGTGTGACACAGCACACGCCATGGCTACAGCTCCCTGGGCCTGTCGGTCTCTGTGCCCCTCTCCACCATGCCCAGGGCGGGGACTCGCATGTCTCAGGTCCTTCAGTCACTCCCAATGCCCCCGGGGAGGCAGCAGGCACCCCACGTCCCCACAGAGGGCAGAGCACTCACGGGCTGGCAGTGGGTGGGCTTCCCGTTCATGTCGGTGCTGGGCGGCCTCAGGTGGTCCCAGTCGCGGCCCTTGTTGTAGGTGATGAGCGTCGTCACCTTCCCGTCAATCTTCTGGTTGGCCAGGAAGACCCCTTTCACCCCTCTGACCTGGGAAAATGCAGGAAGGACTGTGAAGGCCTGTGGCCACTCTCTAAAGCCCACACAGCCACCGTGCCCCCGCAGCCTGCTCAGCCGGAGCTCCTGCTAGGGGTGAGCCAGGCCTGGGGCAAGGCTTCCAGGCC
Source organism: Marmota marmota marmota (assembly GCF_001458135.2). Taxonomy (NCBI): domain Eukaryota; kingdom Metazoa; phylum Chordata; class Mammalia; order Rodentia; family Sciuridae; genus Marmota; species Marmota marmota. Next base: position 3,734,517 of record NW_026000108.1, read on the forward strand.
TGGGCTCCAGGAGGCGGTTCTCTCAGCTCCAAGGCCTGGACAAGTTGCTCCCAGGACCAGCTGACCACCCGACAGTGAAGCAGGTCCCCTGGCCTGCCCATGACCCCAGCCACGGATCTCATCCAGAGCTCAGGGCTCACCTGACCTCACTCGGTCGGGCCTGCAGGTCCCACACCAGGGCTCTGCATCTGGGTCCCCTCCTGGGACTCCAGCAGCTCAGTTGCCACTGGAAACGTCAGGAGCAAGGGCCGGGGGGTCCATGCTAACCCAGAATGCTCTGGACGGGCCCAGGCTGTCACTGCTTTCTCCCTCAAGGGTCCCCGAGGCCCAGGGCTGTGGTTCGCCCACACCCAGGGTGGTCACTAGTTGACCTGGAAGACGAGTGCAGGTTTTCCGTTCCTCAGTTACACCTGCACTCCCGCACAGAGATATTTCTGCAGGCTCCTGCTGCGTGGATGTCTTGGGCCCATGTTCTGTGCTGCGAACAGGCTCAGGACTCCTGCTCGCCCCGCCTGTGGGCAGCGGTCGGCCTCAGCACAGGGCTTGCTATTATTTCTTGCAAAACACCTCAGGAGACTGAGGCTCCGGGAGCTGTGTGGAACCCCAGGTTCTGCACCCAAGGACTGTAGTTACGCTGATGGAAATAACAGTCATTAGTGGCTTCTAAGTGGCAGGCGCTGAGCCAAATACAGGCCACCGTGTCACTCCTGCAGCCCCAGGAGGCTGGTGCGTCTGCCGTCCTCAGTGTGCAGGTCTGTGGGCTGTCCACCCCCTGCGGGGCGCTGGCGGGACGGGGTTGGGGGTGGAGCGTCGGCATCCTCTGCTGTGACAGAACATAGCAGGCAGGGCTTGGCCCTCCAGCTCCGCAGGTCAGGAGTCTGACAGCGTCCCCCCGTCCCGTCAGCAGGGCTGCACCCCTCTGTAGCTCCAGCAAAAGTCCTTAATCTCCTCCAGGAGCCTCTTGGCCCTGCGAGGTGAAGGTCACGGTTCAGAGGACTAGGATGTGGACATTTTGGGGGCCACTATTCTCCCACAGTCGGGAGGGGTTGAGTGGCCTTTCAGAGCTGGACCCTGTGGGACTTGGGGGCTGGCTTCATGGGGTGATGCAGGGCAGCAGGGTTGTGCTCTTTGCCTTGGGACATGGTCTTATAGGCAGAGGCGGGTGGAGTTAGAAACCCAGCAGGTGCCTAGCGCTGGGCTGCTACTCGGCTCTCGAGCGAGCTCTGACCCGTGGCGAATCCACGCCTGGTCCACTGTGGGCCTGCAAGGCACAGTGGGAGGCCGTGACCTGAGGTACCCTGCCTGGCCTCTGCCCATGAGGCTTCGGGGTGCTCCTGCTGGGGTGGCAGCTGCAGGCCTGTGGACCAACCTGCACCACGGTGGCTGTGCTGTCTCTTGCTCGCCACTGTCCTAAAAGACGGGGACTGGCCCTCCAGACTCGGCACCAGCAACAGGCTCCTCCAGCCAGGCCCAGCTTCTCAGTGAGAAGTGGCTCCAGGCCCGGGACCCAGGCTCCATGTCATGGGGCTGAGCCTGGCTGAGCTCTGTGCCCAGCTGTGGGCCTGTGGCCAGCTTAGCCATGGACAGTGACGGCCTGGGACCACAGAGGGCATGCTGGGGTGAGCTGGATCTCAGCCCTGCAGGAGAGGGCACGAGGAGCTGGTCCTGGCTCAGGGCCCCGGGCACAGCCCCTGTGGGCTCCGGGCTGCGGCTCACCCGGCTCTTCACAGACACCAGTCCTGTCACCCCGTGGGTGCTCCCGGCCTCCCTGCAGTGTGCTGAGCCCTGCTGTGCTCAGGAGTAGCTCTGATGAATGGGGTCCCTCGTAACCCACTGTTCTTTACTTTTCCTGGGACAGTGGCACCACACTGTGGTTGACAGTCCAGAGGAGCCAGGAGCAGGCAGCCCTGGGCTGGTGCTGCTGTCCCTGCTGACCTGGGGTGTCTGGGTTGTCCGCCTTCTCTGACCCTCAGCTTCCTGAGCGGTGCATGGGCTGAGTACCCTTCCTGCTCCCTGGCTAGAAAAAGTCCAGGAGGGGAACCTGGTGGGCAGGGCTGGGGACACCGTGGCCCATCGAGAGCCCTGGCCGGGAGCCAAGAGTCTGCACCAGAGCCTCCATCCATGCTGGAGCCGGAGGCCAGAGCAGAGGAGGCTGGCGTGGGAGACAGAGGAGAACGGGACCCCAGGGAGGGCAGCTCACGGCTGGCAGGGGAAAGAGGCCCCGGGCACTAGGCTGGGGCAGGACTGCCCCGCGTGGAGGCCAGTTTCCATCCTGGGAGGGAGTTGAGGCTGCATCTGTGTTGGGAAAGGCTCCGCAGATGCCCTCCAGTGCGGTACCCACTCTGTGTGGGGCTGTCCCTGGACCCCCTTCTTCCCATTACCAAAGCTCGCACTGAGTGGCCACTGCACTCTGGACCTCCTGAGGTGTCTCCCGGACTCGGGAGACCTGCACGAACCCTCTTGGCCTAATACATTTGGCCCTTCAGAGATGTTTGCAGACCCCTGAGACAGCGTGTGGGGACAGGACAGGGAGGGGTGCCCCTGCCGCGAGCCGTGCCCACCTCGAGGACGTCGATGACCACGCTCTCCTCGGCCTGCCGCGAGCTGCGCACGTTCTCCAGCACCAGCGTGTAGTGCACTCCGCGCGGGTCCGACTGGTACAGGTTGTAGGTGTCCACCTGGTCCCACTCCTGCACTGCCACGAACACCTGGCTCTCGTCCGTGCTGATGATCTGCAGGTCCTGGGGGACAGTGGCGGGGTCAGGGCCGGCACGGCCGCGGCCTCCCTGGCTCCCTTGGGGTCAAGCCATCTGGATCTGCACCCTGGCTCTCCACGCGAGGCTCTGTGGCCCTAGACAACCCCTTCAGCTCCCCGGGGTGAGGGTTGGACCCTCCATACCAGGCCACCCTCCTCCTGCCCCCTCAGGCAGGCTGTCCTGCCACCCAGCAGGTTCCTCCAAGCACCCACATGGCCAGCATGACCGGGGTGGGCTCCCTGCCCCACCTGGGGCCAGCGCTGCCCTGGCACGGGGATGCAGAGCTGGATGGCGTCCAGCCCCCGGGAACGTAGACGGGGCAGGAGGAGTCCCAGGGCCGACCCAGAGCCTCAGGTCCCAGGATATCTTCACTGCCCGATGACCCGACACGGGAGCTGTGGTCAGCCTGCTTCCCTGTGCAGCTGTCACCCAGCCTGGGGCCCCAGGGCGGTCAGGGAGGGCTTCCCTGGGAGGGAGCGTGGAGAAGGGAGCGTGGGAAGGAGCAGCTGGCCGCGCTGGTTCAGCCTGGGCTTCCCCCTCGGGGAGCGGCAGGCCAGGCAGCTCCAGGCTCAGCAAGGTGGTCTCGGGTCAGTTCAGATTAGAATTCAGAAAGAAAAGAAATCCCATGAGGAGGCAGCCAGGCTGGCCCTGGTGGTGGCTCCTTCCCCAGGCCACACGCTGCGTGGGAGCCTGGACAGAGGCGGCCACACGGCCTGGTCTCTCAGCCATGCTCTGTGGCTCTCCAGCCTCTGGCTTGGTCTTCCGTTGATCTGAACCTTTGTTTTTTTTTTTGCATGGGGACTGAAACCCAGGGGTGCTAACCACTGAGCCCCATCCCCAGCCCTTGTTATATTTCATTTAGAGACAGGGTCTCGCTGAGTTGCTTAGGGTCTCACTGAATTGCTGAGGCTGGCTTTGAACTTGCAACCTCCTGCCTCAGCCTCCCAAGTCACTGGGATGACAGACATGCACCCACGTGCCCCGTTTGTGCTGAACGTTTTTTGCCCTCTGACCCTAGGGTTCCCAGGGTGCGGGGCTGCGGGTGGCCACTGCCCGGGCTCTTCTCCCTGTAGCAACCTCTCGGGCTGAGCCTCGGGTTCTGCGGCCCAGCTGCATCCTCAGCTGTGCTGACTCTGCACGCGGAGACCCGGCCCTCCACCACGCTGCCAGCTGGGCCCTATGCTGCGCAGCTGAAGGGGCCTTTGTGGAAGAGAGAGGTGACATCGTGGAGCACCTGCCATGCACCCGGAAAACGGGACAGCCCATGGCTGTGTCTGTGGACATGACTGTGACACACAGGAGTGAATGGCACCAAGAAGAAAGCAGAGCGGAAGGGTCACGGAGGCCCCGGGGCCTGGTGGCCCCTTGGGAGGTGGGAGTCGGTGGGTGTTCAGGAAGCTCCCGTGGGAGCCGTGGCCGAGGGGCTTTGTCACCATGGCTGCCCACCAGGGGGCCTATGTGTCAGTCTGGCCATGGCAGAGCTTCAAACTGCGGTCAGGCTGAGGCGCCGCAGCCCGGGTGCACCGAGGCCCTGTGTGCTGGGCGTCGGGGGCGGCTCCCCAGCAACTGGCATTCCTGGGGGCTGCATGGATTCAGATTTTGGTCCTCTGTGCCTGGCAGATGCCCTGCGTAGTGGTCCCTGGGATCTGGGACCAGGGACAGGGCAGGAGTGGCACCGAGTGATCTTCAGTGCCACCCTGGAGAGACCTGGCATTAGCACTGAAGATGTTTGTGGGACTTTCTGACCCTGACCCTCCCACACCCTTTCCCACGGTGGCTTCTGTGGGACTTTCCTGACCCTGACCCTCCCACACACTTTCCCACGGTGGCTTCCTGTCTCGCACGTTTCCTGGGTGCGCTTTCTCTGCCGTGGGGATCGTCCTGGACACCGCTCTCAGGGACAGCATGCTGTGCTGTGCAGAGGGACATTCCATGCTGGTGAGCCCTGGGCATTTTCAACAGGAGCGAGACGGTCCTGGGCTCCCACAGACCCGCCTCTGGTGACCTGCTTGACGTCAATTCTGAGGGTGACTGTGGAATTGGCGACGAGGAGCCTTTTCAAGGTGCTTGGGAGGCTGTCGAGCTGCGGGTGCTTCTCGCTCGCTGGCAGGGTGGAGGCCGCACACCTCCCTCCGGGTGCCCAGACTGAGAAGGGGCCCCTAAAGTCCTGGCAGGGGGAGTGTGGTAGGTGTGGTGAATTCCGCATAAAGTTGCATTGACGTTTTTAAGAAATGAAGCGTGGCGCGTCCACCCCATTGTTAAGCCCGTGTGTGCCCAGCCCCGGAGGCTGCGGAGATGCCTGCTCACCAGCAAACGCGACCAGGCAGAACTCGGTTCCCTGCCAGTAGTAAAAATGGGGGAGGGGGGGACTTAAAGAAGACGGACAGTCACTCTCCTGCAGGCGAGAGAGGTCCAGGGGCAGGCAGTGCAGGGTGGGGGCTCCACTGGTCACCAGCGACTGGGCTGCTTCTTGCCACGGCTCTACTGCCCCAGGACGTGGCCCTTGTCCTCGTGGCCCAGAGGAGCTGAAGCTCAGCCACTGTACCGACACCCGGCAGCAGGAAGGAGACAGGGAGGAAGGCTGGGCTCCGGAGGGACAAGGAAACTCCATGAACGAGTCGTTCTAAAGCCTGGCCTCTGTGGCCTCTGTGGCCTGTGGCCTGTGGCTGCAGGGGAAGCTGGGAAACGCAGTCCTCCTGCAGGCAGCAGTGTGGCAGCTGAACTCTGGGTTTGCTGCTCAAGATGAAGGGCAGGGTGGGCATGACGGGGCCCCACGAGTGTCCACAGTAACCCAAGAGACGAGGACACGAGGGTGTCAGAAGAGAGGGACAGGCAGGCAGGCGGGAGGGAGTTTGGGTGGAGAAGCAGCACATTCTGATGAGACCTGATAAGCAGGGCGCGGAGGGGCTGAGAGAGCCACCTGGGCGCGTGGGCCAGAGCTGGCTGCGCCTCTGGGGCTCTGTGACAAGACTGGCTCCATCTTACTGAGAACGGCTTGTGAGTGACAGGTGGCCCGTCTCCGGGGCTGTCACGCTGGCTCCTGGCCTCTGCTTTGGCAGCCTGCGGGTGGCTCTGGCTGTGCTTGGCGCCCCCCGGGCCTGCTAGAGCCATGCTCACGTGTTTCGGGGCCGGCGTCCTTGGCCACCGCCTCCCCCCGGCCCCCTCACGAGGACTCCAGGGTGTGTCTGCTCGATGCCATCCGAGGGCTGCTGGTGCTGGCTGGGCCACTTCAGGACTCTCCAGGTCCACCTGCCCCGGGGGCCTCCGAGAGCCCTCTGCCGGACCTTCCTTCCCCATGGGGACGCGCTCTGTCCCTTCGCTGGCTCCTGTCCCTCGAGGTACTGCCTTTGCCAGCTGCTCTGGATTTCCTCCTGATGCCTGGTCCCCACGTCTCGAGACCCCTGCCGGGTCCGGTCTCCGTCCAGCAGGTCCAGCAGTGGGAGTTTCTCAGGATGGTGTTGATCCATTTTTTAGCCCCTGTTCTGGGTGGCCTGCCCCAGCATGGTGGTGGCAGGTGCCATCTTTTAGAAAGCCACAAAGTCACAGGAAGACACACCCTGTGTCCAGGGAGTCCTCGCGCTTCACCCTGAGGAAGTTCAAGAGGCCCAGGGCCCGGCCCTATGGGCAGCAGGGATAGGAAATGGCCCCCACGTCCAGGAGTGTGGCCTGGCCAGGAAGACCCCGTCCTTGACCGAGGGTTCGTCACTTAAAGTGGGTTTTGGGAATGGTTCTAGAAAATTCCTGGGGACGAGAGGCCTGTGGCCAGGACAGCTGGGGGGGAGGGAGGCCGTGAGAGCCTCTCCTCTCACTCATATGAGGCTGCGCAGGATTGAAAAGGGAAGAAAGATGGGGTGAGGGGAGGAGAGGTTATAAATCCACCGTAAAACAACCGAATCTGTTAGGAAACTCGACTGGCTGAAGCAGAGGCTCCGCTCTGAGCCGGGGAGAGGCTGGGCTGGGGGCAGCGGCCTGAGAAGGGGGCATGGCCATGGCTGAAGGCCACAGAGGTCATGACCTGCGGCCACAGGCTCTTTAGGACCCCTGCCAGCTGGGGAGCAGGGAGCAGGGCGCTGGGGGGACAAAGGCCCAAGGCACAGGTCCCTTCTGTGCTGCAGCCCCCAGAAGTGACAGTCCCTCCCCGACACAGCTGTGCCTGCTCTGTGCACCCAGCCAGGCCCGGCTCCGTCTGTCAGCCTGCTCCTCCTCCTTTCCTTTCCGACTCCTTCTGTCCTTTCTAAGGAGATGCTCCAAAGGCCTCGGGACCCTTCCCACTCTGGCTCAGGGGCTCGGAAGGTGCCAGCGCAGCAGCCCGGGAGCCAGGGACGGTAGAGGCCCAGCCCCGGCAGGAGGCCCGGCAGTGCTGTCCTGGGCCACCCCTGCTCCCTGCCTCTGGCCCGGCTCTGCCCAGGACCCGGCTCTGCCCTGTGCCCCAACAGCTTTCCCCAGCTCTTCCCAAAGGGAACCGTTCCCAGTCCTGGGGCCTCAGTGCACAGAGGTCGCACTGCTGCCGTCCACGCGCCCCGCCTCTGCCTCTGTCCTCTCCACAGCGCGCTTCGGGAGGAGCAGCCGTTTCAACGTCTATCTACCCGACTGTGGCTACCCCGCATCTGGAAACCCCACAAGGGCAGGAGCCGGGCACCTGGTTTGCAGCTCCAGCACCACCGCCTAGCCCCATGAAAGATTTATAGTTGGTGCTTAATAAATGTGTGTGGAGGAGCAAAACCTCGGGCTGTGGCTGTGCAGTCTGCACAGTGGGGCAGAGATCCTGCCAGCCCCCTGGAGGAGGATGCAGCATGAGGCTGGGCTCACTCCCTGAGGCCTGTGTTAGAGGCCTGCTCTTGTTTCCAACTAGATATGTGACCTCCAACAGCTTACTGAGCCTCTCTGAACTTCCTCACCTTCCCTGCATCCCTGGAATAACACATTGGCAGGGTGAGGGTCACAGTCAGGTCCTGAGGCAGGGCTTGGGGCAGGGTTAGGGCAGCCCCAGGACCTTTCCTTGCCTGTGTACCCAACGGAAGGAAGCGTCATTAACGGAGCCCCTCCTATGTGCCGGGCAACATACCAGGAAGCCAGAAGGCAGAGGTGAATAACAGAAACCCTCCCTGCGCTTGGCGATGGCAGGTAAGAGCCTGGGAGTTCAGGTCACCAAGCTGGTGTCAGCAAGGAGAGGGGCAGACAGGGCGGAACACAGAGGCCTGGGCCAGCTGGGAGTCACAGGCAAGTGACATTTCTCCTGAGAAGGCCTGTGAGCGAGCGCTGGGTCGGTGTGAGGCAGGCGGAGGGTGGGCACAGGCCCCGAGGCAGGGCGGAGTGGGCACCCTGGAGCAGGAGGATGGGGGCGGGTGGGGAGCCGGCACAGGGGAGGGAACCGCGGTGAAAGCCTGGGGGCCTGGCTGGGTCAGGG
>NW_026000108.1:3745438-3755689 GCF_001458135.2 Marmota marmota marmota
GGCTCCAGGAGGAGGGGTCTGCAGTGTGGAGGTGGGAGGGGGCTCCAGGAGGAGGGGCCTGCAGTGGAGGTGGGAGGGGGCTCCAGGGTGGGGGAGAGCGCAGCATTCCATGGCCAGGGACCTCTGCCCAGTGCCTGGGTGCTGGCCGAGAGCAGTGGAGACGGGGCAGGGCTGGGGGCAGGCTGGGCAGGGTCAGGCCCCTCAGGCTGCTGTGGGGGCGGCACTGCCCTGCCTGTTCCAGCCCAAGCTCCATAGTGGCCTCAGCTCACGCTGTGTGGGCAGGAGGGCAGAGAAGGCTGGAGCGTGGAGGGCCAGCCCTCAGGGGCGGGGACACTCTAGGGGCCCTCTAGGCTGTTCTCAGCAGGAGAGCAGATGGGACCAGTGACCGCAGCCAGAGCACCTGCCTCTGGCTCTCAGAGTGAGCTGGTGACAGCTCCAGCTGGCCTGAGGACAGGGGCCTGGGGAAGCCACGGCCACGAGGAAGCCCCCCGCCTGGCCAGGCGACTGGAGTTTCTGAGCTGGCTCGGACCTTGTGGTTGCTGCGGGTGGCCCATCTGTGACTCAGGGCACTGGGGCATAGGCAGCAAGTCCTCGTCACTGGGGTGTGGACAGCTGGTGGCTGGCAGTCAAGGGCAATGCCCAGAGACAGCCTGAGTGTCCCAGGTCACTGAAGAAACGAGTGGCAGAATGGGTTTAGGTTTGGGGCCAGAGGCGGGAGGCTTCCGGTGGGCAGCTGCTGGGTGGCACCAGCAGTGCCCCAGCCCAGGTGCTGGCAGTTAGGGCCTCGGGGTGGCGGTAGGGGCAGTGTGGGTGTGGCCCTGCTGAGAAGCCCTTGAGAGGAAGGCAGCTGTGTTGTGGCCTCTTCCCTGGATGCCCCCATTTCCCGAGCATCTCCACCACCTCCGTGCCCACCGCCACCTTGCAGAGCCCGGAGCAGCCTCACCTTAAAGAAGACGTAATCATCCTGCACGGTCAGCGAGCTGTGGTCGATGGGGCCTGTGAACGGGGCTGTTAGTGTCTTATCGGAGCAATTGTGGATCTGGCAGGTGACATAGCGAAAACCTGCAGGAGATAAGAGCCAGCCCAGGGCCGTGAAGTGTCCAGTATTCAGACTGCGACGACCGAGCATTGGCCTGATGACCCTGCCCTGCTGTGGCCGTTCTGTGTGTGGGTTCGGATTTTAAAGGACCTGCCCTGTGGTCACACCTGGGGCCCGCCCAGCCGGCCTGGCCAGGAGGGCTGAGAGGAGACTATTAGGTCCTCAGCACTGGGACCAGCCGTTGCCCATGGGTAGGGACAACCAGGGTAGCAACAGGCCCTCACAGCCCCTGACCTTCAGGGCCCCCACCCTCCCAAAGGCCCTGACACCTAAGCAGGGCGGGAGTGTGTGGCACTGAGTGTGCTTATCCCCGACTCAAAGCAAAAGCTCCCCGCCTTCCTCGGGTGTTTACGTTGGGCACGTTGAGTGCTGGCCCGGCCGGGCGGCTGCGTCTGTAGGTGTGGGAGCTCTGCAGGTTCACAGCCTCGGGAGCCTGCAGCCTTAGGGACGCTCTTCCCAGCTGGTGGCCCAGGAGTGGGACTTGGCTGACACACCAACTTGCAGCCCAGGGAGGGACACGGAGGCCACAGCACCTTGGGCTCACCTCCTGCCTACGGCCCCGGTGTCAGGGTGGCATGAACAGTTATGAGGGCTGGCTCTGGGCCAGGAAGACCCACACCCTACGTCCACTACCACCAAGAGAGGGAGGGCTGGGCCTCCATGCACAGCTGAGACGGTGACACAGAGCAGGCACAAGGGCGCCTCTGACCCCAACCAACCACCAAGCATGCTGTAGGGTGGCCATGTCCTGTCAGCCTCATGGCCAGCTCAGATTGTAGGGCTGCTGGCCTGCAGGGACTCGGTGCGGAGTGAGAGCCAGACTCAGGGGCAGTCCCAGGTCACCCACACTGTGCTCACTCACCCACCCCCTTGCCCCCATTGGCTCTTCCTGTCCCCAGCAGGCCTCGCTGTCCTGGGCCTGGTGTCTCCTGAGCTAGGCCCCCGTGAAGGTGCTGCTGGGTTGGAGGGAATGCCCTGCTGTGCCCACTGCCCTGTGCTGTGCCCGCTGCCCTGCTGTGCTGCCTGCCCAGTGAAGTCCCTGCACAGGGAGCGAGGCGCCTGTGGGCCTCTGGCCTTGCAAGTAGAGATGACCCCCCCCTGAGAGAGCAGCCTGGCACGAGGTCACCATGGTTGTGACATGGGCACTGGGCTCCTTCTGTCCGTGACAGGGAAGAAGCCTGGCCAGCCAGGAAGGGGATTTGCAGAGCTTGTGCAGATCCTCCCAGGGTGGCCCTGGCTCCTGTGCAGGGCATTAGCACTCAGCAGTCTACTGGGACACGGGGGACTGGAGCTCGAGGCAGGGCCCTGGGTGCTGTGAGGCACAGAGGAGTGGTGGCAGGGGTGGGGGCTCTGGGGACGGTGGGGAGGCGGGAGGGCCGTGAGCGTGCAGAGTGGCCCTCTGGTGGGCCAGGCTGGCGGGAGGGTGGGGCGAGATCGGGAGGGGGCACTCCAGGTCCAGCGAGCCTGGCTCTGAAGGGCTGCCCGGCGGGCGGGGTGTTTGCCAGGTGGGTCTTGGGGAGCGTGGGGCCAGGCGACCCTGGGGGCTCTTCAAGTGCAGCTGGCTGCTGTGGCCCCTCTCTGCCAGGACGGCTGGCCCCTCTAGGACGTGGGCCTCTTTCTCCCTGGTGGGCAGCTGGGTATCACAAGGACAACCTGCCCTGCTGTGAGTGGTGTCCTTGTGCCACCTGCACGGGGCCAGGGTGTTTGGGGCTTGGTGAAGACCCCAGAGGACGAGAGAGGGTGGCGGGAGCGGGGGAGGATTCTCCATGACCTTGTCTGGCAAACAGGCCTCCTCTGAGCTTTGGCCGCTTGGTTATCAAGAGGGGACCCACAATGACTGCGGCCCACCTCCCGGCCCCGTGGTGGGCCCCACAGAGAGCTGAGGACGGCGAGGCACCTGCCCTGGGTCTCACTGGGACTCCACCTGCGGGGCCCAGTCCCCACAGGGACCGCTGCCCTGCTGCCCACCAGCCCTGCCCTGGTTAACACGGCCTGGCCAGTCTGCACAGGGACAGGCCCAGCGGCAAAAGGGAGAGCCAGGCGTGAGCAGGCAGGCGTGGCCAGCAAGCACCTAGCACAGGCCCATCCTCACGCCCTGACCTCCCCCTCCCCCGCCCAGCACGCCCCTGCTGCCCGCCATGCAGGTCCTGCTGCTGCTAAGGTAGTCCTGTTGGCGCCATCACGCACCAGGCAGGGGCCTGTCCTGTTCATATCTGCATTTGGTGGACAGAGGTACAATCTATGGTCCTCTCATCTCTGTTGTTCCAGAACATTCCATGGTGCTCAAACACCCTGGGCTCTAGGACCCTCTGTGGTTCCCTTCTCAGTGCTCCTCCTGGAGGGATACAGAGCAGCCTGCGAGGCCCTGGCTCCCTGGAGGAGGCCAGTGGGCTGGGCAGCCCGGCCCCTGTCTCGGCTGGGGCCGGGGGAGCCCGCACACCTCAGGCTCGGCACACTCTGGCAGGACAGTGTGAGCAGAAGCGTAGATGCTCAGGGGCCAGAACAAATCACCCCCTTAATAGATTTTTCCGCTGGAGCGGAGCTCCTTGGCTTCAGTGGATCCCCAGCGGGGAAACAAGCACATTTTAAATCATGCCTCTTCATAACACGGCACAGTCGGCCTGCAGGACCACCGCTGAGGCTGAGCAGGGCCAGGGCTGGGCGGGGTGGGGGCAGGTCACCGAGACCCCTGCAACCACGCCCCTCCTCCTTACCTCCACTGAGGTCCTGGGCTTCCATGTGGACCAGGTTGGGGTCGGTGTCTACCCCAGACACAGCCCTGGAAAAGAACAGGTGGAGATGGCATCAGGGTGGCCAGCATCAGATCCCCACACCCCACTGCCTCTTGGCCCTCCTGGGTCTGAGGTCTCTGCCTCTGTGCCTCCCCAAGGGCCTCCTGCTCCTGCGGCAGACGAGACCTGGCCTCCGCCTGTGGGAGCCTGGTGTGCGGTGTTCTGTCCCCCTCCCATTCACAGGACGGTTTACGAAGCTCACCCTCCTTCACGGGGGCCTTGCTGGCCACCTCAGGAGGCAGCAGCTGGGGCTGCCACGCTCACTTCACAAGTAGGGCAGCGCAGAAGAGCGGGCGGCCTGCCCGAGGCCACACAGCCACCACAGGCCACCCCAGGCCACCTGGGCTTCAGCCAGGACCCAACCTGAGCCGCTGCCTGACCCTTTGCCCCGACTCTGGGTCACTGCCCCGCACAGCTCTGCTCTGTCACCCCGAGCCCTACCCCAGTGCTGCCCCAGGGACTGCCCCAATTCTCGTGTGGGGCACAGGCTCGGGAGGGCAGCCTGCCTGTGTCACTGCCCTGGACTGTTAGCTCCAGGCTGCCCCCTGCACCTGGGCAGACTGCGTGGCCAGGCACATATCATGAGGAAGCCTACTGAGGCAGGGAAGTTCTGTCACTTGTCTCAGGCAACGAGGCCCTGACCCTTCAGACTCTGCCTCTGCACGGAGTGTGACAGCGTGACACAGGGCTGGTGGCTCCTGGGCCTGCTTGCGCTGCTCCAGGGCTGGCTCCAGGAGCCCGTGGGCCTGCTGAGCCAGCCCACCCAGGCCCTGGGGTTGGAGACCAGTGACATAGCAGTGTGGGGTTCCTGCCAGTGTCCTCCCTAAGCCCATGTCCACCCTCCCAGGTATGTTCCTATGAATGAGAGGGAGACAGAGGAGAGAGGAGAGTGGGCTTCCCCGGGGCAGGGCCAGGCCATCACCTGTCCTGACAGCGCGCTTGGGGCAGAGCCTCAGGTGCAGGCCCTCCTGGGTGCTCTAGTTACCTTACCTCACTCAGGGCAGAGCAGCCCTGGGCACTTGGTTACACCCATTTCACAGATGAGAATTCCAAGGCTCAGGCAGGTGGAAACACGAACCCAAGTCAAGCACCTCATCAGGAAGATCTATAGCCCAGGACCCGCCACCCAGACCACCTCCCCCACCGCACATGGAGATAGGGTGGTGCGGCCACAGAGGACAGGAGGGCCTGCACCTGCCCTTTCCCCAGGCCCTGCCCCGAGCTCTCACAGGCTGCCCTCCCAGGGCACTCTCCTCTGGCCGCTCCCATAGTCACACTGGCCCTGAGACTGCTGGCCATGGGCAGCCCTTTTCCCCTCGGTTCTCAGCTCCAGGTAGAGCAGGGAAGGCAGGTGCCCAGGGCCAGCACAGCCGAACCCTCTGTGAGGAGCATCCCCTCTCCGCTCACTCCATCGACATCTGCTGGCTGCCCCTGGACCACGGTTTACTGAAAGCCACGTGCCCCCGGCCACTCCCTGTCAACCTATTGTGTGTACTTAATCAGAACCTGCAGAGCACTCTCTATGTTGGGGTTCAGGATTCAGAGGTGAATCAGTCACAGCCTCTGCTCTCCAGGAAAGCAAGGCTAGTAGGGTGGCCACATTTAACAAAACCATCGGCCCATCTGTCTATCTTCCACCCATCCATCCCTCCACCTACCCATCCATCCACCCATCCACTCATCCATCCACCCACCCATCCACTCATCCACCCATCCACTCATCCATCCACCCATCCACNACTATGTGCTGGTTCTGTGTCAGATCTTAAAATGTAAAGACCTACTTGGCGTCTCCCTGTCCTCAACAGTCACAGTCTGGAAAAATGTCTGAACATTTTTCCCAGGCTCCAAGTCTTTGGGACAGAGGTTGTCGAAACACCATGTCTGCTGGCCATGGAGGTGGGGCTGGTGGTGGTGTGGCTCAGGAAGCAGTCTGTTTGTCACTGAGCAGTGGCACCCGCCACACAGGCAGAGATGGGGAGCTCTCCCCCATCTTGTGGTATGAGAGCAAATCTTCATCCAGGAGAGGGTGGAGCTGGCTCTTGGGGCTGCAGTCTATTTGGCACAGCACCTAACGGGTGTCTAAGTGCCTTCCTTGGCGAGAAGGAGTGGGAGGAGGAGCCGTCCCCCGAACACCTGCGCACTCAGCCCCGAACCACGCGCTTCACAGTCATGACCGTCTGGTCCTCACAGACAGAGCAGGGGTGTTGCCTCTGCTTCATGGATAAGCAGCCGAGGTGGGGGAGGCTTGGGGCGCTAGTCACTCAAGGTGCCATCCTGGGCTCAGACGGCCGGGCTCCCTCTTGGGCCCGGTCCCGCCCCTGTGAGGTCGGCTCCACAGTCCTGAGCTGCCGGGCTCCCGGCTCTCGTGGGAATCCAGGGGGCCTGCTGGCCGCCTGGGGCCCTCCCTGTAGGAGGCCAAAGAAGGGGGAGCAGAGGCGCGTCCCAGGTGGAACCTCGCTGGTCTCCAGGGAGCCAGGACGGGGTCGGAGTCCATGCTGCCCCCAGTGCCCGCCCAGCGGGGGGAGCGTGAGTCGGAAGGAAGGGACCTGAGCCAAGGTCCCGCGTTTCCCACACTGAGCTCCTCGGCGGCGGCTGTGTGCACACTCCCGCGCACCGGAGGGGTCTGCTGGCTTCAGCCTCCGCCTCCCAAGACCCCCAGGAAACTGGAGCCCGAGCCGCGGTCCTGCTGCCCTGGATGTCCAGCCAGCCCCCCTGCACAAACCCCTTCCCACCCGCCACGCCCGCTCTCAAGGACACGTGCCCAAGAGAAACTGAGGTCACTTCCTGGCCCTTCCCTGCAGCACTCCCACAGCCCCCGAGACAGACTTGTCCCCACAGGGTGCCGTCCCTGGCAGCCCCTTCCCATCACTGATAGCCCATGTGGCTGGTCCCTTCGGGCCTCAGCTGCTCCCAGCCTGCGTGGCACCACCGACCCCATGGCTCCACCTCTCCAGGGAGCAGGGGCAACCAGGTGGCCCTGAGTGGAGCCAGGTGCACAGGGAGGGCCCCACGTGGGTCTGACGGGCAGGATGTGGTGGTGCGATGGCAGCTGGTGGGACACCCTGGAGTCCTCGGGATTCCAAGCCCAGGAGAGCCAGCACCCGTCCCCTGGCCCCGGGGGACGCTGCGTGTCCAGGCGGGGTGCCCAGGGCTGCCGTGAGCAGGCAGTCCTGGGCCCAGAAGGGAGGCTCCTCCCACATCTCTTCTGAGTCAAGGAGACAGGGTTCCCCTAGCAGAGTCCTCGGCCAGCAGACGGGAGCTTCGCCTCAGTCCGGCCACCACCTGTCGAGGGGGCGAGGACACGCCTGCTCTCTGGTGTCTCCTGTGCTGACTCAGGCGCCTCCTCTTTCCCTCCCTCCCGCCTCCCTCTCCATAGACCAGTGGCAGCGGCCCTGAGGCCTGGTCCTGCCCAGGGACCCTTGGCTGTGAACAAGGCCCAGGCAGAGCCCGGCCGGCTCAGGGAACAGGCACGGCCTGCGGCCCTCTCGTCATCGAGGTGCCTGAAGACGGAACTTGGGAAGGTCCCGGCCTGTTCCTGCGGCATTGTGAGAACAGATGGCTCCTGGGCCAGCGGCCTCGGAGAGGGCAGGAGCTGCAAGAGCCCCATCCAGACGCCCCAGACGCGGCCCTGGGACACCCCCTCCTGCCACTTCCTCTTTCTGCTGACAGAGGCGCTCTGTCCACACCTGGGCCAGCACTGGGGCTGAGGAAGAGGAAGGCCGAGCCTGTCCCTCGGTGAGCTTGGGGACAAGGAGGGAGAAGACAGAAACATCTGGTGAGGGGCTGTGGGTGACCTCCCAGCAGAGGAGTCAGAGCTGTGACCACTGGCCACGGTCAATCGCACCCAAGGCCGGTGGCCGCTACTGAGGGCATCGTGACTAGGATGGGTGCCCTCGTCTCCCTGAGCCAGCTTCCCTCTGTAACTGGAGGGGAGGACGATGGGGGCTGTGCTGGGGACTCCCAAGGAGGATGCTCTCAGACCTTGGTCCAGGGCCTGGTGGATGGTCACAGGGCAGCTGCTGGTGGCCACTATGACGGTTTCATTCCAGGAGAGCCGGGAGGCGAGGGAGGGTGAGGGCCAGAGGCAGAGGGCTGTGTCCACAAGGTGCCCCTCGAGCTCACTAGTGTGCACCTCACAGAGCGCTAACAGCCTGGGCTTGAGGCAGAACGCGGGCCTCGCTGATTCCTGCCGTCAGTTCAAGGACAAAGAGCCCTTGGAAATGCTGTCAAAACAGTTGTTCCCCAGTCCAACAGGGGGCTGCACGCCTGTCACTCCAGGAGAGGTCCCCAGCCCGCGCCCAGCGCCTGGCGTGATCGGCTCTCACCCTGAGCCACCTGGGAAACTTGGGGGTAGGACACTTTGGTTTGCCGGAGAGCAGAGCCTGTTTGAACTGTCACCCATTTCCCTTCCAGCGTCTGAGGGTCACTTCCTCTCTCTGGCCAGAAGTCTCTGCGAGCCAGGCCAGGGCTGGGGTGCCCCAGGGCCTGGCCCCTGCCCCAGGCTGGTCCCAGAGCTGCAGAGCCCTGCCAGCTCCCCAGGCGGGCGTGGCTCAGAATCCTACTTCCTGACCCTGGTCCCCCGTCCTGGGCACCCTCAGGGTCCATAGGTCCCCTCCTACAGCTGCTCTGGCTCCTAAGAGTTGCCCTCAGTGACAAGGCCAGTGACTGAAGGCCCAGCCCTGGTTTCTGAGGTGGAACCAGGCCCTCCCCTGGGCAGCATGAAGAGGCAGCGTCACCTCCCCAGAGAGCAAAGGGCACCCACGCAGGAGCCCGACTCGTTCAGTCCTCGGCAGGCCAGGAAGCGAGTCTCCACTGCTGCCATCAGCATGAAGCCACCAACGGGGCAGGAGGGAAGGGGACGCTCCATGGGGCTGTGTGCTGGGGACAGGGCAGGCCTGGCTGGGAGGCCAGGGCACGTATGAGAGCACACACACACACACACACACAGATACATACACAGGTGCACACACATGCACATGTGCATACACCACACACAGGCACACATGCACGAATAGATATGCACAGACACGCACACAGATGTACACACATTTGCACACACACCAGATGCACATACCTGCACATATACACATATGCACACACACCACACACAGACACACATGTATGCACATACATGCACAGAGATGTACACACACACACACACAGCAGAGCCACACGTGGGACTACGTGAGGTGACTGTGCATCTCAACAGGCGTCGGATCAGAAGAGCACGTGGGCCTGTGGCCATGGCTGGAGGAGGGCGCGGGCTCCCGTCAGCTGCCCGAAACTGGGTAAGTGCTGGTTCTGCCCACGCCTGGCTCTGCCTCCAGCAGACCCTCCCAGAGCATCAGGGCAGCCTCGCTGGGGTGAAGAACCTGGGCTGAGCCCGGGAGGCCCTGAGCAGCTCCAGGAGATAATGCCTTCGCGAGCTGGCGCCCTGAATGCAGGTCCCCTGTCCCCTTCCCCTACGGGGCTCTTCAGCAGGCCAGGGTGGGCACACCTCTGGGTCAGGTCTGCACGCTGACCTGGCTCCTAGGCACCCCACAGAGGCCGAGCAGGGCCACTAGCTGGGCTGTGGGAGCCCAGGCACCTGGCGGGCAGGAGATTGAGGCCCAGATGCAGGCCCCAGCAGCCCGCAAGCCCCGGAGGCTGCGCGGCAGCTCCCAAGCAGGGCTGAGTTAGGATGGTCAGGAGGAGGAGCCAGGCGGTGCCCACGGGTGTAGGCACTGGGCCAGGGCCCTGCACATCATAACCCTCTCCACTGGGGACAACCAGGGCCCGGGAGACACCCAGGCACACAGAGCTGGGCAGCTGGTTCACAGGTGCAAATAGGACTCGAGGGACGCCAGACCCTGGGCCTGTAGCGGGGCCACACTGCCCTCAGGAGCAGAGGCCAGGAGGCCCCCCAGGTTAGGAGGTGCAGTGGGGACAGGGCAGGGGCCCCAGGGGAGAGGGCTCTCACCAGAACACATGGTCTTTGGTCACGCGCTCTTGCAGAAGCGTCCACTTCTTCCCCAGGTCAGATGACACGTAGAGCTTCAAGCAGAAACAGAGAAACCACAGTTTGGTCGTGACGTCAGAAATGAGCCGGGGAAGGGTGGGGACAGCCGGCCTGAGAGTGGCCCGCAGAATGCCCCTGTGCTGTCGGCTCTATCCTGCAGACACAGGAAGTGTGCACGGGGGTGGGGACAGCCCCCACACAGAGCAGCTCCTGCCCAGGCCACCTGCAGGAGCCAGGGGTGAGGACCCCAGGTGGAAACCCAGGAGCCCTCCCAGAGGAGGTGCGCTGACCGCTGACCCAGGAGAGCGTTGACAGAACCCACAGAAGAGGGATGGGGGCTGGAGGAGAAAGGGGGGGGC
>NW_026000108.1:3755714-3775270 GCF_001458135.2 Marmota marmota marmota
TGGACAGAACCCACAGGAAGGAGGGATGGGGGCTGGGAGGAGAAAGGGGGGGGGCGGGAGGGGTCAGGAGGGGACAGGAGGGAGGGGAAGGCATGTGGAGGGGCGCGCTGCCAGCACCCAGGGCGGCAGGAGTGGGAGGAGGTCAGGGTGTGGAGGGGACCCAGGGCTGGGGCTCTGTGCAGGCTGCTGGCCTGGTCCAGGCGCCTCCACCCTGCAGGGTGGATGGCACCACGTTCTCCTGCTGTGGACTTGATCTTCACATTGTGTTTGAGCTTGAGAGGTCAGGCTGATGGATGGCAGGGCACGTGCTAGGCCCCCAGTCAAGGCCCTGCTCCTACAGGGGACAGATTCTCAGCTCCTGTCTCCTCCTAGTGACCACTGCTGGCCTCTACCCCAGGAAGGTCATGGCTGAGTGCCCTGGGCACCCAGTCATGGGGCAGCCCCCCAGTGGGCCTTGCTCTGCAAATGTCCGGCCTGCGAGAGAGCCAGAGGTTCAACACTCATGGAGAGCACCAGGCCAGGAGAGGCCTGCAGGGGGGACGGCACGTCCTGCACGTCCAGGCCTCCCCACGTTCCACTGGACTCTGCAGATTTTGCAGCCCCTGCCGGACACCCCCAGCTGAGGCGGGTAAGCCAGGGTGGGAGGGAGCGGCCGGGAGGCATGGCCGGGCTGAAGGCAGGGAGTCCTCTGTCCTGGCCTGGTGGACGGGAGGCCAAGGGCAGAGAGGCCTGTTTAGGGATGGGGCAGGCCCTGGGAGGAGTGGAAGGGGCAAGGAAGTGACACGGTCCTTGGTTCCGTGCCCTGGAGGCAGGGATGGGGACGGCTGGTCCTTGGGACCCTGGTGGAGACCGTACCAGTGTGAGCTTTAGAGAGCAAGTGTGAGAGGCAGGGCCACAGGACGAGACCCAGAGCTGCTGCCCCGAGGGCCGCCGTGGGAAGGTCCTTCCCTCCTCAGGGTGACAGTCCTGAGAGGAACCTGAGACCCTCCTGGAGGAGGAAGCCAGGTCTCAGGTGGCCTGGTGGGGAGTGCCACCCCACAGAGGGGACACAGGTGCTCCATGTTCCAAGTGGAAAACTGGAGTGGGGTCCAGTAAGGGCTACCCCCAAACCCAGCCGCTCTGGGAAACTGAGGGACAGCAGAAGCAGGCAGGCCCTCTCCCCCTGCCCCCCCGACCTGCCGAGGCAGGTTGTGAAGCCAAGGTGGGCCCTCCCCACTTCTCCTGCCCTTCTTCCCTGAAGACCCTCAGTGACAGGTGTCCTGCCCGTCCCTGGGGGACGGAGGTCACACAAGGATGCCAAGAGGACCCTGAGCCAGTCAGCCTTCGAGGCTTGGCCTAAAGCCCTTCTCTGGCCACTAGCTCAGAGGCCGTGGCCTGGTCCTGCAAGGCCTGGACCTGCCCCCAGCGCCTTCTCCTGCTGGGCCCTTGTCCTGAGTCCTGGGAGGCCCCGGAGTGCGTCCCTGTGCTGATGCTGACACCGTGTCTCTGGGCCTCGGCTTCTGGTCTGCAGGTGTCCTGTGTCCCTCCGCCCCACTCAGGGCCCCTGGTCCCTCTCAGCCTGGTTTCTGGTGACTCTGCCTGTGACACGTTGGTTCCAGCCCATTCGGGATTCTTCCCCCACCCAGAGGCAGGAGCCCGGGGCTGACCCCAGCTCTCCTCTCCAGGGACAGGCTGAGTGGCCACAGGGTTGGCCTCCCTGAGCCGGTGTTTCCGCCCCCATCCAGAAAGCCCCCTGGGGCAGGGTGTGTCTGTGGGTCCACAGCTGACCCAGCAGCTGCAAAAGCGCGGCCCCGCAGACTGACCGCGGCCCCGCAGACTGACCGCGGCCCTGCTGCCAACGCTCCCGGAGCCAGTGGAGGGACCTCCCACCCGAGGCTGCGGTGCCAGGGCCAGGCCCACCTGCGCTCCGCCTGTCCACCCTCCTTCCGCGACTCTCAACCCCCTCGGCCCGGTGGGCCCCGCGCTCTCCCTGCCCTCCGGGCCTGCAGGGCTCTTGTCCCAGGGAGGCTGCCTTCCCCGCCCCCCTGCTGTCCCCACTCTGTTCTCAATGGCCTCCCCACCCACCTCTGATTCACCCAATCTCAGAGGTGTCCCAGCCCCGGCCCCCTTCCCTGGAGCAGAACCAGGTGGACAGTGCCCCTGTCCCAGTGCCTCACTGCTGTCCAGCTGGGTCCACTTAGGAATTCAGAGAAGAACTGACCAGACCCTGCCCTGCTCTGCGCTCCCTGCTCGGCGGAGGCTGCGTGGGCCGTTGGCCCGGGAGCTGGGAAAGCCCACACCTGGAGGGGAGCCAAGCCCAGCAGAGGGTCCTGGAGCCCCCGCAGCAGGACACGGGCAGGACCACCCGTGGGAAGGAAGTGGGTGCTGATGCAGGACATGTGCACCAGCCTCTTCCCTGCACACTGTGGCTCTGGGGTCCCTGCCTCTGTGGCCCCCTTGCGAGGAGGGAGCAGAGCCCCAGTGCAGGCCTCAAGAGGCACAGACTCGAGCTGCCTCCAGTGCCTTCCAACAACCAGGACGTATCCTCCAGGACGGAGGCAGGGGAGAGGCCCCACTTCAGGGAGGCTGCTCCCCCCAGGACCTCACCATAAGCCCCTGGGGAGGCAGCCCCTCCAGCCTGTCCTAACTGAATGCTTTTGCCCTGGTAATGACACTGGAATCAAAGCCCTGCTTCTTTAACTCTGGAGGCACATGCAGAAAATAGCCATGGCCATAAGACTTTCCTCTCGAGTGGCTAAGTCATTGCCCAGCTAACCCTCTGTGGCCCCCAGATGCCCTGTGGAGGCTGGCGACCCCCCTGGGCTTTCTCACACACTCACCCTGCCTGCACCCAGCCGTCCCCGCTAACCAGTTGCTGCCCCACGTGGTGGCCTCTGGGCCTTTGCACGTGTGATCCCTCTGCCTGGGACAGCATCCTTCCTCTCTCTGCCACCCAGGTAACCCCAGCCCTTCAGAGGAGCCTCCTCCCCACCTGACGCTCTGCAGACAACAGCCCACATTTCCTGGTCTGTCGTCCAGGTGCTGAGTGGCTGCCGGGGCCCCTTTCCACGAAACCTCCCTCTGATGGAGGGAGAGACCACAAGGAAGCAGCCAGGTCCCCGAGCATGCAGGTGCCTCCCCACGGCTCTCTACACTAGCTGCTCTGCCAGTCTGAGGGGACGGCCATAGCACCGTGCCACAGAGCCGCAGAGCTGGGCTCAAACAATGCAGTCGCTCCCAGTCCTAGAGGCCAAAAGTCCAAGGTCAAGAAGTGGGCAGGGCAGGCTCCTCCCTCCTGGGTGTGTGGATGCAGTCTCCCCCGTGTTTTCATGTGGTGGTCCCTCTGTGTGTCTGTCCTGGTCTCCCCTTCTCGTGAGGATGCCAACCAGACAGGATGAAGCTCCCCACTAGTGACCTTGCTTTACCTTACCAACCTCTGTGAAGAGGCCCCCACACAGTCACATACCAAGGTCCTGGGGTCAGGGCTCAGCACACGGACCTTGGAGGACATAGTCCTGGCATGAGCGCCACCAGCACCAGATCCTCTGCAGTCCTGGCCCCTCCCAGCAGCCTGGGTCTGTCAGAGCACACCCCTGTTCCAGGAGAGGCATTGCATTTCCCACTCCTCTGCACACGGCACGTTGCCCATGCTCTGCTCGCCCTGGGCACAGAGTTGAGCCCGGGGCCTTCGTGGCCAGGTGCACTGGTGTTTTCTGGGTGAGTGGACACGTTTGGCTCCAGGGCAGGAGCTCATAGGCCTGCTCTGTGAAGGGCCAGCCTTGCCGGCCGAGCTGTCTCTAGACCAGTCACCCATCTCACTCTGGGAAGAGCGCGGTGGCCAGAGGCGGCACACAGGCCAGTGGGTGGCTACTGGCTATCACGAGGACAGGCGGCAGGCCTCTGTGCGCTGACCCCTGCTCGGGGCCCATGATGAGAAACCACCACCTTTGGCACTTAGAGGGCTTAAGTCTCATGAGGACAAGCAGCCCCTGTGTCCCTTCAAACGGGCCCGTCCCGAGGCAGAGCTCAGCCAATATCCACAGCAGGCAGGGGACGTCCTCGTCTGTCTGGGCCCGTGAGCACCTGGCAGCAGCCGTGGTCAAGGGGCCAGGAGCCGAGGCACATGTGTCACTTGCTCCTCATTTAACACACTCACCCACACACGCACATGGACACGCACACACATGTGCGCACACACGCACACACCCACGCACACAACCACACACCCACGCATACACCCACGCACACACACACACACACCCACGCACATGCACGGTGAGCACGGCTCCCTCTCTGCGGATGCAAAACCCAAGGCTCAGGGAAACAGGCCGCTGCCCAAGGTCGCGTAGTGGTCTCCGCCCGGCAGACCTGTTCGCAGAGCGATCAGTTCGCTGAGCAGCCCAGGAAGGTGACCGGTCACCCGAGTCTGCCCTCTGGTCGGCTGCATGACTCAGGCCCTTTGTGCCTCCAGTTTACCCATCTATAAACCAGGAGAGCCCTGCTCACAGCCGCAGTCGGTGGACCAAGTACCAGTCCACAGTATCGTCCCTGGGAGCCCGTGACAGAGCCTCCATGTCAACGAAGCCATCGTCACTGTCGTCACCGCCTTTGCTCCTGTATCTGATGCCCCCCAGGGACTTCGTGGAGCATTTCCGACTCAGTCTCACGGGAGATGATTTTACAATCCACCATCCCCGGCTTCAGAAATAGGACTTTCTGCTTAATAAACGGCAAATACCAGCAATGAACAGGGTCAAGCCCCGGGGACATCGCAGTCCCCACAGCCCAACTGCACAGCTCTGTCCATGGGGCGAAGGAAGCAGGATGTGCTGTGTGGCGGCACCTGCCGCGTGGAGGCCAGAAGGCGGCAGGGCAGAGAGGACAGGGTCGGCAGGCAGTGCACACAGAGGCCCGGGCACTCCCGGCAGCTGGACACGACTGGCGGCACTCAGACCCCGTCACCCTGCACAGCGGGAAGCCTCCAGCCCCACAGCGCCTGGACTCCCTTGTCGTTGGAGACCAGGTTGGGGACGCCCCCACAATGCCACAGTGGGATGAGGCCTTTCCTGCCCTTGGCTTCTCTGGGGGCAGCAGGGGAGGGGAGAGGCCGTGGGGTGAGTGGGGCTGGCTCCGGGCCCGAGTCTGGCTGGCCTCAGGGACAGGGGCAGTGGCCACTTGGGCTGCCTGGATCTCAGCCCCAGCCCTGCATTCGTGACATTGGCAAGTCCAGGGGCTCCTGCTGCCCACCTTCCTGACAGGCAGAGGCTGAAGGTCCCGGGGTGTCCAGGCTGCAGGCTCCTGGGAGCATCCTTGAGGGTCCAGACTGAAGCCCCATCCGCTCCTCCAACCTTTAGAGAGCACCCGACGCTGCCCACTGGAGCCCCTTTGTGCTCAAACACCCAGAGTGACACCTGTCCCTGCGGAGCCCCAGCAGAGGCCAGTGGTCAGAGCAAAATGAACAAAATTGTTCTATCCCCAGGGAGAAGTCACGTTGCTTCTGGGTCCTGAAGGCTGGGGTCAGAGAGAGCTGCAGACTGCTGCTGACCCTGAGTCCCTGCCAGCAACCTGGTGCCCACCGGTCAGTGCCCAGCAAGACGTCTGGCCTCTCACCCCACATTACAAGGGCTGCCCCTTTGCACCGGCCTTCGCTTGACAGGATGCCCGCGGACCCTGCCAGGGCTGGAGCACAACAGTGTCCTCTCGTCCCCCCTTTCCCCCATGGTCACCTTCATGCTCTGAAGCTGCCCTAGAAGTGATGCACCTGAGCCCCGGGCAGTGTCCCCCAGTGAGTCCTCCTTGACCGCCCACCCCTAGCCGTGCTGGCTCCTCTGAGTTTCTGGAAGGAAACCAACATCTCGGTGCTGGGAAGGGAAGGAAAACCAGCCAAGGTGTAAAGTCCAGCTTAAGTGTGTCCAGCTTCGGTGCCCACGGCTCTGCCCACAAGCGACAGAGGCCCGAGCATAGGGAGCACCCGTGGGCCACGCGTGCCAGCGTCACGGAGAGCTGGCCCAGGAAGGGCGGGCCAGGCCTACCCCCCCGACCCCAGCAGCCTCACGAGTTTCCCGAGTCTGGGAAGAAGACCACATCGGGCTGTCCCCAAGGAAGCCTGTCCAGGCCCCAGGTAAGGCCGCCTGGGAGGACCCCATCAAAGTGACACGGTGAGGGTCTGAGGGGGGTGGGAAGTGGGGTCAGCCAGAGTGAGGGGGAGGACACAGGGGAGGAAGGGGCTCCCGTCAGTGCCCACCTGCCCACCCTTCTGACTCTGGGCTCGGCATGTGACGCACTTTGATTAACACCGTGTGCCACAGGTCCAAGCCAGCACACAGAGGCTGCCTGTGCCCGGGGGCCTCTGCCCATCATGAAGAGAGCGGGAGCCCAGGGAGACTCAGAGGAGCAAGACCCTGTGCCCAGGAGCCACATCCACCAACCCCACAGCCCAGCGGGCCCCAGCCACACCACAGGCTGGACCAGTCAGCAGCGTGTGTCCAGCTCCGGTGCCCACGGCTCTGCCCACAAGCAGCCACTGGGCCGGGCGGGTGTGTTGTTCAGCATGTGGCAGCAGGCACCTGCCTGTGCACCAGGCTGTTGGTATCCAGGCCTGGCGTTGACCCCGGCACTGCCCGGCTTCTTGGGAATTAGAGATCTTTAAAACCCTATAAACTCCCCAAACCTAAAGCCCTGCTGTCATTGTTATTAATTCCCACCGATTTCTCATTCCTTTACAACCTTAAATAAACCTCTTTACTCCCTTTTTCTTTCCTTACTCACAGAAAAGAGCCAAGGAAAAGAACCAAGATTTCAGCTCCATTAATTTTTCAGGGCACCGTAAATTAAAGAGCCATCGCGACGCTCGAAAATGAGTCTCCGTGGTTGTGTTCGGCTCAGATTACAGGGGAGGCCAAGTCGCACTGTTAACACCCACAAGCACACACCAGCCGAGCAAGGTGCTGGGAGCAGAGGCGGCCCCAAGGCCAGGGGATGTGGGACTCCAGATCTTGGCAAGGAGACCAGGCCCTGCGGACAGCTGGGCTCAGTCCAGCCAGGAGCCTCTCTAAGCAGGTCTCTGCCCTGGCTGATCCCTCCTGGCAGCCATCTGTCATTTATCTAACCGACCTCCAGCAGTTCATTCATTCATTCATCTCCCTCCCGCTCATACACCACCCACCCATTCACCCTGATCCACTCATCCACCCACATATTCACCACCTCATCCAGGTGTACTCCAGCTGTCTACCACCTTCCCATCCACAACCCACTCATGAATCTACATCCATCCACCCACCCATCCACTCATCCTTCCATCCACCCACCCATCTACTCATCCTTCCATCCATCCACCCATCCATCCATCCACCCATCTATTCATCTATCCATCTATCCATCCACCCACCTATCCACCCGTCCTTCCATCCACCTATCTACTCACCCATCCACCCACCCACCCACCCATTCAACCCTCCCTCTCTCCCTTCCTCCATCCACAGGACCCCAGAGGGCAGGCAGTGGGGACACAGGTTGCAAAGGGAGGCTGCTGCCCTGAGTGGCCTCCACCTGCCCCCCAGACCCCTGCTGCCCTTTCCTCCTTTCACTGGTGGGGGCCTGGCCTGTTCAGGGGACAGCACTTCCTCCCTCTGATACCTGGTTGAGTCACCCATGAGTGGCCCCAGCAGAAGACTGGTGGGAAGGAAGAGAGGGGCTGGGACAACGTTCCTCCTGTCCTGACCGTCCAGCCACAGCTGGCAGGGGCTGTGTTACTGTAACCAGGACAAGGCCCCTCCTGCCACCTTCCCCGTGACTGCACTCGGGCATGACGAGAAGCCAAAAATGGCTTCACCAAAGCCAAGTCCTGATCCCTAGAACCTGGACTGTACCTTACGCGGCAAACGGGACTTTGCAGATGTGATTGTTAAGATGCAGAGATGACCTTAGGCTGCCGGGGGCGGGGCTCCATGTGAACGAGGGATGGCAGGAGAGATCTCCCACACACGCGCGCGCGCACACACACATGCACACACACTTGCACACGCGCACACGCAGTGGGTGTTGTGCAGACGGAGCAGGGAGGTTTGAAGATGCTGTCCCTGAGAGTGGCATCTGCAGCTAGAAGGGGTAGCTTGGCAGCCTCGGGAACCAGCAAAGGCCAGGCCAGGTTCTCCCTGGAGTCCAGAGGAGCGCGGCCCTGCGGTACCTGGATCTCAGTGCAGTGAGTCTGACTTCATACTGTGAGAGGCCAGTTTTGTCACAGTTACGCTAAGCCAGATAGCCTCTGGTCACTGGTCACAGTGGCTGCAGGAAGCTGACCAAGGCCTCTTCGCCAGCCCTGGCTCCTCTCTGGGGCCTTTCCCGCCCGGTGACCTCTCCCCGCACAGCCTCCAGGAGCTGGTGGCAGCTTCCAGGTCCTGTGAAGGGCTGGGCACCTGCCACGCTCCCTGCCGTGGGGAGGACCCCCTGTTCCCAGCAGGGCCTGGAGGACATGGCTGCCAAGGAGTGGATGCTGCCCTGAAATGCGGGTCACCTGGCTCCTGTTGGTGAAGGTGGACGCGCATCCCAGGCAGAGGGAAAGGGCCTGCAAGACCTGGCCCAGGAGGTGTGCGGAGCATTCTGGAAGTAGGGGAAGGCCCTAATGGCTAGTGTGTGGGGAGAGAGAGAGTGCAACAATGCGGTGGCCAGCTGTGACCGACTGACCCTCCCCAGGCCTCTGTGCCCAGTGCCTGCTCACCTCCACCTTCCTTAGTCCCCACAACAGTCAGGCAGCTGTCACTCCCCACACTGACACTCCCCACGCTGGCACGGGCCACACACCTGTGACTAGAGTCTGGGCCTCGCAACCCCGGGGAGGCTTCTCCTGCACCAGCCTAGGTGTCTGAGTCCCACTGAGGGAGAAGGCTGCTTCTGAGCTGACATTTGTCCAATAGGGTGCCCCACCCACGGGTCTGCGGCAGGTGTCCCTGCTCTGTCGACTGCACGCGCCCCTGTGCCCCCTTACCTTGTTCTCCTTGGTGTAGGCGAGGACCTTGTCCTCCTCCTTGGGGTGGAAGATGAGGGTCTCCACCAGGAAGGTGATCGGCTGCTTCTGGAAGGTGGCGCCCTCGTCGGTGCTCAGGAAAAGGCTCTGCTCGCGGTCGCTGAGCGAGGAGCTCACCAGGATGATCTGCAACACAGGGCAGCGTGAGCCTCCAGCCAGCGTGGCCTCCCCACGACAGAACACTAGTGCCCACCCTGTGCCCAGTGCTGGCCCTTGGTGCGCTGATGCCCGCCCTGTCATGACACTGAGGCTGGACCGTGGACCTCTGCCACGAATGAGACTCCAGCTCAGGGGGAGCCCAGCAGGTGGGCGCATCACCGGGTATGGCTGACCTGGGGCCTAGAGGGAGCGGAGCAGCAGGGGTGGACGGGAGGGCGTGATGGACACAGGGGCTGTCTGCACAAGGGGACACTGACGGGGGCGAGGACCGGGCTCTGACAGGCTGAGGTGCTGAGGGGAGCCTGTGGGGAGGGGGCAGCAGGGTCCGGGTTCTGTTGGCAAGAGGGCCACGATGGGTCCAGCGTGTCCCCTAGAAGGACGCCCCTGCCCTGACCCCACACCTGGGAACGTGACCCTATTGGCCATGTGATTATGAGCTCAGTCAAGATCCTTCTGAGTCAGGGTGGCCAGGCCAATGACTGGTGTCCTCCTAAGATGACCAGATGGACACAGATATGAGAGGGGTGCACCTCTGAGTCCCGGATGTCCAGGGACTGGCCAGGACACCAGGAAAAGGCAGAGAGTGGACAGTCCTGTGAGCCTCCAGAGGAGCTGGCTTGCTCACACCATGCCCTGGACGTCAGCCTCCAAGCCAGGGGACAGGAGTTCCCAGCTGTGGGGCTCTGGAGAGGTGGCCACAGGACAGTTCTACAGCACATGGGAGCCCGGGAACATGGAGGTTGTCACCTGCTCTACATTCCCTCATGTCCACGTGGCTTAGTAGACATGGGCCCCCATGGTGGCCTGGGCCCCGGCTGGGGCTTTGGTGGCTTAGACTGGGGATGTCCGTGTCCTTCCACCTGCCATTTCCACTCCGTGCGTCACTGCAGTGGCTGGAGTGACAGATGTGACACCCTTAGGAGGGGCCCAGGCACCAGGAGCACCCTGCTCTCCAAGGCCTCCTACAGGGACGCTGCAGCAGGCCTGCTCTGTGGTGCCAGGACATGCCCTGTGCGTGGCCAGCACCTGGGTGGGCAGCCGGGCAGCTCCACCCCTGGCCTCCATTCACTGAGTCCTGGGGCACTGGCGTCCCTGGGCCGCATGGGACTCCCTTTGGTCTCACAGAGGGGCAGGACGGGACAGCCAGCCTACTGCTCACACCCTGGTGACGGGCAGGCCCAGAGGTGGAAGAAGGACATGGACATCCCGTCCAAAGTGACGCTGCCAGGGTCCCCAGGCGTGGCGGGTCCCAGAGCCTTGGGGTCCAACACCCGGCCGCACGGGGGGCCGACAGGGCGAGGCTGGCCCCTGCTGGCTGGACTCGGTGTCCACCCTGCAACTTCACCCCACTGCCCACTCCACCCGCCAGCCACTGCGGCCCACTCCCTCAGCCCCGCGGCTCACTTTATCTCCCTCCCGGCTGCTCACAGCGGGCAGATGTCCACCCCCGGACAGCACCGTAGGCATTCTGGGAGCCTCCTGCCTCCCCTGCGCGCAGGGCCTGGCACTAGGTGGGTGCTACGACCCAGTAAATGGGTCTGGGAACCTCAGTACACACCAGGGCTGCGGTGCAGGGTGGCCTCTGCCCCACAGCCTGTGTCTGCCCTGCCCATCCCCTCCTGCAGGCCCAGGGCTCTGCCAGGGGCACCCCAGGTGAGAGGAAGGAAAGAACGGCTGGCCAGGCGCCAGCCATCGGCTCGGAGCTATTTTGGGCCTCACAGTTGGAAGAGCAAGCAGGAGCGCGGGGGGCGGGGGGCAGGGCTGTGGAGCCCAGGAAGTCACCAACCAGCCGCCAGGCAGAGGCTGGCAGATTGTTCCTCCAAGTTGGGAAGCAGTTTCTATTTTAAAGGGGGTATTTTTACTGCTTACTATTCTGGGAAGACATATGGTACCTGCACCAGGTTCCGGGGCCCACGCGGCTGGGCGTTTGAAATCCGAGGGACCAAGCCAAACACTCCAGAGAAACATTCCACGGGCTCATTTGACGACGGCCAGTCCACTTGTAGTGTGGGCCCCAGAAAGGGCTAGACAATGTGGGGCCCAACCGCCATCGGAGGAGGGGAGGCAGCGCGTCCTCTGTTTTGCTGCGTACTCAGGTGCGCCTGCTGGGGAGGCTCGGCCGTCCCCACTGCTCAGACGGGGAAGCTGAGGCCAGAGTGGCTGAGCGCCTTGTGGGCGTCACACCGCCTGCCCAGCTGGAGCCAAGTCCCCTCCACGGCTCACCTGTGGGACTGCGCTGGGCTCCCTCCCGCTGCGTCTGACCCGGAGCCCCCATGCCCTGTTCTGCTCTTGGATTGGCCTGTGTCAGCCTGTTCCCACCTGGACCCTTGCTAGGACCTGCTATCAGAGACACTGTGTCCTGAGGAGCTGACGAGTCACCACCCTGGTCCACAAGGCTTCCCACCACCTCCTCCAAAGGCGGGGCCGAGGTCCCATTCTGCCTGCGGTGCCGCTCGTCACACAGTAACTCTCCACACTAAAAAAAATCAAAACACGAAGACACCCGACAAATGGCAGAAACCGCCCTGGCTCTACCAGACTCTGCTGCGGGCTTCTCAGAGCGTCCACTCCCTCCAGAATCTCACCCCGGGACTCAGTTCCTTCGCCCTTCACCAAGCTTAGGCCCAAAGGGTCCCTGGTCCCAGGATGGGGTGCCCTGAGTCACCTGTCTGTTGAAAACCCAATTCCTGTGGGGTCCAGAGAACTTGGCCTTGATGCCCAGAGGGGAAGACCATGGAAGCAAACCGACACAGGGCCTCCGCCCCCACTTCCCAGGGTCTCGTCCCTGCCAGGTGAGCTGTGGGGACCAAGGACAGCTCCCCCACCCAGTGCTTGCTCCTGGCCCTGGAGAGTCCCGCTGGGACGGTCAGCAAGTTTGGGTGGCCACTCATGTTGCAGGAGGGGGCTGCCCCAGGATGACCATCGGCTCCCCTCACCCTCAGGACACACGGCCTGCGTGCTTGTGCACGGCCTTGGACACACCAGAGGCTGGAGGCAGTTAGGGCCCAGGAGCCAACAGGACCTGGCCTAGGCAGAGGCAGTGGACTGGGCAGCAGTGGGCAGGGCCTGGGCACTTCAGAGCAGTCTGGTGGCTTTGGGTGGGGGAAGAAGGAACGTGCTAAGCTGCTGGCTTGGACAGAGGGTATGTGGCCCTGCTCTCACAGGGAGGGGGACCTGGGCAGAGCCAGTTTGGGGAGACAACCATGAGGTCGAGCTGAGCTGCTGAGGTTCTGAGGCGCACCCAGGGACAGGAGGGATTCAGGGAGGAGGCAGGCTTTGGGGGTGAGGTGCACAGACACAGTCCTGGGAGTGGACCAGCACACCCAGCGAGGTCATCTAGAATGGGCCATTTTAGCTGTTTGAAACAGGGGTTGTGAAGTCAGGAGAGAAACAGGCTGGGGGGGGCAGGTGACCTCCCAGAGGGGCCTGGCAGGACCACAGGGGGCAGAGGACCCACAGGCTCCCACCTCCTTCACTGCAGCCCTCGACTATGCCTGGGCCTCTCCAGCCGGTGTCAACCCCGTCACTCTGTGGGTCTGGCCCCAGAGGCCTCTGCCTGGAGGGGTGCGCCCGGCTCCTCTTCCCTGAGTTGTATTAGCAATGTTATATTTTTATGTTAACTTCTAAATTAATACTGATTTTCACCAACAAATCATACGAGTGCACATTTTTAGGGTCCAACAGGACACACACATGCAATGTGGCATGTGTACATGACAGCCCCTGACGTGCCCATCACCGTAGCCACTTACCACCTCAAAACAGCTGAGAGAGAGCCGTCCAGTGCGGTCCTTCCCACTCTGCAGCAGCCCAGAGCCCCCAGCCCACCCTGAACCCCGACCCTGTTCTCGTGCTGTGTCAACGCCGACTGTGGACACTCTCTGAAAATGTCCTTTTACATCACAGCATCACCACGTCCACCTCCAGAACCTTCCATCACCCATGGGGACGCTCCAGACCCGTTCTTCCCTGACCTCCCACTTGCTGGACGTCTCCCCACAAGGCCACACCACAGGGGACATGGGCATCTCACTCAGTGCTGAGCCCAGGCCCTGGTGCCTGCAGTAGGCGCTTTAGTGCTGTCCGCTGGACGACTGATGTCTCTGAGCCTCACCCGTGGCCAGCACTTGGGGGCTGTTTGTGCCGAGCTGTGTGGGCCGGTGCTCAGGCTGAAACCCAGGGGGACTCACAGACCACACAGCCTCCTTGGATCTGCCGCCCTGGGCAGGAGGGGGAGAAACCCCGTCCTCAGCAGCTCTGGGCGGCCCAGATCCCTGCAGGTCTCCAGCATCCGTCCCAGGACATTGACCTCTGACCTCACGCCAGTCCTCCCTCCACTGCACAGGGAAGCCTCTGGTCCCTGTGCCCAGCCTTCCTGGCACAGTGGGCTCTGAGAAAGCCCTGGTGGTGGAGGACCAAGGACTCTGACCTACCAGGTCCAGGGAGGTCCACCAGGTCGGCTCCTGCGGCCCCACAGGCACCGGCACCCCCGGAAAAGAGCTTCCCCCACACACGCACTTGACCAAAGGCGAATATGCATCCGGGCAGGGCTTGCCCACCCCAGCCTGGGTCCTGGAGACGCGCTCCAAGGCTGCAAAACCCTGGGCACAGGAGGGGCCCTCGCCACGCAGCGCGACCGCATGCCCACTTTTAGAACTCCTCCGGATCTGCGCAGACCCACGTCAGGGGCCTGTGGGTGCTGCCCAGGCACCCAGAGCAGGGCCATTCACAGGCGGTTGTGCTCAGCAGGATGGTGCCCCTCTGAGGAGCAGGTGAGCCCCTGTGAAGGAAGGTTGGAGGAAGTGTGCCCACAGGGTAGCTGTCACCCAGGACCAGGTGGAGCTGCACCAAGTCAGAGCACTTGGACTGGACACCCAGGCTGTGAGCTGCGTGGGACCCAGTGAGCACTCCCTCCTGGGGCTAGACCTCGGCACACAGATGCCCGGGGCAACGATTCCAGATGCGGTGTGTTCTGGAATTTATCAGGTAGATGACTGAGTCACATAGGTAAGTGTGTGTGTGTCACATAGGTAAAGTGTGTGTGTGTCACATAGGTAAAGTGTGTGTACATACACACACACACACACACTCCACATAAAGGTGCGTGGGTGCAGGTATGCTTGTGAGCCAGGCTGGAAGGCCAGGTACGCTGGACGTCCCAGTGGCCAGGCCCTGGAACCAAGTCTCTTTCGTCCGAGACGCCTGGCTCCTTCCCAGCTGCTCGGCACTGCCCAGCGGGAGAACCCCTTGGCTATTTGTGGAATGAATAAATGCATTTTCGTCAATGGATATTTTTTATAGAATGTGTCAGATCTGTCATCAGAGAGACGCCACTAAGTTGTTCCCAGGAGCGGCGTGCTGGTGAGCAGAGGCCACGGAAGCTCCGTGGGCAGGAACCGCTTTCTAATCTGGACTTCTACAACCCGACTGCCGGGTCCTCGCACTGTACCCGGTGGTCTCCTCCCCGTCTCCCCTCAGTCCTCCTCTCCATCCCTGCCCTGAAACCGCCCTGGGGAAGGACCTGGGAACCCGGGAGCAGGGAGCTGTGCTCCTCGAGCCTGGTGCTCAGTGCAGGCGCTGGCCACGCCGCCCCAGCAATCCTGATCTGCCCTCCTGTCCCCCAGGACATGTCCGCACTGACCTCAGCTCCCAGGCTGAGAACCAGACGTGTCCTCGTCTTCCCTTCATGACAATGAGCAGTGGGAGACGTTGTGCCATGCAGAGAAACAGGAGCAGCCCAAGGCCACCCACCCCTCTGCGTGGAGACAACTTGACCCACATCAACAGAATCTGTAAAACATCCACTAACTGAGGTCGGAGAGGCCTGGTCCGTCCTGACTGCTGGCCTGGAAAGCGCTGGGATGCCAGGAGCGTCCCCAAGAACACCTGTGACCTGAGCCAGAGCAGGCCCTTCCCTTCCACCACAGGTGACTTGGAAGTCGCAGCCCCGTGGTGCTCACTAAAGAGGGAGACATATTCAGGAAGTGTGCAAATAACCCCTCGCCGGGCCTCATGGCCTTGCCGTGTGGACTTGGGGTCCACACCCTGTGTCGTGGGAGGCCGCCAGCCTCTGCGTGGGTAACTACTGGCGATCTGGGTTCTGAAAGGGCCTCAGCCGGGTTCCGGAAGAGCCTGGTGTGACTGTGTTTGGTTGGGCTGTCCGAGGACACTTTGCAGCAGTGGGGAGCCTGGTTTCCCGGGCGGAATGCGGCGGCTGATTCTCCGGAGCCACTGTGTTGGGAGGTTGTCTGTTATCAGGGCGGCTGCGTTAAGTGGTAGGATTAGATCAGGGGACGGTTTGCTCATTTATCTGCCCTTAACTGAGCAGCGGAAGGAAGGCCGCGAAGACACCGCAGCTCCTGTGTGTCAGGCTTTCCAGAGGCGCCGCGGCGGCCTCCTGGGTGGAGATGACAGCCAGCCTCCTCCCCTTTCTACCTGTGATCAGAGCCAAGACCACGGGCTGCCGCTGGAGCAGCTGGAGAAATGCTCCCGAGCTTCGCCAAGGCCACTGTCATCGTCCTCCCTTGAGGGGGCCATGAGCTGTCACAGGGCCCATGTCTGCACGAGGTCAGGTCAAGGGGCCAGCCCATGAGGAAGGCAGAGCCGGGCGGCCCTCCGTTGCAATCCCCTGTCTGGGGGGAGCCAGGCCTTGCAGCGGGCAGCCAGGGTCAGTGTCTGAGCTCAGACCTGTGTGAGTCACGGTTGGCACAAGCAGCGCCTCTGGCTGTGGCTGGAGGACACGGGGCAGGAGCCAGCCATGCCGAGCGCTGACGGAGGGCCTGCTGTGAGCCCGGCCTGGACCGCATGTCTGCGACGTCCTTGGACAGCACTGCTACCCGTCTCCCAGGAGTCCCGGTCATGGTTTGAATAAGTGTCCCCAAAGCCCATGTGCTGAAGGCTTGGTCTTCCACCGTGACGCTCCTGGCAGGGGGTGGGACCTCCAGGGGGAGGAGGGGGCTGACTCAGGAGTCTGGAAATCAGGACTCAGAGTCAGGAAGGCTCTGGGAGCAGAGAACCAAACCCACCCAGGGCCTCCCACACTGAGGAGGAGGCTCAGGGGTGGGCAGACAGGACAGGGACCAGAGAGGTGCCAGGGAGGATGGCCAGAGGGAGCAGGCCCAGGACAGAGCCAGTGTCAAACATGGCGTGGACACAGGGACCAGTGATGGCCAGGGCAGGCACTGGGGTCTTGGAGTACCATCGGTTGTCTGCGGGGGCTGTGTCCCCTGGGTCTACCGATGGTCAGTATTGGTGTCCGTGGGCACTCTGATTCCAGCGGCGGGCTCCTGTGAATGTCGAGGGAAGCTCTGATCCCCAGAGCCACTGGTTGTGGGTGCTGGAGCCCGGGGGTCCCTGTACCTGTGTCCCTGAGCACCATCGGTCAGTAGGACAGGGCCTTTGTGTCCTGGGCAGTGATGGGGTGAGAGCCGTGCCACCTCTCTCCCTTGTGCCATCAGTCACCATCCAGTCCCGTGCCTTCTGCTCCTCGGTGGCAGGGAGTGGCCCCAGGGCCTGGCCCCTGACGACCCAGAGAGAGCCTGGCGGGTGGTGGGGACTCCGTCTGGGAGCCCCGGCTCCTGGTGGTGAGAGGCCCGTCTCCAGCGGGAACATCATGCAGGAGTTTCCTGATCAGGAAGGACGGGCCCCGTCTGCACCCAGAGCCACCCCTCCCCCCCCTCCCGGGGACCCTGGTTGTGCCCCCTCAGGCACAAACCAAAGAGCCAGGCCCTGTCACTCAAGTCTCAGTGGCACCTGGAAGTAGGATGCGGGCAGCTGCAGAGCCTGGGCACTGAGGGCCAGGGGCCAGCACACACTACTGCAGAACCACCCGGTGCCCCCCTCGGCCTGGACCCCAGTGACCAACTGCCCTCTCGGCCTGTGCTCCTCTCCAAGGCCAGCTGCACTCAGCGAGGAGGAACTGGCCGACCCCAGCGGACTCCTGGCCACAGGGCAGGGCCCCTGGGAGCCGCCGCCCCGCCTGTGGGAGGAAGAGGCCATGGTCCTCCCGCTCCCCTCCCGGGTCTCTGCCCTCCACCTGGGCTGCAGGTTGGAGAGGGGAAGCCTGGCCAGGAGCGGTGCCCAGCTGACTCGACCCCTCTGTGGACACCGACACTCCCCCTGGAGCCAGGGGCCTGAGAGGCTGGCTGCAGGTGCCTCTGGGCCACACGGGGTCGTTCAAACCCCGCTGTCCCCACTGCATAGCAGCGCAGGATGGTCGGCTGAGCACAGGGACAATGAATGCAGTCCCGCTGACGCTGACCAGAGGTGATGCCGCGTCCCCTCCTGACCCCTCTCGAGAGGCAGCGCTGTTGTCCCCCCACCTTTCAGAGAGGTTGATGCTTTCCCCAGAGGTTGCCCAGCCTGGGGAGGCCGAGCTGGTGGAGGGTGCTGGCCGGTGGGGGTCCAGCCCCAGCTCCAGCCCCAGCCTGGCCTCCTTCTGACGTGTGCCCTGGCTCCCACGTGAGCTTCGCCCCTGGGCGTCTCGAGGACGGGTGTCTCCGCTCCACTCCCGTCTTATCATCGTGTCCCTTTGTGCTCCCTCACACCACCCTCACCGCGGGCCGGGAGCGTGAAGGAGGGCTCCAGAGACCCCAGGGAGACCCCCGGTCACCACACACCACCAGGGGAGGGTCTGGGCCGGGCCCCTGCTCACATCCCTGCAGGGCCTGGCCACACTGCCCAGGGCTGACACAACCCCCTGCAATGGGTTCCGGGGTGACCCAGGTCTGTGCCTGTCTCACCACAGCCGGGAACTGACCCATCTGCCAGCCACTGCCCCCCAGGGCCACTGGGTGGAGGACCGACCTGCAGGTGGCAGGCTGGAAGGCAGCTGGGTCACTCAGGGTGGGCTGGCCCCCTGGCCAAGGAGAGAGACCTTGTTACCTTGGAGACTGAGGCTGAGAAGGACCCTTGTGGTGGCCCCAGGCCCGCCCTTCAGCATGTAGCCTGTCAGAGGGGCAGGAACCCCTGCCAGGCCGCATGTCCACCCAGGGGAGCCACACAAGTCAGCCTTGCCACGGGTGTGGACTTGTGCTGGCGCCACCCCGGCCTCACGATGACATCTGCCCTGGGTCGACCTTTGCCACCAGGCCCCTCTGCTGTGGTGCTGGGGCAGCTCCCAGTGCGCCTTCCCAGGACTTCCTGGGCTGAGCGGAGCCCCCGCCTCCCGCGTCATCCCCTCCCCTGGGGGTCCGCGGAGGGAGCCCGGGAGGTAAGAAAATGCCCAGAGCCTCTGGCGGCCTTCGCCACGGCTATGTGCCAGGGTCCAGCAGCTGGCAGAGTGGGAGGCCACAGCGGGGACCATGGAGCAGTGTGAAGGCTGGGTGCACAGTGGCTGGCTGAGTCCCCCGCTGGGCAGCGGCAGGCGGGACCCCACCCAGAGCAGGGCAGGGCGCCTGGCCCTCGGCTGAGGCTGCTGCGTCTCCAACCCAAGGAAGACAGTCAGTGGCACCGAGGGAGAGACCTGAGGGGGGCTGCTCTGGGAAACAGGTGACCCTGACAGCCTTCCCCGCAGGGACGGAGACCTTCAGCAGCAGGAGAGGAGCCAAGGCATGGCATGTGGTCAGGGGTCCCACCAAGGACTGAGCGGGGGATGAGGGCAGAGGACTCTTGTACACACCTCATCTCCCTGGGCCTCATGATTGACCCTTGAGGAGGGTGGCGTTAGCTTCCTGGAGCCCAGAGAGGCTGACTGACTTGCCCAGGGCCACACAGCATGTCGGGAGCATAGGGCCACATTACAGAGGTGTGTTCGTAACGTGCACCGCGTCATGGAAACGATTCTGTTGTCACATTTGCCATTTACAAACCTCACACGCCTTGAGGACCCTTTGGTGCCAGCACTTCCCTAGTGAGCTTATGGACATAGAGCACAGAGGAAGCCTCCGCCCTGGGAGCTACATGGACCACGGTGTGTGTGCACGGTGTGTGCGTGACACAGACACTAAGAAAACAAAGGAAGGACGATGGCTTCAAACAGTGAAGCACCCGTGCCAACACACAGAGGCGAAGCGATGTGGATGCCCGGCACCTAGGAGTGTGGCCTGCTTTCCCGGCCAAGCCCAAGGCGCTGAGCTGCCCCCAACAGCTGCCAAGGGGGAGCAGACTCCGCCCCCCTCCGCCTCCACCCCCCCCCCACACTCCGCAGCGGCTCGTCCTCAGGTGGTTCAGGAGCCATCGCGGGCTGCGGGTCCTGAGGACAGACAGTGGGTTCTGTTCACACCCCACACCACCCCAGTGACTGGACCAAAGCCCATGGGGAGCACTCTCCAAGGCATGGGTGGGTGGGTGGTGGGGTGGAGGGCGGGAGGGATGAACAGGTGGGTGTGTGTGTAGGTGTGGGTGGACAGGTAGGCGTGTATGATTGATGTGACGTCCGAATGAGCTGATGAAT
>NW_026000108.1:3781789-3860963 GCF_001458135.2 Marmota marmota marmota
TGGATGGATGGATGGATGGGTGGATGGATGGATGGGTGGATGGATGGTGGATGGATGGGTAGATGGGTGGTTTGGTGGATGGATAGATGGATGGGTGGATGGATGGATAGAAGGGTGGATGGCCAGATGGGTGGTTGGGTGGACAGGTAGATGGTTGGGTGGATGGACGGATGGGTGGATGGAGAGGTGCACGGAAGAACCTGAGTACTTAGAGTGTGCTGTGTTCTCACTCCTCCTAGCTGCCAGACAAGGCCACATGGTCCCTTGGCTGGGCCCTGGGCTCCACCCCTTTGATGTGGAGAGAGGGATGGGGGTGACCCTCCTGCTGGGCTCTGCAGGCTGAGAACAGCCAGCGTGCGAGGACTCAGGGAGGGTGGGGTGGCACACTCGAGGCCACCCTGGGGAGCCCAGAGCGCCATGCACCACCTCAGGGCCTCTTTTCAGAATAGCCTCCAAAACCTACATCGAGGGTTCATATTTTCCACGTGGCTGGTTTTAGAACAAGTAATGAAACGGTTTTACGGTTGGTTTTTAAAGCCAGCTCTTTTGGGCACAGCGCCGCATTCTCCATGTGGTCCCCAGCGCAGAGGGTTTTGAAGCTGACAGCAGGAAGCTCTGTCTAGGGCGAAGGCCAGAGGAGCTCAGTGTGGCTTAGTGTGACCCGACCAGCCCAGGGGTCAGGACCTCGTCAGACCTAAGGGGGTTAGTGTCTGAGGACACGTGACAGCCAGCTGAGCAGGGAACGGGAGGCAGCTGGGGAGCGGGCTGTGTGCACGGCGTGTGAAGGTGCGGGACACCCTGAGGGACCTCCGTCAGCCTGGAGAGACGGGTCCAGGAGGGTTCCAGATGAAGGCGATTCTCCACCTGGGTGTGACTGGGAAGTGCCATGACTCAGCCACTGTGGCTCTGAGGTAGCCTGGACCCCGGGCTGGGAACCTGACCCCGAGGCTGGAGCTGGGCAGGGGTAGAGCGCCCCAGGCCTCCCAGGTCAGTGTGCATTCCCAGTGAGTAGACGCATTGGTGTGTGGACAGTCCTTAGGGCGTGAATAGAGATGAATTGTCGTTTATGTGAGATTCATATTTAACACAGGTCTACGTCCAGCAGTGCCGTGGAGGACGTGAGCCAGGGAAGGGCTCAGGGCCTGCGGGTGCCTGGGTGAGGAGAGGGTGCGCAGGTGTCCTTGGGGGTGAAGGAGAGTTTCTCAGGAAGACGGCTCCAGAGGAAGGCCTTTCAGGAGGTGGAGGAGCCCAGCGGTGACACAGGATGCCCGGCACAGCTGGAGGGGACAGCGGGCTGGGTCCATGCAGTGGCCCTGCCGCCCTCCTCCCCTCGGCCTGTGCTATGCCTGAGGACAGGGTGCTCTTTGTCCCCTTGCGTGTGGGCGAGCACACGTGTGCCCAGGGATGGCGTGTCAGTGCGCACGCTCTCCCCTCAGTGGGAACCAAGCAAGGCCTCTTCCCGGCCCCGACCTGAATGCACCCTCTCACCCTGGTGAGCACTGCCCGGGAGCACAGGTGCCCCAGAGTCTGCAGGCCTGGCTCCCAGGGAGCGCCTGTGGTCAGGAGGAGGGGCTGGCCCTGGTCCTTGACCCCTGGAGAACGCTCCTCCCCCCGGCCCTCCCCCTGGGCCTGTCCCCTCTGAGGTTAGAGAGTGATTCCCGGGGCTACCCTGGGGCACCCTCTGGGCTGGGCCTTCACTTATATCCCCTCACCCCAGAGGCCCCTGTGGCTGGGATGAACGGCACGGTGGGTGCGCAGGACCCCAGGCAGCTGGGAGTGAGCTGGGGCCCGGGGAGGGATACCCGGGGGAACCGGGCACCTGTGCCCCGCCAAGGCTTGGCAGAGATCCCAGGAGGGAGGCCGCGGAGGGCAGAGCAGGCCCAGCCACAGGAGGGTCCTGGGTAAGCTCTGATCCGCCAGGGATGAGGCCCCGCTGGCCCTCCTGGCCATGCCCACGCAGCAGCCCACTGGGCCTCTGGTGACTCTGGTGCAGACCTGTCCTTGCGGAGGCAGCGGGAGGGCACCCGGGAGTCTGGAGATGGAAGGAGAGGAGAGGGAGGCGTCATGACCCTGTGGGAGAGCGTCCACCTCTGCTGTCCTTCTCCAGCCTGCCACACCTGCGCCAGCCTCCTCCCTGACCTCCACAGACCTCGGGACTCCGTCATGTCTGGTCTGGATGATCTCATTGTTTCTATGACAACCCCGGTGTCCCCCCCAATGACACTTAATGGGCCTCCAGCCAGCCTTCCCCGGGGCTCCGTGCGGTTCCCCAGGCAGCCCCCGTGCTCAGCCACGCGTGTCACTGGCCTCTCGTGTCCTCTTGTCCCCTTCCGCTCCACCCCATGTTCCCGGATGTGTCAGGTGAAACAGGGACCTGACAACGGAGGCCAGACAGGGCTCGGGGCAAGACCCTCCCCTGCTGACACCTGCCGCCCCTGGCACCGAGCCACCAAGCCCCAGAGCCGGTGCGGGAAGCTGCTCTGAGAGGGACCCAAGAGCCACAGGCTAGCCCTGCGCCCGTGACCTCTGCCCCACAGGCAGCAGCAGCCAGGGCCCACCCGGCACAAACAGGCACTGCCCGGCCGTTCATGGGCAGGGGCTGGACGTCACAGTATTCCCATGTGTCATGGAGAATCATTGATCTCTGCATTTTTTCAAAGATTTTTTTCCAACCATTTGAAAATGTAGAGGCCAATCGCCTGCGGCCACAGGGAAATAGCCCTGACCTGCTAGGCAATGAGCAGAACCGTGTGAGTCCCACATCCCAGGGCCACCTCCAGAGGGACGCTGATGGTGGGCACAGTGGGCGGGGCTTCAGATCCTAACATCCGCAGCCAGTGAAGTGGACAGGTCTCCCCCTCCAACGTGCTGGGCGCTCATGGGCGTGGGGCCAGCTGCTTCCCTGAGGGCCCGAGACCAGGGGAACCCCATATTGCAGTCCCAGGACCCCACAGCACCGACCCTGCCCCTCTAGGCTGGACTGGGATCTGGTCCTTGGATCTGCCAACTGCCAAGCTGTGGCTTGGCCTAGCCCCGGGTGGGGCCCAGTACCCAGCTGCAGGCCAGGAGCTGAGGCCACGGCTTCTGTCTCTGGAGGCCAGAGACCCTTTGGGAGCCCTGAGCTGCCCTGATGGGGGCCTGGGTCCTCCATGGCCGGTAGCTGCCACAATCCCCACGTCCTGTGTGGCGTGGGGCTGGGCCTGCTGTCCTTGCAGTGCCGGGCAGCAGGTGCCCCCCACCTCCCGTCATGTGAGTCAGGTCCAGGGCGAGAAATCATGACACCTGCCGGGAGCTCGGTGAACAAACTGCCCCTCCTCCCCTGCCACCGCTGTAGGGCACGTAGGGCCCTTGTCACCTTGGGATGTGGGACACCAGGGCTGTCCAAGGCCAGGGGCTGGGCTGGAGAGCCCGTCCTCACCAGTGGGTGGTCCTTCAGATTACTGGGTGGGGACAGCCGGCAGGTGGGTATGGCTGGAGGAAGCAGGTCACAGGCCGTGCCTTCAGGGTGACATTTTATCCTGGAGCCTTGGTCCCCTTCCTCCCTCTGTCTCCCGGTTATCTGTCCTGAGCTGCTCCCTCCGCCACACCATGGGCTGCTGCCCCTTGGGCCCAGAGCGACAGAGCTGGCTGACCATGGACGGATCCTCTGAAACCACCATCAAAATGACCTCCCTCCTCTCAGCTGTCCTTGGCCGGTACTTTGGTCACAGTGGTGAGAAGGTGACGAACCCAGCCACCCCAGGTGGCGAGGGACAAGAGCAGGTCTGCTGGTCATGGCGGCCTGGCCAGCTCAGGGCAGGGGCAGGGTCCCCCCTACCAAGGTGTCATGGTGAACACGTGAGAATCTCACTCTCGATGTCATCTGGGCACCCGAGGGCCATGTGCAGACCCAGAGACGGGCCAGGACGTGAAGAAGCACAGTGTCCCCCAGAGGAGGGACCACAGCTGCCCCCTCAGCCCTCGCCGGCACCCTCAGTCACATGGTGCCAATGACATGGTGCCACCTCTGGGGAGGGCGCATACACAGAGCGCCAGGGGGAGCCTGACCCCAGAGACTCCTCCTCTGACCACGTCCAGCCCTGACCACTGTGGCCGGCACCTTCAGAGGGCACCTGACCCCCGGCCCCTGCAGGGCAGAGACTTCCTGAGTCCCTGACGCTGCGCTGGCCACACCTGTGGCTAGGGTGGGGCCTCCAGAGAGGTCTGGGGTCAGCCTGAGGGTGACCAGCCAAGCCCCCCACCCGGGGCTCCGACAGCCTCACCTCCGTCCCTCTCCTGGGAGCCCATGTCTACCCTCACTGTCGGCTCTGGCCCTGACCTTCCATTCTGGTCACGTACATGCCAGCCGTGGGCCATGGAGAGAGCAGGACGTCCCTGCCCCCAGCAGACAGACTTTTATAAGCTGGGGAGAGGCTGAGAGGGCAGAAGCCGGAGCCTGAGCCGGGGTGGGGGCTGGGAGTGTCCGTAAGGCTGCCTGGAGGAGGCGCCCTTGAAGGTCACATGTCTCCAGGGACAGGGGTGAGGAGCAGGCGGGGCCCACGGCTGTGGCCTGGCTGTGTGGGCACAGCGCACTGCAGGACGGTGCTCCTCCCAGACCTAGCCCCCCTCCCACTGCCCTTCCCGGGGGGGAACTGTGGAAGGTGCCAGAACACAGCACGCGGAGGCAAGGGGCACAGTCAGAAGAGCCTGCGTCCTTCAGCGCCGCAGCCCTGTGAGCCACACGGCTAGGCAGGACACCGGGCTTCCTGAGGCTCAGGCCCTGAGCTACCCCGAGCAGCCTCTGAGCCGGGCTGGGCTGTGACGGATCCGGGCCCTGCTGTCCCCAGGCGCCCACTTGTAAGTCATAAACCCTCTTCATGGGACTCGCTGGGAATCAGAGCGTTGTTACCAGACAAGCTGGTGAACGGGCCCCCTGTGCACCCCCACAGGCACCCCCACGGCACCCCCACAGGTATCCCCACAGGTATCCCCATGGCATCCCAACAGGCTCCCCCACGACACCCCCACAGGTGCCCCCATGGCACCCCAGGCACCCCCACAGGCGCCCCAATAGGCGCCTCCATGGCACCCTCACAGGCGCCCCCACAGGTGCCCCCACGGCACCCCCACAGGCGCCCCACAGGTACAGGGGCCCCCACGGCACCCCCACAGGCACCCCACAGGGGCCCCCACAGGCACCCCCAGGTGCTGGCTGAAGGCACCCTCCCAGGCGTGGAGCTTACGGGCAGCTTGTCACCATTTACAGAAGCACCAGGTGCCGCCTGTGGTTCTCCCAAGGGGACGACTAAAGGGAAGGCCAGCG
Source organism: Marmota marmota marmota (assembly GCF_001458135.2). Lineage (NCBI taxonomy): Eukaryota > Metazoa > Chordata > Mammalia > Rodentia > Sciuridae > Marmota > Marmota marmota. The sequence continues at coordinate 3,787,092 of NW_026000108.1, forward strand.
CCTGAGCCCCCCAGTTCATCAGAGAAAGGACAGTCAACATCCCAAAGCTGAGGGCAGGTTCCAGGGATTCGGCCAGGGCCTTCTACGGCTCCCGCAGTGTCCCCTCAGGTGGCTGTGGCAGGTGTGATAAGTGACTTTGGAAAGGATCCTGGTGTTGAGTTGGCACGTGACGTGTTCCTGAGGTGCTCAGGTGGGACATTCCCCTCTGCATGAGGGTCAGTGTGACGGCCCTGCCCCTGCTGCTGCTCAGAGACACTGAGGGACAACATCATCCCAAGTGAACACCGTGGGCAACTGCCCAGGAGGCACAAGCCTGGGGCAGGGACAGAGAGCGAGGGGCAGAGCTGGGCAGAGGGCGAGGGACGTGGCTGTCACAAGGAAAGTCTCTTTCCACCCCGAGCCCCAATCTTGACCGTGAAACAGATGCTAATTCATGATGGAGAGCTGTCGTGAGGGTGGGTCATGGGCAGCAGACAGGTGTGGTAGAGGGGCCTCGAGAGGAAGATGGATGGTGGCCAGAGAGAGGGCAGGCTATAGGTAAGAATCCCCAAAGTGACCCTGCCCTGCCCCAGGAGGACGCTCTGCTGCTGGGTCAGAGCACATCTCCAGGCCCACCCACGTGGGCATCTGCCTCCCCCCGGGAGCGGCCTGCTGGATGGCCGGGTCTGAGGCCAACACACTCCCTGAATATCCACAACAGTGTCCATGGTCGGTGGGTGTGAACTGAAGAAGCCCAGCCTCCATTCTCCAGGGGCCATAGAGAGCAGCTGTCAGTCACAGTCACCCTCTCTCCCAGCACCTCTCCTGGGCTCCCGTCCAGGGCTCGCCGTCGAGGGCTGGAAAAGTGACGTCCTTCCAGCCAGGCTCTGAGACTCAGCTTCCCAGGGTAGATGGTGACCCGGGAGGACGGCTCATCAGATCCACAGTGTGGAGCAGAAGGACCCCGCCCGACCACAGGACAGGACCGCAGGGCACAGCGCCCTGCCCACCCGCAGCCCCTGCCCCCGCGGCTCCCCACGCCTGTCCTCCATGTCTCGCTGTGAGTCCCCATCTCCCCCAAGACCCCCTGGAGATGGCGCCTGCGTCTCCAGGGGCTTCTCTGCTGGCAGCCTTGTCCCTCCCTGGGTCTCTGCAACCCAGCTGAGTCCCCAGGCCATGTGGACAGCGAGACCCAGGGGTGGCCTGAACAGAGAGCACAGGCCGCACGAGGCAGCGAGTCCTCCCGAAGAGTCCTGGCAATGTCCCTTGGCAGCACTGAGGCGGGATGACACCAGGTTCTGCCCACGAGGAGCCACGGCCGAGTCCACGGATCCCCAAGTATAAAGCTACTGTCAGGGTGGCAAGAAAGCGCCATCCTTCAGAGGCCCAAACCCCAGGGGACGGGACATCCAGAGAGCTGAGCTGGCCCTGGGGGCCCCCCTACCTCCAGCAGCACCCTCCTCCTGTTCTTGAACAACAGAGCCCTCAAGTTGAGCAGGAGCTGGACACACCGAAGAGAGATGACCCTTTCCAGCCTCCCTGAAGCACAGGGTGACATGGACTTAAGTGTGACCCAAGAATGTGAGCACCTGAAATCCTGGGATGTGAAGGTGAGTCTGTGACATCCTGGGACGTGTCCTCATGGTGACGGCCTACCTTCCCCGCCCCACCTCCTTCCCAATAACTGGAACATGCAGACAATGGCTGGCACGGCTGCAGCTTTCTGAACACACTGGGAATAGAAGTCAAGCAGGGTGAAGCCTGAGGAAGAATTGTGGGCCCCTCACATGGAGGAACGTCAAGCCAGCCCTGCACTGACCACCTCCAGGTTCCTGGATCCTGGGGAGAAATGGCATCTATATCTTGATCAGGCCACCCCGGTGCGCAGCTTTGCTCATCCATTCATGGATGAAAGGAAGACGAGCTCCTCTAGAGATCTGGGCCCCTGTTTTGGTGGCCAACCCTCCGCCTATCGACAGCCCCAGAGGCTGGTCTCGGGTGTTTGAGAGTGAACATTGCTGAGAGCCATAGCCCAGTAGGAATGACACATGGCATTTTTGCCAGAACGTAGTGGTTGAGAGGTGACGCCAGCGAGCCATTGAGATGATGATGGTTATGTTGAGCTGTGTGTTCAATTGTATATTAGACCCCTGCTGTCCACCTCGGCCTGCTACTTTGGAGTTCTCCCGGGGATTCCCAGAGAGTTCCCATTGGTTGGGGAAGTGCTGGAGGAGGGATTTCCAGAGGAGGGATTTCCGGTTGGTGGTTCCTGGAGGAGCCGCGTGGCGTTTGGGAGTGTTCCCGGGAAGTGTATGGTGTGTCCCCGGGAGAAGGCCTCGTGCACGGCATTCGTTCGTGGGAGTGCAGAGAATAAAGGAGTTCCTGTTTTGAACCTACAGGGCTGTGTGGCAGCTCGGTTATTTTGTGCCCAGCCAGACTGCGGCAGAACATGCCACACACCAGCGTGGGAAGGAGACCACCCTACTGGGCAGCTCCGCTCTGTCACCCAGAGGAGACAGGGACACACACGTCAGAGTCACACGCAGCAGGGCCATGTGAGACAGGAGTCGCACATGCATCAGGGGCCACATGGGGCAGGAATTGCCTGCACATCAGGGGCCACATGAGACAGGAGTCACCCACGCAGCAGGGCCACGTGAGACAGAGTCGCACGCACAGCAGGGCCATGTGAGGCAGGAGTCGCCCGCGCAGCAGGGCACACACAACACACTCACACCCAGGTTTATTAAAAACACAGCCCCACGTATTGAAAATAGAAGGTTCTCCTGAAGGTTTGAACCCCAGGGGAGCCTTCCTACAGCCCCTTGCAGGCCCGCAACCCCAGGCAGAGGACTCCACCCACCATACCCCAGGTGGCCATGCTCCCAGCCCAGTGGACGGGCCTCTCCAGGGACGCACAGGCACGCCTCAGCACCCAGCCGAGTCCAGATAAGGTTCCCAGACCTCGTTGTCCAAAGTGACAGAATCTACCAGGAAACGAGGCTCCTAAATGACAGCCACAGAAACAGAGGGGGAGAGAGGGACAGAGGAGAGGGGACAGGGGAGAGAAGGACAGGGGAGAGGGGACAGGGGAGAGAGGGACAGAGGCCAGATGGGGGCACGGGGCTGGGATCAGCCTCCCCGAGACCTAAACATTGGAATCCCCTGTTCAAAGAAGTTACGGAAGAGGACCAGGAGGGCCAGGCACCAGAGCGCTGTGAGATAACCGGGTTCAAAAGGCCAAAGACTAGTTCCAGGAAGTAAAGACAACAACTGAGGCTAGATCCAGGGCTACGGAGCGGAGCAGCACGTGGTGGCTCCAAGACAGGGGGCTCCGGGCCCAGGAAGGGCAGGCGGCGGAGCCGGACGGGTGGGGAGGCGCCAGAGTCCAGGGCGGCCCGAGGGCAGGGCACACTCCAGACCACGCCAGGTCTAGACACCGTCCACCCACGACCCCAGAGGCCACGCACCCGAGAGACCAAACCAAACCGCAGCCCTGAGAGCCCGAAAGAGGTGGGGGTCCACAGGCGGATGCCAGCCCCGTGTGGACCTGAGAGAGTCCTTCACCTGCTGAAGTGGCGGCCACAGGACCCGGAGTTCAGGCGGCGGCAGGGGAAGAGGGGCCAGCACCCGGGGAGCTGCCCAAACCCACACGGTGTGAGAATCGTCCGGGACGATGGGGTCTGGGCTGGGGTCAGCAAAAGAGGAGAGGACCAGAATCCCCACCCAGCCGCTCGCGAACCAGGTGGGAAGGGCGGTCCCCGGGTCACGTGAAAGGAAGGACGAGGTCCTGAGCGGCCCTGGGGTTCCTAGGCAGATGGTGCAGATTCTAGGACAGGAGCTGGGGACGCGATTCCGAGGGCGAACAAGGAGAGGAGCAAGCTACGGCGGTGGGGGCCAGGCCTGGAGTGTGCCCGAGGCCCCCTGCTACAGGCTGGTCCTGGGAGGTGCACGACCTTGAGGAGGTGCCTGGGGGAGGAAGTCAGTCACTGTGCCCTGGAGTGCTAAGAGCCACAGCCAGTCGGCATGGCCCCTGGCATTTTACCAGGAGTATGGTTGAGAGGCGAGCCATGGAGATGATGCTGGAGGGACACAAGGCTGTGTATTCAGTTGCATATGAGAGCTTTACTGTCCGGTAATAGGATGGCTCTTGCTGCCTCGGGCGCCCGCTACTTTGGAGTTCCCGCTGAGTTCTCGTGGGGTTCCGAGAGTGAGTGTGCACACAGCCCGGGGGAGGGAGTTCCAGTTGGTGTGTGGTGTGTTCCTGGAGGAGCCGCATGGGTGGCGTTCGGGAGAGTTCCCGGGGAGCGTGCTGGTGGAGTTCGGAAATAAAGTTTGTTCCTGCTTGAGTGGCTCGTGATTTGTGCCCAGCCAGAATGCGGCACTGGAGGACACCGGACACTGGCCTCTCCCTGGTCTTCTTTCTTCCCAGCTTCCAGTAGGTGACAGCCCTGCCCCACTCTCCCTGCTCGCTGTGCGGTCTCACCAGGCCCAGGGCAACAGAGCTAACCCCAACGGAAACCCCAACTTCGAGGCAGAGCAAACCCTTTCTCGTTTTTGTTTTTTTTTTTAACCTCAGGTATTTTGTTCCAGTAGCAGAAAGTCAAGTAACACAGAGGCTAGAAAAACACAGGCAGGAAAAGACGAAGATGGTGAAAATAAATCCACACGTGATCAGTGATCACAGCAAGTCTGGGTGGTTCTAATATCCTGTGTGGATTAGAGACTGCTGGGCTACATTTTTAAAAATCTGACTATAGACCCTTTTTTTTGGTCCGGGGCATTGAACTCAGGGATGCTCAATCACTGAGGAGCCACATTTGACACAGGGTCTCGCTAAGTGGCCAAGGCTGACTTTGAATTTTGCCATCCTCCTGCCTCAGCTTCCTGAGCCACCTGGGTCACAGGTGTGTGCCACCACACCCAGCTGATTATAGATTCTTAATAAGGAAAAATCGATACATCAAATATCAGGACAAAGGAACTTACAAATAAAGGGGAGTCACCAGGTAAAAACTAACCAAACCAGTGGGTGTGTCCACATTGTATCCTCCAAAAAGGATTTTAGAAAGCCAAGTCACTGCTGGGAGGTGCCGGCTTGCAAATGTCGTTTGTCAGTTACGAGCAGGTCCAGAAGCGTGTAGCGCTGTCCCTGCGACTAAATAGCTTCTGAACAGACTGGAAGTTGGCACACTGCCGGGGTCTGGCCTCCCTCACCGCAATGCAGAGATATGATAACTGCTCAGAGAAACCACCTTCAAGTGGACAAAAATCACCAAGAATAGAGAACCGTAGCCGCCGGCTCAACCAGCGTGATTCCACGTAGTTCGGGGACTCTCCAACCTAGTGGGGACAGGCCGTGTGTGCTCACGCTCGCTCAGCACTTGGCCACCGCCACGGTCACGTCAGCAACAACTGGGGAGGCAGGGGCAGCTGACAGGTGCGTGGGGACAGAAGCCAGGGAGTCAGGAGAGCCTGGGTGGGAGGTGCCATGAGCCCAGGAATGCCAGGGCAGGCATAGGCAAAGGCCAGGAAATGGGCGCTCCCCAGGGCCTCCAGAGGGAGCATGCCCTCTGGCACCCAGATTGGGGCCGGTGAAACCCATTTCAGATATCTGACCAGGACTGGGTCGTTCAAGCCTGTGGGGCTGCGGCCAGTTGTCACAGAGGCCATGAGAAACTCAGGCCACCTTTAACCAAAGCAGGAACGGAACAGAGGTGGGAGGGCCCTCCTCCAGGAACATGCAGAGAACCCACTCCACCCTCCGGGACGGCGAGGAGCCCCACGCACCCCACCCAGCCGCTCCTGCCTGCTGCTTGGCCTCTCAGCTCCTCCTCAAGGTGTGCAGATGGCCAGACGCAGAGCCGACCCAGGGCTGTGCCAGGACCGCACTGTGAGAGGTGCCCCTGGAACAAGGTCGGTATGAGCTGCACACAGTAGACGGGCCAGGAGCAGGGCGCAAGGGCGGCTGGGAGCAGAGGCCCAGGGCGGCCTGGGATCAGAGGTCAAGGGAGACCTGGGAGCAGAAGCCAAGGGAGGCCTGGGAGCAGGGCGCAAGGGCGGCTGGGAGCAGAGGTCGGGGGTCTGGGGTTATCGACTCTCCCTATGAAGGCCCCCCGCCCCCGCCCGTCTCCACCTGGTGCCCCTCAGTTCTTAGGTGAGACGAGGCAAGGTCACAGTGGTCTTTCATTCCTCCAGGGTCTTCCTTACCCTGCTTCCAAAGCCAACGAGAATGCAAGGCGTCCCGTTCTTTGTGGAACAGAAACAGGAGCGAAGGCGCTGACTGGGGAGACACGCGAAGAGAAAGGGGCTCACGGGACTGACTCTCGACAGGGCCTGTCGGTGTTGACCTGGCTAGGAACTGTGGCCACAGCTGTCAACGTCTGACTGGGAGGACGAGTCCCTTAGTGGAGCAGGAACAGTAAGGAACTTCTGGCCAGCCGTGGACCCCAGCCCACCTCTGCATGGCCCCAACCTGCCACACGGCCATTAACATGGGACTGACTGGTAGACGAAGCCCCCTAATAGAGCGGCCACCATGACAGTTCTGGAGAGGACCAACTAAGGTCAAGAACTCCACCGCCCGGCCAGAAGGAGGAGTTGCACGCCTGAGTGGCACAGAGGGCAGAAGGTGGCCCCGTTGTCCTGGAAAACATCAGACAGTGATAGAATTGGGACCGCCTTGTCCCCTTGTCCCTCTGCCTGGAGAGTGCTTCCTGCTAAGCCTCACTTTGCTCTGACTGTATTTTCTCCTCACTTTCCCTCCTGACAAGACCTTTCGCGTGACTTCTGGTGTCTGACTTTCAATCTCCTTCCGCCAGAACACGAGAGCCGAGGTCTGTACTTCCGCCTCCCTGCTTTCCAGTGACACTTCCACATCAGTCTGTCCCCAGCCCCACCTGGGCACAGAGGCTGAAGGCAAGGGGACATTCTGGGGTCAGGCTGACGCCACTCAGCCACCTCCTGCGCCGCCTGGACTGGCCTGTCCTCCTGAAGGGGGGATGATGTCACTGCCCCCGGGAGGACACACCCTTCCCCACTTCTCAAGGCTTGACCCCGCACCATGGGGACGTGCTGGCCCTCCCCGCCCACCTCTGCACGGCCCCAACCCGCCACACGGCCACGCGGCATGTGACCTTCCTGTTGTCTCACTCTTTGCTCCTGGAAGCTGGAGGAGGCCGTGAACTGGAGACTGAGACCTCATGTGAGGTTCACAGGGAGGCCAGGGCGAGCCGGGCAGGAGGGCGCACCGAGCCCGGGAGCGGGAGTGGGAGGGTCTGTCTGGTCCCACCCCGCCTCACGTCTCCCGCCTCCGAGCCTGGGGGGCCAGGCACTCCTACCCAACACCTCCTGCTCCTGGGTCAGCTCCCCGCCACGGTGACAGCTCATGGCAGGGGAGGGGGCTGCAGGAGAGGACGAGGGTGGCCAGGACCTCGGGGGTGAGGCTGCAGGTGAGCCCTGCCTCTGCAGCACAGCGTCTCTCTGGGGCGTGGACGGCACCAGACCAGGAGTCAGCTCAGCGGTCACTGTGGCCTCCATCTCGGAGCCTCGTGCTCTGGAACATCCACAGTTCGGTCCCCCACCTGTGTTCCAGAACCAGCCCCGGCAGGAGAGATAACTTCCAACACCTGCTTGTCTATCAGGTCAAGGCCTGACCCAGACCCCCAAGTCCTGCTGTCTCACCAGTGGTTAGCTGAGCTGCAGTCCTCTGACCAGTCCTGCGTCCACTCACCTTCCAAGCTGTAGCGAGGGTCTCCCAGCCCACAGGTAAAGTGGACACGGACATGGACACAGAACTACCCACTTGAACAGTCCCTCCCAGGAGGCAGTTGACCACACAGGCCAGCAGCTCTGCCCACTGCCCTCACCGGGCTGGCCTGGCAACTTCTCCTGGTGAAGAAAAGCCCTCCTGCCTGCCCCTGGAGCCACTGAGATGGCACAGTCAGAGCCTTGTCCCATGGGACGGCCCCCTCCTACTGCAAGGATCTTTGAATAGTCCCTCTGCGGCAGCCACCCAGGTCCAGCGAGGTGCTCTTCCGCCCGGTCACTGTCACCGTGGCTCCCTGTGGTCTCCTGCTTAGCCTTTCCACATTCCGAGAGCTCAGTCAAACTCCTAAAGTCCCAGGACCGTGGAGACACCCTGATCTGAGCATGGTGGCTTCCTGAGTCTTTTCACTGAAGGCCTTTGGCCTCCTCATGAGTGACCATGTCCAGGGGCTTCTCCTCAGGCTCCACTTCCTGTAGAGCTGGAGTATGTGGTGACCACGAGAGACCCTTGTGCAGCATGAGCCTGGGGCAGGGGCTCTGTGTTAGTGCCGCCCTCGAGGCCCCTGTGGAGAGACGTCGGTCCCCCAGGGGAGGTGCCGGAGCAAGCCCCTACTGACTCCCAAAGATCTCACGTCTCCCTAGAACATCCTCTGAAATCACATTAAAAGAAATTAACGAGCTCGTCCAAAGGGGGTGGAAATGGGTTTCAGCACAAAGGAGAGCAAATTTGAAGGAACAGTTTCTTCCAGCCCAATTTAACTCATAATTGGGTATCTTTTTGAGCCTGCTAATTAAACAGCACTTTCCCCGAGTCAAAGAACTGAGTTTTGGCACCCGAAGGGCACTTTGCAGACAGAATCTGACACACAGGTCTAGCGAGTCCCTATAAAAAGCAGCCTGAGTGGAAATCACGAGCTCTCTGCAGACAGGCGCTGTCTCGGGTGCAGGCACACCGTCTCCCACGCGAGGCTCTCCCGAAGCTCTCCCCCTCTCTGGCTCCTCTGCGTGTCTGCCCCATCTGTGCCAGGCTCACAGAGCCACTGCTGATACGCTGGCTTCTGCTGTAACCCCACATGGGTTATTTTACACCTGATCAAAGGCGCAATGTGCCACGGAGTCAAATCGGTGAGGAGGAACTCTCAGCAATCAAAACCCTCATGTGCAAGGGTGCAGCCTTTCCGAGCAGACCCGACTTCCGCTGTGGCGATGCAGGTGGGGAGACAAAGAGGGGCATCAGCCGTGTCCTCTTCCCCAGGGGCATGCAGACACCAGGCCATCAAGCGCACCAAAGGCAGAGGCTGTGCGGGGCTTTCCACGGTGGAGTATTCTGCTGTCACATGGTGCCAGGCTTGGGGTGGCCATGACCCCCCATCCCCGTAGGACAGGAAGTCACAGAATCATGGCAGTCAACCTGGACGGAACATTTAGCAGCTGCCAGGCTCCACGCCACGGGCTTTCCTGGACTGAAGCAAAGAGAAGTAGACCTTTGCTCTTTGCTCCTGGTTCCTGGCCCAGACTCCCAAGATCCTGGGGTTTCCCAAAGTGACAAGAGAACCTTTTGCATGTTAATGAGATGACTGGTGGATGGGGGTCCCAGACAGTTTCAGGTGGGAAGCTGGTCATGAGAAAAACAAGGCATAATTACAGAAGGTGGGGACCCCAGCCCAACCCCACACCAGGGGAGGGAGAGGGCTGGAGACTGACTTAGGACAATCAGGGTGATGGGACGGATGGTCCCTGGGCGATGGGCTTCCCTAACCCGTGTGTCTGAGGCCACACCGGGCCTGGGCCTGTGGCACTGCCCTGTCTTCCTGGGTTCAGAGGCTCTTTATCCACTCAGCTGCCTTAGCCTCTGCACCTGGCAGAAGTCATTGTCCTATAAATAGATGCTAAAGATGGGGCTGGGCTGGGGCTCAGTGGTGGAGCGCTTCCTCAACGCGTGTGAGGCCCTGGGTGAGGTCCTCAACACCACATAGACAAACAAACAAAATAAAGGTATTGTGTCCATCTACAACTAAAAAATAGATGCTAAAGAAAGGGAGGGAGGGAAAGAATAAGGAAGGGGCCATGTCGAAAGTCACAGACCCCAGGGGCCACCAGCAGGCAGCTGTTTCCTGGGGTTCCTGTCCTACAGAGGCTAATCCCATGACCTCGCCCCCCACGGGCAGGCAGAGGAGGGAGGAGAGAATCTTTGGGGCTTCAAGTCAAGGCGAGCCAGCCTGCCCCACCTGCTGGCCGGTCAGTGAAGGCTGTGGGTGAGGGAGGACCCCCATTCATTCTGAGAATGCACTCATTTCCCGGGCAAGGCCATGTGTCGGTGAGGCCGTGAGCTGTGAGGAAGGCAGGGCTCCACCAGGGCCTCAGGCTAGGGATGGCCTCCTCTCACAGCCGACGCAGAGACTCAAAGGCACGTGCTGGCCTTAATCCCTCTGCCTCTGCCCCCCTTTTCACTTCCCCCGAGGGGCCCTTGGGAGGCAGCACTGGGGTGTCTTCACGTGGAATCTCCAGGTCCTGGACCAGGTCCTGGCTGACAGGCAGCCAGAGACACTGAGTGAATGAGCTCACTGGGAACCGCCGCCCAGAGGGGACGCCTGGCTGCTTCCCGTAAGTGCCACTTGGCCCCTGTCCCCGTAACGGGAGCGCTGTGGTTTGTGAGCAGTGAGTCTCTGAGCGGTGCCTTTGCTGATGGAGGCTCCCTGGGGGGCAGTGGTGTGGCTGGAGTTGACGAGTCAAGCCATAATGACAGTATTATTCACTTAAAATTGGGCAATTTCTGTAAAATAAGTTACAGCCGCCCGGCTGCAATGCTCCATGGTAATTGGCAAATGGCTTCCCTCCTGCAGCTGCCAACATCTGCTCTGGCTTTTCAAATGCTCGCCTGGGGCTGCCCGCACCGCCCAGCCCACGGGGCCAGGTTTCTGCTGTGATGTCACCAGGAGCTGAGCTGTCTGTGGAGGACACTGAGGCTTGGCCAGGAGCCAAGATGGCAGAGCCACTGTTGGAGGGAAAGGTGGTGGACCAGGGAGGAAGGTCCCGAGAGGTGACCAGGGCATCCAGGTCTCTATGGCCCTCTCTGGACAAAGAGCCCATTTGCTGGACTTCAGCAGGTGCTCTGCCCTCTGCTGGTGGGCCACTGTGACTGCAGTGGAGCTCCCATCCCCTGCCCTCTGCAGCTTGACCTGCTCCCAGGGAGTCCACTTCCTCTTCCTGCTTCCTCGGCGGCAGAAACGATTCTGTGGGACTTGAGGGCTCGGTCTCAGGAGCCCTTGCACTGCCATCTGAGCCAGTGGGGTGCTCAGGGACGTCCTCCCTTTGAACCCAGTTGCCATCCTGGGAGTCGCCATTTCTCCTTCGGAGGCTGGATAGCCCTGTAGGTGCCCAAGTCCAGCTCCAGAGGAGACCTCAGTCAATGGCCAGCCACCATGGCCAGACACATTAGTGACCAACCTAGAGGGACCAGCCCAGCTGAGCCTACGGGTAATGGCAGCCCCAGAGACACCTGATTGCAACCCTGGGGGGGGGCCCCAGTGACAGCCTGTGAGGCCACCCACTGCGTGTGTTGAGAGGTAACACACTGGGGTCTGGGCAGGAAGTTTGGGGTGCCTGGTCAAACAGCAGGGGACAACTGAGCAGCCTCCGTTGGCATTTACCTTCCAATGGGGAGTTCCTGACCTTACACCCACCGCGAACCTGGCGTCCTGTTGGAGTTCTGTGTCACTCACTGGGAGTCCACCAATCCCCACTTTATCACGAAGGGGCAGTTGCACTGTAGAGAGAGGGGCCACGTGTCACCCTGAAGTCCCAGCACTACTGTGGGTGGGCAAGGGCTCGGCTCCATGGGCCGCTCTGGGGTCCAGGCTCACAGAGGCTCCTTGACCTCTTCCTGCACCTCGACCTCCTCCTTGGCTCAGACGGGGCGGGAGTCTGCAGACTTGCTCTTGAGCTCCTCGTGGTCCTGGCCTCAGCCTGAGAGTGACCCCCATGACTTCCTCCCATGTCACCGGCCAGAGCCAGCCACAAGGCCGTACCCGGGTGTGAGGGGACCAGGCTTGGCATCTTCGTGGCCAGCAGGGAAGAGGGCTTGGATGCTGGGGTGGGCGGGCACTGCCTCCACTGAGCATTCCCAGGTGTTAAGAATGAGGACAGGAGGCTGGGCACCTGAGCTCCTGCTGGGGTCCCGGCCGGCGTGCTGCGCAGTGGCCCATCCCGCTCCAGAGGGGCCAGCGTGTCCGGGCACGGCTGCACTCTTCTTCTCTCACAAATAATTAAAGCGGCAGCTCTGGGCCAGCTGGTGGAGGCCCAGAAGCGAGGGAAAGGAAGGGCGCCTTTCTCAGCAGAGGCTGCCTGCAGGGTTTCAAAGCCCCAGGAATGGAGGCCCAGCTATCCTGGAGGCTTTGCCAATTTAAAGGGGTTTGCTTTTTCTCATCTGCCACCTGCTGGGTTTTGTGTTGGTGGGCTGAAATGGCCCCTGTAACGCTCTGAGGGGGCCGAGTGTCCCCTGCAGGCAGCCACACAAGCATAGGGAAGCGTAATCCCAGATCAACACAGCGGGCAGAGCGCAGGCGGCAGTTTTCTGTGGGAAATCCATCCATAGAGCAGCAGGCGACCCTGGCGACCACAGGTCTCTGTGGATTCAGCATGCTGTAGGGCAGCTTTAGAAAGCTTTGTGGGGCTCTACAGGGGTGATGGGGGAGGATCAGGGCTTTCTTTAAAGCTACCCCTGTATCATCTTTAATCCTCTTGAGCCGGAATTCTAAAGAGTGTCTGGCAGGAGCCTGAGAGAGGTGCTGGGGTGACGGGCGGGCCGGCCCCACGGCCCCGCCCAGAGTTAGCACAGGCTGCACCCTGCCCAGGAGCTCCAGCTTCCCATTCAAGGGGTCGGGCTGCTCCCAGGCCCCGTACCCCGTGGGCACCCCCATTCCTCCGACCCCACATCCTCTCTGGCTTGGGTCAGCCTTGGATGGTCTGATGGAGCTGTGGAGGGTGACATCCTGGCTCTGATCCTCATCCCGCTCATCCCAGCTCCGGGGCTCTGGCTGGATGGCTTTATGGGCTGTAAATGGGACAATCACTCTGAGGGGACTGGTGGGAAGTGAGGGCGGGAAGCGCCCTGGTGAGCGGGCGCAGGGAGCCAGAGGGAAGGGCTCAGGGAGGAGGACAGGACGCAGGAGGAGCAGGCCCGGGGCCTCTGAGCAGTGTGGGCTGAGGCAGCCTGAGCAGGTGGCAGGACCACAGGCCGGAGTTTGGTCAAATCGGCCAGCAGTCCTGCGGGAGAGACGCTCAGCGCTCCAAACAGGATGATGTGCGGGTTTCCTACTGCTTCCAGCGAATCCCAGGGGCTCAGCGGCTTAGAGTAGCTCTGGAGGTGGGCAGCTGACACAGGTCCCCTGGAAGAACACCCCAGAGGCTGCCGACCCTGGCCTCCTCCTTCATGGAGCCCAGCTGCAGGCGCCTCTCATCCTCCCCCAGAGCCAGGGCTCCCTCTAGCTGGAGCCTGGGAGGGATTTTAGGAGCCTGTGATTAGATGGACCAGGGTCACCCCCGCCTGAGGGGTTCTGGATGGGACCTCTTGGGGAGGGGGGCGCGATGCTGCCCACTACAAGGGGGCTCTCCCAACGTGTGCAACTGAGCCCCAGAATCAAGCCGCCCATTCTCGGTTGACTCCACGTCTGCTTCTGAGCTCTCTGGTGGGAAGAGGTCGGGGTCAAGTTCACCAAGCTCCTTGTGGAGACAGACAACAGGCTTGGAGCCCGACCCAGGTCAGCTGGTGCTGCAGGCATCTGCTGTGAGCCTGTGCTGCGCGTCCCTGGGCCTGGACCCAGCAGGTGCTAGTGAGCTCCAGGGGTCTCAGGAACAGAGTCTCCGGGGAGCACAGGACCAGGCGCTGGGCCACCACTACCCCATCAGCTGCGTGGCCCTGCCACCTGGTGGGTGCCTCAGCTTCCACATGTCAGAATGGGGATGTCCACCCCTCAGGCCCAGCGCCTAAGGACATCACGGCAGATCCCGTGGACTGCCACCAGAGGGCGACGTCCCGCCCTCGCTCCCTGGGGCTGCTCTGCTCCATGCCTCCGCACCCGGGCCACGGCTCACCCAGGAGCAAGGTCTTGCCATGCACCCCTGGAAGAGGCCCTTGTGACCCAGCTATGTCCCCAGCATCCTCACCACCCCCTGCTTAGAGTCACCCAACAAAGAGGAGCCAGCCACAGCCGAGCAGAGCGCCATGAATATGCAGACTCCTCAGCGAGCAGCCGCTCCCCCCTCCCCAGTCCCGGGATTCCCCGCCACATATTTACATTCAGATTAGTACAGACCACTGCGGAAGGTCACGTTTCCAGTTTAACAGTGTTTTCCTAATAATGGAGACCGGCTCCTGGCGGGGGTGAATGTGCAAAAACACAGCGCTTGCTTTCTCTCATCCTCGCGTGTGCAGAGGGGCTGCAGAACAGCCCTCCCAGGCTCCGCTTCCTCTACAGATGCCTCCTCCAGCCCTCTTCCTTTCAGTCTCCCTGTTCCTCCAGGGCCATCACTGCGTCACTGCGTAGGCAAGGCAGTCAAAGGTGAAGCCCCGGCTCCACCCTCAGACCCCAAGGCTCTGTATTTGTGGTGGGCTAGATGTCAGATAGAGCCATCTGCATTCAAATGAGGGGCCCCCATTTCTCAGCTGTGTGACTTTCAACACTTCACTTAACCTCTCTGGGCCTCAGTTTCCTCCTCTGTGAGGTGGGGACTTTGATGGTTCCTGCTGTGTCATCCTTGTGAGCAGCATGACACACACAGTGCTCAAAATGGTGCTCAGCCCAAGGGCACACTCCAGACACACCCGCTGCCACCACTCCCGCCATCCTTGGTGCAACTGTTGTCCTCGTTCCTAACACGGTCGCTCTAGGTGCCCTGTGCTCGGTGCCCCACGTCTCTCTCAAACCTGACCTCCCTGCTGGCAGGCCTTGGCAGTGTCACTGGCCACCGCTGGGCATTGAATAGCTCCTGGTGGGGCTCGGGCGCAGGGCCTGCAGACTAGGAGACACCCAGCTGCCCTGCAGGCCTGGGACTGCCGACGTGCCCTCCTCGGGCGGGCGACACTCCCTCCTCGGGCGGGCGACACTCCCTGGGCTCTCGGTGCCTTGGAGAATGCTGTCCCCAGCCACACTGCTGTCACTGACGGCAGCTCCAGGGCAACAAGGCTCTCCACGTCCTCTGGGAAGGTCCCACGGGACCTCGGTGAGCGGCCACCCGCCCTGGGCTTGGTGCACCCTCCTGCACCCTGGAGTGCAGGCGGATGCCAGGGAGTGTGCGCGTGGGGTCTCCTGCCCCTCTGGACACTTCCAGACAGCAACTTCCCCTCAGGGGCCTGTCCAGCTCTGGCTTTCGACGAGGGATACCAAGCACAGAACAAGGACCTGCGGTCAGGCCCCGTGTGTGCACCTCGGGCAAAGGCGGCCCCTGGGAGGCCTGGCCCCAGTCCCACCACTCCAGCTGCAGGTGAGGCCGCTGTCCTCACCGGTCAGTCCCAGGTCCAAACTGGGTTTCCAGCCAGAGCTGCCTGAGCTCTGAGTGGACCTCAGTGCTCAGGGCTGGCTCCTCGGCCTCCTCAGAAGTGCAGGTGGAGCAGGACCCAGGCCTGAGCCCAGCTGAGGCCCAGGACAGAGGCTCCACTTACGAAGGGCCCCTCCAGAGTCTAGGGCAGAGGACAACCTGTCCTCCAGCCACACCGGAGGAGTCACCAGCCACACGCCATCACCCTGAGCCCCGGGCAGCCTCACCGAGAGGGCTGAAGCCCAAAGCCAACGCCAACAGGACACCCAAGACGTGGGTCCTGAAGTGTGACCGCTGAGGGAACAGGCAGCCTCGGCGAGCCCAGAGGGCACCTGGCAGGCCATTTCCTCCGGCCAGGCGCAGACGGGGCATTCCCAGCCCAACACCTGCTGCCCTGTCCCCAGGGGCCCAGGGACCCAGGGCTGCAGGACGAAGGACGTTGTGGGCTTCAGACTGACAGGAAAACTGTCCCGAGGGCCCTGACACATCCCGTGGGACTCTCTTTTACAGTTAAAGAAATTGGTTTTAAAAGCCCGATAAAGTGCCTTCTGCTGCTGAGGAAGGCCATCCATCTTCCCTTGTTGCTACTGAGATGACAGATCGGCCTAGAAAAACAATTCCCAGAGAAGGGTGGGCTCTGAGAGGGGATGCCCACGCCCCTGCTGGGTCTCCTCTCAGCCCAGGAGCCCCCTGCCCTCCCCAAACCACAGCAGCCTGGGGGCTGGTGGAGCCTCCACCCTCCCACAGGACCTGCGGAGGTGGGGCAGCAGCTGGACAGGTCCCCTACAGGCCAGTTCATATCCTCAAAGCGACAGATCATGCTGGGTCACTACGGAAACCTGTGGGCCTTTCTGCTCTGCAGTCCAGGACCACCTGCCCCAGGCCACCACCTGCGTCTCATCTCTGGCCCACAGAAGTGCCCAATATCCCAGACCCCTCAGAGTGGTCCCTGGGTCCCCAGAACAGGGCTGGCAGGGTTGTGGGGTCAGTGACAGATCCAACCTGGCCATGGAGACAGCACTGTCCCCAACTGAGAGACAGTGAGACAGTTGGGCCCAGTGCCACACGGGAGGCCAAATGCTGGACCTCAACTTCCTCCTCATCCAAATTGGTCTGAGCGAAGGTCTGGGGCCACCACACGAGGCTGAGGGACACCCACAGGACTCACTGTGGACACTCTCCCCGGGCTGTCCAGCTGCCCCGTGGCACCCCTCACGGGCGTTCGCCACCTCTGAACGGCTGCAGCAGCTGAAAGCTGGTCCTCAAGGCTCAGCCGGATGCTGCCTGTGTCTCCCTCAGGGAGGAAATGGGTGTCCCTGCCAGAGTGCCCGGGTTCAAGTCCCACCCCTGCCGGTTATTGCTTAGATGAGGTTGGGTGGGTCACTTCCGTTCCCGGCCTCATATCGTCCTCCGTGGCGGTCCCTCCTCACAGGGCTGTGCTGTGGGCACTGGTGAGTGCTGGCCATGGGCACCTGGTAGAAGGCCCAGCGCCACGGTCCCCTCCAGGAGCCTGAAGATTCTTTTAGGAGTAACGGACACCAAGGCCCCTGCCTGTCTCAGGCCACTCAGGCTGCCAGCACAGTGCCGTAGACTGCTGGCCTCAGTGACGGCCATCTTGCCCAGTTCTGTGGACCAGAGGGTCTGAGAAGAAGGTTGCAGCAGGGCTGGGTTCCGGGAAGACCCTCACCCTCCTTGGGCTCACCAGTGGCCACTTCTCCCTCCATGGCCGAGGGTGCTCCCGAGGTCTCCTCCTGCAGGTCTCTAGGCCTATCCACCAGGCTCACCCTGGACCTCGCTCAAGTCGACTTCCTTCAGAGGTCCTCTTCAGATTCCGTCACCAAGCGGCAGGACTTCAAAATGGATCTCATGCAGGGGACACAATCCAGTCACAGCAGTACTCCAGAGGGCTGAAAACAGGGACCACGCACACGCACACACACGCACACGCACACGCACGCACGCACACACGCACGCACGCACATGCACGGTTCACAGCCCAGAGGTGGAAGCAGCCCACGTGTCGCTCAGGGAATGATCAGGGGATGCTCTGGTCTTACCCACCCAGGGCAGCGTGAAGGACTGGCTGTCTGCCAGCGAGAAGCCACCTGCCATTCACTCACAGGACCCGGGAGACAGGGAGTGCTGTAGTGGCCGTGGAGGGCGGCTCCCCCATGCACGTGTCCTGTGAAGAGTCTGGGCCAGACGGGCTGGGGTGACTCGGCCCTGGGGTGCACCAAGTGCCACTGGTGGTGTGTGAGTCCCCTCAGCAGGAAGAGGCACTGAGGACAGCGCCGGCAGGCAGGTCGGGAAGGAGCACGCGCCTCCCAGCGACATCCTGGAGGCTACCAGGAAGGGACGTGAAGGACAGAGCCAGTCTTGGCACCTTCTTGGTCTTTTCCCTCTACACGTAGGTGTCACTGGCAGGAGCTGAGAGAGGGTGCATGTGTTTGGGACAGGTCTGTCGGTGCGGCACGTCCCCGTAGGCTCAAACACCCGCTGAAGACGTGCTTCTCGGCGTCTGGTGGACTCCACGAGGCTCAGTGGATAGATGCGCATGAATGACTTCAGTCTGTGCTTTTGTGAGCAAGACGGGCGTTGACCCCTCTAGACACCTGGGCTGGCCACTCTCACCTGCTGGCCCCCAGGGAGGGAGGGGCCGATGTGCCAAGTGGAGCCAGTGGGAGCAAAGCTGAGGCAGGGTGGACACGGGGCAGCGGAGGGCAGAGGAGCGTCAGCCCCGGGAGCCAGCCCCCTCCCTGGGCACAGCACACTGAGGCTGCCGTGGGGGGCCATGCGCAGACCTGGGTGGGCCGAGCGCGGCCGAGGCCTTCGCGGTCCAGGAGATGCTCCTGAGAAGAGGATACCACAGAGAAAGAAGCTGGGACGATAGGGCAGAATGACCCTCAAAGATAAAGAGGGAACACCCAAATAGGAGCTCAGTGTGTCCAAGAACAGTCCGTGAACAGAAGCCCCACAGTGGGTCTAGCCGAGGGCCATGTCCGACTTCTAGGACCGGAGGAGAAAGGAAACCCAGGTGGACACCGCCGCAGGACGGCAGGGACACCACCAGCACTCCACGCGGCCAGCACTCCACGCGGCCAGCACACGGCTCTTCAGGTGCTGGAAGGCGAGGGGAGGGCTCCGGAATTCTGTCTCCTGACTGCAGCCAACAGGTGGAAGATTCTAGAAAGCAGGGTGTTACGGTCTGGAGATGAGGAGTCCCCGAAAGTTCATGTGTGAGATAGCACAAGAGTGTCCAGAGGTGAAGTGACTGGACTATGGAGCTGGATCCACTCATGATGAAGTGGGCGGCATCTGTAGGCAGGTGGTGCTGCTGGGGGAGGCGGCCACTGGGCACTGGAGTGGACACCTGCCACTGGCGAGCAGGGCCACCTCTGCTTCCTGGTGGCCGTGTCCTGAGCAGCTCCCTTCACTGTGCCCTTCCATCAAGAGGCTCTGCCTCACCTTGCATCCAGAGCTATGGACTCGGCTGACCATGGGCTGGACCTCTGAAACCAGGAGCCAAAATAAACGTTCCCTTCTGTGGTCATTCTCACTGGGGTTGGTCACAGAGACGAAGAGCTGACTCAGCCCAGGGCCTCACCCCACACTGGCCCCCACAACAGGGCTTGGGGACGTGCCCTAGTCCTTGGGGGAATGGAATAAGGAACTCTTTTGATTAGTGAGTCACTCATTTGATTAACTCATTGCATTTGAGTGGACAGACCCGTATAAAACCATTTATGTCTTGACCACTGCCGTGAGCGCGGTGATAAAGCTCTGATAATGGCACGATCAGTTCAGAAGCACAGAGACACAGGACGAATCTGTGACGATGTTCATCCAGGTGTGGCCTGCAAACTGCATCCGTCATGAGCGGGGGAGGCAGAGGTGAGTCCCTCCTCCTGATTCTCCTGTTGTCCGCTCTGCGTTCGTTGGCAGAGCTGGGCACCCGCGGGAGAACGCAGGCTTGGTGCAGGCAGGCAGCCTGGCCATGGCTCCTGAGGCGCAGGAACGTGACGACATGTGCTGAGCGCAGAGTCACCTCCCCATCCCGGGAGGGCCCAAGCCCCCCCAGGCCGGGGCCTCCACAGCCGGAAGAAATCAGGCCCCGGAGGGAAGTGGCCTTCTGCTCCACAGATGGCCTCTGGGCTCCCTCCCTCCTGGCCTCTGAGCAGAGCCATTTCTGAGGCCCTACTGTGTGTCAGCAAACACCCAGGCGTCTCTGTCCCTCTTGTCATGGATCCTCAGAGCAAAGCGGTCACTCCAGGAGTCACACACCGTCCAGGGCTGGGTCCTGCCCCGGGGTGCTTCATTTTGCCCAGAGGATCCTTCAGAGTCTGTGAACCAGCCTCACCATGGGTGACGGCACCCACCTTCTCAGTCAGGGAGGGAGCCGGAGCCTTCCTTTCCCCTGGGCAGCCCCACAGCTGACCACACGGCGCCTGGGGTCCACCTGCCACACGGCTCCACCTGGGCTGGCCTCCCCGGCCGAGCTCCGCCTGGGCTCCGGATCCTGCGCTGGGGAAGGCGCACAGCACCGGCCTCACCCCAGAGGCAGCCTGGCTGCTGTGGGCTGGGTGAGCTCTGCCGCCGTCCCAGGGACACGGGCTGTCTCACCTGGCACTTAGGAACACCTGTGGAAAGACACGCTGCATTCGAGCCAGCACAGGAACTGTGAGCAAAAACCGTGATGTCACCCTGGGTGGCCAATGACTGTCACTTCAGTCCCCACACCTGTCATGACGTCCCCTCGGCCGTCCACATGCTCACCTCTTCCCCGCCAGCCTGGCCAGAGCAGCCTCAAGCTCTGCTTCACAGATGGGGAACCAACACAAGGGTGGGGTCAGGCCTGGGCCTCTGGGCCACGGGAGGCCAGGGCGGTGCTCTCTTGGCCACCAAGCAAGGGCCAGAGAGCCAGCCGGGTCAGCACCTCGGACAGCGCCCCGGGCAGCTGGCTGCAGCTGGGCCTGGGGACCTGGCAAGGCTGTGCCTAGCAGCAGGAGGTCCTGCGCCAGGTCACACCACCAAGGGTACGGGAGCCTCGGGTTCCTTTAGGACGGCTGCTGTGGCCTGTGACCAACAGTCCTGGCTTGTTATTTCAACCGCAAAGTGTTCAGTAAGAGGGACAGGAGCGTCTCGCCAAGCCGGGGCTCCTGTGGCCGTCACCTTGGTTTTGCCAGTGTAGGGAGCAAGGGGGGTCTAGGCCCCTGACCTGCTCTTTATCCCAGCCAGGCTGACCTCCTCTCAGGTCTATTAGAATTGGCATTTCCGTGTGTGTTCAGTGCCCTCTCCCCTTTTCATTAAAGATCTCAATGTGGCTTTCCTTTTAACACGAGGAGCACATGGTGTGGGAAGGCACTTGCAGTAGCTGGACAGGGCTCCATTCCCAGGCCGACCCTCCCAGCTGGGTGACTTGGGAAAACCGCTTCTCTTCTCAGGCCGCACCGTCCTCATCTGTGAACGGGATATCGTGCCTTCCCTGTAAGGCTGTCGGGCTGGGGGTACTGTGTGGGAAACGGAAGGTGGCCCAGGTGTGGCGTGGGCTTCCTCAGGACCCGACTCCTCCACATTCCGGTGCACTGGGAACCCCAGGTCTCCAGGTCACTCCACGCAGAGCCCCTCCCTGCTCCAGGCTGCAGGACCCGCGCTCCTGCCACACCTGGTCCCCCCCCCAGGTGTCGTCCCACCCTCCCCTCATGCCCTCCATCTCAGCTCTGTCCCTCTGGCGTCTGTCACAGCCTGTAATGGCTCCCCAGCAGCAGGTGCCGAAGGCTGTCGGCACACCGACACCTGCTACGGAAGCAATTTTGAAAGGCAAAAAGACAGTTTTGTTTTTTTGAAGTGGGTAACTATGAGAAGCCATTTCTACCAGCTAATAAGAGAATTGCTTTGTGCACCATCCACAGTTGCAGGCCCCTGAGCACACGCCCCCACTGCTGACTCCGCCCGCCAGCCTCCCTTCCCTCCGTCTGGTATCGCTCCACTCTGCTCCTGTGGGGACAAATCACACCCAGCTCTGCGCTAGGGACACGCTTGCCTCCCCTTCCAGGCAGCCTCCCCTGATCCCTCCGGGGGATGATCTTTCTCTCTCTCTGATCTCCACGCATTGTGCCTCCATGTTCCTGGGGCCCAGTGTGTGTGTGTCTGCTCCTCTCCCTGATGTGGCCACAGCTCATCCCCCTGTGCACCTTGGCTGCTTTCCACGTGCAGAGAGACGAGTCTTTGCCAAAAGCACATTTGGTCAAGGCCAATGGGATGCCAAGGTGCAGGGCCTTCAGGTCCCACTGGCCCTGGTAGAGCCGTGAAGGAGTCAGAGAACCAGGACGGGGTCCCGATGGCTCCTGCACTGGACAGGGGTGTGGCCTCAGGGAAAGGACTTTCTCTGTCTCTGTATGCTCATCTGTGCCACAGAGACGATGTCCCCACCTCCTGATGAGTGAGATGAAATTACATGCGCACACATGTACACTCCCACGCACACTCACACACACGCACACACATGCACACACATGCACACTCACATGCACACTCACGTGGGTGTGGGTGGGTGTACCCAGCCAAGTGTGGCATTTTGTAGGTGCTCAGCATAGGGTCATGACACCAAATAAAATAAAAGGAACCCTAGCATTCTCGGGAAAGTCAAGTCAGCTGGCCGTGTGTCCACACACCTGCTCCAGCCTGTACAGCCCTGTCCTCGAGTGGGAACAGCCAGGCCAGCTCTGTTGTAGTGGCACCTGCCAGGCCCTGTGGCCACTGGCGTTGGCAGCCCCTCGTTCCCCAGGACAGACTCAGCCCGACAGTGTTCCTCCGGGAACGTCCTCTCTAGCAGCACTGTGTCCACCTCCCACTCTCCACGTCCACTCCTTACTCCTCTGCTGCCACTTCTCAGGTGAGCAGACCTCCACTCAGGCTCCTCAGCCCCCACCCAGCCAATGCCCAGCACCAATGGCACCTTCCATAGTAAGACTCACAAACAGCATGGCCCCTACTTGGGCCTGCAGTGCTCGGCACCCAGCAGGCACCGGTGGCCATGCTGTCCGCCTGCCCTCTGTCACACTTCCTCTGCTAAGCCCAAGGCGGGGCTGAGAGAACTTGCTGGGATCGGCCTCACTTTTTAAAAGGCCTTCTGATGCTCACTGTTCCAGAGCGAAGCTGCCCATCAGAGACCCCTCCTGCCTCTGGGCTTCAAAGGACACCTCTCCCCCCAACTCGTGGACCAGGAGACTCGGCTTGGCTTTGGGGAGCCTCCAGTGGCTTTGGTCAGGAAAGGGGATGCCACTGGTGCCCACCCCTCCTGGGCACGGCCATCCTCCGTCTTCACGCCACCACGCCTGGGGCAGGGACTCCTCTCCGTCTTCCCAGAGCCCACATCCTCACCCAGCTCTGCACCCGGCCCTGAGGTCTCCTTTGCTCACCAAGACATGATGTCCCCCTCCCCAGAAACGCGCCAGTCTGACTTCATCCATCACCAATCGACACGGCTCTCCAAACACCGACTCCTTAATCGTGAACTTGGGTCGCTCATCGTCAAGTTACTGGAGGGGACAGAAACGCAGAAGCATCCTGTGCTTGACCTTCCCCTGCCCCGGCCAGCAGCACGGACGTCCCCGTTCAGCTCGGTCCCCGATCCCAGGGCGTTGACACAGCTGTGATGACAGAGCCGGGGTTAGAGGACCAGAGTGGTGCCCCAGCCTCGCGGCTCAGAGCCACATGTGGTGGGGAGCCCATGGGTGGGACAAGGAGCCGCGGTTTTAATTTAATTTAAATCAATTCAAATTCAATCTAGAAAAACTGATCCTTGATCTGCTGTTGGAAAACCGAGGTGTCATTGGAACTCAGGTGTCTTGGCACGTGCATCTAATTTTCGAGTATAAAGCTTATGAAATCTAATTATAGGCCAAGGAATCTCCAGCAAAAATGCAGCGTCTGGATTGATGTGCCGGATTTCAAAGGCTTCGCGTGGGAGAGGGAACCGAGTAGCTCTCAGTGATTTTCACATCAGTTTTCTGCCGACGCGATCCCCTTGGACGTGCCGGGTTAAATAAAAGGAGCTGTCAAGACGGACTTCCCGGCTTCTCCTTCCGTCCTGCACAGGGTGACGTAACGGCCTGACGGGTCCTGTGCTGAGCTGGGACGGCGCCAGGTCGTCGGGGTGGACGGGAAGCCACTGCCAGACCTCAGCTCAGGGCGGGACAGGCTGAGCCAGGCTGCGGGGTGCTCCCACCCCAGGCTGGGCGGGGCCCCGTGGAGCCCCAGGATGCCCCTCCACTCCCTTGTCTCTCCCCTACTGTGCCAAGGTCCCACCGCTGCCCTGCCTTGCTGTTCTGTGTGACATCACATGTCAGAGATGACAGAGACAGGACATCAAGGCAGGTGGCAGCAGGTGGCAGCAGGTGGCAGCAGGTGGCAGGGTCCCTGACCATGAGACACAGGTACACACTCCCTGTGCTCCGGCCAGGCAGCCCCGGCTCTCCCAGGCAGGCTGCTTCTCCTGGAGGCCGGGTCTCCCCCACGTCCTCTCTGCCATGAGGCAGCCAGTCGTGGAGGTCACACTGTGGGGAGAGCACGCAGGACTTCCCTGGCCCCTGAGGGCAGCTTGTCTGGCAGGGGACAGTACTTCCATCCTGCCACTGGGCTGCAAAGGGACAGAGGACAGAGCCAGCCTGTCCTGATGCTGGAGCTTTGGGGGAAACCCACTGAGGATGAGTAACGCAGGTGACAAGTGGCATCAGCAGGTGACAAGTGCCTTTGAAGAAAATAAAGCAACACGAGGGCTGGGGGACCAAGAGGAGGCTGTGCACACACATGCACACTCACATGCACACTCACTGGGAGCACTGGGCCACGTTTCTGAGAAGCCGGCGTTGGGGAGGAGACAGGAAGAGGTGGCGGAGGTGGGGTGAAGACCCCTGGGCCCCCATCCCCTGGCCCTGCCTTCCAGGAAGGGCCCGGAGGCCGGCTGCGTTGGCACGAGGGGCCAAGGGGTGGGGGACAGCAGGTTGAAATCCTGCCCCGTGTGGGTGGGACCCGGGGTGGGGGAAGCCTGCTGGGCTCGCCTGTGCCCCAGGCTGAGCTGTGCCAGGGCCTGGCCGGCCCCTGGCTTCTCCAGCCCTCCAGGGCACGGCCCTCTGGCCCTTCCCTTCCCTCTGGTTCCTTAGCAGGGGCAACGGGACCCAGTGGAGCTGCGCCTGGGCCTGCACTTCATCTGAACCCAGGAGGACGTGGCTTTCCTCTTACTGCATAACTGGGCCCACGGGGGACCTCATCCTGCCGGCGCTGTCACGTGGCAACAAGGGCTGCGCCGTGACCCGTCAACACTTACAGGGAAGGGACGTCCCTGGAGTGGTGGGTTTTATAAGGACGTCGGCTTTCAATAGCAGCTTCTGCCGCGCTCTGCGCACATTTCAGCGGAGCGCACTTGTAAAGCTGGTGGCCTCTCACGAGCCGAGCCGGGGCTCGCGGCGCTGTTGAACTTGAAGGTGAAGTACACGTTCTTCTTTCACCAAAAGACACAGGTTCCCACGGGAACTGGAGGCAGGCTGCTGTCACACGCACGCTACTCAGCTTACATTTTCAAAAAGAATCACACATGCAACTTGTCCTGTCAGGACCAAGAGCTGCTTTAATAATAAGTGGGAAAGAGCTCTCCTTCCCACGGGGACTGGGCTGGGGGGACTCCAGCAAAACGGAGGCTTGGGAGTATTTCCAGTGCTAAAAAACAGTGCAAGCTGCTTAGAACTCTCAAATGTGCTCCTGAAGTGCCTAAAAACGGAAATGTCTTAGCCTCTTCAGACGTCTCCAAACACAGGGGTCAGCATGGGACAGCATCCAGTGAGTCTTCAGGAAAGCGGAGGGACAGCTCTGTGGAAGTGTTGGGAGGGACAGGAAACAGACCTGGCCTCGGGTGGAGGTATTGCCATACCTTTGTCCCACATGCACCCACGTGCCTGTGTACGGGGCACTTCATCTTTGAAGGCCACTAAAGTCCAGCTCTGAAACCGACCCACGTGGACCCAGACACGCTGCAACCCAAAGGGTTCCAGGGGTTTCCAGAACCAGGTATTTCAATCTCATCCCACTCCCTAAAGTACTATCTGCTTTAAAATTTCAATTGCAGCCAGGTGTGGTGGCCACGCCTATAATCCCAGCAGCTCGGGAGGCTGAGGCTGGAGGATCCTGAGTCCAGAGCCAGCCTCAGCAAAAGCGAGGTGCTAAGCAACTCAGTGAGACCCTGTCTCTAAGTAAACTACAAGATAGGGCTGGGGCTGGGGTTCATTGATCAAGTGCCCCTGGGTTCAATCCCTGGTATCCCCACACACAAAAAAATTCAATTGGAGATGAAGAAATCCATGTGAAAGTTTTGGATACAGAGCTTTATTTCATCCTGAGCTCCCCTTCTAAGTGTGTAACTGCACGTAAGTCCACAGTGAAGGTTTCCTGCTCGTAGCGTAGAGCGTGAACATCACACGCACATAAGTGGGCAGTAGGGATGGACACCCACAACTGGTGATGTGGTGAGTGACAGAAAAAAAGGCGTGGGCCCTCTGTCCAGACAGCCTATGCTGGACACTGGTGTGGGCCCTGTGTTTCTGGCCCTGGGGAGGATGCCCACTCGTAGGGAACCCAGGACTCTAAAGAGCTGCACGCTCCTTGGGTTTGCAGTGCCCAGCATGTCAGGGAGGACGCTCTGAGTGACTCTAGCAGTTGCCCCAGACACGCCTGATGGGCAGTCCTGGGCCAGGTTGGATTCTCCAGGCCTCTTTGGATATAGGACTCTGGCCTCTGGGTCACCTGCAGAGGGCCACCTCAGGCCAGGCCAGGGTCTCAGCTAGATCCCGGCTGGCCCTTGGTACACACCCAGCTCCCCTCTTCTGTGGCCTTGGGAAAACCACGTGACCTTGCTCCTCTGAACGACTCCCAGCAGCACTCCTCTGACTATCAGAGGGAGGTGAAATCCCAGGCGGGGAGGGCGGCCCTGAGCACAGCCGTGTGGGACTCCCCTTCCCTCCAGGAAAACCCCGCATGGGATCAAAAGACCCTTCGGGAGCCCCTGCCCCTGCCTGGCTATTCCCCCCCATCCCACGTTGTTGATCTCAGGGACCCTTGGGCTGGCCCCTGGCAGGACGGATGCCATTCCATGCCAGGGGCAGGGGAAGGTGAAGGAGGAGCCCTGTTTGATAATGTCCATCCCTGGAGAGTGCTGTCCTGCCCTGCAGGGGTCACTCTGGCAGGGAAGACAAACTGCACAGAGTTAACAGCAGTCCCGTGTGGTCACCACTGGGGCAGGGGGCAGCCCAGGACTGTGGTGGCCTGAGGTGAAGGGGAGTGGTGGGGAGGACCCTTCTCCACCTTCTCTGTGAGGTGCCTGAGGGTCACCAGAGGTTCCAGTCCAGGGCCTCCTGTGCATGGTACGCAGCGACTGGGGGGATGGCCAAGGGCCCTGAGGTCTGGCTCCAGGAGGTCGGGGAACAGGGGTGTCGGTGGTGGCCAAGACACGAGAACTGGGCTGCTATTGTTGCCCGTGAAGAGGGAAAGGGCGGAGGGGACAGGGCAACCACTGCCCGCTACAGGGGAGAGGTCTCTGGGACATGCTGTCCTGGGTCTGGCCTCTCTGGATCTCGGAACTGCACGTCCTGGAGGGGGAGCCCCGGGGCCTCCTGTGGACCCATCCTGGAAGGGGGACTCGGGACCACAGCCTCTGTTCCCCCAGACTCCATTGCCTGGAGCAGGGTCTGTGGAGCCGGTTCCTTCTGCCATCTGCCCACCCCACCCTGTGGGGAACCCACTCAGGGACAAAATGAACCCAAACTAACATAGCCTGCTCTCAGGGAGCCGGCAGGCTGCAGAGGGGCAGAGAGAGCACGTGTCAGCCCAGGTGATCTGGAGGTCACCGGGAGGCCAGGCCTGAGGAAGCCGTTCCAGAGGACAGCTGGGGCGTGCAGAGGGAGCTGGGAGTGGGGAGGGTGGACAGGCTGCCCAGGCAGGTGGGGCTTGGGCTCCTGCTGAGAGCCCTGGGGGTTTCGTAGCCCAGGAGTGACATGAATCAGATCTGCAGCTGAACAAGGAAAATGCAGCCCGCCGCGTCCTTCCCGCAGGGCCTGCAGGCCCCTGGGTTGAGCAGGCAGCACGGAGCAGCCCCCACACCCTCCTCCGCTGAACGGTGCTGGCAGGGGTCAGGGTGCCCCAGAGGTCGGCCTGCTGCGCTGGCTGAGGGGTGATTTGTCCCTTCTCTTCCTCACTTAGCACCAGGATGCCTTCAGCCCCGAGGCTCTGCAGCCGCCTGTGTGGGCCCCTGTGCTGCCTGGACCCGCCTGTGTCCTGGGCCCCTCCCTCTGCACCCAGCCCCTCCCTCCTGCAGCTCCCCTTCACGGGCTCCTCTGGCCGCCTCTTCTCCTCCACTGTCACCTCCTCCAGGGAGCCTTCTTCTCGTTCAGAATCACCCGAGGGCCCTGGGTCTCTGCCCACCTACCTCTCCTGGAACTGCCTCCTCTCGGAGGTGGCAGGAGCACTGGCCGCAGCCTGTCCTCAACACACCGGGAAACTCCACAGCACCCCAGCCGCTGGGACTGGCCACAGCCACAGATCAGGCCTTGACCAGAAGCACGGTCCCGTGGGGTGGCTGAGTCTCCAGGGAGCCCAGACCTGAGTGGTGTGTTCTGAGCCAAGGGGAGCAGCCCTGGGAGGGCCTGCAGCCCTGGGGATATTGGGAACAGCCCACAGCACCTGGTTCCAGCTCCTGCCTGGCCCTGTGGCAGCCACGAGCCAGATCATGTAGAGCCACAAGCCAGCAGGGTCCCCTCCACTGCCACTGCCAGGAGCAGCGCTCAGCCAGGTGTCCAGACTGCAGGCCGAGGCAGCTCAGGGAGCCCTGGTCAATGCTCAGGATTGCAGGGACACGGGTGCTCAGCAGCCCTGGATTTTGAACCGACTTCCAGCTTGGGGGCATTCACCGTTCCAACACTGGACTCCGCCAAGGCAGGTCTGGGGCCATTACTGTGGTAAAGGAAAACCATCGTGTGGAAGAGAAGTGGGGAAGGTCTGCCTGCTGGGCCCGGTTCTAGCCTGCCCAGCGAGGACACAGCCACCTGTGAGCAGTGGGGCAACGAAGGACAAGCACGGTTCTCCCCTTCAATCTGTGGGTCTCTCTTTTTAAATGACCACTCTACTATGAGGACACACGCACACACACTTATTGTGTTGTTTGTACCTGATTAATCAGAGGACGTTTTCAGGGGATGTCATTTGTGTTTGTTTGGTCTAAAGCCACTGTGGAAAACTTGAAGACACTAAGGACTCAGAGAGTTGCAGAATGGGGGGCCTCGGGGGGCGGGGCGCTGCCCAGCACGCGGTCGTGGCTCCTAACACCACCCCCACAGGAGCCAGGGGCCCTGGACTGCAGGGAACAGGGCGGGGAGCCCGGAGCAGCCCAGGGAGTAAGGGGTGCCCACACCAGGGGCAAGCACGCCAGGCATCTGCCGGGTGACACAGGAGTCCCTGGAAAGAGCCCCCCAGTGGCAAGGCTGGCATTCTGAGCAATAAAACAAAGTGTTATTGGACCATAGCGGAAAGTAAGAAGTGAATATTCACGAGCCCATCCCCGTGGAAATGAGTGACTGAACGAGTAAACCAGCCGGGAGGGCCGTCCTTTACCAAGGGGGCAGCATGGCCCCGTGAGCATGCGCTGGGCACAGCAATGTCCTTCCAAAGGGGACAGAGTGGGAAGGGGGGGAACAGAAGAACTGAGGGGAGAAGCCCCAGGGACGCAGCCCAGCTGTCAGTCAAGGTCAGCGTCACCAGCCTGAGTCCCAGTGACATGACGTGACCAGAGCAGCCACTCGCCCGGCCGTCCTCCTCCCAGGCGCCCGCCTGGGCCCGTCCATCAGGAGAAGCGCATGGACAAACCCTAATGGAGTGAAGCCCTGAAAACCACCTCTCCAGTATTAAAATGTCACCGTCACAGCCTGGAGCTGCGGCAGAACCAGGCGCCTGAGCACAGGGAGGGGCCGGGGCCCTGGGTGGGACAGCCTGAGGGACATGGGGTCTGGATGAGGTGTGGGCCTGGCTCGACCCAGGGCGCCCGCGCGGCTGCCGATGCGAGGCTCTGACGACTCGGAAACCAGGTGCAGAGCTGGTGGTCCTTCTCCCTGTCACCGCGTTTCATCCCTGACCCCAAAACTGAGAGTCAGCTAGGAACGCCTCAACGGGCTCCCCGAGGCGCGTAGGCCCTGGGATGGCTCCTGCCAACAGGTGTGGGGCAGCAGGTGCCGCTGGGATCTTAGATGGGATCTCACAGGCGGGTGGAGGCCTCCTGCCAGCTGCAGGCGCCTGGGCGCCCCAGTGGGAGGTGACCCTGAGTGCGTCCAGATGAGATCTGGGGACTCCCACAGCAGCGGGAGCCACTCCAACCCCACCATCTTGTGGCCTCCTGGCCCAGTTTCCCCCACAGGAAAGTGCCACCAAAGGGAAGAGCCACACAGCACGGGGAGGCCACCACCGCACCTCCTACCCCACTGCCACCATCACCACCCTTGCCTTTGCTCCGACCATGGGGTCACGCCACCCTCACCACCATCATCCTCATATCCTCAGTGTCACTGTCTCATTGTCCCCAGTACGTCACTACTGTCACCTCCCTGCCACCCCAAGCACGCACCACCCTGGCCACCATCTCGTCACTGCTAGGCCACCCTGGCCACCATCTCGTCATCCCAGGCCGTCCCCTCCCCGGCCTCCTCCTCGTCCCACCACCATCTCGCCAACATGGTCGTCTTCCCTCCCCCTCCTCATTCTCACACCTTCGCTCCTCCCCTCCTTCCCATGACGAGGACAATGACAAGGACAGGACTCCCCCTTCTCTGCGAGCCCAGGAAGAGGGGGAGTCCCTGTCTCGGGCGCCCAGGGAGCCCTCCACAGCAGCGACTCTCAGGGACTCGTCATTCATGTTTGAAGTCGTGTCTCCTGGATCCTCATTCAGGGGAAGCGAGCGCCCAGGCTGGGAGCCTCAGGCGGCCCCTCCTGGGAGCTGCAGGGCCTTCCTGGCAGTGCCCCCGTCATTGCAGCTCCTGGGGGAAGCCCCAGGCCTTCCAGAGGGAGCTCCGCGACCCAGGGCAGGAGAGCTGAGCTCCCGGTGCCTCCGAGAGGCCCGTGACTGCCAGGAGTGGCAGCGTGTCCCATACTTAGGGCACTAGGGCCCTGTGGGGGCCTTCCCTTAGGAGGACCTCATGCACCCGCGGCATGGGAACAGGGGGCTGAGGTGGGTTGCAGCTGGTTCCAGCACCTGCTCTGAGCCAGCTTGCTGCCCCTGGGCTCAGCTGGCCTCCACCCCTCAGGCCGGCCTCTTTCCATGGGAGCAGGAACGTGGCTTCCTGTCCAGAGGCCAACAGCAGCGCCCAAACCCGCCATCAAAGTCCTATCCTCTGCCTCCACAGACAGCCACCTCATGGGGAGGGAGAGTCCTTACAGGGGTGGTCCAGCTAAAATGGTCGTTGGGGTGGCCCTATCCTGACGGCTCTGCTGTCCTCGTAGAAAATGATTTTTGACCTGGACACGCACACAGGAGAAAGCCGTGGGCAGAGGGAGGCCAGCCTACCGCAGGGACTGCAGGGAGGCCAGCAGTCCACCAGGGGCTGGCGGAGGAGGAGGGAGCGTGGCCCTGAAGGAGGCACCTCCACCTGCATCCCCCCATGGGCCAATGGCCAGCTCCGTAGCTGCACGGCCCCCACCAGAGCCACCGGGTTCTGAGAGGCTGGGAGAGGCCACACCAGCCCCCCGCCTGGGCGCAAGCCACCATCTCACACCGTTTCTCTGGCTTCTATGTCAGGGCAGACACCCGGTGTGGGAAAAGCAAAGAGCATGTTATCAAATAAATTAATCTGACATTTTACGTTTTATAAAGTAATTCTAACAAGTACCATTTCCCTGGAATTGGGTTGTTTACATTTTAGCTGAATTGTTCCCACGTAGGTTGCTTAGTGATAGTCAGAAGTAACAGCCTCTGCGTTCACACTGCTCTGGCTTCTGGGACGGTAAGTGCACCAGAGGACACCAGGACCCTCTGCCGTGTGATGAGGGGAAGGAACGCACTCTGCAAACCTGCAGGACTGAGCCCCCTGGACTGGGCAGGGCGGGCAGCAAGTGCCGTGTGGGTGGGGCAGGTGAGCAGAGGCAGAGGACGCCTGGCCCAGGCAGGTGCTCCCAGGAGGGTCGGTGGTCAGACTGCCCTCTCCACATGGGGCTCTGAGACCTCTTCTCTCATTCGTCCATGATGACCACTTAGTGGGAGAGGGGAAGGGGCCAGGTTGCAGACAAGACCCCGAAGCCGCCTGCTTGGAAGGAGAATGGTGGGAAGTTGTAACAGTGGGGACCGGCTGCAGAACAGACCTGCCCAGGAAAGTCTCTCTCTCCCCCAACATCAGCTTATTTCCAGGAGACGAGAAACGAAGGACGTCATTTCTAGGAGCTGCCATGGATGGCCGGGCTACTGTGTCACCAGGCCTGGGAGCAGTTTGCAGCCTCTCTGAATAGAGCAAGAGAGGGTCTCTGAGCATCTGTCCACCCGAGCATCTCCCCTCCCAGACCCCATGCCAACACCGAGGGCACGTCCACCACAGCATTGTCCTTCTGGACCAGGGTCAGGCGACTCCTCCCATCCTAGCATGGATTTTTTTTTTTTTTTTTGCATCAGGGATTAAACCCAGGGGTGCTTAACTACTGAGCCACAACCCCAGCCCGTTTGTATTTTGAGATAGGGTCTTGCTACACTGCTCAGGACCTTGCTAAGTTGCTGAGGCAGGCCTTGAACTTGTGATCCTCCTGCCTCGGCTTCCTGAGCACTGGGAGGACAGGCCTGTGCCACTGGGCCTGGCCCAGCATGGATTTTTATATGGCTGGGAAAGTCTCTGGTGTTGTTAAAGCAGTGTGCACTGGTTAGATAGTGTCCACCCTGTGTCCATGTCTACCAACCTTAGAATGTGACTTTATCTGGGAACAGGGTCTTTGCAGGTGTGGCTGGTGAAGAGGAGATCGTCTAGGGCCTAAGTCCAATGACTGAGTCCTTCTAAGAAGAGCACATTTGGGCACAAGCACACACAAAGAAGGCCACGTGAAGATGGAGGCAGAGATGGGGGGTTGCGGCCCGAGTCCCAAGGAGCTATGGCGAGCCAGCAGGGAGCTTCAGGGGGGGAGGCAGTGAGGGTCTTCCCAGGGACCCCCGGAGTTTAGCCTCTGGCTTCCAGGGCTGGATTTCTGACATTTCAAGTCACCTGGTTTTCAGTTCTTTGTTATAGCCACCACAGGACACTGAGGCAGGCTAAATAGTAAAACAATACAAAACAAACAAAATTAAACAAAAATGAAGTAGAATTCACAACAGAGACAGCAGGTGGCCCAGCAAGCCTAGAGTATTAACTATCTGACCCTTTACAAAAATTTGGTGACCCCTGCTTTTGAGGAAAACCTAAACTCACTATCGGTGACAATCTTACGAAGTCACTGCCCAGGCCCACTCCAGCCCATTCTTCCTCCTGGCCTGCACAGCCGCTACCCCAGCCATGCTCTGCCTCTATTCTGGCCATTAATTTCCTGGGCCCCGGGGCCTTTGCATATATCGTCAGTCTCAGACTCTCCCAGCCAACCCTGTCTCATGACTTCCGCAGATCAGGCCAGGT
This sequence comes from Marmota marmota marmota, assembly GCF_001458135.2. Classification (NCBI taxonomy): domain Eukaryota; kingdom Metazoa; phylum Chordata; class Mammalia; order Rodentia; family Sciuridae; genus Marmota; species Marmota marmota. Next base: position 3,820,043 of record NW_026000108.1, read on the forward strand.
ACTTTCTTGGGCTGTTTCAGAGCACTGACCCCTTTTTACCCTAACACTATTACAGGGGTAACTAAGTACAATTACAAGTCTGTGGTGATTAATTGAAAGCAACTGATAATTGTGCCACCAGCACCTCCTCAGACCAACTAAGTCCTCTAGAAACTCGCTGACCTGGACTTCATGCCCCCCCTCTGCAGGGGGTCCTCAGAACTCCTGGCCTGAAGTTTGTCCTGGACTGACACAGAGCCCTTGTTCCAGGCACTGGAGGCCCCGTGACGGAACAACTATCAGGCAGCTGTGAATAGAGTCCCGAGGCCCCAGGCTGGCCAGTCCCCCACTGCACAGGGCCCTGGAGACCCAGGAGGGGAGGACACCAGCTGCTGGCCGTGATTGGCCGAGGCTTTGGGCAGGAGGTGACATTCAAAGGCGCAGCACTACAGGGTCTGGGCCACCCACACCACCACCCATGACCCGTGGACCCCCACCCCGAGTCAGCAGCCACTCCTGGAGGCCACCAGCAGAAGGCTCCACTCCCAAGTGCTGGGCAGGCTCCCGGTGGCCAGCTCCAGGCTGGCCCCAACCACAAGCCCCTGCCGATGGCGAAGTGTGGTCTCAGATTATGATGGCAACAGCCTCAGGAAACAGTCCGCAGAGGATCCACAGCCAACGAGTGAGGAGTCAGGATCCTGGCCCTCTGCAGAGGCTGGGGAAGAGCCAGGAACCGTAACACCAGGGGCTGAGCTGAGCGGCCCTGGCACCCGGCTTGCCGTCGGTACTGTCCTCTGAACTTGGCTGAGCTGGGGTGGGGCGGGAAGAGCCCTCGACTCCCGTGTGCACGCTGTTACGGTCCCGGGGACCAGATGTGCCCCCTCTCCTCGGCTCTTCCTGAGAGCTCACAGGAGGGGCACTGAGTGCCACCTCCCCCTTGAAGGGACAGCCGAGGTCAACCACCCCGGCCACCAGGAAGACAGTTCCTCTGTGCCTTCTTCCCACCTGCCAGCTGCCTCGGGCTGCAGAGCGCAGACATGGCCTCCAGTGCAGATCCCTGCCTCCGCCTCCCCTGCCCACGGCTCACAGGACCCCAGTAAATAAAGACCACAGGCCTGGGACAGCCACCATGCAGGATGAGCAGGAGAATAAGCAGATCCATGAAGGTGACCACAGCCGTCGCAGTGGGCTGGCCACCAGCACTGTCCTGCGCACCTGAGCCATGAAGACACCTGTTCAGATCATCGTCTCTCCAGGACTCCAGCCATGGCCCCCACAGCAGCCCTGCCCTGGGTTCAGCTGGGTGTCCCCGACACATGCCTAAAGACAGCACAGGTTGACCCTCCTGCTGCCCAACCAGATGGCAGGGCATGAAGTCTTAGTGTCACAGCTACCCCCACCCTGCAACATGGCTGCCAGTCACGCCTGGCCAGCGGGCACGAGGACAGAGGTGGACACTCTGGGGTGGAGCAGGCACATGCACAGGGGCGGTGCCATTCTTCCACTGTCTCATAGGAGGGGAGGCTGTGGCTCAGAGAGGGAGGGGACTAGCCCAGACCTCACAGCGGGTAGGTGGCCTCACAGGGCTGAACCCAGCCCCTTCAGCTCCATACCCTGTAGCTGTCCTCTCCCTCCCCTGCACTAGGGGTGCAGGGCAGGCAGCTGGAGGGCCCTGATCCCCCCACCCAGGTACGTGGTGGCACCATTCCCGGGAGCCTCCCAGGTCCCTCTGCTGGGCCTCAGCCTGCCCAGGGACGCCCACCCCACCTGCTCCCTGGAGGCCCACAGGAGTTCTTAGGGGGGCACTGGCACACCTTCCATCTCCCCTTGTCATGCCACGTCACAGTCAGTCCCCTACAGTGGTGCAGAGTGGTGTCCACCAGCCCTCGGCAGTGGGGACCACAGAGCTGAGCCAGGCCTAGCCTGCCACTGGGTCAGCCAGGCTGGTGGGCTCTGTGTGGCACTCCTGGGGGCCGCAGAGGCCTGAACAGGACCATGCAGGAAGCCAGGGCACTGCTTGGGCACAGAGACCAGGCCCCCTTGTAGGAGGGCACAGAGATGAGCTCCAAGCACAAAGCAGATGTAGCAGGAGGTGGCAGAGGGCCCTACGGGGACAGCTCCAGGCCTCAGTTACCAGGAGGGGACAGGGCGCGGAGGAAGCAGAGGCGGACAGTGCAGAGGGGCAGGAGCGCCGAAGCCTATCTGGGGGGTCAGAGGCCAGGCAGGGAGGGCAGAGGGAAGAGGAGACCGGGGGTCGGGCCATTTGGAGGGCCTGGGAAGGTGGGCCAAGGACCTCAGGGGACAGCTCCAGGGACAAAGCCAGAGGCCCAGGACGAGAGGCCCAGGCAAGGCGCGCGGCTGGCACAGGGCGTGTGGGCAGGTGTCGGCCAAAGCATCCTGGGCCAGACCAAAGTCTGCTGGGGGCACCATGTGTCCCTACTCACCCACAGCGCTGGTGGCGAGTGCAGGGCTTGGGTGCCCACGTGCCAGCACGGGCCTGGCACCTCACGTTGGCTTGGGCAGCAGGATCCCTTCTCTGTCTCCACTGGTTATTAATCTGTCTGCTTAAGCATTGTGGTGGGGACAGTGATCTGGCTTGCTGGGCCCTTGCAGCCCGTGAAGAACAGGGTCATCTGAAGTCTTCTCTCACTCTCATGTCACTGGATCTCAAATAGCCAGAAGCCAGGGGGGACACCAGCCTCGATTCGCAGATGAAGCAATCAAGGCTCAGATGTGAGAAGTCGTTTGTTCCCTTCCCCGAGCCGATGGAGCCAAGATCACCGTGACAGAGGGACGAGGCAAAGGGGAGGCACTTTCCAAGTTTGACTAATTGAGCAAAGAGATCCAAGTGCCCTCTCCCTGCCCCCACGGGGAGCATTTGCAACGTGACAACAATCTCCTTGTGCTTTCCTACATTCTTGTCTCCCCATGGAGCAGAGAGCCCCTCAGTGGTGCCACTGGTGCGTGTGAAGTGAAGGGGTGCTTGCAAGGACAGAAGGACAGGTGGGGGGGATGGACGCAAGGATGGATGGATAGATGGAGATGATGAAAGGAACAATGAATGGGTAGACAGAGACCGATGGATAGCAGATGAACGATGGGTGGATAGATGGGTGTCAGAACGGACAGGTGAATAGGTGGATGGGTGAGTGGACGGATGGACGGACGTAAGCATGGAGAGATGAATGGCAGGACGGACAGATGGTGGATGGGTGCAAAAACGGGTGCGTGGATGGGTGGGTGGGGGATGTATAGTGAGCTCTGGGACTAGTGGTAAGTGTGCCAGGTGGAGAGGTCCTCAAAGGCACCGCTGAGCCGGTTCTGCTCTGGGGGGCTCCTCCTTGCGTTAGCTGGCATGGGGCACCCTGATCCTCTCCTCTGGGCCCTACGGGCTCTGATCCCTAGGTGGGAGCTGTGGCTGGAGGTGTCCCTGGAAAGGTCCCCACTAGGAAGGGCCGTTGGAACTCTGCCTGCTCTAAGTCATATGCAGGCAATTTTGGAGGAACTGCACCTAACCACTTCTTGGGAAAGTGGTCATTAAAGAGAGACATTTTAATAGTGACACACTCACACAGCCCGGGGTTCTGGAATGGTCCGTCTCATGCAATTAGCATCACTCTCACACAGAGGGAGTGCTTACCCTGAAGGGGGCTTTGGAGGTCATTTCAGAACTGAACCCCAGTTTCCAGAGAGAGGCCCGAGCAAGGCCCCGGGCCAGACCATAGCGCTCCCACCCCCGTGAGAGTGGCCAAGTGCCAGGCCCTCTGAGCCCCTGAGCCAGGGCACACTCCAGGCCTGAGCCCCAGCCTTGGGCCCACAGGCCCCAGCCCCAGCCCGGGCACTCTGCCTGAACAGCTGGAGGGGATGCCCTGTGCACCGCTCTACCTGGAGCCACCGGGCTCCTGGGTGGGTCCTGTGTGTGGTGGCCCTTCCATTTTCCCTGATGTGGCTGGCTTTCAAGGGATGGGTCCATGCAGCATTTTTCCTAGGGAAACATCCTCCCTCTGGGCTTCTGGGCTTACTGCCAATCAAAGCAGTATTCAGATTTTCTAGCAAGCATCCTGTGCCTTTGCAGGATCAAAGGTGTGCTGAACAGAGAACCCCTTCATCTTTACCTTCACGGATTCCAAACATCCAGCCTCAACGTGGTCAAAAGTGGTTGCTGGATTTGTTGGGGGTACTGGATGCCTTAATGCTGGGTGTCCAGCCATAGAGCCACCTCGTGGGATAGTGTTCTTGGCTGGGAGGGCTGAGGGTGGTCAGTAAGGAGAAGACAGTGTGGAGTCGTGATCAGGGCTGTCCCTTAGAAGGTCAAGGTCATGGACTCAGTGTCTCCTCCGTGGCGGTCAGTGAGACTGTCTGACGTCCATTACTGTGTTTCCTAGACACTCAGACTGGGCACGTGCTAGTTGCCTTGCGTGCTGGTCCCCTCCCACATGGCTCTTTATGTGCAAAATGATCAACACTCTGATTGAAGAACGAAAGATTATTGAAGTTTCAAAAAATATTCCTCCATGGGCACTTTTCCCATGACTAACATAAGGAATGAAGGGGTGGCCTTTGTCCCCCCCAGACCAGGAGAGGAGTTCACATGTCTCTGCTCCCCCCACACCTCCCCTTCCCAACCCACAGTTTAATGGATACATTCCAGATAGTCCCCACCCAGACAGGGTGCTCCTTCCTGTCCCTTCCAGGATGTGTCTGCCTTGCCCCCCCCCGCCGGGCTGATCGCTGTACTCCTCACCCTCTCACCTTCTCCCACTGGGGCCTCCCCCCTCTCTCTCTGGTAGGGTCCTCAAGGCATCTTCTTTTCAAGCCAGGCCCCTGGCATCTAATTGATGACGCTCTCCCCGCTGCAGGTGCCGTGTCCCACCCTACGAAGGACAGCTTAGCTGGGTATAAAATTCTCAGGCAGACCTCTCACACCTGCCTGTAGGCACTGGAATCCATTTTGACATTTCAAAGTCTGATCCTGGAAATGCAGTTGTGATGACCTGATTCTTACTCTTTGATACAGAACTTGTTTCTTTGAGGAAGATTTTTCCTAATAATTAAAGAAAACACCCAGAACCTGAGGATCAGCTTGGAGGGGCTTTACGTCATCACCCACCCTGAGGGCTATTCTGGTTCAGCAGCTCTGGGCTGTCCCCTAGGAGCACCTGGGGCCCACTGGCCTTCCCTGCTCGGCCTCTCCCTCCTCACTGTCCACTTGGCCTCGAGAGCCCCTTCCTCGGGGACGCTGCCTCACTGTCCTCCAGTCACTTTCTGCTCTCCCTGAGCGTCCCTCCTGAGTGTCCGGGCTTCCACAGTGGCTCTCAGTCCTGCCGTTGAGCTTTGCCCTGTCTTAGGATGGCTCTTCCCCCACTGTCCCCCTTCCTGGCTTTGCCTCCCTCTAGGGAGTGGCCATTCATCTCTGTCCGTTTTCCCAGCCCCCCATCCTTCACCTACACCACTAACCCCAGTGAGGCCCACACAGCAGGACACGGGCTGCTTCTGCTCCCTCCATGTCCATTTCTTGACCTTGAGGTGGTACAAATACTGCAATTTGGCGGGGGGTGGGGGGGAGGCAGGCAGGTGAAATTGACAAGCTGCCAGACAGTCTGTGGAGCAGGGACTGTGGGAGAGTCCCCCCACTTGTGCATCGTAGAGTGACCACGGTGCTATCCCAGCCTCCTGCAGGTGGGCAGGGCTGCTCTAACCAGTGGGCTTTCCACCTGGTGGACAGACTCGACTTCTAGCAAGGCCTCCGTCTTTGCTCCAGGGGCCTATCTGAGCTCGGATCCATGGTCGGTTTAGCAGGGCCTTGGGGCAGCTGGGGGCAGGGCCTCAGCCGTTTTATGTGAGAAATCAGGGCTTAGGCCGGGCTGGCCGTGTAGGTCTGGGTTTTAGGGCAGGGTTCTCCTCTTTGCCCCCAGGAGGCAGTGAGGCCTCCATGGGCACATTCACCTTCTAGCCACTACCAGGAAAGTAGCCAATGCTCAGGTTTGAAGGCCCAGGGATGCCACCACAGGGAGCCCGGAGACCACGGCCCCTCCTGCCCATCTCAACTCAGAGCACACATTTCCGTGTCAGAGGGGGAGACAGACATGTTTTATTGAAATTCAGCCGGACTTGGGAGGACATCGAATAGCTCATTTATATGGGACAGATAACTATTTAATTGCTCTCTAATTACGTGACAATTAGAATTCAGTTCGCAGCCATGTCCTCAGGTGTCTATTTATCACATGTGTGGAGCACCGTTGCGGCGCCTGCCACCATTAGGAGCGCCCAGGGTAGGGAGCGCCCACCACAGAGCGTAATCAGTGTCATTATTCTCTTACACCCGAGTGAAAACTCGGGGCCGTTATTTGTGTATCACAGTTTATTCATACACCTAATCACAGGCTCCTTTCACCAACTGCGCCCCAGCCCAGGAGGCACCCATTAGGTCTTTAAAATAACAGATGTCGTCTGCTGGGAAGGCCGGCTGGGGGCCGCCGTGGTCGCTGTGGACAGAGACGCCGGGGCTCCAGGGTTTGGGCGGATGTGGCCAACACAGAACCCACCCCTGACACCAGGCTCATGAGGGGAGCAGACTTGGCCCCCTGCAGTGGGCTCTCGGCTGCTCCATGGGCCTTGCTCAGGGCTGGGCCAAGGCCTCTCTGCCTGTCACAGCCCTGGGGCCGCCCCGACCAGCACACCCGACCAGCCCTGGGCTGTCTGTCTTCCTGAACTTCAAGTTTCTCTGTACAGGATCCTGGACTGGCCCCTAGGTCTCAGGGATACAAAGGAACCCCCCGCTGAGCCAGAGCAGGACCCCGTGAACACCTGCAGGGCCAGATCAGAAGGACGGGCCCCACTGAGCACCAGCCTGAGGGTCACACTGACAAAAGCGAGCCTTCACTGAGGCTTCATCAGGCTGGAGGGGGAGGACGTGCTGAGAGATACAGATGAGCACGTCACAGTCACTCACCCTTAGAACGTCAATCACATTTTAAAAAATAGCTCCAGCATGTTTTCCCATGGAAAGCAATAAGCAATCAATGCATTGGACAAACTTCTGGGAACAAAGGCCCTGTCTGGAGAAATCCTGACAGGAAAGGCCAGGGCCTCTCCCTGGTGGCCACTACATAGGTTGGTGCAATAAACAGAGGCCCAGCTGGAAATGAGATGGTTACACGAAAAGGCCCATGGGAGAAAGCACACCTGGGGTGGACAGGGGGAGACACAAGCCTCACAGGCAGCCCCACCCACGGCAGCCACAGCCCCCCGCTGATTCCTGGCTCTTAGCTGCCTGAGACTTACCGGTGGCTTGTGGCCTCCAGAACAGAATCATGTGACTGTGCTGAGTCAGGCCTCTTGGTGACTTGTTAGAGCAGCAACAGGAAACTAGCATCTACTCTGAGGGCTGGCTGTCACAGCAGGCTGCCATCCAGTGTCCTCTCCCTCTCTCCCCTCCAGCACAGGAGGCCATGAGCGACTGTGGCTCAGGTCTGTGGCATTGGAACCTGCATGAAGTTTCCCTCTTCCTACTGACTGTGCCTGGGACAGTCTGAAATGGGAAGATGACAGCAAGCTCCAGAGACATGGTTCCTTGCCTTGCTAATGAGTCACCTCGCTGACCTGGCCCCGTCAGGATAATGATCCCCCAAAACGCAGTGGGTCAGCACTCAGCCGCCCACCTGTCTTCAGTTGCATCATGAACTTAGTGACGGGCAGGAGGACCCACCCTGGACAGGTAGGTGGGTGGGTGATCTCCTGGAGTCAGCTGAGCCTCCCGGGAAAGGGGACTGAATAGCCACAGGGCTCCTCACCCACGGGCTCAGCGGTGGAGCTAGAGCTCAGGGAAGGACTCGGAGCCTCCTGTGTTTTCTGGATGAATGGCGGTTGGAGTAGCCTCTCCACTGAGGACAGAAGTAACTTTGGGGAACACTGTGGCCAGATGTGTCACCGTTGGGTTTCCATCTTTTGTCCCAGGAATACTAAGCCAGGAATATACCTGGAGGTAACGCCTTTAGAATGAAAATCACTGTCTTTTGCATGAAGAAGTGTAGTCCTACATTACTACAGATGAGGAAACAGGACATGGTTAACTGACCAGAGCAGACCCCACAGACAGGTGTCCAGCTGAAATAAACAGGCCGAGCGTAGGCCATCACACTTTAGGTTAGGTCCACTGATGGCTGCTGTAGTCAGAGTGTCCATGCACACCTTCATGTGGTCAAAATGAGGTGTCAGACTCAAGGCCAAGGGCTGGGCAGAGGCAAGGGCAGGAGAGCCATAGCTCCTTCCCTGGGTACTTCTCAGGTACAGAAGTCTGGGGACAGCAGACAGACACATGTGCAGGCTGCAGGCTACTCTGTGGGGTGGGAAAGAGCAGAAAGGCCCCGCAGTCGACCCTGAGCTGGTCTGGGGTTGGGGGAGGAAGGTGAGCCTAGGAAGGCCCCCTAAGAAAGCGGAATCTGGAAGACTGGAGGTGGGGTGGCAGGACCGCCAGGCCTGGCAGTGACCCAGGGTCAGCTGATGCCATGGGATATGTGGGTGAGGCCCCAAGGAGATCCGGATCCAAATTCCACTGGCCACCCCTGCCCCTTCCTGGCTGGACCTTGGGTTGGCCGCTGAGCAGCCAAGAGTCTCTTAACATGGTGGCCATGGTCAGCATCTTGGGGATGCCCCTGGGCCCTTGGGCAGCTCCCTGTCACTCCCAGGTCCTCCTCTCACTCTCTCCAGCCCCAACAGACACCTACTGGTAAAGAGCCACCCAGCTGAGTTTAGCACCTGGTTCACAGTAGGTCCCCACAGGTGGCACAGAGCATTGGGGGACGAGGACAGGGCTCCCTGAGGCCATGGGGGCCACCCAGGAGCTCCAGGTAGCTTTGTATTCTGGTCTTATTTTGGAGAGGATCAAATTTGGGACCATCTCCAGGAGACAGCAGCCCCCACCTTTGGCTAGCCCAGGAGAGCACCGCGCTGGGAACCCTGCTTCTGCCTCTCACGCCCTCTCTGACGATGACCTATGGCTAACAGGGAACCATTTTCCATGCGTTTCAAGGGGTTCACTCTTTGGAGACAAGAGCTCAGCACCCGGACAGGCCCGACAGAGTCACTTCCCCCCAGGCAGGTGAGGAACCTTGGCCCTGGAGGGGGATGGGCCTTGCTGATTGGAAGGAGCCCATTTAGCCCAGCTGCAGGTCCCCCCCCCCCACAGGGCTCCACTCTCTGGTTCGCCCCCCACCTGGCAGGGCTCCTGGCCTCCAGGAGATCAGACTTCAGAGGACCTGGCCCCTCCTCGAGGAGCAAGCCATGGGGGAGGCTAGGGGACAACAGGGGCGTCCCAGGGACCTGGCTTGGCTCTCAGAGATCAGGGTGCACTCGGAGCCTGCCCATCCCTGATCCCCTCCACACAGCAGGGTCCATGCCAGACCCCTGCCTCCTTTTTTGTGATGAGGCTAAGCAGAGGACTCGGGCTGGAGGGGAAAGAGGCCGAGGAGGCCTTTTAGGGCCAGGTGCCCTTGGGGAGCCCCGTCTGGAGATCAGGAGCAGCAGTGAACTCTATGGGCCTCAGGGTGTGGGGTGGGGGACTCAAGCGCCACCCAGGGCCCCTTGTTGAGGAAGCTGTCCCCTCCCTACCCCTGCTGCCCCTGCCTGCTTCTGGTCTAGGACAGTTTCCCAAAATGTGGCCTTTGAACTCTGAACCCCTCCTGAGGCCAAGGGGAGGGGAGCTACATCCCAGATGGCCCTGACCCTGCTGCTCAGAGAGAATGGCCAACCACTCGGAGGAGAGATGGCCGCCTCGGCACTCCTCAGTGGGGCCAACCAGGAGCCCTGGACACCCCACAAGCCCCCACCCATGAGACAGGCCTGCTCAGGGCTCCCCAGTGCACTGTTGTCCTGCGGAAGCCTGGGACCACCCTGCACCGTGCCTGGAGAGCGTCACCAAGTGTGGCCTCCATAGCTAGTGCAGCAGCTCTAGCTGCAGCCTGAGCACTACCGGGTGGCCAAACGCCAACTGCAGAATGGAAACCAGCGAGGCCTGCTCCCCTCCCAGACCAGAGAATGGCACCCACGCCAGCCCCGCCTGGGTCAGTGGAGCAGGCACCACAAGGGTGTGACCAGGGGCCCCTCCAAGTGGTTTCTGGTGTTGCGGACAGCCCAAGGTCCTGGGGTCTGTCCAGTGAGGCACTGCCTGTGCAAGGCTTCATGCAGGGTGCCCCGCAGGAACCCAGACACAGGCGCTGGGTGCCAGCCTGCAACAGCCCACGCCAGGTGTATGCACTTGTCTCCTCAATGCCTGAGTTCAATGTGCATCAAACTCATTTCCCGTTTACCAGGACTCGGCGGGTCCTCCAGGGGCTGGAGAGGATGGGTTGTTTCTCAGGCACACAGCCCAGGGTGCTGCCCAGACAGGTCCAGGGGAAGACACACAGGGGCAGTGTGGTCACTACTGCAGGTCACACACATGGGCTTGGGCTCTTAGAGTACCTCACAGTGGGGTTCCTGGCTCCCGTTGGCACTTGGTCTAGCCACCAGGGCCAGATGCTGCACTAGATCACACGTTGTCCCCTCTGATCCCCAGCACAACCTGACATGGGCAATGGAGTGAATCCCATTCCACACCCAGGACTCAGGCTCAGAGCCCCCCTTGGCTGTTCTCCCCCGTCCCTCAGGCCTTCCTGGTGGCTGGGCTCTGGACAGGGAAATGCCAATCGAACGCTTGGGAAGAAGGATCTCACAGCAGGACCTTCTGGCCACATGTGCACTGAGGCAGCCGAGGAGAATCAAGACCAGCCGCTGCTGAGGACGCTCCCACAGGCTCCCTGGAGAGGTCCTGGGCTCTCAAGGCCTCACTCAGGGTTGGGGTGACCCCAGGCTGCAGCTCCAGCCTGGACCTGGACCTGGGCTGCTCTGGGTGCCCTCCGAGTCAGAGCAGAGGGCCTGGGGCCGCAGGGACCACAGAGCCTGGGCTGCTCTGGCTGTTGGCGAGGAAGAAAAGGAAGACTGTGGGGTCAAGAGGTCAGCTGTTTTCCGGGACAGGAGCCCCCCCCACCAGAGAAGGGTGGGGCCACCGACCAGGGAGACGCGGTTGTTGGAGAACAGTTGGCCAATTCGCAGGATAGGGCAGGTCCAAGGGGAGAAGGGAGAGTGCAGGAGGGGAAGGGAAGTGATCCCCTAAACAGAGGCGGCAGGCGGAGCCGTCCTAACAGGTGGACACAAAAGAGCCCCAGAGGCCAGGGAGGCCAGGCGCCTGTTCCCCACAGTGAAGCCTGCGGCACAGGCAGACCTGGCGCAGGCTGAGGAACAGAGGAGGGGCCCGCGGAGCAGGGGACACCACGCCGTCTGAACGTGGGACAGCAGGGGCTCGCGGGCAGCTCCTGGCCTGTGCCTTTCCCTCAGGGAACGTGACACTTGGCAGCAGCTCCATCCCAGGCAGTGCCCTCACCCCCCTGTGCCTTGGTGGCTGCCCTGGGGCTGCAGTGGAATCGCACTCTCAGCCCAGGGCTGACGCACCAACTGCTAGCACTGTGGGAGGGGACGGCCAGGCCCCCGGGGTCCTGGGTCACTCCGTGACAACAGCACAGGCCCTGTCTGGGACGCCAAGGCCGAGAGCTCGGACAAGACTGCAGGTAAGACTGAAATAAAAGGGAATTCATTTCCTAAGACGGGTTGCAAAGTGGTCTCCTAAGAAGCTGTAAAGTGAGGCTCTGCCTGTAACTGCTGCTAAATGGACCCCTAATAGTCCTCGCATTTGCCTGCAGATCCTCGTCACCCAACAACACGGGAGGTGGGCGCGGATGGCACAGGCCCAGGCAGGCGCCCTGCAGGGAATGGCCCTTCTGGCAGGGGCGGGGATTACCTTTGGCCCCTTTTCTTATTCTCCCCACTCAGTAGAGGTTCTATCAGATGGGTCTGGGTCCCTGACCTTCACGCTTTCCAGAAGGTCATACTGTCCACCCAGCTTACCCCTATTTCCAGTCAGTCCTCAGCCTGCACCTGTGGGCTACAAACTGGACCCTGCTGCAGTCCAGCATGCGCCAGGCCCTCTACCGCGTCTGCCAAGGGGGTGGGGGCAGTGCGGAGAGGGAGATTGAAGACCCCGCTCGCCTTCTGCAGAGGAGGTGATCGAGGTGGGGTCAGAACAGTCAGATTCCCAGCGGCTGCTCTGCCCACAGGCGCCCAGATGTTGGAGCTGGGAGGAGTTTGGAGAACCGTCAGCTCCGACGGGGAAACTGAGGCCAGAGCAGACTCGAGTGGCACAGCTGGCACAGCTCTGCAGGCCACAGGCTGACCTGGCATGTGGTCAGGTCACTCTCAGTGGATGCCAGTTTCCAACCCCGTACCCTGGCCGGGCTGGGTGGCTCACATGGACGGAGGACGCCCCACTGGCTGCCTGTAACTTGGCTGCTGGGAAGCCCAGTGATCCCAGAGTGTGCCAAGGGTGCCCAGGTCTGGCAGACCTGGGTTCAAATCCTTACTCTAGACCAATCACAGTGCGTCAATAAATGCCTTTCTCTACCTGCCAGTTGGGTGATCAGGGGCAATGTCCCAGCTTCCTGAGCGTCCTCGTCCAGGCAACCCTGAGTCACACCCCACCACTGTGGCCCAGACCTGGCACACTAGAAACGGTCAACCAGTGCAGTGATGAAGGGCGTTTTAGTTTATGTTACACTGAAACTCCTGCAGGAAGGGCTTCTGCTGTCCTCTGCCCTCCACTGCCCCATGTCCCTGAGCTCTGGTGAATCCTGGGGACTGGGCACCACTGAGCTGCGGAGTCTCCACTGAGCTGCCCACAGGCTGCACCCCACCTTTGGATGTTTGCCTGGCCCAGTCCCCCGTGTCTTCCTCTACCTTAATGGTTTCAAATTCATTTTCCCCGTGATGTGACTGTGGTTTTTCTGCCTCTACATGCATTTAAAACCCCCACTCCCACCCCTGCAAGCCCCAGTTGCAGGCAGAATTCTGGGAGCACAGCCTCACAGCACCAAGCAGATGGAGTCCTCCCATTATCTGTGGAGTTATTTTCCAAGACCCTCAGTGGATGCCTGAGACCTCAGAAGTACCAAGCCCTATGCAAACTGTTTTTTCCATATGTACAACTCTATGGTAACCATTCAGCTGTAAAGCAAGCACTTTACAGCTTCTACTGGGCAAAGCTGAGCTGCCAGCATCCTGTGCTTTGGGGCCATAATTAATAAAATAAGGGTCATTTGAACACCAGCACTGCAGCACCATGACAGGCAATCTGATAACTGAGGCAACCACCAAGGGACTAACAGGCGGGTAGCATATACAGTGTGGACACATGCACTGCACCCCTCCAGCGCTGGCTGCGCCCCCTGCTGGACACAGGGCCTCATCAGATGCAGCCTTCCACCCCCAGCAAAGTCGCCAGGAGAAAAGTCCAGTCACCCTGGCTCTGAGGAGTGTCCAGTGACCTCTCAGGCACTGCTGGCCAGGAGGTCTTGTTTGCTTTAAAAAATGCATCCTGTGGCCATTTTCCTGTCCCCAAGTCACCTGCAGAAGGAGCCAGTCCTCCAGGGAGCCCTGCCCCCAGGCCGACGGTGGCCCATCAGCCCTGCTCACCGCGAGCACCGTCCCATTAACTTTCTGGCCACCTACCTTACAGGTCAGGGAACCAGCCGTGTCCCCAGGCTGCTCCACGCAGGAGCAGGTCTGTTACCTGGCTGGCCCCAGCCAGCCTCCCCGTGAGCCCTTCTCTAACCTCCGGCTCAGAGATTGTCTTGGTTCCCTCACTGCCACCATCGTCTCTGCCCTCCTCAGTTCCAAACATAGCACAGCCTGTGCGACTGGTCCTGAGCCACCGTCCCTTCCCAGGCACCCGTGGACCATCCCGGCTGGTGATCAGATGGCCAGTCTCCTCTTGTGGGGATGTGTGTGGACAGGACAGCAGCCCCAGCAGAGGTCACCAGGACCAGGGTGGCTGAACAGACAAGGACTGCAGGGAGCTCCCAGGATGGGGACGTGGCCCACTGCCGGCTGGAGTCTGGGGGTACGCAGCACGAGCCCCCAAAGGCCTTCCTTGGCCTCCCACTCAGATCGCAGCAGCCCCAGTTTGACAGCAGAGATGGACCCTGCCCCTTCCAGGTGCTCAGCTCTCCTGCAGGCAGAGGCCTCGGGGCCACTCTGGGCCTGGAAGAGCCCCCCTGAGGGGCAGACTCAGAGGCTGAGGTGAGGGGCCTCCCGACCCTGTGACTGCGCGAGACCCACCTCCCCACCTCAACTCACTGCCCTGGAAAATGGGATGGTAACACCTGCTTCCTTGGGTCCTTGTGGGTGGAGTATGAAGCCCCCAGGTGTCCAGGAAGGGGCCAGGGCCACTAACACCCCAGAGAGGCGCCCAGGGCAAGGCCCCGAGCCCTGCAGCGCCCTCCGTCCCACATCCCTGCTCCCTGTCAGGAAGCTTCATGGCAGCGCAGGCGGAGAGAGAGCTCAGGCAAGAGGGCTCTCCAGAGAGCAGGGTGTGTCCTGTAGAACCGCACTGCCACCACCTGGAGCCCGCAGCCACCTCTGCTGCTCTCTGACCTCCGTTAACCGCCCTCACCTGGGGCCTTCGGCCTCTACAGAACCCGCCCATTCCTCTGAGCCCCCTGTGTCTGCCTCCATGAGGCCCACAGAACACATGGTGCCCTTAGTGGCACCACCAGCCAGTCCACAAGACCCCTTCCTCGTTGGGACACGCCCTGAGCCCCCTCGAGCAGCCGTGGGAGCCCAGGTGCAGGCCTGATGCTGAGCACTTGTGGGGCTCCAGGTGTCTGGTCCTAGATTCTCTGGGCAGGTGGTGGGTTGCACCCCATTTCCTGATGAGGAAACTGAGGCACAGAAAGGTGAGCTGGGACTCGAACGCTGCTCTGTCCCAGGCCCCTCCCAGAACCTCGAGCCGCTGCTTTGGGTGGAGTCAGCATGCGGGTGCCGGGGGCTCCCCCGATCCCCAGTGGGCCAAGACGCAGCCACATGTTTGCAGAGGCTCTCCTCATGGAAGCCGGCGAGTAGATGACCTCTGAATGACAAGCGTCCCCCTCTGCCACCAGCCAGAGAGCAGAGCCAGGAAGCTCACCAACCAAACAGCGCTTAAAACTGAGATGAGACCACCTGGGCCCTGGACTCACAGCAACCCTTCAGAGCCACCAACACGCCTCCAGGACGCCCTGCCAAGCAGCCGACCTCAGCTACCAGCCTCCCCAGTGCCTCCTGGGTGCGCCTGCAGGGCGGGGGGAAGGTCAATGTGCCCAGACAGTCCTCCTGCAGTCTGGCCGGTGGCTGGATATTCTTGGCAAGGGATGAAGGCGGAACTGGGAAGGGCGACCAGCGAGGGCCAGGGGGCAGACAGCTCTCATTCTCCCCTGTCCAGAGGCAGGAGACACCAGTGGCACGGGCCTCCTGGGCTTCGGCCACAGGGCCAGCACGTACCTTTCTCTTGTTGGTGGGGCAAATGTAGAAGTTGTCAATGACGGTGGTAACGCCAGGCTGGAGGGTGAGCTTGGTGTAGGACGTCCCGAAATCCGAAGACCTGGGGGGACAGGGGACAGCCGTCAGCACCTACCCTCCAGGTGTGGCCTTTATCAACCCATAGCATATCCAGCTCCAGCCGCGTGCCAGCTCAGGTGGGAAGACACAGTGCTACCCTCCCGACCCTTGCAGGAGCAGGGTGTCCCCCACTGGGCTCCCTCGGGACAGAAGACTTGCTCTATCTGAATCCCAGGTCTGGAGCTGGGGTTAGAAATCCCAAAGCCCAGGCTGCCTCCTCCTCCTGGGGGTGCCTGAGATGCTCTGGCCCTTGTGGGTCTTCTACCTCTTCGATGCCTTGCAGAACCCTGACAGACGATGTCAGCATGTCCATCTCACAGATGACCAAAGGAGTCCAAGAGGGGACATTCTCTGCCTGACAGAGTCAGACACAAACCCACCTGATGCCGGCCGGGGTTCTGCTTGCTGCAGGGACCGTCTGCCACTGTCCGAGGCTCCACTGTGGCCCCCTGCCCATCTGTTTCCCTCTTGGGACCCTGAGCTCCTGCAGGAGCCCCCTCCGTCCCCACCCCACCTGGAGCCCAGGGCAGCTCTGCACTGTGGCTGGTGGCACAGCAAAGCCTTGGAGTCTTCTGCCAGGGGCAAGCCCTACCACCCCAGGGCTGCCCTCCTCAGCTATGGTGTGGACGGAGCAGGAGGAATGTCCCACAGAAGCCGCCAAGACCAGCTCCGATGTTGTTCAGGAGCCACCAAATGAAACTCATGGAATCAGTACTGTTGAAGCTCAAGGTCCCAGAGGCTCTGAAACCAGGGCCTCTCATGATCACCCTTGAAAGTAGGCTGGAATCGCACAACGTGCTGGGCATGTGGGTTGGGTGGGCTGGGCATGGCGGCTTGGGTGGGCTCCAGCTCCATCAGAGCTCCTGCCTCAGACCCCAGCCTGCCGGGGCCGACTCCACCCTGGCTACCTCACTGCCAGCAGTGCCTCTGGGCACCCGCAGCTGCAGAAGGCCAGCACCTCCCCTCCTGTCCCTGGGTCTCCCAGGAGCCTGCAGCCACTTTGGCATGAACCCCCCCCGCCGCCCCCTGCAGATGTTCAACTTCCTTCCCACAATGACTCTTGGCGTGTCTGCATGCACACATTCCCTCCCTCCTCAGGTGAAACCCAGGGTCCAGGAAGATGGGCCCTGTTTATTCCCTCTGGGCTTGGTGACCTGGTAGCCACATGTCCCAGAGGTTGTATCTTCCATAGGCCTCGGGGTCACAGGGTTGAGGAGCCCCCACTCTACCCCAGCCTTGTGGCTCCCAGGGTTTCCCAGTAGGGGAAATTCCTCAGGTCACTCGGGGTCTGGATGCCCATCTGGCCTCTGGCTGGTCCTGCCCTCCCCAGTGATGACCTGGCTGCAGAGAACAAAGACACACCCACCCATGGAGGTGCAGCTGGGAGCATTGACTCTCAAAACCTCAGAGAATTGATTTCCTTTGAAAAGAGGGAGCAAGAGGCCCATTAGCAGAAGATCGATCCAGAGACCCAGGAAATTCCAGGGCCCCTGCAGAAACAAATAGCTGTGTTTATGAGCTCGATGCAGCCGAGCCTCCTCTGGGCGTAGGCCCCTCCCGCTCCCAGCTTTCCCAGACAAGCCTATTGATTCTGCCCAGCCCCCCACCAGGACCACCACCTCAGCCCAGATCTGGCTGCCCAGGATCCAGCCTGCCTCCCCATGCCCAGGAGGGCCAGAGAAGTCTGCTCACAGCTGCTGCTCCAGGGCACCTTCCCGCTCAGCTCAGGCGGCCAGCGGCAGGTCACAGGCCCCACTGCCCTGGAACCTCCCTCCTGGTGGGGCAGAGGGGGGTGGGCAGATGCCAAATGGAGCGGCAGAACACAGCAGGCTGGGTGCTCTAGGCCTGGAAAGGGGTGGGGGCCTGCTGGGTGGGGCTGCGGGTCCTGTCCCAGAGACAGAGTGGCATTGAGCTGACTTTGGATAAGGTGACCTGAGGGCAGAGGCCTGAGGAGGAAGGGAGAGGCTGTGCGTGGCTGGGGACGGGCACATGTCCTGGGTCACCCACCTGGAACATGTCAACGTGCCCGCATTGAAGACAGGGCCTTGGAGGAAGCAATCAGGTTCAGAGGTGGCCAGAGTGGGCCAGAATGGGCCCTCAGTCCAACATGACCAGTGCCATAGAGGAAGAAAACCAAGACCAACAGAGATGCAAGGGCGAAGCCCACCAGAAGGAGCCAGCCCATGACCCCCCCCACCCCGCCTCAGGCTGCTGACTCAGCACCTTGAAAAAATCCCAGCTGTTGAAGCCACAGGTTTGTGGCACCGTGTCATGGCAGCCGCAGGGGATGAAGGCAGCATTCCAGAGACACAGACAGAGGCAGAGGTGGGAGGGGACAGCCACAGTGAGCCGTGGTGCTGACGTCCAGAAGGCCAGGAGATGCTAGGGCACGTGCAACTCTGGGGGCCCAGGCTGTCCTCAGCCCCCAGCAGAACCCACACCTGATCCATCCTGATCTCCCTGACCCCTCACGGGCGCCTCCACTTCCACCCCGCCTGTCCCCCTCCTGGGCAGGAGTGCACCCTGCAGGCCAGTTCCACCAGGAGAGGCCTCAGAGAGTCCTGTGGCCGCTGGAGCGACTCGGGACAAGGTGGATCTATCAACGTGCTGTTCTGGAGGTCACCAGTCTGAAACAGGCCCCGTGGAGGTCTACCGAGGCACTGGCACATACTAGAAGATCCAGGGGAAGACTTTCCATCCTCAGAGGTCTCCTGTGACCCTCAGCTCCAGGTCCCTGCCTCTGTCCTCAGAGCCTGCTTCTCCCTCCCTGCTCGACTACATATCGCCCACTTCCACATTCAGACTCTCCCTGGTCCCTCCTGTGATCGCACAGGGCGCACGTGAATGGTCTGGGATCCTCTCCCCTCCTCACCGTGCTAATTCCATCTGCAGAGTCCCCATTGCTCTCTATGAAAGGGAACATGTCACAGGTCCAGGAATGGGATGTGGAGGCCTCTGGGAGGGGAGGGCTTCCTCCTGGGAATGAGGAAAGTGCGGGAGCCGTCCGCCACGTGTGGCAGCCCAGGGTTGGGGGACACTAAGAGGGATGACAGGGCCTGAGGCTGAAGGGCTGGGCAAGGGAGGGGCCGGAGTTGTCCCCAGGGCCACCAAGAGGGCTGGTCCACAGTACAGCACCACGGGTCCTGTGGCATCCCCAGCTCTCAGAACATGGAGTTTATCCAGACTGGAGCACGCAGCCAGGTACACACTGATTTCAAGACTTGGTATTAAAAGAAGAACGTTCACTATGATTGTTACATGGATTATGTATTGCCATGATAATATGCTGATTTACACAGTCAATGAAACGCCGCTGCCCCAGCTCCACACCCTCAGCCTCCCTGCCGCCCAGTGCCCACGACAGAGGACCCGCATGGCTTGTGATCCACACGGGCCACACCGCATGCCCGGCCGTACCCTTGGTGTTGTGCAAACGTGTCAGGACAGGCTACAGAACCCCGCAGGGCAGTGTGCCTGCGCTCAGGAGGTGCCCTGCCCGGTTGGTATGACTTGCTGGACAAGGTGCTGGGCTAGGCTGGGGGAGGAGAGGGAGGGACCTGGGGACCTGGAGGATGGTGATGCTGCTCAGCAGGTGCCACCAGGGAGAAGGTGACGGGATGGGTTGGAGCCAAGTGCTGGCATCCAGAGGCCCGAGGCAGAGCCAGCCTCCAACACAGAGCCAAGGTGAGAGCAGCCACCAGCTTGTGCCCACCTCCCGGGCCCTGCTCTGCCCCTCTCCCATGGCACGGAGGACCTGGGCTGGTCCTGTTCCCACTGCCCCAGGGGCCTGGGCTGCCCACACAGATGTGGAACACTGGGGGTTGGGACCAGGAGTCTCTGAGGTCCCCACCAATGTAAAAGGCCATGACCACTGTCCTTAATTTGCAGGCCCCACAAGGGCTCCGGCCACCTGACCCAGCCCTCAGAATCCCTAGCAAAAGCTCCAGGGTGTCCAGTTCCTCCTGAGGCTGGCCACTGAGAGCCTGGCCGCAGGGTGTTCTCCTGGGGCAACTCGAGGGTTTCCGTCACCTCCTTATTTCCTCCGCCACCTGCTTCTCAAGCGAATAGATAGTCAGCAGGGACGACACCTGTATGAGGAAGAGTCGCTCCACAGCACCCGCCGGAAAGCGAGCGGCAGCGGGCGTGGCCTCTGCGCTCCCTGCAGGGCCTGGAGGAGGCCCGGCAATCGCCTGCTTTGGGGGACGAGCCCTGCGGGTCAGGGTGCTGGGGACACAGCTGGGTCCTGAGGGTGGATGGCTTGTCCCTCCCAGGAGCACATTAGCTCTAGGGCAGCAGCCTTCAGGAAGCCCTTGTCCCCGGGATTGGGACCCCGAGGCGGTGGTGATGGGGGGCAGACGCGGTTCCCTCGGGTGCTCCAGGGGCAGGTGGTGGCACAGAGGCTGAGAGAGGCAGGCGGTGATCAGAAGAGGAGATTGGACAGTGCCCAGCGTCATGTCCTCCAGGAGAGGAGGATGGCTGGTGCTGCTCATGTGACCATGACCTCAAACTGCAAAGCTCCTTCTTCAGAGAACATTAAAGAACAAAACCAAAACCCAGTCAAACAAAACCCCTTGACTGTCCCCGGGTGTGGGTTTCGAGGCTAAGTCAGCGCAGGGCCAGCCTGCGAGGGACCTCCCCAGGAAAGGGCACGGAGCCCGGGGCGCACGGAGCCCGGGCAGCAGCCTAGGTCCCCGAGGCCGCCACACAGTAGCACACGGGGCTTCCAGCTACAGAGACGTTCCCTCCCAGCTCTGGGGGCAGCAGTCTGAGCCCAGGTGCCTGAGGGCCGCATTCCTCCTCCAGCTCCTGGTGGCTCTGGGTGTCCTCGGCTGGTGGTGGCTCACCTGCAGACCCCTCCTGTCTCCACTCTGAACCTGGGCCCAGCCTCTGTCCAGAAGCACCTCATCCCATCCTGAGCCGATGGCATCGCCGGGACCCTGTGTCACTGAGGCCACATGCTGAGGTCCTGACTTCAGTCAGCTCACTGGAGGCAGCTGCTTCATGGAGCCTGAGAGACGGCGTCCACACCAGTCCTGTGACAGCTCCCATGTGGCAAGGGAAAATGGGGACAGGCAGGCAGACAGGGGAGAAAGGGACGCACAGCCCAGGTCAGGGTCCCCTGCCTGACTCCCAGGAAGGGCCCGAGGCTGATGGTAAAAAACACAGGAAAGACTCAGAGGCAGGAGGGAGGGACTCCCTGCTTGTGGGGACCTCTAAGGGACCTGGGTAAGATGAAGGCACCCAGGTGAGCAGAAGATGCCCAGGTGAGATGGCTGGGGTAGGTGCCCAGCTTTGGGCAGTGTTGCTCTGGAGAGAAGGAGCCAGCTGGGGAACTTGTGCAGACAGTGAGGGCCGCTGTGACCCTGGTGAGCAGGACGGGCCTCCCTCCTCCAAGCCCTCCTTCATGCTGCATGGACACTGAGACTGAAGGTCAGCAGCTGCTGGTGTGATGGGGGCACGGTGCCCCTGCTCAGCCCCTGTCCCAGCTCCAGGTGGGCCAGGGGGAGGGGGGAGGGGCGCCTGGCGGGATGGCACTGGAGCTGCACCCCTCTGACTGCTGGGACTGCCTCTTGGTGACCCCAGACCCCGGCAAGGAAAGGAAGTGACATTTACTGCCTTTGGCAAGTCCAGGAAATAGAGGGTGACCTGCCTCAGCACCCAGCTGGTCAGTCAAAGGCAGGTTGGAGACAAGATCCTCTGACAAAGCCCAAGCCCAATGCTGTTTCCCCCCAAAGCCCATACAGATCACCAGGTCAGGGTGAGGACAGTGGTCACCATGATTATCCAGGCAGTGCACATAGCTGGCACTCAGTAAATGCTTGCTGGATTCCTTTGGAAGTTCTCTGGGTGCCAGACCTGGAGGCTGTGTGACTTCAGGCTGGTAGGTTGTCCTCTCTGGGCTACAGTTTTCCACTGGAAAGGCAGGGGTTGGGTTTAATTATGCCCAAACAATAGCCCTGGTGCTCAGTGGATCTAATTCCCAAGGAAGGCCAAGTGGAAGGGGCAGTGACAGGGGAGGAAGCAGGGAAGGAGTGGCAGGACACCACCATCCTGCCCCCATCCTGCCAGTGACCATGTGCCTCCCTCCCCTGAGCCTGGGCTCCCGACACCCCCCAGCTCTCAGCAACCACACGGCCTCCAGGTCTTTGTCCAGCATCCTGCGGTCCAAGCACCATCACCTCGTCTCCATCCATTCAAATCAAAATAAAGAACCAGTGTCTAAAGAGGGGCAGATGGAAACTCGGGAGGCAGGCGCCCTCAGAAAATTGCTCTTTGCAAATCGGCTGCCTAATTGCTGAGTGTTTATGCATACTCACTTGTAAAAATGATTTAATTAAGCCATTTTCATATTCTGTAATTATTTCATTGGCGGGGACCCATGCTCAGCCCCACCTCCTTCTGCAGATGAGCCCTGCGCTCTGACCCACTCTCTCCCGCCGACTTGGGCAGCCACAGTGTGGAGGGGGCACCCACCGCGTGAACCGCCGGCTGGCTCCAGATGCACCTGTGGGAGGGGCCTGACGCGACCTGGTACCTGAGTGCCACACTCGCTCCTTGCAAAGCCCTGTGTGGACGCGCCGCCCTCTGGAAGGGAGAGCCAAGACCTGCACACTCCCCATGGGAGACTGAGGCACACGGGGAAGGGGGCTTGTCCAGGGGATGGGACCTGGGGGAGCTCAGGCTTGGATGCGTTCCCTGAGCGGAGGGGACGTGCTCTGGAGATGTCTCCCCAGTAGAATCTACTTGAGCTTTGGCCACGTGCCAGGTGGACAGCAAGTGTACAGTGTGACCAGAGGAGCACGGGCCACCTGGACACCACACAGGACCTAGCAGCTCTGTAGAATCCACAAAGGGGAGCTCTGTCCACTGCCTGCTTCCTACTAAACCCTTCGGGATCAGCAAGGAACAAGGAATCACAGGGACACAGGCCACTGCAAGGGCAGCGAAGTCATTCAGGAACATTCCTAAGTTCTCGATATTCTGAGTATAAAATGGGAAGCTTGGCCCCAGCTAGGTGGGCAGAGGGGAAGAAACCGGCCCACCCTCCAGCAGGCATGGCTTCGGGGAGGCAGGGATAGAGGCCAAGCGAGTCCCCGGGAGATGCTCCTGCACTTACAATGGGTCATGTCCTTTTAGCCCACTGCAAGGTCAAAGATCCTAGATCCCAGGGACGTGCACATGCCTCACCTCTGGAGCGGCCAGTGCACCTGCCTACCTCCAGCCCGCCTGGACACTCCCGTCAGCCTGCAGTGGGCAAGAGCATCCAACATGCAGCCTTCCGTGGGCCTCCAGCTCTGTGGGGGAGTCCCTGTCCCTGGAAGTGTCTGGGCCACCCTCCTGGCTCCGGTGCCACTCCCCTGGGCACAGTGGCTGTCCAACCTGCAGCGGATGTCCCTGCTCTCAGAGCAGTTCTTGCAAACCCTCTGCCTGGCACATTTCCCAGGGCCAAGGTGGTGGCTGAGCCACCTCCCAGCCCCACGCCAGCCACGCAGGAGGAGCCAGAGCCTGCCAGGCCAGGGTGTCACGGGCAGCAGGTGAGGAGAGGAGACGTCAATTACCTTGGCAGCTCTCGAAAGCTGCAGGCAGGAGGCCACTGCCATATTGACACCATGACACGGCTCCATGAGAAGCCGTCCTGGAATGGGCTGGATGGGCCTTGACTGTGGGATAACTTGGGAAATGACATCTGATAAGGATGGAGCTGCTGGCTAGGCGGAGGCGAGTCCCCGGCAGTCCCAACGTGGCGGGGGCGGGGGGGCAGGGGCTGGACAGAGCTGGCGCTTTNCTTCCCGACCCCTGGGATCCACCTCCATAAAACTCTAGAAAGTCAGTAAGACACGTGCATAAAACTTCCTTCCTGACAGGCGGACACCCTAGATTCTTCTTGGAATCATTCGAAAACATCAGAGCAAGAACAACTGCCAACAGCCCCGGCCACCCGAGAGCAGCCCCCTCAGCTGGGCAGGCCACCCTCTCTCTGCCCACATGGTCTGCTGCTGCCCTCCGACCCCAGGAGTCACCCTTCTAACAAACGTCAAGTGACGCGAGGTGGCGTGCGTCTTGGGGATCCGCTTTGTGCCCCGCGTTGCTATGCCGAGCGACCCCCCTCCGTGGAGACATTTCCCTGACTCCAGCACGTCCAGCCGCCCGTCCTGTGGCCCAGGTGGAGTCGGAGCCAACTCTCAGTGGGACGCTCCAAGCTGCCATCTGGTGATTTTCCAGGTTCCCAAGATCCAAGGAAGCCTTCCAGCGCCGTACTGTTATAATGACGTCCTCATGAATGCTTAGGGGTCCTGGAACAAACCCACTGTGCTTCCCTACGCCCGTTCCTGGATGACAGGAGCGGAGGCTCTAGATCGGTGTTTAAGTGACCGCTGACCAGCTTCAGGCCCTCTGAAGCAGCCCAAATGACAGACCAAGGGTTTTTAAAAAATTCTTTTAAGTTGTCAGTGGACCTTTATTTTATTTATTGGTACATGGTGCTGAGAATCGAACCCAGTGCCTCACACATGCCAGGCAAGCGCTCTGCCACCGAGCCCCAGCCCAGCCCCAGCCCAGACCAAGGGCTTTTAAAGAAGAGGAAAAGGCGTGTGGGGCACCACGGAGGCGGTCGGGACCGTTTAAAGGGACTCCTGCCTGGAAACGTTGGGAAGAATTGAGGAAAGCTAAAAATTAAATTAGGAAATAAGGTGTCCTCAACACCACCAATTCCCCAGCTCAGGAAAGGTCACAGAGAGGCTCTGGGTTGAGCAATGGGGGACCCCTGGTCCAAAGGCCCTCATGGCCAAGGTTCTTGGGACCCACCAGACACAGGGAGAGTCAATGACGACGTGGCCGACTGCATGAGGACCTCTGGTGTCCTCCTCCACACTGGCCATCAGGGCTTTGAACAGAAAGCGCTGCGGGTGCCAGGCCACGGCCAGCTTAAGCCACCCAACACTCCAAGGGGGACTGGAGTCATGCCCCATCTTCCAGGGAGGACGGCACATGTGGGGACCTGAGAGTGGCCGCCGCAGTCAGCTCCTGAGCTGTGAGCTTCACCAAAACTGTGACCCCCACTCCTGGCCAGCAGCAGCTCCCCGAGGGGCTTGGTGAGGGGCCAGGCTGCACCTGCAGACACGGATGGAAGGGGCTTCCTCGGGCAGTGCCACCACCCAGGGACCTGCCGCTCACCGCTTCCCCTGCACAGCTCAGCCATGGCCAGAGGCGAGCATGGCCCGGTTCCTTCACAGGGGCAAGATGTGTCCCCAAGCACTCCCTCCCCATGCTCCCTGACCTCTGCACGGCCCTAGGCCTCCAGCACCAGCCACACGCACAGGCCATGCATCCCACGGAGGACAGCCATGTGGACGGTAGCACAGTCACAAGCCTGTGCCACATGCCACAGTGCCAGCTTGAGGCCGGGGTTCCTCTGTCCCTTCACCTACACTAGTTCCCTCCCCGCACATCCTGCTAGCCATCCCCTGAGCAGCCTGCAGCAGGTCCTTGGCCCCTGTGGATGGAGCTGGATCCCTGGCACAGGCCAGGTGGACGCCCTACGGAGGTGCACAGGAGTGCAGTGGCCCCATGGCTCTAGAGCAGAGCCAGGCTCCCCCGGGAGGGCGACCACGGGCCAGCAGGGCAGAGCCAGGGCAGGTGGGAAGGCCAGCAGGTGCCTACCACCCCTTGCCCAGGCAGGGCTCTGCCCACCTCTGCAGGCCCTGGGGTCCCTGCGCCCCACCCACCTAGTGCCCAGGGCTGCATGTGGGCAGTCCCTGCTCCTGGCCCAGCCCCCACATGAAGCGAGCACTGGGAAACGCTGGGGACAACAGCTTGTGACTGTGCGCGCGTCAGCGCAGGCCAAATCCTTCCCCTGTGGAATGCCCCTTGTATGCAGCTCCCGTCGCCTCCGAGGGGGGAAGCTGATACCCCATGAGTTCTCAGCACCCAGATCCCACTGCAAAAGCCGAGGGTCCCTGGAGACCGCTGGGCCTCGGCCACACCCCTCCCAATGAATGAGAAGACAGGCCCAGAGAAGCAAGGTCACATGCTGAAGGTCACACAGCAGCTGGCGGCCAAGTGGGCACCTTGACTGAGGTCTCCTGACGCTAAAGTCAAGCCTCCTTCCTCCCAGCTCCCCAGGAAGCCAGGCAGATGGCCACGGAGTAGAGGTGGACATCATTCCACTCTCATCTACGGTCAAGAAAGAAACAGAACCCTCCCCCTGCAGGCCCGGAAGCTGACCAGGTGAGCGTCCATGCCAATGGGAGTCGGCAGGACAGACGGGCATCTGGGCATTCTCTGCTCAACCTGCAGACAAGGAAGCTCCTGCCCTGCGTGGCTGGCCCCACTGCGCCCTCCAACAGGCCCCGGGGCTCACGCTGGAGCCTGGGTGGTGGCTCTGAGACCAGGGGCCGAGCAGGGCAAGCCCCAGGGAGGCCACTTCTCCCTGGAGCCAGTCTCCTGCTGGACAGCTCCAGGGTGAACAGCAGGGTCCAGGGGAGGGCTCTGCACTGTGGACCGCATCGCACTCTCACGGAGGTGGTGTGGCAAGAGGCGGTGGCCCTGAGCTGGCCCCTGCACTCCCTGGGCCTCGGGTGGCCCTCACCTTCTCCCATGGCCCTCAGCAGGACTAAATGAAAGGGCCCCAGGACGAGGCCTGGCCGAGGTGGCCAGTCCCCTTCCTCATCTGCCCGCCCTCCCAGGAGCAGGCAGGGCTAACACAGCAGCTCTGGGCTGTCTAAACCCTGCACACTCCAAAGAAAAGGTTGGCCCTTGCTGGCTCCTGGGAGGTGACTTCTGAGTCCTGGAATGTCCTGCCTGAGTGGCTTTGTTTGCTGAGACCCTGGGCCATGGGCACAGTCTATGCTGCCATTGTGATTCACAGTGGGTCTCAGGCCACCTAGTATCAGCTTGACTTCTGCAGGGGCAGAAGGTCAGCCCCAGGGCAGGCAGCCAAGCCCACACTGATATCCGGATGCCAATGCCTCATCAGTGCCACCACAGGCTGCTACCAGGGACTAAACACTGCTGCTGTATGACCCAGGACATGTGACCTGCATACAGGGACACACCCCAGGGCCTTTGCACCTGCGGGTCCTTTTCCCAGCTACCCCCACAGAAAGAACTCTGAACTGCAGGCTCTGCTCCGGGGAAGCGTCCTGGGCCTCTGGCTGTCCCCACACCAGGACTGCAGTTACACTGCTTGACTTTTGTCCACAGCTCCTGCTGCTGCCCAATGCCACACGGCCATTCTGCTCTGTTATCATCTCTCTCGGTCTGGGACATCAGGTCCCAGGACAGAAGGTTGCCATCTGCTTTCCACCACCCAGGAAGCGGCAGCAACACCCCCACCCTCAGGACGTGTTGCTGACAGCTCCCTTGGGGTCTGGTGTCAGGTGTGCCCTGCTCCCTTGGCCCCAGGATGCCCACTTGTGCCTGCACCACTTACAGGAGTCTCCTCCTCTCTCACAGCTGCCCTGACACCAGACAGGTGCCCATGATATGGCCCACCAGGACCCCAGCGGCCCCCACTCCATGTCACAGACACAGCTATGCCCGCTGCTTGGGGCCGGCACCAGCCCACCTCTGTGCCCCTGCTCCCCGTCCAGGCAGCCTGCAGAAGTCTGCAGAAAAGACTGAGCGATGCCCACATGACTTCCTAAGGGCAACAGATGAAGGGAAAATGTGTGGATCGGCTGCAGCCCCACCTCCTGCCGGCCCCCGCTGGGCCTTCCCGCCTCCGCCCCAGCGCCCTAATAACTTAATGCGCTGCTCTCTCCAGCGAGCACACCGAGGGCGCTGGAAACCGGCAGAACATGTTTCTCCGATTCTTAAGAACCCATTTGAGAGTTAAATAACGACGAGATGCCTTCAAGCGCTGAGAATTATGAGCGAGGCCGTCCCCTTCCCGGAGAGGCCTCGTCATCGAGCAGCACCCGATTGACTGCCCAGCCGTCCCGTGCCCTTCCCCCTGGGCTTTGAGAAGGGGGCAGGGCAGGAGGTGCCTCGGAGATGCCACCCTCTAGGTGCACAGGAGGTCTCCGAGCAGGCCTCTCGGATGTGCTCACGGTGGCCACACTCTCACGTCCGCTCACGCTCAGGGCCTGTGGCTGAGTGGACTCCGGGCCCTGCTCCTGCCCCTCTGTTCTGAAGTCACACTTCACCACTCGCCGTCCTTCCCAGAAGCACAGGGCACCCCTGCTGCCCACCTGTAGCTCGGAGGTGAGGCGTGTCCTGGGCAGGACAGTGCCACCTCCCGGAGCCGAGGGAGAGGGTCGGTGGGGACTGGGCCCAGGGCACCCTCAGCCCCCTCTCCACTGCCCCGGGGAGGTCTTTTCCTGAGGAAGAGTCGCAACCAGAGACGGGCCAGGGGTTTCTGCACGAGCACTCGGGAGGGCGGGTCGTAGACCAGGGATGCTCAGCCGTGGGGACAACAGGCTGCACCGGAGGGACCCCCATCCTTTCCGCAGGGCCTTTGCTGTCACTGCTGAGCCAGCCCTGTGGAAACCCACACCCAGACCCACCCCGCTGCTCTGCCTCGCCAGCACGCGCTCTGGCTGCCTTGACGCCCCCGGAATCTGCCTGGGCCCATGACACTGTCACTATGTGTCCTTTCTCCCTCTGCTGGGACTCTGAGAGTCCTCATGGACGTGGCTCTGTGCCCCTTGGTCTCTCTCAGTGTGACTATGCTTTTCCATGGGAGCATTCCTGCCCTCGTTTGGCCCCTGCTACCCCTAGGTCATCTCAGGAGCAGGCGTCCCACATTAAGGAGGCTGGGGACCTTGTGTGGCCTTCTCTCCTCCGCCATAGAACCCTGTCCTGGTCCCGCCCTCCTGGTGGGGAAGCAGTCCTTAGCTCTCCTGCTCCAGGGAGCTGAGTCTCTGGATGACAATCTCCAGAAGGAACAGGAGAGTCAGGTGGGGTGGGGCTTCCTGCAGAGTGGCCCAAGGTGTCCCTCGGGAAGGTGACCTGAAGCTAGGTCAGGAGTGCAGTAAGAAGTGGTCAGCTAGCAGGCACTGGGGTGGGAAGACGGCCCGTGCAAAGGCCCTGAAGTGGGACTCCGCATCCAGGCTGCATTTCCTGGTCACGTTGTTGACAGAACAGGGCACCTTGCCCGTGCCTGCCAGATTCTGTGGTGGAGACGTGGTCAGGGAGCCAGGCACACTGCAGGTTAGCCTCAGCAGCCCAACAGCTGGGTGAGGTACACCCTCACCTGACAGCCAAGTGGCAGGGCACAGCGCCGGGGAGGTCAGCCAGGAGGTCAGCCAGGAGGGCACCACCTGATAGCCGTGGACAGCTGGAGAGGGCAGAGCGCCATCTTGCCCTGGGACCTCGAGCAGGACTCTCCCTGGACAGGACACCATGTCACTCAGCAGAGGGAGGCTCGGCCCCTCACCCAGTCCCCCACCTCACAGGGAGGGACATCTCTGCGTCCACCTCAGTGTCCGTGTGGGACTGAGACATGGAGATGCCTCTGGAATAAGCAGGGGCCGGCGAGAAGCCCCTTCACGGACAGCTCCACCCCGCCGGCCGCCAACCCCCAGTCCACACTAATAAGGCAAATAAACATGGCACTTGCAGATCAGAGGCAGCCGTTACAGTCCATTAAATTAAATTCACCGTCCAGGGTGAGAGCAGATAAATCGGGATTATTCCAGTCATGGCAATTAAAAAAAAGAAAGGCACATTTGGAGGTGTGACTCCACGGTCCCTGAGCCGTGTTGGTGGCGCCTGCCTGCGGGGCTGGAGGCTTGGAGGGCAGTACGAGCCGGCCCCTCCCTGCCTGAGCGTCTCGGGCCCCAGAGAGCCCCCCAGATGGGAGCCAGAGGTGCCCTGGCCGGATCCGGGACACACCCACGGGTAGGGAGGCCGTGGGGCACCGGCCTATGGCCAGCACCTGGCGTGGCTCCAGCTGTCCAGCAGGTCCTCACTCCGCCCTCCCAGCTTCCCGGCCCCAGAGGCCCTGCGTCTGGGGGTCATCCTGCCTCTGAGCCTTGCTTTCCCGTCTGGACAGGGGGAGTAGGGCGTCCTCGGTTGCCTCATCCTAGCCTGGTGAGTGGAGGAGGGCGCGGGGTGGGGCGGCTCCGTGGTGGTCCTGCCCAGCAAGGCCCCGGGTTCCTGCCCCAGCACCTCGGGAGACAGAGCGGACCAGACACGCTTCTTAGCAGCACCCTCGCCCTGGCCGCAATACGTTCTGCCCGGCCCCAGCCAACCCTCGCCCCACGCTGCTGAGCCCTGCAGGCCACCTGTCCCAGGCCTCGGCCAGACTTCCTGGGGGCGCAGCCTTGGAGACACCAGCGGGTCTCGTCCCCCCGCGTCTCCTCCTCCCTCTGCGGCTCCAGCTTCCACCCGCAGCCCCGTCCGATCCCACTCTGTGGGTGGCTGGGGCTCCTGAGTCCCAGGTCAGCCCCCATCTCCCTTTGTCCCCTGTTCTGGCCATGGCAGGGCACCCACACTTGTCCCCAGGTGGCCCTGAGGCCTTGCTCATGTCTGTCACTCAGGTCTGTGAAACGCACCCCAGCAGGTGCTGACTTCCTGCCTGGGCCTCGACACTTGCTGTCATTGCAGAAATTAACGGTCACCAGTGAAGCTCGGCCGGCTGTGTTCAGTGTCCTGTGTGCCCATGTCCCACAGGTTCCCTGCCCTGTGCTCTGCTCTGTGAGCACTGGCTGCCCAAGGTCACGTCCAGGACTCCTGTTCAGCCCCAGCAGGCCACAGCCCCTCTGCGTCTCCCTTCTCTCCCTGTGACGTTCTTTGTCCCCTCTCATGGAGGTTGGCTTGATTTCAGGGCAGACGGCCTCTCCTCAGAGCTCTGGCAATGGTGCAGCCATTTTTTCAAGACAAATATAATGGAAATTGCTTTGGAGTCTTATTTCTAATTATATAAATCACACTTGTACATTGTAAAAGCCCGAGACACCTGCACACAAGAAAGAAAGGAACGTGACAGTCTCCACCTCCCTGGCCAGGTGGGCACTGCTGCAGGCCGGCTGGCAGGAGGCGGCCAGGACCCTCCAAGGCCCTCCCCACCTGACTTCCAGCCACCGGACTCAAATCCAGCCTGGTTCCTCCCGTGAAGCCCCCTCCTCCGGCTCCAGGCAGACGCAGCCCGGCGCGGCCTGGCTCTGACCCTGTGTACACTCCAGGCAGGCACCTGCCCTCAGACTCAAGGCTCCCCCGGCCACAGCTGGCTCTCTCACTAACAGGACAACAGGGACCCCGAGCTCCCTGCCTGCTCATCGTCCAGCTGTGCCCTGCTGCTCCCCGCGTGGACGCACCTCCCTGTGGGGCCTGGCCTTGCTCGGCCGCCCATGCCAGGTTCTGCGCGGTCGGAGAGGGTGGAGAAACCCCGCCAGGGCCGGTGTGTGTTCAGGAGGGCGCTGCGGCCGGGGAGGGCTGGCGCCTGGATGACACCGGGCGGGAGTGAGTGCAGGACAGACAGCCGGGCCCAGGGCCATTCTGCCTGCTGCTGTGGAAAATTCCAGGCAGAGAAACTTGTTTCCGGCAAGTGGAAAGGTGATGTTTCCCCAGAGGAGCAAACGGCCACGGCAAGGGGACTCTGACACGGCCACAGCAACCCGCCCTGTGACACGTTCCTCCTGAGGCCAGAGGCTCAACCTCGTCTGCTCTGGTGGAGGTGGCGTGGTAAAGTCCCTTCCCTCACATTCTCATGCCAGGACCCACACAGGGCTCCAAGGCACATCCCGGGGTCCCACCTCCAGGGCACCTTGGCCCTGCTGGCACCCCAGTCCCGCCCCAGGCTAGAGTGGGAGGCCTGGCGAGGCCCTGCACGCTCTGCCTCGACCCCTGGCCTCCCCGCGATTGCCCTGGTTCCTGTTTTACAGATGGGGAAGCAGGCGCAGACGGGGGAGGCTCGCGGCCACCCAAGCCAGGCCGGATCCCCAGTGTCGGCCACGTGTCACCACTGACCTTTCCATAGCTCTATGAGGGTGGGTGACAATATCCCCATTTTTCCTGTGAGAAAACATGCTCGTGACGTCTATTAAGTCATGGAGACCACACAGCTAGTAAGAGGCAAAACTGGGCTAACTCCAGTGGCCCCTGGAGGCCCTGGTCACCCACGGCCCCACCCACAGCCCCGCCCACGGGGGCGACCTCTGTCCTCATCCCTGCACGCTGTCCTCCCAGCTGGGTGCCATCTGCTTTCCACAGTGACTATTCTTCCCTCCGTGATCCCAGCAAGGAGGGCACCGCCATCGCCAGTGCACAGAGGGAAAGAGGCTGAGTCACAGGCCAGGGCCACTGGCTGCCCGCGAGAGGGCAGGACACGCACAGGTGCTCCTCATGAACCGAGGGGCTCCTTCCTGGGGAACCTGCACCCCCTGCACTCAGACCGGCGTGCCCCCCTCGGGCGGACTAGCACAGGCCTGGAAGGGCCTCTGTTTCTTTTCATGGCAGCTGAGGCCCACCCGGGGCCTCCTGTCCACGTGGGGGTCCCACCACCAGAAGCACCATGCTCCCCCTGCCCCCCCGCCTCAGAGCAGCTGGTCACATGAGCTTCCTCCCTGTGTCAAGAGCCTTCTGCTGCAGGACCCCCAGGCCTCGGGCATAGCTGGAGACTGGAGGCTCATCTGCCAGGACCTGTGTCACTCCTCGCTGGGCACCGTGGCGTGAGATGGCCGGTTCTCATTGGGGACACCGTGTTCCTAGGCTCTGGGATCTCTGCGCTGGGCTCTCTACCTCTGGGAGAGACACTTCTGAACCCCTAGCTGGGAGCCCTCGCCCACCTCTGAGCCCTCTGCGGGCCTTCACCCGCCCTCTGCAGGGGCCTCTGCAGGCCTGAAGTATGAGGTCCCTCCTGCTTCCACCTTCCCCATCAGGCAAGAGCCAAGCCCCCATTACCGGCCTGTGGCCACCTGTGCACTGGGCACCCCCCGGGCAGCTCCAAGCCCTCCACGTGGGCCCAGGTTGCCCTGCTCTTCGAGGCCCTTAGGGAGGACACACTGGGAAGGAAGGACACCTTACAGTGCCTTCCCGATGGACAAGGCTTCTGACAGGGCCTGACCACGCATTTGGGTTTTCCAGAACGGACTTCCACAGGCTTTACCTCCGTCACCTGCCGTTATGTGGATTCAGAAATCACACACATCCGGGATCTTCCAACCCAAAAGGGCAGCTTCTTGGGGCCTCCGCTGGAGAACACTGACCGAGGTGATGCAGGAGCGGACCCAACCACAGGCAGCCCGTGCCCGTGCCCATCAGTCACCACCCAGGAGAGCAGGGTTTGACAAAGGAGTCACCATGGGTGAGGCCCTGGAGAGCCCTGAGTGCTGTCCAGACGCCGGCCATGACTAGGGCCCAGAGCACCCCAGGCCCTGCAGAGCAAGATGGCAGCAGGCCCAGAAGGGTCCATGATGCCGTGGCCACCAAATGTGAAGTCAGTTCAGGGCCCTGAGATCTGGCAGCATCTGAAAGGGGGAAGGAACCTAGGGGACCCAGAGAGACACCTGGGCCACCTGCTCCACCCAGTACAGAGCCACTAAGGGGAAGTTGGGGGCCCAGGCAGAGGTCCTGGATGGTGCTAGCCCTTCACTTCCTGAGTGTGGCTCCCTCTCTGTGTGTGCAACCTCATCTGATCAGTGACTGTGTCCCCTCTGGAAGCCAGTGTGTGGAAGCTGTGCCCAGCCTGGGCGTGGGGCCAACCACAGGGCCGTGCTGGGAAGTCATCACTGAGTGGTGAGTGGCTCAGTGCAGCTGGGGACACTGGAACTTGGGAGAGGCCGGTGATCGACGAGGGCAAACAGGCGCGTCGATGGGCCGAGGGTGGACCTCTTTGCCGAGAAGGTCAAACGTCTAACGCTGGGCTCACCGTGAAGCAGCTTCATGGACAAGCTCAAGACAGAGACCCCACCTAGGCTCACAAGACAGGAGGAACGGAGCGGCAGACCCTCCGGATTCCTGCTCGGGCGACAGCGATGCTTCGTCTTCAGTGGCCAAGTGACAGTGCCCTCGCCTCACGGGGGTCCGTCTCCCCAGCCATAAATGACACAGCCGTCCCCGTCCTAGAGTCACAGAAGCTGTGTGGCAGGGCAGGGGGGGAGGGTGCTCTGTTCCCCAGGGTGGCAGGCAGGGCACATCGGGGCAGGTGCCCCTCTCTGGTCAACCTCCTCAAACTCAGACTGACACTGACTCCCTTTGCCAGCTGTGGGACCCTCTCAACAGACTGCCTGGCTGTGGTGACCACTGCGAGCCTGAGTGTTTTGGATCAGAAACGATCCCTGGGTGACAGTTAACAAGACAGCTGACCAGAAGGCGCTGACCAGAAACCGCAGCAGGCGGTAGGCAGGTGGGTTTGGCTGGAGGAGGTGGGTCACTGGGGACGTGCCTTTGGTCTGTGTCTTTGTCCTTGGGGAGGATCTTTCCTCCCACCTCCCCCCCCCTTCTTGGTGGCCACATTGTCACCTGCTTTCCCCCAGCACACTCTTCTGCCATGATGTTCCCCCAGGTTTGGACCCTGAGGGACTCGGCCGTCTATGGGCTGAGACCTCTGAAACCATAAGGCGAAACATAAACTTCTTCTCCTCTAATTGTTCTGGTTAGGTCTTGTGGTCCCGGCAGCGAAAAAGCTGACTCAGACAGTGTCCCAGCCTTGGAACTTCAGAGTGGGGCCTTGTCTGGAAAAGGGTCTCTGCAGGTGTGATGAGGTTGAGGGTCTGAGAGGAGATGCTTCTGGATCTTCTAAGTGAGCCCCAAATCTAATGACCCGTGTCCTCACAGGGAGAAAAGGAGAAGACACAGACCAGGACACGGGAACACGGATCAGGGGTCACAGCCACAGCTAAGGAGTGCCTGACGCCACCAGGAAGCACCAGGGGCCCCCCTGAGGCCTCAGAGGAGCACAGCCCTCCGAGGGCAGGGCCACCACACCTGGGCTTCAGGCTCCTGCGCTTGAGAGCGGTCCCTGTGGTCAGACAGCCCCGAGTGTCGTGGTCCTCTGTCACAGGAGCCGGGGAGACTACTGGGCTTGAGGCTGCCATTGTCCCAGCTGGAGAGGAGGGACCTGGCAGGTACGGCTCCCAGGGCCCTGAAGGAAGGGGTCCTGGAGGAGTCCCAATCCAGTCCTGGGACGCCACCCACGAATTATTTGAGCTTATTTGAGCGTCTTCGCTCGGCCTCGAGCCAGGGAGGGCAGAGTACCCTGTGGCTCCTCCTCCTCCCACTGCCCAATGCACATGACCTCTGTCTTGGCTCGGCTAGGGACACCACTCTCCCTAGCTTAGCTCCGGAGTGGGGCGTAACCATTGGAAACCAGACAGCCCACCTCCCACCTTATTTGGCAAAAAAAACATTTCGTGGAAAACTTTTGATGCTTCCCCCATATAAATGAAGCAAACGCGGACTCTCGCTCTCTTTCCAGTGCGGAAGCTTGGTCCCTAAGATCGAGAGCCATCCTGCCCTCCACTTTCTAAACTATTTCCTGTCTCCTGTGATTTCTTTGCCACTTTCTCTTTCTTAGCTTTTATTTCACAGCCAGCCCGTTACATGCAGAGGAACCCCAAATTCCATCACCCACACGGGACATGAGCGAGACAGCGAGTGCAGTCAAGGCTGAAGGAGCCTGGACACCTGACCCTGAAGACAGTGGCCCGCTGGCCTGTGTGACTCAGAAAGCAGTGAATGCAGCCCAGGTGTCAGTGATGGGGCCTGGGACAGTGGGACAAGGTTGGCTGAGGGCCAGGGTCCCCGCAGGCTGGACAGGGCTTGTCTTCAGCTATGGAAGAGCATTTTAAAGGGCTGGGGATTAGGTCCCTCCTGCTGTGGGTACCGTGGCCTCCAGACGACTCAGTGGGCAAAGAGCCTGGGCTGAGGGTGGCGTCCATGGTGTCCCCAACACTGACCCAGAGAGAGGGTGTGGTGTGAGTGGAGGGGCAAGCCTGCCAGAGCCAGGGGGCCTCCTCTCCTCCTCCCTTCAACCCAGCACTGCCCCTGGCACCTTCACACCTCCGGGGTCTCCCCTGACCAGGTGCCCCCTGAGCCCGTGTCAGTGCCCTTCTGGATGCTCCTCTGGTCCCTCTTCAACCTGGCGTGGAGGCCACTCCTCCAGGGGACCCAACCCTGCTCCTCTCCCCAACTCTCTGCGGGACCAGAGGCCACAGACTCCCCAGCCTCCATGTCCCAACTGTGGCCTTCTACAATTAGGAGACACCACACATGTGCCCGTGGAGCCATTAGGAAAGAGCTGGGAGCTGGTGTCCCCAGGGCTAGCAGAGAGCAGCAGCTGGGCTGGGCAGCCAGGGATTGGTGGGAGAGCCAGGCAGAGCCGACAGAGCCAGCCCAGGGCCCGGCAAGGCTGCTCTAGGGACTGGCTGGGATGCCCTGGGGCTCTGCCTGGGCCCATCCTGCCCATAGTTGCCATTCTGCTGGGCACGTGGAGTCCACTGGACAGTGGGACACTGCTGCCACCCAAAGCAGGAGGAGCCTGGCAAGTCACACAGACCAGGCCTCGCCTGGGGAACAAGGGCTGTGGGAGTGGGGTTCATGCTCAGCGAGACTCAGGGGTCCGGGACAGTCACTCACTCAGTCATTCAAAAAACACTGCCCCCCAGTAAGTGGACATGCTCCTGCCAACCAGCTGGGGGAGGTCCTGGCCCTGGGGGCAGAGGGCTCTCCTTCGGCAGGGGCAGCAGGCAGTGGCACACGTGCAGACAAGGAAAGCAGAAAGGGTGGCGGGCAGGGGGAAGGGGCTGGTGCCCTGAGGCGGCCCAGGTGGGGGTACTGGTCACCTGGTAGGGAAAGGCCCCTCCAGCGGGGCATCCTGAGGTCAAGGCAGGGCCAGGTGGGTCTTTACTTTCAGTTGGCATTGGAGCCGCTCAGGTGCACCGTGGTTCCCCGCCACCTTCTCTCTGGGCAAAGCTTTTCCTGTCCACATGAACCTGTGCCCGGTTGTGCACACAAATCCCACCAATGCCCGGCTTCCCTGCGACGCGCTGCTTCCTCACGCGCCTGCGTAGCCCAGTCCAGCTCTGCTCCACTACAGAGAATCCCTAAAACCTGGGAAAGATAAACTTGATCCCATGAGGGGCACATTGATCCCCGGCTTGAGACACAAGGAAACGCGGAGCCGGTGGTGACACGTGGGAAGAGGGAGATGTGGCTCTCAGCACACCTAAAGCCATCACCCTGGAAACACATTGGACTCCTGGCAGTCCGCGGGGGGCAGGGGGGACGGTGGCCGCGGGGAGGCTCCAAGTGGATTTTGGGCTTCTGGGACGGACACCTTGAATGCCTGGCCGCATGTTGATTCTTACTGCTTCCTACTGTTTCTGTGACATGCCAGGAAAGTAAAGATCGTATAGAAACACCTAGATGCTTGAAAACACAATGGAAACTATCTGTGAACATGGCGCAGCCTGGGCCTCCCGGGCACGCGCTGGCTCCGGATCTGATGCCTTCTCGGTAGGCAC
The DNA here is from genome assembly GCF_001458135.2 of Marmota marmota marmota. Classification (NCBI taxonomy): domain Eukaryota; kingdom Metazoa; phylum Chordata; class Mammalia; order Rodentia; family Sciuridae; genus Marmota; species Marmota marmota. The sequence goes on from NW_026000108.1 coordinate 3,856,954, forward strand.
GGCTCCCACTCCCTCGGCCTCAGCTCCCCAGGTGTCTGGGACCCAGGTGCTTGGCCACCACTAGGGGCACTCTGATTCCCTGGAGAGAAAACCCATGTGGCCAGGCCTTGTCTTGGTCACTGGGGCTGCTTCATGAAGCGTCACAGCCGGGCTTATGAACAGCGGAGAGTGTCTCCCACAGTGTGGGGATGGAAGTCCAAAATCATGCTTCCCGAGGCTCCAGCGGGGGGTCCTTCCTGGCCTCTGCCAACTCCTGGGGGTGACCACAACCCTGGGCAGTCCTTGTGTGGACACATTACTCCGACGTGTCCCCATGGTCACCTGGCCTCCTCTCCGGCATGGTATCTCCTCTCTTGTGAGGACAGTGGTCATTGGACTTAGTCCCACCCTGCAGAGCGTAAGTGCCCTACACCTGCCAAGACCCTCTCTCCAAGCAAGGCCACCTTCCAAGGTTCTAGGTGACTGCCTTTAAGTGGTCACCCTCTCCAAGCCCAGCACGGCATAGAAATGCGCCCTCAGCAGGGCAGGGAGCCGAATGGTGGCCAGGGCAGCAGAGCAGGTCCAGCAGGACAGTGGGCCGGGGCATTGGTGCGAGTCACCTGTCACTGATTCTCCTACTCACGGTGCAGCCCTGTCCTTCTGGACAGTGTCGGCATCTGCCCGCTCCTCACTGGAGCCTCACTCTCACCCCCTAAGAGAACTGGGGCTCCTCCAAGGGGACCCCCTCCCTGCCTGCGGCTCCCTGCCTGTCCCTGCCACACTGCCCCTCAGGGCCAGGGACGCCTGCTTGTGTGCTCAGGCATGGGGTGTGGCTGTGGCTCTGTTCCTGGGGGTACCACGGGCAGCAACCCTCAAGTGCCTCTGGGGACTTTGGTGGGAGCCAGGGCCCCCTGGGGTTCAGAGCAGAGGGCCTGAGAACAGACCTGGGGACACCAGCCCCTCCTCTACCTCTGTGGCCCTCAGCTCAGCTCCTGTTCCCACGCCAGCGGCCCCAGCAGCACACTCTGAATGCCACCTGCTGCCAGTGAGGAGGCAGTGGGACCCCCAGCTTTAACTGTGCTGCTTCCTCACTCCTGGGACAGCGACAAGATGGCACAGGCAGAGAGCAGCGAGGACCCCGCGCTTAGGCACCTGCTTCAGGCAGCGCCTGCGGGTCATGCCTCGGCCTGGGAGCTGGGTCATCCCTGTCCCCGTAGCCCAAGCTGCGAGCCGTGTCTGGCCACCCTGCTCTGTGGTCCTAGAGAGACCCGCTGGTGGCAAGGTTAGGGATTCAGCGTCCGCTTTTCAGTCTCTAGTTTAAAACACAGCGGCTCAGGCCTCCTCCACCGCCACCGTCATCCATGCTCCTGCACCAGTGCCAGGGGTGGTGCCGCGGAAGGGCCAGGCCACCACAGTCTCCGGCTCAGGCCTGTGACGGTGCCCCCTGCTCAGGGCAAACCCAGGGTTCTGCCAGGCGTGAGCCCCGCAAGCCCCTCAGCCAGCCCTCCCTGCTGGGCCTGCCCTGCCCAGCCCCTTGGGGGGACACTCTCTGCAGGCCCCTCGTCCCCCTGGCAGCTCCGCACTGGCTCTTGGCTCTTGACGGGCCCCTGTCTTGCACGGTGCCAACACGTCCTCGGGGTGCCTTACTGATGGGAGGCTTTTCTGGAAGCAGCTCTCGTGTTTGGTTATTAACAGGATGTTCCTAATAACATCCCTTCTCTATCCAGAATGGAGGTCAGCCGGCACCCCACGCTGCACCATCAGTGTGGCGAACTCCACTGTGTCCAGCATGTGCCTCGGCAGCCCCCAGGCCCTCAATGCTATCTTCGCTAAAGGACCCTGGATTAAAACATCCTGGACAATCGCGGTCTGGAGGCTTCAGTGTTCTTCCTGAGGAGCATGTGGTCCCTGGCTCAGGCTGTGGCCTCCTCCTCAAGAACTGGGGAAGTTTTACTCTATTTGAAGGACCCTGCCCCGGTCCCGGTCAGACTCACAGTGGGAGGTCGATCATGAGCATGGTGAGGCCCTTGGTGTTCAGTCTCCCCAGAGCCCTGTTCCATGAAGGGTCCCCTGAAGGGCATGAGGGCAGGGGCTGGGGGTCTCTGTCCCTCTGCTGATTAATTCCTTTGCAGCCACATCCTGCAGGGCTTGGGGAGGCACCAAGGTCAATGTCTGTAGGGGTCAGCTCCAGCCTCTCTCTCCCCCTTGCCTGCCATGCCTCCCTGTATGGCCAGCTGGGGGCTCTCTGGATGCCCAGAGCACCTCCTTCACCCACCTGCAGCAGCCCCTACTTCTTCGTCCTTCCTGCCCAGTCCACTGAGCCACCACATCCTCCGGGAAGCCTCCCCTGAATCCCTCCCACCCCACAGCTGGTTATGCTCCATGTGACCAGCCAGGCCTGTCCCCCTGTCCTGACCCATCCATGGGCCTGTCTATCTCCTGTAGCTCCTTGGGACACACTTTGGAGGGCCCTCTGGGACTGCAGCAGCCAGCCCCAGGAGCCAGGAACAGGGGCTCAGGGTGTGGAGCACCCTGCACCCCGAGTTCATACCACTCCTCACAGCAACCAGCAAGGAGCCCTCGCCCCACGGCGGAGACAGGACACGGAGCTCAGGGAGCCAGGGCCCAGGAGTCAGGAGCAAGGAGGCTGACTCGGGGAGGCTGGGTCTCCCTCCTAAGGCCGGTTCTCACCTGCTAAGTGGGAGGTTTTGGGGGGGGGTGCAGGATGCATGACCTCGTGGACCAGGAGAGACTCAGGGAGGCTGTGCCCGGGGTGCCACAGGGGGTTCCCCACCTGAGGCCTGCACCCCACAAACCTCCTCTAGAGCAGCCCCCAGGCCCACAGGAAGGAGCCGGGGGCAGCAGCACTGAGGATCCCCCAGAACATGTCTCCACACCCAGGACTCTGCACACACACACGAGGGATGCGACCTGGCCCCAGCCCCACTTTCACAGCCCTGGCAGCTGCCTCTGCCATGACCCTGGAGCCCGAGGAGGGGGCAGGGAGCCAGCACCCTTCTCCAGGAAGGGTGGGCCAGTCTTTCTGGGTGCCCCTCACTAGACAAAGGGCCATGGCCCAGCTGCCTGCCTGGCATCGTATCATTGACAATCACCATTGAGAGCAAATTAGGGCTGGACGGCGGCCGCGAGCTTTATGAATCTATAAATGGAGGCCTGGCAGCAGCCAAGGGTTTAATTGAAATGATAATCACAGAGGAGCAGAGAGACACTGTCCCCTCACCAAGGGAGGCCGCAAACTTGCCCTTCGAAACGGGAAGTGTGTTCCATGAAATCCGGAGGTGGCACCGGGGGTAGGGGGCAGAGCAGAAGGGTGGCGGCCAGGGAGGCGCACTGGCCTGGGGCAGGCGCGAGGACCAGCTCCCCGTCCCACCTCGCCTGCCCCATGGGACCCCAGGCTGGGGCCATGCTGCTGCCCTCTGGTAACAAATCCCCTCCCACTGGTCCTCCTAGCAGCCTCCTCCTCCTTCAGGGATCAGTGCCCATGGCAAAGGCCGTCCACCAGCCCGTCAGGGCACAGGCACGCCCTCCACCCACTGTCGTCCACCTCCCAGAAGTCACCTCTCTGCACCAGGCAGAGTGTGCAGGGTGTGCAGGGAGCGTCCCGGAGTGCGTCATTGCGCTCTCCTGCCCTGTCCCCAGTGGCATGCCTGCTCCATGCCGGCTGGGCCAAGGCTCTGTGCTCAGTACTCACGGTCCTTCCACTAATCAGCCTCAGGGTCCCTCCTGTGTCCTCAGGCATCTTCCCTCGGACCACCGGAGCAGCTACCAGGTTCTCCCTGCTAGACACACCCCTGTGGCTCTCCTCAGTCCTGGGACAGAGCCCACCTCCACCCTGCAATTAAGGCCACATGAAGGACCTATTCACCCTAACCTCACCTGGAGAGAGGGTGGGAGAATGTGGGGATGGATCATGGATGGAGGGAGAATAGGCAGGCAAAGGGGGATGGCTCGATAGGCGAGCGGTGCAGAGGGAGTCGGAGGATAGTGGATGAGCGAGTGGGTGGGTGGGT
>NW_026000108.1:3862522-3872705 GCF_001458135.2 Marmota marmota marmota
GGGTAGGTGACGGGTGGGGAGATGGATGGGTGGGTGGGCAGATGGAGGGATGGAAGGAGGCACGTGGGCCTGCGGGTAGACATGGTAACTTGCTGCATAACCCTGGGAAACTACAGCAACAATCTGAGACACGCCTCATGTTCTGGTTAAGGCTGAAGGAGGAGGAGGTTCTTCCCTTGGCCAGGAACCTGCCTGGAGAGATTGGACCTTCTGGCCGGTGACTGCATTACATTTTTGCGACCTCTGACCTCCATTCCGTCTTCCCCTTCAGACGGCCTGCCTCTCCCTGCTGACCACACCTGAGCAGCCACTGTCTGCTCAGGGCCCATTGGCCTCCTCACCAGCTGCCGGGCGGGCATTGTTTTCGAGACCCCTGCGATGAGGAGGAGGGGGGTGCTTTGCAGGGCTTCTCAGCCTCCCGCAGACTGGAACCACCAGACCCAGGCCCACTGCAGCCTGGCTGCATCAGAATCTCAGGGGGTCCAGGTCTCATAACCTCCAAAGCTCCCCCAAGAGACCTGCGTGCAGCCAGGCCCGGGTGTAGCCTGCTGGAGCCCCGGAGCCTCGGGCTGGAGGAGAGCTAGCCACACACGAGCCGGGGCTCGGACAGCGGGTCTGTCTGGACGAACAGGACCTCTGGAAGGTTCTCACATGTCATCTCCCTCTCACCCAGCCAGGAAGCCGGAGGGAAGGTCATAAACCACAGCGTAGATCAGGCTCTGCCCAAGTGTAGCCATGACTGGGGGCTCTCGTGGTGTCACACTTCTGGGGGAAAGAACCCTTTATTAGGAGATCAACACATGAGCTCGTGAAAGGCCACGAAGCACAGAGCCTCTGCTTGCCTGGGGTCTGGTCTGGTCTACAGAGAATCTATCAATTTCATCTAAAAGTGCATAACTATGAGGAGTGAAGCCCTGTTATCCTCAGTGGATAGAACTGTGGATAAATCTTTTCCCTTTCAATATTTTCTATAATGGCTATGTATTTTTATAAAAGAGAAAAAAAAACTTGAAAGTGAACACACATCTTTAGCACAGGCCCCAGAGACGGCCGCGTGCTCTGTAAACATTAAAATCAGCAGAAATGAGAGCACTCCGGCGCTGCGGCTCCAGGGGCTGAGTCCTCACACTGTGTAGGGAAGCCTGTCACCTCACCGCCATCGCCATCGGCTGGAGCCGTGCCCTGCCTCCGTGTCCCCCAGGTCAGCTGCAGCTTAAGGAGGCCAGGACATCACAAATTCTACATTGTAAGAAGACCTGCAGGATTTGTACTGTTCTGCTAAATTAAAAAGAGAAGAGTATCAGCAATGAGGAGCCCAGCTAGCATTAGGATTAAATATTCATGTCCCCGCGCCTGGGAAGCACTCCGTGTAGGACTGCACACTGCCATGGGCAGAGGGGCCTCCGACATCGGGCTGCCAGCCCTCGGGCACAGACACCCCAGCTGAGATGCGTGTGCCAGGCTCCTGGCCCCCCTCCCACTCAGGGCCACACAGGAAAGGCCAAGAACTGTGCTTGCCTCTGCCATTAGAGTCCTGTCTGGTGTGTGCCTTTCGCCCTCCGTGTGCAGAGAGGAAGCAGCGTGGCCAAGGTCCTGGCCCCTGGAGGGTGGTCCACAGTGTGCAGGCCTCACCCTGATGCCCCCAGAAGCCAGGGAGGGAAAATGGGGTGGTGGGCTGTACCTGCAGGACGGGTGGTGGGTGGAGCAGTGTGGCTTCCAGGTGGGAGGCTGGCTGCCAGCCTCCTCTGTGGGAGACCAACCTCGCACATGACTAAGTTAACTCCCCTGCTGGGCGATGTGGCACCCATGCTGCTAGACTGCCCCGCTCTTCTAGGGTTCGAGGGACAGTGTCTTCGTGCCTGGGTGTGTCTTGCTACAGCCCCATGGGTGAAGCTACGCTCACCTGTTCCTTTGTAATATAACCCCTTGCTCTGTTTAGGATAGAATGTTCCATGGAAGTGCCTGTGTATGTCCCCTTCTCTTACTGTGCCCTTAGGTGTGGCCCCCCAGGTGTCCGTCAACCTGCTGACAGTGACATCATGAAGATAGACTCAGCCCCCTGAAACCTGACCCCTTGCCTCATATGAATAGCTTCTCCCCAATAAAAGGGGTCAGCCCCTGCTCTCGCTCTCTCTCTTTCTGCGAACGCTGAAGGTCAGAGGAGCCGTCCCAGCGACCTCAAAGAAAAAGGTATTGTGTCTCTTGTGGGGTTATTTTGTACAGCTCAGTCAGCCCAGTTTTCCTGGAGTGACCCCTGAGCCTTTTAGTTGCGAGAACAGACACCCGGCACTCCCCCTCCCTGTCCCACCTCCTGGCCTCCTCCTGGTGCCAGATGCTCTTCCTGGTGCACACACAGCACCCAAGCAGGATCCAGGGAGCCGGGGCGCTGGGTGAACCAGGGAGCCTTCCTTCCGGCTGTTCCTCGCGGGTCCCCATGGAGACCACCCCAGAACATGGCTTCACGGGGTGCCTGAGAATGTGGGACTTGTGTCTGGGTCTCCCCCCCATGGATGGGTACCAGCCCTCCCCTGAAGTCACCTACTCCGTGCCGCACGTGCCGTGGCTGCCCTCTGACTGTGTGGCCCTCCCCTGCCCCCGCACCCTCAGCACTGGGCCTGGGCGCCAGCCCAGTGCTCCAGGCCCCACTTACTTCCCCAGCTGACCACCCACACGCAGCTGCTATCCCTCGGCCTCCGAGCCCAGGCTATCCCCCTCCACCCCGGAGAATTCCTCCTATTTGTCCCTCAGCGCCCCTCACACAGGGTCCCGCCTATGTCCCCACGGACCCTTCTCTGACTTTCCCAGAAGGGTTTGGAGGCTCCCGTGGGCCCCCAGGACAGGCCCCCAGCACCATGAGGTCACCCACTAGTGAGGCTGCGTGGCCCCGTTTCTCTCCTGGAGTCTGGAAAGTTCTGGATTCTACAGACGTGTCCAGTTCACTCTGGCCCAGAGGAGAAGCTCCTTGCCTGTTTCTTGAGCGGCTGAGCAATTAACACGTTCACAGTCAGCTCCAGAAGCTGAACTAGGAGAGGAGACACTTTCCATTTCTCCTCCTCGCATCCCGGGGCCACCAGCCAGGGCGCGAGGCTGTCTGTTTGCAGTCGCCAGCTGCCACCCTTTCCTGTATCTGCCCCGCAGTGTCAGGCTCCCAGGGTGACAACTGGGAAGCCAATTTCATGCCAGTCTGGCCTGCATCAGTATGCAGCTGTGCGGGCTCCCACTGCACAATTAATTAGGCCATTTGTATGCATCGCGCAGTGCCAGGCAGCAGCGGGGAGAGCAGCGCCATCTTGCCAGCCCACCCAACTCCCCTCCCCACTGTTTCCAGATTCAACAAGCACAAATCACTGGTCTCATTTTCCCCCAAAGTTAAACAACAGATTGCCCTGTCAGCCCCCTGTGTCTGTTTAACAGGGAAGCAGAGACATGAGGCCTCTGGGGAGCCAGAGCTGTGTCCCAGGAGGCCCCATCCCCAAGGATACCCCAAACCCCACTGGCACCTCCACTCCCATCAGGAGTCACCCCCAGTGCCCGGTGTCTCCTGGGGCCTCCTGTTCAACTCTCTCAGAATATGTGAATTGAGTTGCAGGGAGGACAAGTAACTGCCTCCCTTCCCCAGGTCAATAGGTTCCCAAACTGGCTTGAGAGCCAGCTCCCTCCTGGTAGCAGGCTACTCAGCAAATCCATTGATATGGGGCCAGACACTCTGGGGCCTGTGTATTCCTGCAATCCCTCATTCGGGGGCTCCCGGCCTGCAGTCGGGGAGCTTGGGCCAGCCTCCCAGCCTGTCCCCCCACCTCCACCTCTCCCTCCTGGGCTGTGTGTCGTCCATGACGTGGTGTCCTTAGCTGTAGGGTGGGGGCGTGATGACAGGCCCTAGGGGGACAGGTCGGCCCTGAGGAGGGATGTAGCACAAGGTGAGCACTGCGACAGCCCCTGCGGCCCACTCACTCCCCAGCTCTGCGCTGGCAGCTCTCGTGAGCTGTGCAGGCTAGGCGCCAGGTCCCACTGTTCTCCCTTGAGCCGGTGAGCTCCCCCTTGGTGCCAGTACTTGGCACTGGGTGCTGAAGTCACCAAGCCAAGAAGAAGAGGCTCTGCCCTTGGAGAAGTTTGCGCTGAGCAGGAGAAAAGCAGGTGATAGCGGTAACCATGAGGTCTCCTGGGTGCCCGGGAAGGCAGGCCCCAGCTTGCCACTGCACCAACCTCACCAGAGTGCCCTGCAGGCCTTGCACATTTCCATCTGGTGTCCTGCACCTTGGGCGCTGGCCGACCACCCTGCCCATAGGAAGCAGAGGCAAAGTCGAGGCCCAAGTCCTTGGTCCACTCCCGCTGCCTCAGGCCTGTCTTTAGACAGATACTGGCCTCCTCCCCATTCTACAGAGGAGGAAACCGAGGCCCAGGAGAGGGGGTCACTTGCTGGTACCCCAGATCTCACTGAAACAGAAGCCCCAAAGTGACCACAAGACCCCAGCCTCGCCCAGCATGGGGCACCGCACCAGACCTGGCCCCCGGACAGCCCCACTCCGGCTGCTCCCTCCAGGCTTTTGCAGTTACTCGGAGCCGAGGGCCCCACAGCCTGCAAGGCAGGACACCCTGGGCATGCCTCCTTGACCTCACCCTGGGCTTTTCTGGAAATTTCACTGCTACTTGCCAGAGCTGTGGGCACATCACAGGTGAGTGTGACATGGGGCCTGCTGGATTCTAGCTGTGTCCAGCTGCCACAGGGCAGGCAGAGCACCCTTCTAGACACGGGCCTGCAATCCCGGAGGTCTTGCTGAGGTGCACATTCCTCTGAGCTTCAGACCACACTTGAGGGCAGGGCTGGGGCCTTAAGCAGACGTCAGAGGGCTGCACCCAGCTCTCCTGCCCCAGGCTCATGGCTTCATCCTCAGGGGACAACCACAGGACCCGAGTGGGGCACCTCACTGGGCTTATTCCACGGCCCCCTCATCGGGGTCACTGGCACGCCCCCGGGGTGCAGACTTGTCCCCACCTCTGCACGTTTCTATTCCGGGCACGATTTTGTCACGCCCAGTGGTACATAGTTCATGGCGAATGTTGACACTGGATGTTCTATGTCCCCCACTAATCGTAGCGTTTGTGGCTAATGTGCAGGGAAGGGCTGCGGTGACCAAGCTGGTGGCTGGAGGGGGAGCCGGAAGCTGGTTCATGCAGAAGGGATGGACCCGGGTCCTGGTGTGGGAGGCGGGGCAGAAGGCAACCTGGACACCGTGAGGGCAGCAGCCTGGGACTGAGGCCTCCGGGATTCCCTCCCATTCAGAGGTCGAAGGCAGGCCCTTTACGGTGGAGGGGAGACACAGAGCAGTAATTATTTTATTAAGGAGCAGGAAATGATGAATAATTTAATTTGGGGAAAGAAGCGCACCACTGATTGAATTGCTGCTTCCCGGAGCCTGACATCACCTCTCTCTAATTTCCTTTGACATTTCTGGCAGGGCATCTTGAAGAAGATTCCAGAAACATTTGATCTGCCTTCAGCCTGGGCATTCCTGACCTTCCCCGGGAGGGAGGTGGCGGGAAGGGGTGAGAGGGTGACAGAAAAGGGAGGGCTGGGAAAGGACCAAGGTCTCCATTGCAGCCAGGCTCCTTGCTCCAAGGGCACTGCCATGAAAACTCACAGTGACGAACCTGGCGTGTACCCGAGTGAGCTCCCAGCCTTGGAAAGGCCACTGTGAGTTCACGGCAGGGTCATGGCCACAGATGTGCATCAGGCTGTCAGGTGACCACTGAAAAGTGTCCCCCTGGGACCACCAGGGTCAGGCACCATCAAGTTACTTCCCAGATCTGACACCCAGCCACATGATGCCACCTTCCCACCAGGCACCTTCTGGGGGACCATCTCACCCCACTGACTGCACAGCTGTGTGACATGACAGCCAGCCGTGGTCCCCACACCATGAGGCCTAATATCCCATGATCCGAGCCACCCACACATGGCATGGTAGCTGTTCAAGTCCAGAAGGTTGAGAACTGTCCATGGCATGTCCACCCAAGATGACTCCGACCCTCTGCTCTGGGCTTGATGCTGCGACTTGGGCTGCCTTTCAACCCCAGCAGCTCGGAAAGGAGGGGCTCCCATGCCCAAGGTCCTCAGAGTGTGCATGGGACCCTCAGGCAGAGCCGGCCAGTGCTGAGGCCTGACTGGTCAGGGGGCAGATGGGTCCCAACAGATCAGAGCCCTGAGTGCCCTGTGCCCTTGTTACTCCAGGCTGTTCCCTGCCCTGTGCTGGGGCTGGGGGCCGAGATGAGTGGACCAGGGCTCAGCAGGGCATGGGAGAGGGGCCCCAAAGATGGGTATTGTGGCAAGAACTGCCCACACAGCGTAGGACTCAGCGGTCGTCATCTTACGGTTTCGGGTCTGCCAGTCCTTGGTAGAGAGCACAGCTCAAGTTTGGTCACTCTTTTCCCAAGGGTGTCAGCAGCCCTCAGGCTGTCAGGAGGAGGGACCTTGGGGCTCAGTTTTGAGCTTTCAGCCCATGAATGTGCAGACATGTGACTTTTAAGCCTCTGGGAGCCTCTGGGGTGTCAAGGCAGGAACCGTGACCTGGCAAAACCATTAGTGGCCGAGGAAGAAAGGGCCAGGGTCCCCACATACCCTCCAAGGGCACAGCCCATGACCTGAAGACCCCCACCAGGCTCCCTTGGTAAGGTCCCATGCCTCCTAACAGCGCCGTGGTGTGAGGACCAAGCCACCTCAGCAAGAAAGGTCCAGCAAAATTCCAAGCTTCTGCCCTATGACCGTCCTTCCTGACCTTCTGTCCCAGGTGGAGACAGGTCCTTAAGTGAGAAATGATCCCCAGTGATCCCTGGTCCTGCCAGGGACCTGTGCTTATCAAAGTTTCTATCCCCAAAGGATGCCCACAGCACCCCCCCCACACCCCTGCGGTGGGAGGTGCCTCTGGAGGCAGGTCTGCAGCTTGCCCAAGTCCCCCCTAGGGCGGCTCTCAGGGCCCCCAGTTTCCCCGAGCAGAAAGGAAGCCTGTCATCCACCCGGCTGGCTCACCCTGTCGCTGCACCAGGCCCGGTCACACTGGTTACAGGTGGGATTAAGTCTACCTGGAGTCCCCATGGGGAAGCCCTGACCCCAAGACCTTGGGATGGGACTGTGTGGAGACGGGGCCTTTCCAGAGGTCACCTTGGTAGAACAAGGTTATCAGAGTGACCTTCACCCAGTGTGACAGTGTCCTCATTGGAGGAGGAGGAGTCCGGGACACAGACCTCGGGAGGCTGCCCTGCTGACACCTTTGTCTTGGACCCCAGCCTCAGGAGCTGTGGGAGGAGGAACTCCCGCTGCAGGGCTCTGTGACAGCTGGGCAGTCCCCACACCCACACCTCAGCCTCGCACGCGCGTGTGTGGTGAGTTAGCTCATCCATCCCTGGGGAGGCCTTGAGGCCCGTCCTCTCGTGGCCCATGTTACAGAAATGGGAACCAAAGCACAGGGCAGGCCAGTCCAGCACCAGGCTCCAGAGACAGTGACACTGCCCCTGTCCTCAGGGGACACACCTGGCCTGCCCTGGAGTCAGGTGAACAAATGACTTCACGAGGTTGGACAGGGGCTCAGGAAAGCACATGGATGGACAAGTGGACCAAGCCAGACTGGCCAGCACGGCTGCAGACTTTGGCGGGGAGTGGAAGGGCCCACCAGGCAGAGCCGAGGCTCAGGAAGTCGGCACCCAGGGGGCTGGAAGGCCCTCAATGCCCCCACTAAACACATACTCTCCGCACGCTTGGGGGCTCCCCCGTCCCCTGGGAGCCAGGAGTGTGGGTAGGGTCTCCACTGCGGGAACAGAGGAGGGTGCAGGCCCGCCAGAGGCCAGCAGAGGTGACGTACCAGGGACCAACTGCAACCCGCCATCCTGGGAGGGGAGGAGGGAGGCCAGAGGCAGGGGCAGGGAGGGCCAGGAGACCCTCAGGGCGCAGGCTCCCCCCAGGCCTCGCCCTCCCCGCACTCCCCAAGGCAGAGGGATGGGAGGCTCAGGGAGGCCAGGCCGTGTGGGAGGTCACCCAGCCGTGTGGCAGCAGGGTCCCCTGACTCCAAGCCCAGCGATCTTCCTCCTGTGCCCCAGTAAGCTGCTTCTGCCCAGAGGAGAGAAAGGAGACCCACCCACACTGAAGACCCCTGCACCTTTAGGACCTGGGGCTGTTCCTTCTCCACGGCACAGTCACCAAGGCAGGAGCGGGCCCTGGGACAGCCCGGTCCCTGTGCTGCTGGCTCTGCTTTCACAGCTCGCCATGCGGGGCCCACCACGCCCGTGGACTGGACGGGGTGGTATACCCACCATGCCACGAGGGCCACCATTCAGATTCTCAGGATGAGGGTTTGTGGGGGGTCACATGGGGGGGTCTTCCAGAGGAGGTGTCCCCGTGCCCTCCCAGGAGTGCTGGAACAGCCCTAGGGGAGAACATGGAGGTGCAGGTCAAACCGGGAGCAGCTAGACCTGAGCTCGCCCCACTGGAGACCTGTGTGGGGCACCTCAGGACCCCGGGGAGCGGGCAAAGCACGGTCCTTCCTCCCACTGTCCCTCCTGGGGCCTGCGCCCTGGGAAAGCAGCCTGTGTCCAGTTCCTAGGGCCCAGCAAACCTGAGACCACAGAGGAACCAGTTTAGTCAAATGAAAACTCATAAGCAGTTGGTCCCAGTGGGGACATTTCTCTGGCCCCAGAAGAGCAGCTCTGCCATCCTGTCCCAGACAGGACATGAGCCTCGGGGTGGGGGACCTCAGGCAGGTCTTGCTGGCAGCAGCAGCTGGAGGCCAGGCTCCAGGGCGCCCCAGGAGTTCCCCCGGATGGCTCAGTGTCCCTGTCAGCTCCAGTGTGAGCAAGGCCCTGTGCAGCTCACAGGGAGGGGGCAGGAGTCACTTCCCACAGCCACTGTCCGAGCAGCAAGCCACCCAGTCAGCAGCAGCTGCTGTCCACTCGCCACCTCATCCTTCCTCTGGGCTCAGCTTCCTCACCTGTGCACGGGCAGTACTCCTGCCTGCGGCCCTGCTGCCAGGAGGCAAGGACAGGCCCCGGGGAAGCGCTGGGCAGGGCCTGCTGTCGGCTGTGCCAGCGTCTGAGCTGGGCACTGCTCTGCTTCCGCTTCGCTGCCCCCAGCGCCCGTTTCTCACTGAGGAAATACAAACTCCTGGCGTAGGGCTCCTCCGAGGCCTGCAGGGAGAAGGCGGGGCTGGGGCAGGAGGGACCCAGCAGCGGGCACGCAGGGGGACCAGGGCCGGCACTAGTCCCACTGCCCCTGGAGGCAGGGCCTGGCCTTCCTCCTCCTGACGGTCAGTGGCTCATTAAAGGCCTAGGCTACAGGCTGGCCACTGAAGCGCAGCCATCCTTCCCTCACACACACCCCTAGCTCCTGGCCTGTGTGACAGGCCTTCCCCTCCAGTGGCAGGCAAAGGGACCAGAGCACAGACCCTTCACAGCCCAGGCTGCTCGGCCCCCACTCGCTGGCCTCAGCCCTGGCTTCTCCCTAAGCCTCGGCTCTTCTCTGGCTCCGCCTCAGTCTGGCTGTCTCCCTCCCCGCAGTCCCTCAGCCAGTGGGGCCTGGAACTCGCATGCTCCTGCTTGACCTCCTCTGTGGCTCCCCACTGCCCCAGAGAAAAGCCCAGGCTCCCTGCAGGGACAGTCCAGGGTCTTCCCAGCCAGCCTGTGGTCAGCAGTGCCCCGAGTGCTCTCAGCAGCGAGGCCTTGAGCATGACCTGCTGGGTGTCAGGCACCAGGCCGTGCCCCACGTCACCACTGCGCAACTGCTGGGGGTGCGTCTGGCAGCTGGGGATTCCTAGGACCTGGCACAGCCAGGAGTGTGCACATCTGACAGATGGGGGGGTCCCAGAGACACCTCCACATCCCTGGACAGGTACCCTCAGCGCCCCATGGTAGATGTGATCAGCTGACTCTTCCCCCAGAGGTGGGTCACTTCATTCATTCACTCACTTACTCATTCACTCACTCACTCATTCGCTCACACACTCATTCACTCACTCACTCACTCATTCATTCACTCATTCATTCACTCACTCACTCATTCACTCACTCACTCATTCACTCATTCATTCATTCACTCATTCACTCACTCATTCACTCACTCACTCACTCATTCACTCATTCACTCACTCATTCACTCACTCACTCATTCACTCACTCATTCACTCACTCACTCACTCACTCA
>NW_026000108.1:3872730-3876224 GCF_001458135.2 Marmota marmota marmota
GGGGGAGGGAAGAGGAGGGCGGCAGGGGAAGGAAGGAAGCCATCATGGCGGGGGGAGGCGAGGGTCTCCCCTGGACTGTGAGCTCTCGAGGTCCAATTTCTCTTTTCACCTCTGGCACAGGGCTTTCAGCCCAACGTGGCCACCTCTGCCGCTCAAAAGTTGAGCCCACCACCCCCACCCCCAGTTCCACCTCCAGGATGCCACACCTAGGACAGTGCACTCACCAGCTCACATGTCCCCAGACACTGGGAGGGGGGGACACCGTCCCTCAGAAGGGAAGAGAAAAACCGGGTTATTCACCCAGTGAAACCCCCCGCCAACAGGAACACGTTTTGTAAACACCGCAGCACGGACAGCCGACCTCGGACGCTGCACCATCCTGCACCCTGGATGCACAGGACAGGTGGCATCCGGGGTCCCTATCACAGACAGATGTGGAAAGCCATGGAAACCCGGGGGACAGGAGGGAGGCCTGCGTGCACATGAGGAAGTCAGCACTGGCGGGGGCGGGAGGAGACGCCTGGCTGTGTCGCAGCTTCTCCTCCCTCCAGAATCCAAGCGCCTTTGAGGAATGCCACCCTCTGGCTAATGTGCCTGTGCGTGGGGCCAGCTGCACTGCCGCCAGGGTCAGAACCCTTGGTAACTGCAGTTCAAGTGCTCAGCAGCACCCGTAGCCCTGGGCGGCAAGACCAGGGTCCTGAGCCCACCCCTGCTGGCCGCTGAGCCTGGGGTGCCCAGCACCAGGACGGCCAAGTGAAAGGTACCGTCCCAAAATGTGAAGTGACTTCTCTGCAAATTGTGTATCTACCCCTCTGAGAAAACAAAGCACTTTCTAGAATGGGCTTAAAAATCAAACACGTAATGGGATCCAGGATGACGGTGTATGCACCGGGTCAGCGGGAGGAACATGGTGGGCCTTGGGTTCCCTCTGTGCAATGGAGCAACAGTGATATTGACTCCTATCCCCCCGGAAAATGGGGACTCTCACCTAGAGGGGATCAGTTAGCACAGCGCTCAGGGTGGCACAGTGACCCACAGAAGGGAGGACAGGCCACTGCAAGGTCAGTCCCATGAGCTGGAGCCTGGGGACATACAACCATTAAGGAGCCTGACCTGCGTGGGGGCTATCCCCTCTGGATGCCCAAGAAAAGGGGCTCCCAGCCCAAAGCCTCAGTCTGGGCCGCTCAGCAGTTTCAAGGACTCCCACCCTAGTCTCCAGGACAGAAAGGAACCCCCCCTGCAGGACCAGAGCGAGGGAAACTCCCCTGACTTTCCTAGAAGGTTCTGCTCGTTGTGTGTCCAGCAAGTGACAGCGTCCAGACACCCCACCACACCCCTCACAGCCTCTGAGCCATCCTTGGCCTCAGAACTGGGGCATCTTTCCATCTGGGACCAACAGATGGTCCAAGGGACTGGCTCAGAAATTAGGTCAGTGACCTCCAGGCAGGGCAGAGTCTGGCACTCTGCCCTGCCACCAGTGAGGATGGGTCATGGCTGAAATGCCGCCCGTCAGGAATGAGGGTGGCTTGGTGTGGGTAAGAACCAGCTGTGGCCCAGGGTGCACATCCTGGTTCCAAATCCTGGCTCCGACCTGCCTTGAGCCTCAGTGTCCCTAACTGTGACGAGGGGGCAAGGATCGCCTCCTCAAGGGGTTGTTGGGTGGCCAGGGCTTCTCTGAATGTTCTTAGTCTTGAACTGTCCTCAGGCACTGCCTGGGCACTCTGCAGATCAGCAAGGCTCGCAGGCAGAGGCAGGTGCTAGTGCCAGGCACCAGGGGGCCGTTCCTGGCCACTAGTCACTGGCCCCAGCACCCTCTACTCTGCATCTTGGTGACCCTTCCCCGGGAGCTATCACAGATGAATGCACAACCCCTTATGAGCTAAGGGTCCTTTTAGGACCCTCGTTTAGCAGAGAAGGCTGCTGGCTTTGCTGAGCTCCTGCACACCAGGGAGGACCAGGCCTGGCCAGCCCACAGAGACGGCCCAGCTGAGGGTTAGGGAGGCATTCGCCTGTGAGTAGCCATTATGTCCTGGGCTAATCAGTTTCCCCACAGGGAAGTGTTGCCAGCCCCGTAGCCTTGACGTCCCAAAGGTGGGACAGCCTCTCCAGGAAGGAACAGTCTTGGGGTCCTGATTGCCACCTCCTGCGGTTGCCCCAACTCTGCCATGCGATTTCCCAGTGGACCTGCAGCCCACCCTCATCAGGGAGGCGGATGTCAGCCCAACAGGACTGCCGAGCACCACGCCGGGACAGAGGAGGCAGCTCCGTCCCTCCCAGGCTGCCCAAAGCCACCCTGAGCAGGGTCCCCAGCATGCTGAACTGAGGGGAACCGTCCCCCTCTGGCTCCCTGAATACTGACAAAGCCTCAGGAGTGCCATACTGTAGTCCTCACCCCAGTGCCTGAGAAGGGCACATGTCACTGGTTAAGACGAGGTCCCACTGCAGCAGGTGGCCCTAACCCAACATACTGGTCCTGAGAAGGGGATCTAGATGAAGACCCACGGCAGGAGCCCGTGAAGACGAGGGAGAGGCCGAGCGCAAGGCCTCAGCCAGCCAGGGACCAGGCAGCAGGAGGCCCGGCCAGGCCCCCCTCCACCCCAGGAGGGTCCAGCCCTGGGACACCTGGATCTCGCCCTTCCAGCCTCCAGGACGCAGACGGACATTTCTGTCATTGAACAGTTACAGAAGCTCCAAGAGACAGCAGGCCACTCCAAAGGAGAGGAGGACATCGCTCCTGCAGAGGTCAAGCCCCCTCTACTCCGATGTGACACTGGAGGGACGGGGCAGTGGGGGAAACCCAGGCCACAGGGTGGACAGGTGCCTGTCCCCCACTCACCAGCAGCATTGGGCACTGAGGGTGGGTCGGGGTAAGCGCCCCCTCCCGCCTGCCCTCCTCCATCCCCAGCCCTCCAGCCCTGTCTGTGGTTGGCTTCACGTGAAAGAGAATAAAAGGAAGGGAAGGGGGAGGGGAGGAAGGAGCAAGAGAAAACACAGAAAAAGAAAAAGCCAGGCCTGGGCTCCTGGCCGAGGCTTCTCCGCTCAGCCTGCAAGGGGCCTCCCTGCCCTGCCCCAGGGGCCCTGAGGGGTGCTTCTGAGCAGCCCAGGGGTGGCAGCTCAAACCAGGAAGAGCAGCTGGTCATGTCTGGGCCCATCTGGGGTCTCCTCTTCACATTTCCAGCCCTCAACACCTCGAGAGGCGGCTGGGCGGCAGTGACTGGAGCAGGTCTGGACGTGTGCGAGACTGGCCTAGGCCCACGGTGTCCCATCAACAGTCCACCTAGGGACGGCCTCTCTGGCCTCCCCTCCTCTGTCTCCAGGCCCAGCTCTGCAGCCAGCCTGGGGGTCCAGCCCAGGGCTTCCCACGGCACCGACCCTGCTGGGGTCCAAGGCTGCACCCAGCACCTACTGCCACCATCAAGGGGCCCAGCACCTCTCAGAGGCCAGATTGCGCCAACCCTGCAGGCGGCCTCCTGCAGCCCCCCCCTTCCTCCTCA
>NW_026000108.1:3876249-3914652 GCF_001458135.2 Marmota marmota marmota
GCCCAGGGCTCCTCCCTGCCAGGTCCCCCTCGGAAACTCAAATAACACCCAGCAGGGCAGTGACAGCCCCACCTGTGGGGCCTCCCTCCAGGAGGCTGTCCCACAGGCTCTCGCCCGCCCCGTCCTGCCTAATCCTGCCTCCCAGCCCAGCGTTCCTTCTGACAGAGGGACGCGGCCCCCATGCTGAAATCCCAGGCTTCCATCCCCTCCCCTCACAGCCCACGCGATGGCCTCATTCTGTGCTCCCTGTCCATACCACCCTGGGTCAGGCGCTGCCTCTCACCTGGTGTCACAATGACAGCCCAACAGGTCTGCCTGCATCCCTCCTCCGCCATCTCAGGGTAGATGGGCCAGATGCCGGGTGTGTCCCCAGCTCTCATGTCCCACATAAACCACCAGCCAATCCTCTCACTGCAGCCTGGACCCCAAGGCCACCACCTTCCCACAGCTACCACTACCCCCACGGCCTCTCACGGATCACACCATCGCCCAACAGGTCCTCCCAGCTCTCCGCTCTCCACCCTGGGCCCCGACTGATCCCCTAGAAGTACTGTCCGTCAGGCTCTCCTGTGCTCAAAACCCTAGTTCCCTCAGAGCCAGGCCAGAGTGCCCAGCGTGTGGCCCTGCTAATCCTGGCTGCTGTGGCTCCTCCTGCTCTCAGTCTGCTCAAGCCACCTGTGTCCTGGCCCTTCCTATGCTCACCTGCCCCAGGACCTTTGGACATTCTGGCCTCTCTTCTTGGAGGACATCCAGACACTCACCTGGCTTCCTCCCACGCTTTCTCCACTCTCACTCAAATTCTGTCTGGTCACCAAGGCCTCCCCTGACCACTTGCTCCTGGCTCTCCAACCCCTCACAACAGGTAGCTCGCTGTGCTCGCTTGTCACTTTCTTCCTCATTACCACACTTACGTCTGTTGCTCAATCTCTGCCTTTGCCCTTAGAATGTGAGTTCCAGGAGCACAGGGCTTCTGTCTGTTGTGTTCACTCAAATGTCCCCAGAACTAGGTCAGCACGCAGACACAATAGGTGCTTAATAAACGACTGTTGCATTCTCACATGCAGACAAAGCAAAGCAAACAAGATGCGGCCTGTTGCTACCAGGATCTGCTTTTCACCAGGGCTAGGGGGACTCTGTCCACGCCTCCAGCTGCTCCCTCCATCCGGGGTGAGGCAAGCCACCTCACCTGCACTGAGCTCTGCAGCTGCTCGAGGTGTTCAGGATGGGCAGCCTGGTGGGGCCCATCCTGCTGAGACTGGGCTTGCAGCCCAAACCCAGCCCCAGGGAGGCGGCCTCTGGGAAGTGCCTGCCCGTGCGTGGAAGCTTGGGACGTGCTGGGAGGACTCTCACCCAGCAGGAAGGAGCAGGGCCACCCAGGGCGCTGGCACGCGGGAGACGCCTCACCAGTGGGGACCTGTGCTTTCCCTGCAGCATCCCCCAAGGTGCTGAGACCCCACTCGGAAGGGCTCTGGCTCACGGTGCCCAAGTCCTGAGTGCCAACTCCCAGGCTCCTTGGCCTCTGTGGTCTGCGATCATCATTATGTCCCTGCGGCACCCCTCCACACCGGGCTTCTGCAGCTCCACAGTCAAGAAGAGGTTTCTCAGCCTGGAGCTGGGGCTCTGGGGCTGGAGATCATGGTGCCCTGAGTTGGCAGGTGGTAGGACTGAGGCCCTGGGGTGGTGACTTCAAAGCCCCTGCTCTCAGGCCACAGGACTCTGGGAGCCCAGGTTTCCCTTGCCCAGGGCTGGCTGTGGACAGAGGGGGCGTCACCGACAACGTCTCAGGGCCCCCACCCCACCTGACCCTGACTTGAGGCTCAGCTGTCTCCCACCTGGGCTCCTGGGGACCAAGGCTGGATCTCAACAGTGCACATGTTGAAGGTCAAGGTCGCCAGTGCACAGACTCCACCAGTCGTGGGTAACTTTTGCTCCCCAAAGACACGCTGGGCCCTGAGCTCTGTGGATGTGCAGGTGAACTTACATGGACACAGGGCCTTCCCTGCAGTCGTTAGTAAGAGGAGGTGACACCCATCAGGGCTGCCCTGGGCCAGTGGCTGGCATCTCTATGAGAAGGAGGAAAGGAACAGAGACTCGGAGAGATGAGAGCACTGAGGACAGAGGCATGGCCACTGCGAGCCATGGCCTGCCAAGGACAGGCGGCCACACCAGGAGCTGGGGCGGCAGGGAGTCCTCTCCAAGCCTGCAGGGACAGCACCGCCTGCTGACACCAATTTGGGTCTGAAACCCCAGAAGCATGAGAGAGTCTCTCTCCGCTATGGCGAGCCCAGGCTGTGCTCCCCCAGCCGAGGACATTCTCCATCTCGTCGCGCTCCCTGGGCGGGCCCAGGGCTCCTGCGAGGGGCCACCGCTGGGCCTGACTGGAGGCCAGGCCTCCTTACTCTGCTGCTCCTGTGTGCCGCAGTCTGGCTGGGCACAATCAGGAGCCACTTGTCAAAAGAAACTAACTTTATTTTTAGAACCACACACGCCAAACAAAACAGCCTCTCAGGAAAAACCCTCAGAGCCTCAACTGCCACCACCGGCTTCCCACAAGCCTCTCCACCTCCCCCACTCCTCCTGCTCTTGAGGCCGATTGGCTGGGTCGTGTGGGTGGAGCCAAAAAAGTCCCCCAATGAGCAGCTCCGTAGTCTGAAAAGGCGGGGAAACAGCCCAATGAGCATCACCGCAGAGGAGCCAATCAGCTAGAAGTTGCTGGGGCCGCTGTGAGCCAATCATCAGCCGGCAGCTGGAAGTTTGCTGGGGCCCCTTTGGCTGTGGCTCTCAACATCTGTGAAGCCTGGAGGCCTGTTGGAGAAGGCCTCAGGTACAGCCTCTGAGTGACCCCAGATGGGGGCCACGCAGTAGGAGACGCAGGAGGCCCCAGAGGAGGGAGGCCCGTCCTCATCAAGGTGCTCATCCATGAGTGGACGGACCCCCACTGCCTTTGGCCTCTGGCCATGCCACCTCCCTCCCCAGGAGCAAGGGGATCTCTGCAGGGCCCCATGAGCCAATCCCCGTGGGAGGACGGTGGCTGGGATCTGGCTTGGTGGACTGTGAGGCCCAGCTCTGATCTGGGCTCAGGGTGACAAGACCTGACCTGAGAGGGGCTCACAGGTGGGCTGAGCACTTGGCCCTCAGGGGAGGATGCCCACCAGGTGTGGCCCTCAGCCCCCCCCCCAGCTCAGCAGGACCTGCTCAGCTGCTGCCTCTGGCCTGCAGCCTCCCCTCAGCCCCTCCCTCCTCCCAGCTCTGGTGGGTGGGTGCTGTCCTGGAGGAGCCCTGACCATCTCGGGCTCCCCCCAAACCCTCTCCCAGGCCCTTTGCCGTGGGTCTCCATGACTCTGTCCCCAGCTCAAGCAGCCCAGACGCCCTGAAGCCGACTGAGAAGTCGACATGGCTCCCAGCCTCACCTGCACCTCCTTGCTCCCACTCGGCTGGCAGCACCACCCCAGGGCCTCTGTCCCCCCAGCCTGGCTGGGCGCTTTCTCCTGGATGGCCACGTCACCTCCCTGGTGGGCTGCAGTGGGTCACCATGGTCCCACCCCCAACCCATACGTAATCTCAGCCTCCTGCATGGAGGGGGGGGCCACACCTCTGTCATGCTCGCCTCCAGCCCCCGTGTCCCATCTTGGCTGCCCCCAGCTCACAGCAGGGTCCTGGGAAATATGTGGAACAGGCAGTGAACCCCACCCTGGTGTCCCCAGATGGCCAGGTGGTGAAGATGAATCCCAGGCAGGGGACAGACATGTTCCCTGGAAGACCCAGGAAGGGCAAAGGGTAGGAGAGATGTCGTCTTGGGAGCAGTGGGCATGACACAGGGGCAGGGGGACAAGCAGACCACCCTGCAGAACACATGCAATGCAGGCCAGCATCCCACCTTCCAGGACACACACTGGACAGTCCCTCTAGGTAGGGCTGGACAGGAGACAGAGACACCTGCCTCCCCTTACACCATGAGGGGACAGTGAATTAGTGGCTCTGTGTCCACAGGGGCTACTCTTCGCCCTTCTGCAGGCCAGGCAGGTGAGGGCTGGGCGGTGCGGCCAGCAGGGAAGGGAGGGTCTCCCCCTCTATCAGCAGCAGACCCCGGTTTAGGCTGTCTCAAGATGCTCTCCCTGGAGCAAGCCACAGCGTCCTCTGTGCTCTCCAGGACCAGGCTGTGGAGACAGAGCTTCCTCTTCTGCTCCCCATCCCCACCCCCTGCCTCCAGATCAGGCCACCACAAAGCAGCCCGCACACACCCTCCCTTGATCCCACGCAGCCATGCTCGGCTTTCCTTGGGAAGAAACAGTAAATCACCTTCAGAAAACTTTTGAAATAACAGAATTTATAAGAAGCCACAATAGTTCAGCAAACGCTGCTCTGGTTAGCTGCGGTTGGGACTGAGACCAGGGCCATGAGGAGTGACAGGCACCAGCAGCACCTCTGAGTGACAGCAGCAGGTGTGGCCTTGGGGGGACAGGCTCCCCACACATAAACCCCATGGCCAGCCGCACACCCAGGACTGGAGCCAGCACCGTCACCCGGCCACACAGCAGGGCAGGACCAGCAAAGTGGGCCAGCTCTGCACAGCTGCAAGGGACAGTGTGGACACATACTGGGGTGTCACATGAGAGGAAACAGAACAGGAGAAAATGCTGCAGATCCCATGAAGGCAAGGTGCAAGGACAGGGGACCTTCACCCATGACGGGGACAACCAGGAAAGCCATCACGCTCCGGACGCACAGCCGGGCACCAGGGACCACTGCACACTTGACTTACACAAGTGTGTGTGCAGTGAAAATTCACTGAACTGCCCCGTTAAGATGCGTGTGTTCTGTGTGTCAATCCCACCACAGTACAAAGCCGGACGCTCAGACCCAGAGCTCTGTGAGCAGGCTCGGCTTTCCCCAGAGGTTAGTTCTGAACATTTTTAAATACATTCTGGGTTCAGCAAATGAGTAAATGCATTAAAGGTAATGGGGGTGGGGTTGTGGCTCAGTAGTAGTGCACTTGCCTTGCACACGTGGGGCCCTGGGTTTTGTCCTCAGGACCACATAAAAAATAGAATAAAGGTATTGTGTCCATCTACAACTAAAAAAAAAAAATAGATAATGGGATCTTCTCAGTGTTGAAGCAGGAAAAGTATAAAATATCGAAAGGGACACAGCTGGAATGTGCTAGTGTGTGGCAGAAGTATCAGTATGAGCTCATGATCTTAAGAAGATAGATGGTGGGTGGGTGGGTGGACAGATAGGTGGGTGGGGTGGGTGGATGAATGGATAGGTGGATGGGTAGGTGGGTGGGATAGGTGGTTGGGTGGGTAGATGGATGGATGGATGGGTGGATAGATGGGTGGATGGGTGGACGGATGGGTGGATGGGTGGATGGGTACATGAATGGATGGGTGGATGCATGGGTGGCAGATGTGTAGGCAGACGGGTACCTGAGTTTGTTCCAGGTGACATATGTAGATGTGTATGCACCTTATTTGTTTCTGTATCTACAGTGGTATGTTTCTGTCTTTCCACACACATGGCCCCTTCCGCCTTCCTTCTTGACCTCGTGGGTGAGCAGTCACTGTTTACCCTGCCCTGCTTGGTGAGTGCCGGAAGCACTGGCAGCACCTCAGCCGTGAGCACACCAGTGTCCAGATCCTGGTCTCTAAAACCACTTTTCTTGGCAAGCAGGCTGGTCCAGGAAAGCCCAAGAGGGGCCGGAACGCTCGTCCCAGGCAGTCTAGGAGGGCCGGGAATGCCAGGGCCAGAGCAAAGGGACATGATGGCTCCACAGGGCTCCCAGGGTAGGAGCTGGAACAACTCAGGAACAAAAGCCATTCCTAGTGGTGGACTTGAACCTACTAAATGCAACTTAAAATCACATACACAAGACTTCAGAATAATAAAAATACAATAAAAATTCATAAGTCTTCAAGAGACAGGAAAAGAAGGAGGGAAGAGGAGAGAATAGGGACAAGAAAATACAAATTAATAAATGTAGAAGGAAGATGGGGTAGTGAATTAGTGGATAGGAGACCTACATGGTCTCAAAATAATTTTGTTAATATGACTTATTAATTACAAGAGGAAATAGTAGCTTCACAGAGGAGGAAAGGAGTAGATCCCAACCAAGGGGTCGGCAGTGACCACCCTGGGTACACCAGCATTGTGTGGCTGGCACAGGACACACCAACAAGGCCCGGGGCAGCTGGCAGGCCGCCCACCAGCAGCGCACATCCCTGGTGGAGGCCCGGGCCAGCAGCCGACGGACCCAAACCAAGGGGCGTCCGACAGTCCCTGGCCCATACTCCAGTTATAAGGGGCCAAGAAGGGCTGCAAGGGGCACCCAGAGGAGGTGACCAAGGGGACGTGAGCAGAGAGCATACCCTGTGACGGGCTGGACTGCCCTGGAGATAACCTGCCACACACAATAGTGCTGGCGCCCAGGGAGCCCGGGCTGGGCTGCCTAAGTGTGTCCACAGAGCTGCCCACATGGCTCCCAACCTTACACCCGCCTGTGATCACGGAAGACAAGGCGTGGGGAAGCAGGGGGACAAGGGACATGGCCTTCACCTGCACCGCGGGCTAGGAAACCCCACCCCCCTGCAAATGTGTGTGTGTGTGCGCGGCTGAGAGGACAGAGGGACGGAGGGACAGATGGGCGGAGGGATGGGGAGGAGAAGGGCGGGCGGGTGGTCTATGGAGGATCAATGACATCAAAAGGAAACGCGGTACAGGGACACGCTTGGTTCATCCCCGTTCCTGGCGCAGAGTTCCCAAGCCCGGGAGTCTCCCCATGGCAGGAGGTCCCCGTCCTCAAAACGCCTGAGTTTATTAACCAGCTGACTCGGCCCAGGGCCCCTAATAGCCTCAGGATGGGGTTGGGGGACAGAACTCCCAGTGTCCACTGCCCTCCAGGGGTGCTGGAGGTCCACTCTGTTACAATCCTCGACCAGATCCAGTGAACTTTGGGAGCGGGACCCACGGAGGGGCTGTGCGGGGGGCAGGATGCCCTCGCCTGCCCCCCGCCTTGCCCTCCCTGCTCCGGCGTCCTTCCTCAGCAGCTGCCTGTCAGGAGCCATGGGCCTTCCTCAGTTCCAGGAGCTGCCTCCTAGCAAATTACCAGGCTGAGAGCCCTGGGACCCTCCACTTAAAGCTGCCCTCCAGAGACGGGGCGCCCTGGGACTGCTGTGGTCTGAAGTGGGGGGGCTCTCGGTCGGAGCCTCTCCCCTCTGGGGCCTGTGAACCCTGCAGTGAGTGTCGGGCTGACTGGAGTTGCAGGCACCCAGCTGCAGGCATGGAGGGCTGACTGTGGTGTCCAGACAACACTGCGACCCCCAAAACATACAGGGCAATCAGAAGCCCTCCAACACTGTGGGGCCGGAACTGGCACAACCACCTGGACACCTTCTGGTGCACGCCACCCACAGCTGCAGACCCCACCCCACGGCTCTGCTCCCAGAGCCCAGTCTGACCCATCCCTAAGAAGTGCTCAGAGGCCGCAGGGCAGCAGCGTCCACGCTAGCTGGAAACGACCCACCTGCCCATCAAAGGGGAACAGGCAAATAAACCATGACACCCAGTGGGAATTCCACCCAGGAACGAGTGTCCACGCAGCATGGCGGGCCTTACAAAGGGAGCACCTAGTAAGCAGGCCCAAGGGACCAGGACAGGAGGACAGTCGGGCCTCTGGAAAGCCAGCCTGCATGGAAGATGCTTCAGGAAGTGACATGGGGCTGGAAGGTGACGGAATGGAAGGTCGGGGGCTCCCAGGCCACCACACCTTCGTACCCCAGGCAGGACCTTCTGCTTGCTTCCGCCTTGTGCCTGGCCCTGGGCGGCTGTGGGCGGCAATCGGCAGGCAAGGAACGAGCCGTGGGAGTGGAAGCGCCAGGCCTGCTGGCCAGACTGCCACAGAGCCACCCAGTCCTGCTCCACCCTGTGCAGGAACTTGGGGCCACTCACCCAGCTCACGCCCTCCCTGCAGCTGAGAACCCCGTCCTACCCCTCCCTGGGGTGGTCCCCTCCCCTGGCCCCAAGGAACCAGAGCCCCTGGAAGCCATTTAAAGGGCTCAGCATGTAGGATCCCATTCCCTGCAAGCCCAGTAGCCTGGAAGGACAACCAAGGGCTGGGCCGCATTCCTCAGGAGAGGCCACCAGGGCGCCTGGGCCACCAGCCTCAGCTTCCAGGGCCTGGAACCTGAGTTGCAGGTGCCCACACGTGGGCAGGCCCACCAAGACACACAGGGAGCCACAGTGTAGCCCCTGCCATGGGGCCGGGGCCCTGGCAACGGGGCCAAGCAGGAGGCTGCCCTGGAACTCTCCCCTGGGCCGTGGGCCTCAGCCCTCTGCACCTGTTGTTTTCGTGGGTGCCAATGCTCTTGCCTAACAACTATTTCAAAACCAAGGAAGAAAAAGGACAACAAGTGACACAGGTGGAAACAAGCCCTTTTGTGTTTGTGTGCTATCAGCAAGCGTATGCCTGTCCACCAGGCGCCACCCACGTGGCCTTTCACAGAGGTTTTCACAGTGAAGAGAACATCTGGGCTCTGGATCTCACAGGCTAGAGCTTCCCGCAGGCACCCTGAGGCCAGCGGGCTGGAGAGCCGAGGCCACAGACCAACCCTGAACATCTAAACCACCTCCCAGCCTCACGGGGTGAGCACCCCTGTAACCCCTGCATCTCAGGAAGCTGAGGCAGGAGGCTTGCAAGTTTGAGGTCAGCCTCAGCAACTTAGGGAGGCTCTGTCTCCAGATAAAAATAAAAATAAAAAGGGCTGGGGATGTAGTGCAGTGGTAAACCCCCCTGGGTTCAATCCCCAGTGCCAAAAACAAAACCCAGACCAAGTGTCCTACAGTCCAGACCAGAGCCCAGTTAGAAAGCAATGGGGGTGGGGGACTCGTTCCCTGTCCTCTGGAAACAGGACAGATGCCTTTCCGTACCTCCCCAATGGGAGCAGGAGATCCCCTGGTCTCCCTGCAGGAGGAGACCCAGGCCACCCAGCAAGTCAGGACAAGGTATGTGATGGGGGGGGGGGCCGGGGAGGGCGTTCCAGAGGCTGCCAGGCCTGAAGACGGCGGGGCCAGGAGAGCACCTGGAGGCAGGCCTCACTAAACAGGAGTGGGCTCTGAACACCTGCAGGGAGGAGGAGGCAGAGGCCAGCCGACAAGGGGGCAGGGCGGGGCTGTGAGTCAGGCTGCAGGAGGGGCCGGAGGCGGGTTTATAGCAGTTGGCCGGCAGACCAACCCTGAACATCTAAACCACCTCCCAGCCTCATGTAAACCTCCCCTGCACCCACTCAGGGACAGGCCGGAGAGCCGGGTTTATAGCAGCCAGGCAGCCAGGAGCACGGGAACGCCAGTCACTGGGCAGCATGCTGTGTGCCCTGCTTCTCCTGTCCAGCCTCCTGGGGCCCACCATGGCTGGCCCCATCTCAGGCCCCCGGGACTGTGCCAAGGGACCCGAGGTGTGGTGTCGTGACCTGCAGGCAGCTGCCAGGTGTGGGGCTCTGGGGCACTGCCAAACAGCTGTCTGGAGCAAGCCCACCACCAAGTCCCTGCCCTGTGACGTGTGCCAGGAAGTGGTGGCTGCTGCCGGCAACGGGCTGAACCCGGACGCCACTGAGTCCGACATCCTGGCCTCAATGATGAAGACCTGTGAGTGGCTTCCCAGCCAGGAGTCCTCAGCCTCATGCAAAGGGATGGTGGACGCCCACAGCACGGTCATCCTGAGCATGATCAGCAGAGACCCGGGCAGCTCTGCAGCGCAGGTGTGTACTGCGCTCACCCTCTGTGAGCCGCTGCAGAGGCGCCTGGACGCCCCAGGGGGACCAGGGGGACCACTCTCCCAGGAGGACACCTCCCAGGCAGTGGCCCCATTCATGGCCAACGGGGCCCTCAGCTTCCACCCTCCACAGAAACCTGGGGGTGCTGTGTGCCAAGAGTGTGTCCGGCTGGTCTCCCAGCTCCAGGATGCTCAGAGGTCCAACTTGACCTTGGCAGGGATGAACGTCCAGGGTCAGTGTGACTCCCTGGAGCCTGGCCTGGCTCTCCTCTGTAAGAGCTACATCTACCAGCTCTTTGTCCCTGCAGAGCAGACTCTGAGACTTCTCCCACCACAAGGGGTCTGCAGGAAGGGTGGCTTCTGTGAGGAGCCTGCCCACCAGCTGGCTCAAATAGCTGCTGTGGACGGGGTCCCCTCCCTGGAACTGGGGCTGCCGAGGAGGAACGAGGTCCAGATGAAGTCAGGCCTGACCTGCGAGTTGTGCCTGGATGTGATCCAGAAGCTGGACCAGTGGCTGGTGACCAACAGCACCGAGGCCATGATCAGCCAGGCCCTGGAGCGAGTGTGCTCCCTAATGCCCGCCTCCATCCTCCAGGAGTGCATCACCTTGGTGGACACCTACAGCCCCTCCTTGGTGCAGATGGTGAGCAGAGTCACCCCAGAAAGAGTGTGCAAGGCCATCCGGCTCTGTAGCAGCCGCAGGCGGGCCAGGGCCGTCTCAGGGGCCCATGCTAAGGAGCCGTCCCTGCTGCTGAACGAGGATGGTCAGGGCAGCTTCTGCAACGGGTGCAAAAGGCTGCTGGGTGTGTCTTCCCAAAACCTGGAGCTCAAGAGCACCAAGCGGGACATCCTGAAAGCCTTCAAGGGCGGCTGCCACATCCTGCCCCTGCCCTACATGGTGCAGTGCAGCCGCTTCGTCACCGAGTACGAGCCAGTGCTGATCGAGAGCCTCAAGGAGATGATGGACCCCGAGGCTGTGTGCAGGAAGATGGGGGCCTGCCACGCCTCCAGGGTCCCACTGCTGGGCACCGACCAGTGCGTCCTGGGCCCCAGCTTCTGGTGCAGCAGCCCGGAGGCCGCCGAGCTGTGCAACGCTGTAAGCCATTGCCAGCGCCTCGTGTGGAAGGAAACGTCCTTCCACAGCAGGGAGCACCCGTGACCGTGGCTGCCAGAGCCCAAGAGCCTGTGACTGCTGGCCCCGGAGGCTTCTGCATCCCACAGGGACCCCAGGAGGTGGGTGCTGTCCCCATCTCCATTTCACAGATGAAAAACTGAGGCTCTGAGGAGGGGCTGGGAGGGGCAGGCTGAAAGACAAAGCCAGATATTGGTGACCCCGAGGAGCTGCCTGAAGGTCTCTGCCATGTGACTCAGTGCACAGGACAAAGTGCACCACCCAAGCCGAGAAGCGCAGCAGGGGTTGTGGATGCCCCTCGGGCCCCAGGAGCCACGGCGGGAGGTGGAGGGAAGGTGGTGGGCTTACTAGTCAGACTGGGCCTCCCGTGCAGAGCTCAGTGTGGGACTGGGTCTCAGCCAGGCTACCTGGCTCGCCCAGCCACAGCTCAACCTGAGGTCGCTGGGGTGGTCCCCCAGGGACTGTGAGGTGCCAGCATCTCTGCACTCCCTGGGGGTGCCTGGGCCCAGAGCCATCCTTCCAATGTCTCCACCCACCTGGGGACCCTGTCCTCTCACTCAGAGCTCAGCCTCCCTGGGGCTGGGCAGAAGCCTTGGGGTGGGCTCAAAATCGGGAGAGCAATGCATGCTGGGTAGAGCCCAGGAATAGCCCCCGTGGGTTCGGGGTGGCTGTTGGAGGATGCCCTCTGGAGCCTCAGTCTTCAGATCTGTAGATTGGGGTGGCCACACCCGCCTCACAGGATCCTGAGACAATTCCAGGAGATGTCCTCAAGCCCCTTCCCAGAGGCCGGCCCCGCAGGTCTGCGGGGACCAGCTAAACCTGTCAGGGGCCAGTGGGAGCCTGGGGAAGTGGCTGTGCAGATGCTGTATAAACTGGGAGCATTCTCCAAATGCGGTCTGCGGGCTTGGTCTTGTTGGTGGTGCCGGGCGGAACGCAGGGCCTGGCCCAGCGGGCAGATGCTCTAGCACTGAGCTGTGCTCCAGCCCGGGTCTGCTACTTCAGTTCTCGTGAGAGGCGTGGCCCTGGGCTGCAAAGCCCTTCCTCCCCAGCTTTGGCAGGTGTCCCTCCAGCAGGAGTGTCCCTCCCCCAGGCTCAGCCTGCTCAGGCCCTGCTGCAGTCCCCTCCCCCGGTGAGGTCTCCCCCGGAGAACAGGGCATGACACCTGCTCTGTCCTCAAGCCCCACGCAGGGCCGTGTGCAGTAGGTGCTCGAACATCCGGGGCCCACACAGGAGTAGAAGTGGCCACTCCCCATGCAGCCTGGGTCAGGGAGGCCACTCAGATGAACTTGCTCCAACCAGAGTGCTGGCCCGGCATGAGCGGGTGGACCCTCCTGAGAGGCCAAGGTTAGGCGACCATCTCCAACCCAGGCCATGGCTCCAGGGACACAGGCACGGCTGGCCAGAATTTCTGGGCTCCTCCACCCTGGCCGCTGTTGGCTGGGCGAGCCTGGGCACACCAGGTGGCCCCGGAAGGTGATCACACTTGGGAAGCGGCCTGTGTCAGAGCTGAAAACACAGGCACCTGACGTCACCGACACACTGTCCCCGTCCCGCAGCCCACCACCTCCCCAGGCTCTCCGCTGGCATGTGTCCCCACCAGACCTGCTCCTCTGGGACAGGTCAAGCCTGTGCCTCTATTCTAGCCTGGGACCCTGGCTGACATTCCTGGTGATATGTCATGGCTTCCGGACCTGATGCTTCCCCAGAGACATTGCAGCCACACAGGGCAGCCAGAGGCAGGCACAGGGAAAAACCACGTCCTGGGTGACCATCTAGACGGTGGGCAGTCAGGGCAGGGTCTCTCCTGCCCTTTCCTCTGGCCTTCCCCCTGGGCCTGGGTGCCTGCTGACCAAGTGTGTCCCCACAGGTCCCTTGTCCACAAAGCATGTCATGGTGCCCAGTTGGCAACAATTCTACAGGGCCACGCCCACCCAGGGCTGGCCGGGACCTGGGTCCTGAGCACCGCACAGGTCCCATTCCAGGCACAGGGGCCCCACTTAATGTCCTTATCTTCATTTGTCCCACACCAAAGCCAAGGAGATCCAGGGTGGCATCTTGCTCAGTCCCTGTGACCTCACTCAGCTCAAAGCCAAGGCCCCCACCTCTGGCTGCACTGCCTGCCGGGGACCCCCTGGGCCTGGCTCCAGGTCCCTCTGCTGCCCCACCCCCTGCAGAGCCTCCTCAGCTGGCCCTCGGGAGGCACTCTGGATGCCCAGACCCCCGTCTCTCCTGCCCCTGCCTTCCTCTCCAGCCCTTAACACCTAGGACACTGTTCATGTGCCCCCAACTCTCCCCCAAGCTTGTCCTGCAGGAGGGGAGGGATTATTCCAAGGTCCCTGCCATATTCCCGTCACCTAGAGCAGAGCTGGCTCAGAACAGGGACCAGGACAAGGAGAAGTACCGAGCCCTGCCACTTCAGAATGTTTCAGACAAAACCTCCCCCTGGTCTGTCCTGAAGGGCACAGACGGCAGCACCAGGCGCCACCCAGGGCACGCTCCTCAGTCTGCAGCAGGACGGGTGTGCCAGGGACCACGAAGCAGACCTCAGCGCGAGGGTCCTGCCCCTCTCCAGCAGTGACCCAGCCTGTCCATCCCACCCCCATGGTGGTCGGCGGTCAAAGGCAGCTCCTGTGGGGTCCCTGAATCACGGGCACACCTCCAGCTCCTCGCCCTCCCCACATGGTCCCCTCTTGTCCTGACTGCCTCACCCCACTCCTAATGAAGCCCAGAGTCGGGTGGGGGCCAGGAGACCAGACCCCTGGCTTGAGTGTCCAGTCTCCGACTCTCTGGGTCCAGAGGGCCTCCACATCTGCATTTGCTGTGGTGCCGAGGACACAGGGAATCCAGCCTTGAGGACTGCGCTCCTGGACCCCAGGACCCAGGTGCCCTGGACAGCCCACGCACAGCTGTCCTGGGAGTCCATCTGCACCCTGAGGCTGAAGGGGCGTCCCTTTGGGCCACAACTGGAGGGGTAGGCGGCTCCTGGTGTCTCTCGGGGCCTCTCCTCTTCCCCACTGCTTGAGATGGGGAGAAGGGATCTGCTCTTCTCTGATCAAAGCCTCCCCTCCTGGAAGTAGCACCGCACACGTGGTCGACGCAGGGCCTAATGACAGCCCAGGAGCCGCCCTCAGAACAGGCAGGCTCCTGGGAAGGTGCCTTTGGAGCCGGGCTGGAGCCGGGCGGTCCCCTGGCGGTCCCCTGGCGGCAAGGCCACAAACCCCTGCAGGTTCTCCCCCTGGCTCAGGGCTGCCACTGCCCCTGCCCCATGATGTCCTCCAGAGTGTGGGGAAGAGCAGCCTCCACCCAGGGCCCCCCCAGGAGAGCGCAGCCTGTGGGCGGCCACGCCTCCCTCGCTCCCTGCTCCCGTGGAGCACCGTGGCCACAGGAGCCCTCCAAGGTGTTCTTGGGGGGAACTAGGCCAACAATGACAAGCCCTGGTGGCTGAAACCTCAGCACCACATTCTGTCCCTCCTGAGGCCCATGGGGAGGGAGCCTGCCTGCCTCATGGACGCCTGGCCCTGGGGCCCCCCAAGGACTGGCCCACGATCCTCAGGGACCTGTTTCCCTCCCAGATTAGACTGGACCAGACAGGCCCAGAACTTGCACAATGCCAGAACTGGGCCCCTCCTGTGGCCGGTCCCAGCCCCAGCCCCGTGGCCTGCAAGAATGCCGGCCATGCTGTCCCTCCCAATTTCTCCAGCAAGGTCAGAACCCCAGGCTGCTGCCACGCGGGAGTCTTCGCAATTCCTAAACACTGACGGTCTCTTGAGTTATCTTGAGTCCTCTGCTGGCCAGGCCAAACCTGTCTGAAGACCGGGCTGGGGCCCCCTCGAGCCAGAGAGAGCCCTGTTGTGGAGGACAGCCATGGCCTGGCCTCCTGACAAGGACGTGGCAGTCCCGAAGCCTTGATGCTTCTTCCTGAAGCCACGACCCACCCAGGGAAGGGACCGGAGTCACTGTGGAGCTGATTCCCAACCTGAGGTGGGGGGGAGTCACTAGAACTGGAAATGACTCCCACTGGGCGTCATTGCAAACTAGAGGGGAAGCCCCTACTCCCACCCCTCGAGCTGATGTTCCCAAGGACACGAGGGGCCAGAAGCCACAAACAGCAGGGAATCGGGCTCTTCCATGGTGGACCCCACACAACCCTTCATCTGGGGTCTCAAGAGGGAAGCCCATGGAGACAAGAAGTCAGGCCATCCCTGGGGGACTCCAGAGCCAATAGTCACCCCATGGCAATCAGGGGACAGGGTTCTGGGACACACAACTCAACTGAAACTCCAGAGCTCCTGAATAACAGCACTGTCCCAAATGTCACACTCTGGAACGTGAAAGAATGAGGACAGCCCTAGGGAGGCGGCTTGGGCACCAGCACCCCTGAAAGAGGCACACCCAGGTCCCTGAGCTGGGCCCATGGGTGGCACCAGGCTGTGGGAGGCCAGAGCCAGCTCCCCACCCAGAGCAGCACCCACGCCAGCACCAGGAGCAGAGGTGGGGAGCACAGAGCACCACAGAGGCCGTGGGGTTGGGGTCCCTCACACTCCCCGTGGCTGGTGGGAGCCTGTCGGTGGTGACAGCTGGTGGGCAGATGTGTGGGGCTCAGGCATGCAGAATGCCCAGGGCTGGCGGGGACCACCAAGCCATTGTGTCCTCTGCCAAGACCCTCCTGAGAGGAGCCCCACCCGCACAGGGGCTCTGGGCAGAGGAGCCGCGGGAGCGCCCTGCCACCTAGCAGAGGTGGGTACCGTGCACCAGGAGGTGGGACCAGAAGGAGGGGCTGCAACCAGTGCGCAAGGTGACTGTGGGCAGACTGCCAGACCACTCCAGCGGTGTTCTCCTCTCCCAGAGCAGAGGACTGGGTCAGCTGGACCCCAGCTCAGACCAAGCTCCCAGGCCCCCCACCCACAGACACCTACTCCTAGGGCTGTCTGCAGGCAGAGGAGTAGAGGCCAGAGGGAGCCTAGAACTCCTTGGAAATGAGCAGCTAACGTGGCGGAGCCCCAGGGCCAGGCGGGGCCTATGCTCCCGAGCCTGCTCCTCACACAGAGCCAGGGAAAGTGTGGGGGCCGGGGTGGCAGGCCAGGGGCCCAGAGCTCCAGCAAAAGCTGGCCGCATCCCACCTGCCCTTCAGGGCCAGAGGCAGCTCCCCTGCTCCCCCGGCCTCTGTCCCCAGACCCACAGAGTGCCAGGGAGCCACAGAACCTCGGGACCCGTGCATCCAGGGACAGTAGCTTGAAAGTGGCCATGGTGAGGGAATCTTCACCATGGGAACTGGAACGCCACCGAACAGGGCTGTGCGGTCTTCACCAGCACACATCCACCTGAAGCCCAGGAGAGACGGGCACCCAGAGAGCGCCAGCGGCAGCCTGGCCTCCCGAGGACTGACTGGTGCCAGGGGAGACGGGGTCTCCAGCAAACACAACAGCCACAGGCCAGCATCTCAGGCCCCAGAAAGCGTCCACCTCTGCCCTCCACTCCAGGGGAGGGCCTACCATGCCCGTACCAGTGCCGTGCTGGGCACTGGGAGCTGCGTCAACAGATAAGGACGTTGAAGCCTGCCACCGAATGGGGCAGGGCTGACCAGCCACATGTAAGGACGCAATACAGAGGACGATGTTTGAAAAGGAGAACTTCATTAAAATAATATCATGGGAAATGCATTTAAAGAGAAAAGCACGTGTGGAATGGCATCCTAAACAGGGTAGATAGGGAGGTGGCCCGGGAGGTGACATTCAGCTGGAACCTGGCGAGGCAGGGCAGACATCCCAAGAGAGGGCTGGGTGGGGTGACGGCTGGGAGGTGGGGTGCCAAAGAGGCTGGGGGCTGGAGTGAGAACTAGGCCCTGGAGAACCAGCGGGGTAGTGGGTGGGGATACCTTGGGGTGCATCGAGGGGGCCCCGGGACCCAATGTGGAGGAAGTCATGGGTCAGTTAGGAGCTGGTCAGCACTGCATCTCCCTCTCTGAAAGCTCACTTGGGTGGCCCCTTGGGGAGACCATGTGCAGGTGTCCAGGTAGGAGGTGCTGGAGCTGGGCAGGCAGGTGCCAGGAGACAGAGACAAGGGTACTGGTTCCAAATGTCCAGGAGAAGAAGACAGGGGAAGGATGGGGTCTGAGAAACGGCAGGATGACCTGGCCCAGGCCAAACATGCAAGTGGACCAGAGGACAGGGACCCCGTGCTCACCCAGCTCTCCTCTCTCAGCTCTGTCCTGCATGGCCAGTGGCCTTGAGCATGGTATAGACCCAGCCCCAGCAGGCCCACCTTTAGAGGAAGGCTGGGGTGGGAAGGAAGGCCCAGCCGCAGGTCTACAGGGCCGGCATGGGGGGACGCTGGGCCTCACAATGAGGCGAGAGGACAGGGACAGCAGCGGGGAAGGAGGTCAACTAGTCAGGTTCCGCAGGTCGGAGCAGTCCCTCAGTGGCCAGGCAGGGGTAAGGGATCATGCCCTCTGGTGCACTCTTCCCCAAATTGTGAGGCTGGAGGAGGGAGAGTCTCCAAGGTGGCACAGACGAGGCTGGACTCCATCTGCTCTGGGTTCAACTCGTCTTCCAAAGTCCCCGGTGTTGAGGCCAGGAGGGCGGGGTTCCAAGGATGATTAGAGGGTTCACAAGAAGCACAGAGGCCTGAGCTGGCAGCTCACTGTCTCACCACGCGCTGCCTCTGTGCTGGGGCTCTGGATGGGGCAGCACCAGGCCTCACCACATGCTGAGCCTATGTAGCCTATGTAGCCTCCAGATCACTGGGGCTGTTTGTTACAGCAGGTGGCACAGCCTGACTAGCTGAGCCTGCCACATCAGGATCTCACTTCCATCTATGTCTCCCAGGAACCCAGCATGTCCCTGGACCAGTGCAGAGAGGGCTGCTCGCCTGAGAAGGACTTGCCAATGTGAAATTCAGGGGACACTCAGAAGAAGGTGGACTCAGAAAGCCAATGACTAGAGAAAAGCTCAACCAGCTTCCTCAGAAAGAGATCCACACACTCCTGAGCAGGGGCTCTTCACTGCAAAAGCTTGGAAACCTGCCTCAACCAGGGAGCCAGAGGCCAGGAGAGCTCTCTGTAAAGGGAAACCCCAGGAGTCAGGCAAGGGCACCCAAGGCATGGGCCAGATTCAATACAGGGTCCTCTGCATGGTCTCAGAGGCCACCCAGTCCCTAGCACCTGGATCCCTGACCCTCTTTCCAACAAGGCTGCTGGCAGCTCCAGTGTCCATGGCCAGCCAGGCCCACGAGGGACCTCCTCTTGGTAGAAAGACCTTCCCTGGACAGATTCCCAGATCCTCCCTCTGCCCTCTGGACCCCACAGCACTGCCTGCCTCCTGACCCCCAGGACATTGCTTGGAAGCTGGGAGACAGTGTCACACCTCCCCAGACCTACCCTGCTCCAGACCATGCCCCAATGGGCAGAAACAGCCAGTTAGTCCCTTCCTCGTACCTTCATCCTAGGCAGTGATCCTCCCACCAAGGCCAATTGCCCAAGGTCACTCATAAGTGGAACACAGGTTGCTCTGAGCCTTGCTGTGGTCCATGAAACATTTAACAGTGATGTTAAGTAAGTCCTGAGCCTGGGCCTTGAGGCCTGTGCACTCTGTGCTTCTCGAGTCTCTGCCCAGGTGCCATGTGCATAAACCCAGGCTAACCTGCTGGAGGGTAACAGACACATTGCCAATTAACCCTGCTCCCTCAAGCAGCCGCCAACCAAGCCTAGAAGCAGAGAGATAATGACTGCTGGCCAGACATGTGAATGAGCCCATAAGAACAGAAGAGCCACCCAGCTGAGCCCAACCCATACTGTCCATCTTCAGAACCATGAGCTAACTGAATGGTTATTGTCTTCAGCCACCAGTTTTGGGAGTCGTTTGTTATGCAACAGAAGCTAGCTGATAGATCCCCATGGCTGCTCCTTGTACGATTTCTCCTGCAGAGGGCACCACTTCCAGCTCCCTAATTTGTAAGCTAGGCTTTGTAAGACACAATGCCATTTTTATAAGGTTCTCCATGACGTGGGGACAAAGAGCTCTGGGACCCACACAGTTCTGCCTCCGCCATGCCCCACCTCCACTCAGTATCCCAACTGCCTCAGGTTTTTTAACTGCTGTGCGCTCCGCCTGCTGGCTGCCTGGAGTTCATCCTGCAGTCTTGGTAGGATCCACTTCTGCCAGCTTCGCCGGGCTCACCCTGGGCTCACCCTGGGCCCACCCTGCTGCCCCCCATGGCACACCCTCCATGAGGGAAGCCGTGCTGCTCCAGGGCTTCCCTGGCCACTTGCCTGCCTCCCTGCAAGTGTGTCAGTCACCAAGGCAGAGGCCACATAGGTCATTCAACACTCCAGAGCCTGGGTGCCCCTGGAGAGTGCTAAGCACTCAGAGGAAAGGAGGGAAAGCGGGGTGCCCATGTTTTTGATGGGGAGAGCTCCCCGCCAATGGCACTTGAGCCAGCAGAGCCATTGGTACCTGTGCTTCATAAGTACCTGACTACAAAACCAGCCATGAGGCTCAGCTTCCTCCAGGTCCTTCTAACCCTCCTCTCCACATTCCTGTGTCCCCCAAGCTAGCCACTGACGATGCCTTAGGCACCGAAGTCCCCTCCTGACCACACCCAGGGGAGGGGAAAAGGCAAGCCACCTCTCTGGACCCTCCATGAGCTGTGTCTGGTTTAGGGCAGTGACCACAGGGAGAGATGGGGCCAGTAGGATTGAGAGTGGAATGGAGGTTAAGGGCCACACCCAGGAAGAGTGAGTCCCACAATCACTGAGAACTTGGCAGCTGACGCCCTCTCAGCAGGCCACCAGAGGGGGGCACACAAGCTTAGACACAGCAAGCAATTGCCCAAGGTCACTCATAAGTAGCAGAGCTGGGACATCTGGAATCAGGGTGCCAAAGTTCTCCCAAGTAATAATGAGAATTATTAGCTTTTATCCCCAAACCAAAAATAAATAAATAAGTAACATTTGCAGCATAGTAAAGATGGCTGGGGAAACCTCACCCCCAGGCACCACACAGTCCTGTCAGCTCCCGCTTTGTAGCTTGGAAAGCAGGGCCCAGGCACCCAGGGGCTGTTCCCAGCTCCAGATGATGGATAGCACTGTGGCACCCAGAGCCAGCACCCACCTCTGATGCTACCCGGCTGCTGCTCCATCTTGGAGGGTGGGCGCCTGCAAACTGGTTTATGGCTCATCCTTCAAAGCACACTCAAGTGAGCTTTATTACATAATAGAAAACAAAGTCCGTTTTCTCATACATTCCCCACTCGGGGA
The DNA here is from genome assembly GCF_001458135.2 of Marmota marmota marmota. Lineage (NCBI taxonomy): Eukaryota > Metazoa > Chordata > Mammalia > Rodentia > Sciuridae > Marmota > Marmota marmota. Next base: position 3,896,398 of record NW_026000108.1, read on the forward strand.
CTTGTTTTAAAATGCAATAAATCTGCAGAGCAGAGTGTGACTCCGATGCATGGGGCAGCAGATTTCAGTCTGCAGACCACAGACGGAAGTCCATGTGCACGTGGGTTTGCATGTGTGCACGAGTGTGCAGGATATAAATAGTGGAGAATATAACACACGGGATGCTGTCCCAGCCCGGCTCCTCTGGGGAGCACAAGGTAGAGGCCTTGGCACTCACTGCGTCTGGAAGGGTGAGTGGTGAGGCTCTGGGGCCCCGGCATCTTCTCAAAGGCCACTTACACTCTGCCACATGCCCAAGCCCTCACTGCCCACTCCAAATGCTGTCACCCAGTGTGTTCATCTTTGTCCCCTGGTCAGTCTTTCACTTGACACAACCTCCTGCTGTCATCTCTGGAGCTTTCATGCTTCTATGCACAACTACATAATGTCCCCACAACAAGTCCACATCCTAACGTTGGAGCCTGCGTGTATGTTCTCTGACGTTGCAGATGTGACCCGGTTCAGGACTTTGGGATGGGAGATCGCCTGGACTGTGCGGGGTCCTCTAAAAGGGTGAGCCTTTTTGGCTCTGGTCCAAGCATGAGATGCACAGCAAAGAAGGGTCAGAGGTTGGGCCAGGGCTGCTCTGAGGACAGAGGGAGGATCATGAGCCAAGGGAGGTGGCAGCTACACTGCAGCCTCAGAAGCTGGAAAGGGGAAGGAAAGAGATGGCCCAGAGCTCAGGAAAGGAATGCAGGCCTGTTGACATCTTGAGCTTAGCCCTGTGAGAGCCAGCTGGACTTCTGACCTCCAGAGTGTAGATCATGCAGGGCCTGGAGTTGTGGGTGATTTATTACAAGCATTAGAAAACCAGTCACCCTGTGAGTCAGCCTGGCTCTGGGGCCCCCCAAACATGGGCAACCCCCAGCCTCTGTGCCACTGACCCCCAGCTCCCTCCTGCTTCCCCACGGCACCACACACAATGTGGGTGCCATCTTGGATTCCGTTTTCTGGGGACACAGGAGCACGGCTCCTGGGTTCTCTTCATCCTGAGTCTTGATGGCTCCAGCAGTCCCTGGCACTTTGCAGGACCCTGGAAAGCAGCTGCAAATGGCTGGGCCTTGGGGTGTTCAGGGTCAGAGACCTGCGGCCGTTAATGAGATTTATAGAACAACAAATGTATCCTTGTCTCTCCTCTTCAAGTCTTTTTTTAGCAGAAGATAAACCCACCCGAGGAAGGGAGGCAGGTCTCACATTTATCTTCTTTCTTCTTGCCTAAATGGCCCTGTAATTTCTCCGTTCCCCAGGAACATCAATAACAGCCTCAGAGACAAACCTCCACACACTCAAGCACACATTGGAATCCCAATGCCCTGAAATCCAATATGCAGGAGAGAGAGCCCACCCTCAGGAATTCATCCTAGGAAAATAATCAGAGCCAAGGCAGTAACGCACACACAAAGACACTCGCCAGGAATTCCTTCTACATCTTCACATTAGTGAAAACTGAAAATGACTCAGATGTCTGAAAACGAGGACTTGGTTAAATAAATAATACCTCCTTCAGACGGAGGCATATCATGCAGCCATTAAAAATAGCAGTTGTGAAAATATGTCGGCACATGAGAAAATGTTTAATACATAATTCTGTTGGGATTCAAAATTGATAAAACATGTATAAATTTGCATCTTAAAAAGACTAATGAGAATGTTCATCTCAGATATTAATAGTTTTAATCTCATGAGTTGGGGTTAACACAGGCCTTGCTTTTATGCCTCATCTCTTTTATAGCTTCCAAAATTCCTAGGGTGACCACAAATCTAAGTATTTAAAAGGAAAATATTTTCTGAGGGAGAATTTTCTAGAGAGGAATTTGCCAACCCCCACATCAAGAACCTCTTCACAGGGGCTTGTGGTGTACTCAGGGACCGCTTAGGAGGAACGGGAAGCCTCGCACCCAGACCCACGGTGGCACTTTGAGGATGGCCTTCAGCTCAGCCAGCCCCACACCCCTGTCAGTGCAGAGCTCTGTCACGCTCAGGGACAGGAAGAACACATCTAAAGAAGCAGCGATGCCTCCGATGGAGGGGACATGCAGGAGGTTGTCACCAAGGCCCTGGGGGTCCCGGAGGAGAGGTCTAACCCTCAGGAATGGATATGGGGAACCTGGAAGGTGAACAGAGGCTGAGGGAGGTCCCTGGCCCAGCAGGGACAGGTGACCGGTAATGTGACAACTCCAGAGGAGAATCAGCCTCCGTCCACAGCCACCCTCCCACCGCCCGTCGCCCACTTCTCAGAATCATCCTAGATGAGCACGTGGGCCAGGGAGCCGGCCAGGGGCCCAGCATGTGTGGGCCAGCCCGCGATCTGGGCTGTCCTCCAGGCAGGGAGAGAAGCCAGATTCCCAGCAAACTGTCCCAACGCTCCGTCTTAAAGGATCCTTCTTCCGGGGGCAGGTTCCGCAGCAGAGGTCAAATGCAGTCCTAACCAGAGCAGGGAAGGGCAGCCTGCCCCCCGCCCTCCGAGGCCAACTGCGGCACTTCTAGAGTGCAGTCTAGGATTAGAGAAGATTTTTGGCACCTGCTGCATAGATTTGACAGGGCTTAGCAGGATGAGTGCTAGGGAGGCTGGGGATCAGCTGGCTAGGAGCAGACCCAAAAGACCACCTTGGATGCAGCAGCCAGGGAGGCCCTGGCTAGGGAGAGCTGCTCAGGAAGCTTCCCTGACCGCCCTTCTCAACTCTGGCAGAGAGGGGACAGACACGTGTCCCCGGTTCTCTCAGCCTCATGATGGTGTGGGTGACAAGACATTATTAAGGGCTGTTTCCTCATCTGTCCTCACCACTCAACTCCTGAGTCTTGGATGTCAGAGCCTGAATGGATAGATTGATGGATGATGGACAGGTGATGGGGGGTGGTTGGATGGGTGGATGGATGGATGGATGATGGACAGGTGATGGACAGATGGATGGATGATGGACAGGTGATGGGTGGGTGGATGGATGGTGGATGGATGATGGACAGGTGATGGGTGGGTGGATGGATGGTGGATGGATGATGGACAGGTGATGGGTGGGTGGATGGATGGTGGATGGATGATGGACAGGTGATGGGTGGGTGGATGGATGGTGGATGGATGATGGACAGGTGATGGGTGGGTGAATGGATGGGTAGATGGATGGATGGATGGATGGAATGTGGACAGATGATGGACAGATGGATGGATGATGGACAGGTGATGGGTGGGTGGATGGATGGTGGATGGACAGATGGATGGATGGACAGATGATGGATGGTGGGTGGGAGGGAAGGAGAGGAGCCACACCAGAGGGCCACCTGCTCCAGGCCCCCAGCACACAGGGCCCTTTTTGTGGATGGAGCTCGGCCTGGCCCAGGGAGAATCGGATACAGAAGGAAGGGAGGACGGAGGAGGAAGGAAAGCTCCTGATGGCTGATCAGAGGGACGGGAGGAGACGGTGGGAAGAACCAAGGAGAGGCCGGTGGCGGAGAGGCCCCAGGGTCAAAGCCAGGACCTGAGGAAGGCAGGTACTGAAGTTGAGGCAGAGAAAGGCCATGAGGGACCGGGACACGGGGCTGTCCTCAAGCTGCCGTGACCTCTCAGTCACCTGTTCCGGGGCGCTTCACACCAGACCTCATTACCAAGCTCATCACACTGTTGATCTGCACCGAATTATTTATTGACAAATGCGAACCTGCAAGCTTCTGAGGCGGGGCCCCTCTGATCTCTATCTGCTCTGAGTCTTGTTGAGATCAGACTCAGTCTCCATGGTGACGAGAGGGCGGACACCTAGAAACACGGCCAGGAGCGCAGAGCAGCCGCCGCAGAGGAGCCCGCAGCGGGTCCCTGGCAGAGGAGCCCGCAGCGGGTCCCTGGCGCCTGCTAAGCGCCCAGTGTTTGGGGAGCTTGTCTGAAGCCACCCCCTGGCACGTGCAGTCCGCGTCCAGGTCTGCACAGTTAGCATTTTGACAGGAGGCCCCGGTTGTCACCAAGACCAGGGGAAACAGAGTCGTGATCAAACCAAGGTCTGTCCACGTGGAGACCTGGACCAGCGACTGGGCGCCCATCCCCTGCCTTACAGTGTGCGGCGGCTGCTCTCGAAGCCCCTCTGCGGGCCACCAGGGCAAGGCCGGTGTTCCTGTCACCTTCCCATCAGAGGCCGTGGCTTTGGACGCTCACCTGCATCTACCCACAAGCCCCATCAGCTCACCAAGCCTGGAGCCTGACACCAGCACCACCAGGAAATGAGCGGACCCCTGGGGCAGCCTGTGGGCAGGCAGAGTGCCCTGCTCGCGGCTCTGCGTAGCTCACTCGGCGCAGTGTGGCTCCAGGGAACGCAGGCTGAGCCCAGGTCTGCTGGCGGGGGGGGGGGACACCACAGAAAGACAGAAGCAAATCTGACCTCAGAGTAACACAGCCAACAGGAGCCACCTGAAAACCTCAGGTGCCAGCCCTCCTGGAACACAGGTGCTCAGAAACAGTTCCCAAAGTGTGCCCTGGAACCCAATCCCAGGACAGGCCGTAGAACACAAATAAAGTAATACTTAAGTATTAAAATGGACAAGTAACATAAAATAAAAATTAAGCCAAACACAAACCAAACAAAATGAAAAATTTTAAAACGAAATAAGATTTAATAAAATACAATAAAATTAGAGATCATGGAAGGAGGTGAGATGGGGAGTGCCACATGCCCTTTCTGGGAGGTGCTGTGGCTGAAGGGTGACAGACTGCGACAAGTCCCACTGCAGAGAGGTCTGGGGACCTTTCTCCAAACTAGGGACACCTATCAAATCTGGCCACAAAGCGTCTTTCCTGGAGCAGTGCAGATGGCACCCGTGTCCCACCTGTGTCCCTGCCTCATTCAGAAGCAGCCCCTCCCCTCCCCCACCTTGCAGATGCAGGCTCCAGGGGACCTGCTGTGGCCACTGGAATTCCAGCAGGCGCAGCAGCCCCAGCAAGAGCCCTCCTGGTTGGGCTCAGCTCTTGAACTGTGTCACATATGAAGAGAATGTGTCCTGGTGGCCTTGTCCTGCTCCAGTAACACGGGTCCCAGAACAAACTCACGGAGCAACCCAAGCCTGCTGGCAAGAGGAGAGGAAGCTGAGCGACCTCCCTGTCGGGCATCCTCTGGAGACATGGCACCGGGGCCCGCTGCAGCCCTGAGTGGAACAGCAAGATCCCCAGGGAGTGAGAGTGCCCAAGGCTCCTCCAGGGGGCGCCCACAGCGTCCGCCCCCATGTGCTTCAGGGGCAATCACCAAAACCAAGTCAGGGCTGTGAATCAAACTCCAAAAGCAGGAGGTTAAGACAAGCTGAACAGGAAGGATGGGTGCAGACAGGCGTGTTCATGCGGCGGCTCAGTCCACACAGATTGAGGTTCACGCATCAGTTTGTACTTTAATTTTGTTTCGTGAGAGGCAAAACCCAAGGGGGAATGATGGGCACCCATTTTAAGGCAGAGATGATTTCTAGGAGGGAGTGGGGACTGAGGACAGTGTTGGACTTTACCTGAATCTATTCTTGTGTTTCCTTCTAGGGACAGGAGAGATCCCACACAGGTGGGCGGGATCCGAGGAGCTGACACAGTGAGAACAAGGAGCCACACTAGAGGCCACCGGCTCCAGGCCCCCAGCCCACAGGGGCCTCTGTGAGGATGGAGCTCGGCCTAGCCCAGGTTCAGCCAGAGGCTGCGAGCAGGGCCCAGGCTCCAGGGTGACCCCAGAACCACCAGGCCTGCTTCTCTGTGGCCCTGGAACATCGGGGTCTCCTGGAACTCATTAAGAATGCAGCTCTCAGGCCCCATCCAGACCCCGGAGTCAGGACCTGCATCACCAAGACCCCCTGTGAGAGCGGCCGCCCTCTCCTCAGACCAGGCTTTCAGCCAGGGACAAACGCAGGTCCCGAGGGGAGAAGGGTCCCCACTTCTCTATGCACACAGAGCCCCCTGGCAGATGTGCCAAGTGCCATCCGGTGGGGCAACGGAGAAGATGACATCTAAAACCGGTCGGGGACAATAGTGAAAAGGAGCCGGGGCGTGGAGGCCCGTGAGGGCCAGCCCAGGGCTGCTCTTCCGCTCGGTCTCAGGGGGACAGTTCATCCCTAGGACTAGTCCCACTTTAAAACCCAGAGTCCAGAGTCCCAGGAAGCCCTCCCGTCTGTGGGTCCCTCGTTTATCACGGCGACCCCCTGGCCTGGCAAGGGGGCCCTGAAGTGACACTCGCTGTGTCATGGAGTGCACACAATGTCACGGGGACTCTGAGCACTCGGGGTCTCCCCACTCCACAGCAGCCCCCGCTCCACCCGCTGCTCCCTTCCCCTGGGGCAGGGTTGCGGGAGGGCTGGGATGGGCAGGTGCGGGCGCCAGGAGCCAGCCAGGAAGAGCAAGCAGGAGGAGGGGGTGTGGTGAGAGGAGGGAGGACAGGGCAGCGGGCGGGGGCTGGGAGGGTCCCTGTGAGCCAGCTGCAGCTGCAGAGGTGGAAAGGGAGGGTGGCCGGGGGGTGGGCACCGAGATGGGGCCACTTAGGGAATTCTATCAGAAGGCATCACCAGGGCTTAGTGATAGACTATGTGGTGGACTGAATGGTAGCATCAGAAGAGATGTCCCCCTGAACCATGATTTTCATTGGAAAAGGGGTCTTGGCAGATGTGACTGAGGTAAGGTTCTCAAGATGATCTCATCCTGGACCACCCAGCTGGACCATCCCAGTTTCCTTAGAAGAAGCTCAGAGGAGAGATACACAGGGACAGCCACGTGAAGACCCAGGCAAGGATTGAGTGGTGGCCACAGGGTCCTCCAACCGCCACCAGGAGCTGGGTCCTGCCTCCCGCCTTCAGAGGAAGTGCTGCCCTGAGACACCTTAACTTGGACTCTGACCCCCAGGACAGACGGAGGACACATTTCTGCTGTTTTAGCCCCACCCCCAGCTATGGTCAATTGTTACACTGGCCACTGCTCCCAGACAGCTGGGAGGACAAAGTCAGGATGGACTCAAACGCAATCCTGGCTGGAGGGAGAAGAGCTTGGTCATTAGCCCCAGGAGGAGGGCGGCCAGGCGGCCTTGACCCTGGGGAGCCCATTCCTCCCCCCCAGCCTGGTTCCCAGGGCCTGGAGGTGGAGCAGAGAACCCCACCACAAGGAGACGGTGCAGATCACGGATCATCAGGGCGGGAGGGAGAGCCGACTGGCACGGGCCCATTAGATGCAGGACAATTAAAAATGTATTTGGCATAGATTTCAGAGAGCCATTTCTAGAATGTAAATACCATACCTGTCATTAAAAATGTATTTATTGGAATTACCCAGGAGGATTCTTGGGAGGCTGGGTGTGCATTCGGTAAGTAGGTCTTTAATAACCCCATTTAATATGTGCTCCCCAGACACAGCCCGCAAACCGCATCCTCCTGGGCCTCAGAGGCCGACAGAGGCAGGCAGCTCCCAGGCAAGGTCCAAGGGGCTCCCCACCGAGTCCCACCATGGACAGATGGCAGGATGGGAGCAGATGATTCCCAGGGGAGAAAATGAGGCCAGCACTCAGGCAGGGGAAGCAGCTCGCCCCACTAGGAGGCAAGGGGAGCAGATTGGAATAACCACAGCCCTGCCGTCCTAGGAAGCTGGAAGCCGCTGCTGCCCAGGAGTGGGGGCCTGCCTGGCGGCCACGTGCATCCCCTTAAAGAACCCACCGCTCTGCGCCCTGCCTCTGCCAGGTCCATCCCAGGGAACCGGAGGGAAAGGAGAACTATGTGCCTAAGGTTTTCATGACAGCCTTGACTCGGGGAAGACAAAGCTGGGGGACCCGCTCCGGGGCCAGCGTGCAGCTGAGAGGGTGACAGCCACGTGACAGCGTGGAAAACTGGAGATGGAAGCCAACACAGCCCTTCAGTGTGGGCCTACATCTGCGTGAGAGCATCAGCGTAACGAGAGGACATAAACAAAGAGAGTGATTGCAGCCACGACGCAGGCTTTCCTGAGACGACTCACGCTCCACATGCATGTTTAATAAAGGCGAGGAGCCGTCTGGGCCTCGAGACGGTGATGAGAGGAACAAGCAAAGTCAGACTCTGTTGATTTGCTCTGGGGAAAGGCTAAATGGAGACCGTGCCGCTCTGGAGACGTGGGCGGGCACCTCCTCCTGTCCCACAGCCCCTCCAGGGCCCCCCACCCCATCCTACAGGACGAGCACCTCCCACCCCCTTGGGGCAGCTCTGAGTGGGGCTTCAGAGTGGGGCTCCCCCACCTGCTCCTGAAGAACCCTGCCTGGGCCCGTCAGCAAGGAGTCCTGGGCCCCGGGCCCCAGGGCCAGCCAGGCTCAGTCCCCACACCCCACCAGGACCTGCAGCAAGATGGTCCGCACAGTGCAGCTGGCAGCAGGAAGGACCAGCCGTTCACCACCCCAACACCATTAGAGATACGCAGTGGGGGGGCCGAGGAACCCACACTCTGGAAATCTCTAGGGAGCTGTCCCAGGGGAGGGGTTACCAGGGCCTTTCAGGTCTTGACTGACAGGCAGTTGAGGGAACTGAGCCCTCTTGCTTGGAGGAGGAGACTGAACTGTGTCCATCCATCTCATCCACCATGGAGCCAGGGGATCCCCCCATCTGCACACCATCTGCCCAGCAGCAAGGCCACACCCTGCAGGGGTCTGCCAGCCCCGAGGAGCCATGGTTCCTCAGCCAACCCTCTGCGTAAACCCCAAAGGGAAGCCCAAGGGACTCCGCTGGGACTCAATGCCTGAGTGGTTTCTGCTCTCATCCGGAAACAATGGACGGCCAGCGAGGAGGCTGCTAGAGCTAGCTCCCCGCCAGGCGGGGCCGCGCGGAGGCGTCAGGAAACACGTCCTCCTGGAGGAATGCGGCCCCGTGCCTGACCCCGTTTTCTGGCAGTAGTGATGGAATTGGAAGAACAGGCCCAGGAGCCAGGGACGAGTACGCAGCTGGGAGCCGGCTGGGAAACGCACTGGGGGGCCAGGGGAGCGGCTGCCTGAGCCCACGGTGGCCAGGCCAGCTGGCTCAAGGAGACACAGCCAAGGTCCCAAGTCCAGGCGCCACAGCAATGACTTCCCAAAGCGACACAGAAATCCCACCCTGAGGACCCGCGGAGTGGGGCCCCAAGTCCTCTTGCCAAAAGCAAACCAAAGGCAGAATGATTCAGCCCCTTGCTGCCTCTCACAGACCCCAGTCCTGACCAGCAGGGGCGGGCCAAGGAGAAAGATGAACCAACAACAAGGAATTAATTATCACTTGGGAGGGCTCCACGCCCAAGAACGGCTGGTGGAGGACCGGTGAGTCCTCTTGGGGAAAAGTCTGCACCCACCACCCAGGAGGGCTGGCACCCTGCAAGGGACATAAACAGGGCGGATGGGGGCAAGCTGAACTGTCTCCCCAAAGCTCTTCCTCACTCCCCTCTCTGCAGACACCAAAGGGTGGCCAGTGTCCTCCAGCCACATTCACATGTCACACATAAAGAGATGTCCCGCTTTGCGGGTGGGTCATTTATCTACCAAGCTAAGCCCAGAAGAAAGGGAAGGACAGGCTCGCTGTGGAGCCTGCAGGAGCCATGGGATGTCCAGCGGCACAGGGAAAATGCGCACTGACCTGAATTCACAACACACCCTGCTCCTGGGGAGGAAACAAAAGGGGAGGATAACAGAGAGGAGAGGGGAGGGGAGGGGAGGGGAGGGGAGGGGAGAGGAGGAGAGGAGTAGCTCTGACCTGCACCCAGCCGCGCGCACCCTCCGGCTAAACTGCCAATCCATTTCAGCCTCTCCTGAGTGCACTGTCCAGGCAGAGAGCCCCAGGCCTCCACGGCAGGAAGGCACTAAAGCCTCAGTCCTCAGTCGAGACCCCAGAGTCGCCACACAGGTACAGCGCAGGACAGAAAGGCCCACCATCAGGCTGACTTACCGCCACAGAGAACTTTCCAGAACCTTCCCCATGTCTGCATGGTAGTACTTCGTCAGGATCAAGATCACCTGTGGAGTTAACAGGAAAAGGTGGACATGAGCTGGTGGCAGTTCTCAAAGAGGGATTCAGGGACCTCCCCCTGGGCTCTGGGGTCTCAAATACAGCTGCTCTAGAGCCCTCGCGCCAGAGCATGCAGATGCGGGCTTGTTCCCATGACTTCTGCTGCTCAGAACTACTCTGGGGACACTCCGATCCTGTGAGATCTTTTTACCTGTCACCACTTGGCAGGAATCATCCAAACCCAGCCTTGCACGATCTCAAACTGCGACCAAAGGAACAGCCGCGGTGGCGGTCCCCTGGGCGCACTGGGCACACTTGGCAAGGCTTCTGAAGACAGGGCCTCTCCACCAGCGCCACGGAGAATCCCCAAGCCAGCGGGAGCAGCTGCGAGCCCGCCGCCCCAGACAGGAGCAGGCCCCTGCGGGCCGTGCTGTCATTACTTTTTCCAGAGTGGTGGCTGCTGTCAGAGCTGATGACAGTGGGGGGACGGTGGGCAAGATGGCTGAGACAGCCAGAGGGGGTCCATAAATCATCGACCGCACACGTGCACACACACACACACACACACACTTTATTTTGTTGTTAAACTATTCAACACACTCTTGGGGCCCTCGTAACAAAGCTAATGCAGCCATTTAGAAAATGAAAATAAATGTGTTTAAGAACATTCAAAATGCTCTTAAAAACGGGTGCAGGAAACAACAAAAAAGAGAGAGAGAGAGCAAATGGGGATCCGTCAGCCCCTGTGGGAAAGGAGATTGATCCCCAATTACTTCAGCGGCCACAGTGTTCTCAGTCCATCCCATTTCATCTCTCTGCCGCCAGTCCGCGTTAGTGGTTCCTAACACTCCCGTTGCCATGGGAACCCCGGGAGGCTCAACGGGACACCCCCAGGCCCCCGGCGTGCCTGCTAGCCTGGTTACTTTGGGGTCGCCAGGCCGGCCGTGGCCAGCACCCTGGCTGCTCCCCGAGGGCTGAGCTTTGGGGAGCTCGGCCTGCGGGGCGTTGCCGACGCGGCCAGGAGCCTGTGGACGGCTGTCTTTCTTTCCCTGGTGATTAGAGCAGGGAAGATAGGAGGAGGGATGTCAACCGAGACGGGACAGCGTGCGTCTGAGGCAGGATGATTAAAAGAAGAAGAAAGGGGGGCCTTGTCGACAGCCGCTGTCCCTGCCTGGCTCGGGAACAAAGCCCCTTCCTCTGCCAGCTCACAGCCTGCCCGAGTCAGAGCCGGAGCCTCTGAAGACGGAGGCGGCACTGAGTGACAGGGCCCGGACGGGCAGGAGACCAGCGTATTTTTAACCTATTGATTTATATTTGATATGGTCTCGCTGTCCCCAGAGGGCTTTTTGTGGAGCCGGAGCGTGACAGCTGGAAGGAACCTCAAAGTCTGTTTCATCCAGTCCCATCCAGGAGGAAATCATCGCTCCAACCTCATCCCCGTCACAGCCGGGCCCAGGGCTCTGGGCACGCCTCGCGGGTGGGAGCTGGCCCCGGACTGGCACTCAGGCCCCGCACGGGCTGCCTGGTTTTGGAGGCTGCCTGGTTTTGGAGGCTGCCTGGTTTGGAGGCTGCCTGGTTTGGAGGCTGCCTGGTTTTGGAGGCTGCCTGGTTTTGGAGGCTGCTTGGTTTGAAGGCTGCCTGGTTTTGGAGGCTGCCTGGTTTGGAGGCTGGGCTCGATTCCGGGAGCTCCTGCCTGCGTGGGCTGGCCTTGCTGGGGACTCCACTCCCGCCCACCCCCAGCCTCCACTCCAGCGGGCCCGGCCTTCACCGGGGCTCTTCCTCATCTGGGACCCTCTTCCCGACGACCACCCCTATTTCTTGGTTCACTGTAGCCACATGGCCTTGGGAAGTGGACAGCACCCCACATGGCCCCACTCCACTTCCCCCAGACAGGACGAGGGCGATGATGCCAGGCAGAGGCAGGGCCCCGGGAAGGCCCCAGCTCCCGCCTCCATGCCCAGGGCACCCTTCTGCCATCAAGAGGACACGCTGTCCATGCCCCACACTGGGAAACAGGACTGCCCTCTGGGGCTGCCTCGAGGGGGAGGGGGGTGTGGCACGCTGGGTCACCCCTGGTGTCGGCATGGTCCTGATGTGCCAGGGCCAGCACCCAGGTCTTCTCGCTCACCCCTTCCCACTGCCAGGGGGCCCCTGGATGGCTCTTGTCCTGTTTTACAGATGAAGAAACCAAACCAGACAGAGCTGCAATGATCTGTCAAAACCACACCCCGTGGCGCAGAGCTGGCCGCCCAAGCTGCTGGACCTCAGGCAGGCGCCTCTCGGCCAGGCCCGGACCCTGTTTGCAGGAGGCACTTCTAGTGGGGTCAAAGCCTCCACATGGTGACCCTTCTGGGCCTCCACTCCCTGCCTTGGACGCCAACTCTCCCAGGACCGCCTCCTGCCTCGGGTGGGCCCAGAGCTCTGGGCGTGTTGAGCTGGGGGCAGGGAATCAGGAATGTGAGAGGAGTGGCCCAGGTGCCGCCCTCGGGGGCTCCTCATGCCCAGACACCCAGGCTCAACTAAAAGACAGAAGGGAACGAGGCCTCTGCCGCCAAGGGGGGAGGACGGTGCATTCCTTACTGTCACCCTCACATTTCGACTAATTTCCAGTCCTCCTGGCCCCCGGGGGTGGCAATGCAAGGGTTTGTCCTCATGCAGGAAATCTGCCCATGGGTGCTGGGTGACTCCTCGTGCCAGCTCAGCATGCCATGGGCGTGAGTCCATGTGACATGGACACAAGAGACCCCATGGTGAAGGCTGCTATAGCATCACCACCGAGGAGCTCACTGGCAGGACTGTAGCCCCAGGGCCTCTGCATGTGAGCTGGACACTCCTCCCACACTGCTCTGCCTGCCTGCTGCTCTCTCTGAAAGCCACCTCCTCCTGGAAGCCTTCCCTGACCACCCAGGCTGGGCACTCCAGGAGGGAGGGCCTGCATGGTTCTCCAGCACCACTCTCTCCAAAGCCGGTCCAGGCACTGGTCAGCCATAGGGTGAGGGAGCCAGACGGGTCATTGCTGAGTGAAGTAACCAGCTGCAAACTGACTCAGAAAAGCCAAGACCGACCCTGGTGAGGCCTTTCCCTCCCTGTCCCACCTGTCCACTTGCCCAGGTGTGGAGTGTGATTCTAGAACTAGTGGGAAATCCCATCATCCCAGATGGGACCACCCACAGCAGGCAGCTGTGGAAGCTTTGCTTTTGTGGAGACAGAGCCTCACTGCCTTGCCCAGGCTGGCCTTGGACTCCTGGGCTCAAGGGATCCTCCTGCCTCAGACTCCCGAGGGGTGGGGACTACTGGCTTGCACCACCACACCCAGGGAAGCGGCTGCGTAACCGCCTCGCTGCACTGACACGTGAACTGAGGAACAGAGAGGGATGCTCCTGGGCTGGGATGGGAACAGGCAAAACTCATCCACCATCGAGCACAGGAAGGGAAAGGGAGGCCAAGAAAGAAGGCAGGGTGGGAGAGGCTGCGGCAACGGGGCGGGGGTTCAACAGGCCAGCCGCGGTCTCAGCCAGCCAGGCACCGCGCCCTTGGGCAGAAAGGCACCAGCTTCCTGAGCCCACAGGCTCCTCCGTCCCCAGGACCATGACACGCCTCTGCACATGTGCTCAAAGAGGCTCAGAAAGGCATGGGCAAGGGTGTGGGCATGTGTAGAAAAACATGGCGCACCACAGCAGGGGACCCCACAGGAAACCCACGTGCACTGTCGGGATGCCTCCTGCACTAAGCTGCATGTCACATGCGCACACTGGGCACGCGCCTGCCTCCGTGGAGTCCTGACCCAGCCACCGCACCTGCCATCCTATTCCAAAAACACCAGATCCACAGAGAGGCCAGCGGCTCTTCCTGGGGACCAGCAGGAGAGGCCCTGAGGCTCCCGAAGCCCAGGCCTGTTCTGCTAGCCACTGCCCCTCACAGGACCTGGGCAAGCGCCCTGTTCCTCTAGCCGTGGTTCTCTCATGTACCCAGGGGCCAAGAAACTGTCTGCTCCACTGGCACCTCAGTGAAGAGGGCCACCCCTCAGAGAAGGCCACTCAAGGAATCCCTGCCACCCCAGCCAAGGGACAGTGATCAGGGACTGCGGGAGGCCACCCTGACTCAGCGGGTGGAAACAGATTGTCCCAGCACTCACGGCCAAGTGGGAGCGAGAGGTCTCCTTCGGGAAGTGTGAGCCCTGGAGCCACCGGCCCCGAGGGGGCTCCCTCCAGGACACAGGGAATTAGACTCGGACTGATTAAGCTCAATGAGGCCCACGGTTTGCCCCAGATGGGATGTGACAGCTCCTCTGCCACACAAACACCCCTGCCCCACGAGGCAGGGGGTGGCCTGGGAAGGGAGGGTCATGGGACACCCTCCCTCCCTCCCAGGTGAGTCAGCGCTGCCATTCCAACTGCAGGGCCCAGCCTGGTGGCCTCAGTCAGCAGGGCACCGTGTGGCTGCAGTTTGTCAACTGACCGTGGGGGGAGGGCGCAGCCTGCCCCAAGTCTTAAAGGCACCTTGTGGGGGCACCACGGTCCCCGGCGTCTCTGAACCTCAGTATCCCCTTCGGTTGAGCAGATCCTGTAGGACCTGGCCAGATCCAAGATGCCTCATCAGCAAGGCCACACCCCAGTAGAGCTGTTCTCGAAGTCACCCACAGCGTCACCCTTGGGACCACCCACCACTCTACCCTGATATGGATGAAGGCCTCTGAACAGTGCAGGGTGAGTGGGAGCCAGGCAGACCACCAAGCAGCCTCTTCCGAGACCTCCACAAATGACCCCCACAGCCTCCCCCTCCACCGGGGCCCACTCCTGCACTGCCCCACACAGGTGGCCTGGGGACACTCATGTCTAAACCTAACACCCAGCAGCACTGTTGGCGATCGCTGGAGCCTGAAGGTGGCCACCCGGCACCACAGGGGAGCACACCCAGCGGGAGGCAGGGCCAGCGCCGAGGACCCTCCCCGTGCTGCGCAGGACGGGCCAGGCCGCTGGGGAGCAACTGAACGGCGAGCTGCAGCCCTGTCTAGAAGACGGGGTCCGGGTGGGCGCGGGACCTCCCCTCACCCTGCTTGGAGGCGTGTAGAAGACCCAGGCAGGGACTGGAACCATTCCCACGTGGCACCGTGGGGAGGGGTGACACTAGGGACAGTTGATATCTGTAACATTTTGAAGCACAGGCTGCATTGCCTATTCCAAAGAGATTTTAAAAATAAAACAGAAGGTCCGCCTCCTTCAGAGTCCCCTCCTCCTCGCAGGAGCAGGTCTGAACACAGGTAGCTTTTCTTGACTGACCCAAACCACCAAAGGACCACCTTTCTGTTGGTTGACTGTCCACCAAGAGGAGCCGCAGGGCATTTGTCCCATAGGTCCTGGGGCGCTCTCTGTCCCCTGGAGTCACGAAACTCTTCTGCTTGGGGGGGGTACAGAGCCACGCAGAGCAGACCCCACACACCACCTGCTTGCTCTCCACCTCTGCTCTGGGTGTGTGAGTGTGCAGGGGCGAGCACCTGTGTGCGCTTCAGGCACCTGAGCCACTCCCGGGTTGGCCCTCCCGTGGGCAGGCTGACCCCCATCCTCCCTTGGCTGTGTTCTTTCCCCACTGGCCTCGGGACAAGAGAAAGATGCTTTCCTTCCTTGGGGGAGGGGGGTTTTGACAGGGGAAGACTACAACCAAATGAAAGCATTCAGCAGGTGCTCAATAAATGTGTTTCCTTTCCCCCCCATCCCAGGCCATGTGAGAACTCTGATCCGAACACAGTAGGGTCTCCTGGGCTGGCTGTGAGGCTGTAGCCCAGCTCCCTTCCTGCAGAGGCCTCCCCTCGGCCACTCAAGGGCAGCTGAGCTAGGTCAGACCATGTCCGCCTGAGGCCAAGCCCACGGCCCTTTCTAGAACAGCAATCTGGGGCAGTCCCCCAGCCCTGGAAGCCAGAGGGCCTTCCCACTGCCCCACAGTGCTGGTCCCCTACCTCAACCCTGGTGGCAGCAGCACATACCCACCCTCCAGGAAGGCAGCCAGGCCTGGGGCCTCCATGCCACAGAGATTCCACCTCTACAGAGAAATCAATGCCATTTAGGAGAAATTGATTCTGCCTTCATCTGCCAAGGAGAGGGATCTTGCTTCTCTCCACTAAAGACCACTGAGGACGGGGCCGGGGAATCCACTGAGGCTCAGAAGGCCAGGGGAGATGCCTGCTCACTGAGGGAGGAGGCCTTGGCCAGCTCCCCTTCCTGCCCCAGACCCCCAGGGCAGCTCCATCTTGCCTCCTCTGTCCCCCTGCGCAGGGCCTGCCTGGGCTCTCCCAAGGTCCCAGGGGCCTCTGCTAGCTTCCCACCCCCAAGTGGTCCAAGAGTGTCCTTGTCAAAGCCATCGTGAGCAGGGCTGTTCCCTCCAGGAGTCCTCTGCAGCTGCTGAGCCGGACACCTGGGCCCCTCCTTGGCAGCCCTCCTCCCTCTGCAGCATCAGGCCCCGCCTCGAGGCCCCTCGGCTCGGGGGTCTTGCTGGAACCCTGGCTCTGTGGGGGACCAGCTGGGTGTTCCTGTCCTCAGAGCTATGGGAAGATTCATGAGTTTGGGGTAAGTGTGCAAAGGATGAGGGTTGGGATCAGGCTACCGCGTAGGGCTGCTAAGCGCCTGGGCTGGGCTGGGTGCTTCTGCTTGCTCTGCGCTTTCTCTAGCAAACACTAGTCTGGGTACGACTTGTTTAGTGACAGGTGGGATGGCTGTCTAATCATCAGTTCCGAGACTTGTGTGTATAGTGAGACAATCCGTGTGTCATTTATCTCACAGGTTAATCCATACCTCTCAGCCACCTCCTGCCATGCATGCACGGCCACCTGCGGCCCGTCCTCCTTCCCTGGTAGCGCAGAGCCCTTGGGTGGTGAACTGAGATGCTGCCTGCTCCAGGAAGCCACCTGGCTGCCTCCAGCCCAGGCAGCTGGCGTCTGGTCACATCGTGCTACGAAGGCCCTGTTTCAGAGCTGCTGCCAAGCAACAGGGCGAGCCTGGGACAGTGCTGGCCACACAGGGTGGGGTGTCTGCAGGGGCCTCGGGCACCATCCTTCTCCCTCCTGGAGGACACACAGAAGGGTGTGGACCAACCAGCACAGAGAGGGCAGGCCAGTGCAGAGTGCCAGCTACAGCCCTGCCAGTGGCTTGAGGTCTGTCCCCTGGCACACCAGGCTCCTGGCCCCAGTGCTGGACGGCAGGTACACACTGCCTGGGGAGCCATGGAGACCCCATCCCTGGACGTTCTGCATGGCCTTCATGCGTCCTGCCTGAAAGCTGTGTAGGGCTGGGACTGCGCTCCACAGGCAGATGCCGCCTGCCCCTGGCCACTGCGTTCCCCCTGGGAGATTGAGGTGCTGCGAGGCCTCTGTCACTTTGCACATGGACAGCCTAGGGTTCACCTGCAGGAAGAGTGCACCACACGTCACCTCTCCTCTGAGAGCCCCTGTCCAACCAAAAGCTCCACCAGCCAGGACTGACCCAGAAGGCCTCAGAGTACCACACCAGCAGGGCTGGCAGGAGCAGCCCCCAAGGAGCGCAGAAGGGCAAGCTCCAGGTGGCTCCAGCAAGCCGCAGAGGCATCTGGGCCTTCACCTGGCTGGCCTCCCATCCCTGCCTCCTCAGCACAGGAGTGAGCTGAAGGTGCAGACGCGGCCTCCTTGACAGACGGCTGGCCTGGCACCCGGGCCTCCCTAACATCATCCCCTGCTCTTTCCACCAGACCCGTCTGGTTCCTCTGTCCCTTCCCACAGGGACTCGCCATAAGCACCCCGTATGGGAAGACTTCTGGGACTCCCCCATCAGGGTTGGCGCCTTCTCTGAGTCCCACAGACCCTGAATGCAGTGGTTGTCCAAAAACATGCCAGCCCTGATCCCATGATGTGACATTTAGAACAAGGAACTTTGCAAAGTTCGGGATCTTGGGATGAGAGCAGCCTGGACTCGCCCCTGAATCCCACGCCGGCAGCGCCACCTCAGGAAGACGACGTGCCAGAAGCACCCCCGGAAGCCAGGAGCCACCTGAACAGGTCTCCCTCTGCACCCTGGAGGGACCACACCCTCCATTGATTTCAGTTGTTTAAGCCTCTTGGTGAGTTGGACTTTGTCATGGCAGCTCCAAAATCAGGCGCCAGCACTCACCCACTTCATAGATGAGGACCGAGGCTCAGCTGTCAGAGGTGACGAGCAGGGACCCGCAGGGCTGGGGTCCCACTGGGCCAGCCTGACTCTAACCGTGGGACACTCTCACTGTCCAGTTGCCCCTCAGAGAGCCGGCCCCAGGGGGAAGGGGGAAGGGGGACTG
>NW_026000108.1:3914671-3987978 GCF_001458135.2 Marmota marmota marmota
GGAAGGGGGAAGGGGGAAGGGGGTTCCTGGGGGCCGCAGCTCGCCCCTCCCCAGGCTCACGCGGAAACGCTGGGGTCCCACTGGGCTCAGCGCAGAGAACACAGCCGCCCTCCAACAGCCAGACGCCTTCACAGGCACAAGACCAATGTTTTAAAAAAGAGTTGAGAACTAAGCTGGAAAGGACCCCATAAATCAAAATCAGTCAGCAGAAAATAGATGTATGAACGTTACCGATCTGTGGAAAATTGCATTTTTACATCAAATCTGTTTAAGGGATAATGTGTATTTTAATAGGTGGGTCTCGGTAGGCTTTTCCGCCCCAGCCATCCTCTGAAAATATTATTTACCCTCCATTTCTCATAACCGATTGAATTTTAATTTCACCCATTGCTCCTTTTTAATAGTCACTGTAAGTAAAACTATTAATGAAATTTCAAGATTCTTTTTTTCTTTCTTTCTTTCTTTCTTTTCTTTTCTTTTTTCTTTTTTTCTGTTGCCATTCAAGATGAAGCTCTGTGCTCCTCCCTGGACGAGCCGGGTATTCCTCAGATCTATGCTCCGCTTCAACATGAGAGGCCCGGCTACCTCCTGCAGGCGGGCGCACAGAACCCTCCCAGGGGACCCGGCCGACAACCATCTGTCATTATCTCGGGAACCTGCCTCTGGACACAGCACGTGGGCCAGGCTCAGGGGGCGCAGGCAGGAAGAGGAGTGGGGAAGAAGCCATCCCCAGCACCCAACTGGGAGGCCTGGGATTCCAGCCACAGCAGCCCCTGAACAATGTCCCTCAGCCGAAGGGCTGCTGACCCCCAGGCTCCTCAGGATGATGGCAGGGCGAGGGGAGCTGGGAGGAAGCCCCAGGGCCCAGCCCAGCCTGGTTCAGGCCACGAAGGGTTCATTTCTCAGACCTGTGGCTGGCTGTGTGTCACCCTCCTCTCTGACATTTACACTGTGGCCTCCCGCCCCCCTGCGCCACACCCTCCCAGAGCCTAAGGACCAGGCTCCTGGTCCTGGATCCCAGTGCCAGGCACACACAGGCCTGCTGGGCTCACTGCCACAGGGGGGAGCCTTCGAGAAAGTCCTCGTCACCTCCGGGCTCATCCCTGGGGGCTTGGGACCAGGAGCACCTACTGGTCTGGGAAACTCTTTCAAAGAGAGGGGACAGAGCACACTGACCAGGGGAGAGTACCTAGAGGAGCTTGCCCGCCCACCCCCGCTCACTGGGAGGAGTGGAAGAGGGCCTGGGGGACATGGGCTTCCTGCCGGGAGGGTCTCCTAGGCACAGCTCTGTGCAGAGCCTGGGATGCCATCTCCTGGAGAGGCTGGCCTCTCCTGCTTTGTGGCCTTGGTCACAGCGTGCCACCCTCAAGGCTGCCTCCGCTTGTCTAATGGGCCGGCAGCCCCGTGTGGGAGTGCTCCCTCCCCTGGGTGCAGGTCTGTTTGGAGGGGTCATCCCTCTGTCATTTGGGGTGACCAAACAGCTCAAGAAACCCAGTGTGATCATTCCGGGACATCTTTGGACATCGGCAGAATCACCCTCTAAGAGCATATGCTACGAGGCTTTTGCTGGGGTCTGGATCCCTACTGTCCCCTGGCCCACGTGCTGAAGGCTGGGTCCCAGCTTGGAACTGATGGAGGTGGGGAGCCTTCAGGAGGTGGGCCCGCTGGGGGAAGTCAGCCCTCGCGGGGACACTGGATCCCAGCCCCTTCCCCTCTGCTCTGGCCTCCCCCAGGAGGCAGCGGCTGTGTTGTGCAGTGTGCTCTTGTCCCCACGTGCCACCACAAGCCCTAAGCAAGGGGACCCACTGCTCACGGACTGGGCCTCTAAAGCCGCAAGCCCGGACCTCTCTCCCATGAGTCAGTTCTCCAGGTGTCCGTCCGTCATGGTGAGGGCAGGCTGACCAGCCCAGGGTGTTAATTGCTGATGAACCTGCTTCTTTTCCTAAATAGGAAACTTCCCGTCATTACCAGAAATGGGGAACAAGCCTGTCACACCTAGAAGGTAACAGCAGAAATAGAGAGTGACCGTTTGCCTGTGTTACGGCTTGAATATGAGGTGTCCCCCAAAAGCTCATGTGTGAGGCAATGAAAGAAGGTTCAGAGGGGACATGATGGAGTTGTGAGAGTCTTACCCCAGTCAGCGGATTGATCCCTGAGGTCACTGAAGTGGTGGGGTGCAGCTGGCTGGAGGAGTGGGAATAGGGGTGTGGCTTGGGTATATATTTGGAGAGCGGAGTCTCGCCGCTTGCTGACATGATGTGAGCAGCTTCCCTCCACACACTCTTCGGCCACGATGTCCTGCCTCACCTTGAGCCCCCAAGGATCAGGGCCCGTCTTCTAGGGACTAAGACCCCTGAAACCGTGAGCCTAAATAAACTTTTCCTCCTCTTTGCTCTGGTTGGGTCCTTTTAGTCACAGGGAAAAAGCTGACCTAAGCAGCCCAAGACACACTGGGCCTGGGGCTGCCACCCACTATCAAGAAGGAGCCAGAGAGGCAGCCACAGCAGACTGTGCAGGTCACACTGCCCCGGCTGTCAGCAGAAGAGGAGGTCATCAGGTGCCCCATCTTGGCCCCTCCCCAGCCTTGGAATTTCCTCCTTTGGAAAACATGAAGTCGGTCTGGATTCAGGATCCTCAGGCCAGATTCTTGAACCCAGGGCAGCCCAGGAGGCCAGTGCCCAGGAGCCGCTACTTGTCACGTGCAACTCGAATACAGCAGCAAAGAGCAGTGAGGCTGACAAGGCCAAGCCTCCTGCTCCTGTTCAAGGCCACGTGGACAGGGAGAGCCCACCAGGAAGACCACACTCTAAAGCCGAGGCCTGCCTAGCAGGAGGCGGGATCCTCACTCGGGCACACTGGCAGAGAAATCCAGGCTTGCGTGGAGGCCCGAGTCAAGCCCCAGTTCCAGGCCAGTGTGAGGACACCTCTTTTAGCAGCCTGTGGCCTCCCGGCCTTCTCTGGGCTTTCCAACACTCGTGCAGCCTGACCAAGTGGCCCTGGGGGAGCTGCAGCAGAGTCTCCTCGAGGGAGACTCCCCTGCCGGCCACTTCCCAAAGGACTGTTTGGATGCTCACACCCTTCCCAGAGTGGCCATCACTGAGAAACCTCAGGCCCTGGGAATCTTCAATCTGTCCCCAGCTGGGCTCTGGACAGCAGGGAGACAGAGTGAAGCAGCAGATTGGGAACAGGGAGCCAGGGACCGGGAGGAGGGAGCCACATTCACACGCTGAGTGTCTGAGGCTAAGTATTTTAAGATCATTTTAAAAATAACATTTGGTGGTTTCTCAGCAGCAGGGACCGGCAGCTGTCCTCAGCAGGTTTTCTAAGCAGCCGTGGCCTAAGGAACACAGGACTTCCAGAGAGATCTTGGTGTAAATCCTACAAACAAAGCAACATGCCTCCAGGGAGTCCCTTGCCTCTGCCCAGAGAAGAATCCAGAAAGCCTCGGGGTCTGGCAGGACCTGCCTCAGCTGGCCACAGGGCTGTAAGCGAGTGACCCATCTCTGAGTCTGGAGCAGCCTAGGTGTAGAGCAGACACTCACGGAAGCCACACGCCCCTGGAGAAGAGTGTGCAGCGGGGGCAGCCAGACGGCAGCCTCTGCCACACACCCCTGAACCGCACCCTCCCAGCCAAGCAGCCCCGAGTTTGCCTTGGTTTGCACACCCTGTAGGAGGGGCCCTCCCTCAGCCGCTCCGTCAGCCCCTGCCCCGCCTGGTGGACCACACAGCCTGCTCTGGCCCTCCGGCTGCCCTGCACACAGACACACTCCTGAGGGTCCCCTNGCCTGCTCTGGCCCTCCGGCTGCCCTGCACACACCCGGCCACCCGCCTCCCTCCCACCCACCAGGCTCAATCGCCCCAGCTCTTGATGAACCTGTTACGAACCACGTCAAACGTGCCTGCGATCTGAAAGACGCTTTTTTTTTTTTTTCCTTTTGTGGTACTGGGCGTTGGATCCAGGGCCTCACACATGCCAGGCAAGCGCTCTACCACTAAGGGACTCCTCCAGCCCAGAATCGGCATTTTTAGAGCAAGTCCTCAGGAAGCACCGGCCGGCGCCCCGATCTGCCTCCCTCCAACCACGTCCTCAGCCCCGTCCCTCGCACAGGACCTGGGGCGCGGCAGCATTTCACCATGGCCACGTGCTTCTGGTTTCAATGTGGGTGATGGGCACACAAACCACACAGAGGAAACAAATAGGGGCATCTGACAGGAGGCTCTCTTCTGCCGCCGTCTCAGCCAAGCTCAGTTAAAAATGCTGAGGATGAGTCTGTGTCCATGGTGGACAAGACGGCAAGAGGAAGCGTGCTCTTTCCTCTAGTCGAGAGTCGCCGAATGGCCGAGACTGAATGGGACAGAGCTAGGTTAGGTCTCGGCTACTGGTGACATCTGAGAGAGGTGGCAGGTGGCCACAGGGAGCGGGGCACAGAGTGCCAAGGCCTTGGAGGGCCATGCTGCCTGGTGCCCTGGGGTTCTCTCAGCACGGGGACAGGATGCACCCAGAGAGGGGCGTTGGTGAGCTGAACGGCCTCCTCCCACAGGCCTGGGCCTGAGGAGAAGCACCCGAGTGTGGACGCAGGGAGGCTCACGGAGGTGACTTGCAGAGGCCAGACTGGTTCCCTCCCACAGCCGTGTCGAGCCAGCCCTGGGTGTGAGCCTGGGCACTGGGTGCGAGCCCACCTGCTTCTCCAGGAAGTGCACGCTCGTCTGGCTCAGGTTAAAAGCAGAAATAAAATAAATATCCTCCTTTGAGAAAACAAAGGCTTTTGGAGAGAGGAAATGGCGGAGGGTTAAGTTCCTGGACACAGAACATGAGGTCTTCATTTCTGAAACCTAATTCCCAAGAGCTCCCCAGGGCACGCTCAGTGCGTCTTCCTCTGAGGGATGGGAAGGAAAGGATTCGGCTGGGGCCCAAACATATGGCTTCTCGTACCTTCAGAATACCAACCAGGAGGCCCCTTCAGGAGTGACTTGTTATAAAACAGACCTGTCCAACCAGCCCCCATGTAAACTTCCTGAGCTGACTAGCTAAATCAAAAGCTCAGCATTTCATTACCAGCTGTGGCAGGGAGCGGGCTACCATCCTCAGGGAGGGAGTGCCCACCGCCATCACATCAGGGCTAAAAACAGAGCCCTCTCCATCAACTTGACAAAGACAAAAAACGTGAACTGCAAGCCCTGTCTGAAATTAATGGTGATTGAAAGTCAATGCTGGAGCAAATCTGGCAGAACTATGCCAACACCCACAGCGTGGGCCCGGCTCTCAGAGGGAGGGGCTCTAGTGATGACCGTCTGCTGGGACCCAGCTGGGCACAGCCATGCGGCTTTGTGACATTCTCCCTTTCCCTAGAATCAGAACACTGGCCAGCAGGTCTAGCTGTCACCACGTCACCTCCCAGCTCTGGGGTCGGGCTGACACATCTGCTTGTCAGCATTCAAAGCTGGATCTGTGGGCTCATCTGCACTATTTATTTATAATACGAAGCCAAAAGCAATCCCCGCTGGGGGCTGGCTCCATAGACTGTTGCCAAACCATTCAAGTCAATCAACAGATCGCAGTGAAAGAGACAAGCAGTGATCTAAGAAGGCATGCGTGGCCCAGGATGGCTAGATTAACCCCCAATATTATGCACAAAGCACACCCCGCCAGGCCGAGAACATCCTGGCCCCAGCGCAGAGCCAAGGCCACAGCAGACACGCTCCAAACATGGACCTGAGACGCAAAGTCAGGGTTTTTTTTTTTTTTTTTGATAGAAAGTCAAAGCTTTTTTTGTTGTTATTGTTTTTAGCTTTGGTACCAGAGATTGAACCCAGGGCCACTTAACCACTGAGCCACATCCCAGCCCTTTTTATGTTTTATTTTGAGTCAGGGTCTTGCTAAATTGCTGAGGCTGGCTTTGATCTCACAATCCTCCTGCCTCAGCCTCCAGAGTTACTGAGATTACAGGTGTGCCATCATGCCTGGCTCGGCAAAGTTTTTCAAGTATACACACACAGCTCCACATTGACCCCCCACACTATGCAAGTAGACACGCAGGCAGGTGTGCAGAAAACCAACCAGAAGGCCACGTGCCTGGGCTAGAGCTGGTCCCTCAGGTGCAGAGCCATGGCTCTGTTCCCTCTCGCCCTGTCCTGCTTTCCCACAGCCAGTGTGCTCCCCATGGCCATTCTGGGGGACACTGGCCCTGCTTGGGGTAGCCACGTAGAGATGCAGCTGCAACCCTACTGTGTGCCAAGAACTGTTTCTAGCCTTTGCAATTGATTCCCACCATCACCGGCTGATATGTCTCCCTCACACACACTGACCTAGAACTTCCTAAACTGAGCGCTGACAACCTTCAGATTAGGCATCACGATGCGGTTACAGCGGACACTCAGGGAGATACTCAGTGCCCCGTGGCAGGGACTGTTGAATGAGGCAGACAGAGAAGCCCCATGCTCCACACAAGCCAGGCCACTTGGTCCTGTCCACTCCTGTGCATACAGGGTCCCCAACAGCCCCCGGCCCTCGTGGCCACTCTTGGTTTTGCGTGGAAGGCCGTGTGGGGCAGTTCGGCATGGGAAGTCTGAGTTTGGTTTCCAGCTGCTACTACCACCTCCCCAGGGCTGGCCCAGGCTGGTTCCGGGCAGCCGGCCTGAACTCCGGGCCTCCACAGGAACAGCGGGGACTCACGTGAACCCAACACTGGCCCTGGCAGGGCCAGCCCTCGATCCACAAGCCCCAGGGCAGGCCCAGCCCCCTCCATGCTTTGAGGTCCAAGCATCCACATCTCACGTCCAGCACAGGACACAAAAATGTGAGTTTTTGTGCCTCAAACAGAGGCCTGGAGCTGAGCTTGATGTTTCTGAAAGTTCCCACTCGTCACCTGCATGAGGCGCCGTGTCAATGGCTGACAGCCTCATCCAGCGGTTCTGAATCCCACCCTCACCCAAGAGCAGCAAAAGACCAAGAAGGACCACCCGGGGCGTTTCCCATTGCTCAGAGTAGAGTGCCTGAGTCACAGGGTGGGGGACAGGCAGACACGGGGACCACCGGGATGGGTGTGGCAGGGAGACTCACAGGCCAGGGTTGTCCTGCACATGGCCTCCTCGTCAGGACCCTGCAGCCAGGGTGGATGGGGTCGCTGGGCATTTCCCTTTGAGGAGACGCTGGGCTCCTGTCTATAACAAACCCACCCAGCGGCTCAGTCCCCTGTGAAGGGGAGCTTCCCTCCCGCAAGCCATGTCCAGGCTGGGCACCAGCTCAGGCCCAGCCCGGGCCACCTGCAGGAGGGGCCGCCCTGGCCTCTGTCTACCTGGGTAAAGTCCTGGGCAGGAGCAGGAAGAGGCTGCAGAGCCCAGGTGACACTCTGGGACCTGAGCCCATGAGGGAAGTGACACAAATGCTGTGAGGCCACCTCTGAATCATCCCCACAGACACAGGGCTGCTTGGTAAGGAGGGCCCAGCCCTTGGTGGTCACCAGGACCCTGGCCTGCCCTTGGCCTCCAGAGGGAGGGGGCAGGGCTTGGCCATGGCATGGACCTTGGCTGGACAGTGTGCCTGGAGGGTGATAGTGGGCAAGTCAAGGTCATTCAGCTGAGAAGTCAATGTCCAGGCCCTGGGCGGTGGCCACTGTTGCTGCCAGCGCCAGCCAATTTCCCTGTGTAGGGAGCGACCTGGTAGGACAAGCTGGCCCTGCTGGCCCCGGCCCGCCTTCTGCCCGGGGTGAGACATGGCTCAAACCCTCTAGGCCCACCTGGCCTTCTCCCAGGCCGTGCCCTGGTCTTGAGACTCATGTTCTACTTAACAATTTAGATAAACTGAAATATTTCCAAAAAATAAAAAAAGGAAGGAAGGAAGGAACTGGGGAGGAGATGTGTGACTTCAGGTGAGTCGAGGATTCCCAGGTTAGACAGAAAAGCACGGGCCATCTAAGGAAATCTCAGACAAGCTGGACTCATCAGCGTTGCATCCTGGGCTGGAAGGTCAGGGTTAAGGATGGGAAGGTGAGCCGCAGACTGGGGAGAACGCTGGCGAAGACACAGCCAGCAACGGTTCCACCCAGATCCAACACCACAATGAAAATGGCCTGAAACTGGGAATTTACCAGCAGAGATGTCTGGATGGCAAGTGAGCTCTCGGGAAGAAGGGAATACAGACGAAGTCTCAGGAGGTGTCCGTCATCACTTAGGAGGTCCCCACTTACTGGCATGGCCAAGATTCAGAGATGACAAGATCAAGAATTGACAGCACATGCAGTAGCTGTGACTCACGGCTCGGTGCTGGGAATGCACGTGGCGTGGCCACTTTGGACACGCTTTGGCAGTTTCCTTCCAAGAGAAGGCGCCATCCAGGAGAGAGGACGCTCGTCCACACGGAGACCTCGCACGACGCCCAGCAGCTTCCGCACAGTGGCAAAGGACGGACGACCGAGATGCCCCTCGATGGAGCAGGGACGAGCTGTGCTGTGTCCGTGCAGGGACCGGCTTGTGACGGACACAACGAGGGTGAAGCCACAGGACAAGGTGAGTGAATGGAGCCAAACACGGAAGGTGGCCCACTGGGTGACATTCGGAAAGGGCAGCATGGCCAGGCAGAAGGCAGGCGCAGGGGCTGCCGGGCGCTGGGGAGGGCGTGGACACAAGGGCACCGGAACCTCCCTGGAGGGCTGTGATTGTGCCTACGTCCCTGCTGTGATTGTGCACATTGTCAAGATCATCAGGTGAGACGCTCAAACAGGCAGGCTTTACGACAGGCCAATTGGACCTCAGCACACCTGACGTTGAAAACACTAATTGTATTCAACTTCTGACCTACAGATGCCCCGCTTACAAACACCATCCTCACTTTCTCCTCTGGGCACCTGTGGCCTCTGGAATGCCCAAAGGCAGCTGGCCGTGCCGCAAATGTGCAAGGATAGGCGTCCACGCCCCATGTTTGTACACTGGGCTCCCCGTCCACCCTCCACCTGCCTCCTCCTCACCCTCAGCACCAGCCGCCCACACTGTCACCT
Organism: Marmota marmota marmota; assembly: GCF_001458135.2. Taxonomy (NCBI): domain Eukaryota; kingdom Metazoa; phylum Chordata; class Mammalia; order Rodentia; family Sciuridae; genus Marmota; species Marmota marmota. The sequence continues at coordinate 3,923,665 of NW_026000108.1, forward strand.
GTCCCCTCCCCTCTGCCCACCTGCCCGGGCCGGGCGTCCCTCACCACCCTCTGGCCCCACAAGCCTCCAGTTGCAGCTGGCTCGGCCCTCCTGGGGGCCGCTGGCACTACCCGCCCCATTTCTGTCATCTCCTGCAGCCATCACGATGGAGAAGCAGGAGCCGTCACCACTGCCAGCTCAAGGTCTGGACACGGAGGCTCAGAGAGGTGACATCCAGCCCAGCAGCCTCTGGTGGGGGCCTGGGCATGCAGCTGCCAAGCACAGCCAGACAGGCTCTCAGCCAGCTGACCCCACAGCCCTGCTCCTGGCCTGGGCCCTGGGCAGGCGGTTCCACAGCTGCCCAGTCCATCTACGGGAATCCAAGTCTGCAGCCCGGAGCCCGCGGGGCCTCCAGGTCACTCCAAACCGACCACATGGCCGTCCCCGGGGCCCTGCCCCGCCCTGGCGCTTCCATTTCCCCTCCTCAGATAATAAATGAGCAGAGTCCACCACCCGAGATCTTGACGGAGAGCGCGGCAAGCGCAAGGTAAAGCTGAGACCAGGAACGTGTGATCCCACTAAAGAGCGGTCGGTGTGGGGCACCAACATCGCCAGGAAGCCAACAAGCGGTGGGTCCTCAGGGGGACAGAGTGGAGGCACTTCAGATGCAGAGTGACTGGACTGCCCCCGTGCCAGGCAAGGGCAGCCCCCACAGGGTCTCGGCGTCCCGAACCTGCGTGGGTTCTGACGCGGGCAGCATCCTCCATGGCATGAGGAGCCAGGGCCACTACCCCCAGGCATGGCGGGCACCAGCTGATACACAAGGGACGAGGCAGAGCACCCGCTGGCTGTGGGCCATGAAGGAAGAGCAGGCCAGAAGACGGGAAGCAGAAGAAGGGGCGTCCAGCCACAGGGGACCAGGCAGAGGACGCAGTCATCCACCCAGAGACACAGGACCAGGACCTGGGGACGTGGCTGGCCGTGAGGCAGCACGGGGCAGCCCACACACAGAACTCATTCTGACTGTGCCCCCTGCACCAGCTGGCATCTGTGCCCTGGTGGGAAGGGCCCCCAAGAAAGAGGCACCTGGATGGCCACTGCTCTCCGGAGAAGCTCCCACAGCATCAGCCAATAGTCTCCAATAAGAAACCAGAAGCTGAGGGCCAGCACCTGATCTTAGGTGAGTCTCTCTGAGTCAACTCCATCTCAGCCGCACTACAACCACCACGGAGCTGTATGATGAGGACCCCGGGGGGACCCTGCCGTCCTGGAACGCCCAGTCTGCACCCCCATCCCCACAGAGCCACCTGCAGGCTCAGAGCAGGCAGCTCGGGGCCCAGTGACCCTCGCCCGGCTCACAATCAAAGCGGAGGGGCTCCAGGGCTGACGGCATTGCTGGGTCCTGGGCTTAGGTGGCAGGTGGGGAGCCTGAGCACCCTCCCCGAAAATCCAGCAAGGCTTATGGCTCTGTGCACCGCCTGCCAAGGAAGAGCCCAGAGACGGGCCAACAGTCTAAAAGGGGGTCCAGCTGGGCACCCAGGGCAGCTGGTGGGGTGGGCTGTGGCAGACATGCCTCAGACCAGCAGGGGTAGAACTGCTTGCCTGGGTGACCTCAGCCCCCCACTGCCCCAGCCTGACTGGTCTCAGAGAGGAGGGTTAATTTCCCCGTGGTCACACAGCTCCTCCATTCCCTGCCTTTCAGAAGGGACGAGGCAGGAACATGGGGTGAGGGGATGGTGTGCTAATGCTTGAGAAGCGTCCAGGGCCCAGGCTCACATGAGGGGCTCGGGGAGGGGCAGAGTGCAGGCTGCAGATGAGCCGATGAGAAGTCTGACCCAGGGGGAGAGACTGCGAAGGGAGGCAGAGACGTGGGGAGGGTGGCCAGGCGCCAGGGGCCAGGGGTCTGGAAGGGAGGCTTCGGCGGCCACTCCCCCAGACCTGCATGGCCAGAGTTCCAGTGCCCACTTCTCCAGCCCAGGGAACTGTCTATGCACCCGGGGGGCAGACAGCCGAGTGGCCCAGAGCAGTGGGGGTGGCTCAGCGGGCAGCCCCCCAGGAAAGAGGCAGCCTCGATGGCCTGGCTCCCTCTGCGGGGTGGCGGCTGTGGGGAGGGGCGTGCTGGGCTCTCGGGCAGAGTCGGGTCACAGGGCACTTACCTCAGGGATCCCTTCAGCAAACCCCCACCAGTCTGGGTTCCCAGGCTGCTTCCCGAGAGCAGGCCACAGAGGACGTGCTGGCCTAGGGCTGCCCTCAAGGGGGCCTGCACCCGGTGGTGACCAGGGCAACAGGTCCATGTGACGTCCCCCTGCTTTGGAAAAGGGCCCCATGCACCCCCCCCCCCGTGAGGGAGCAGGGGACACACCGTCCAGGCGGAGGAGTGGGGCTGCGGCCTGCAGCCAGAGCGGAGGCCTCAGGGAAGCTGAAAGCCCAGCCTGACTCGCTGGCGTGGGGACACAGGCAGGCAGGCGCTGTCACCGCTCCTGCAGGGACCTGGGTCGGGCTTTGGGCCCTGCCAACGTCTTCCTGATGCCTGGGGACAATCTTTCTAAATCCTCTTTTTGTTTTCCCATCCCCCAAATTTACTTACAAATAAACTGCGTGACTTCAGCGCCAGCTCTCACAGCCCGTAAGAGGCAATTTCCTAGCGAGAGTCAGAGCCAACTCTGCCACTGCAGACTCGGCCCAAACCAAGTCCTGAAGCCACAGGGTAGTGGGCACACACTGAGCACACGGCTGGCAGCTACCCTGTTCTGCTACGCACTGTCCACTGCCACTGTGGGGCCACCTTGGTAGAAGCTCCCCATTTAGGGCTCTCAGCAACCCTGCAGCCTAGGTCAGATCCTCTAGAGGAGGAATGTGAAGCTCAGAGAGGTTAAGTAACTTGCCCAAAGTCACACAGAAACTCAAGCCCCAGCTGTCACGGTCCTGTGCTCCCCACACATCACCATCCTCTGTGAATCTGCTTGGTCTCTGGACACACTGAAGATTGCCGCCATTGCTTTATCATGTGGCCTCACTGGACAGCATTCAGAGGGCAGCTGGGTCAGTGCAGCACCACCTCCCAGCTGTAGACCCTCCACTTCTCCTGACGCAGCCTGGGACGATGACGCCCACACTGGGACATTGTCACGTGCTCCCTGCTGAGGAGCCTGTGCTCTGGGAAGACCTGGTCCATCCCGACATCTCTGTCTGTCCCCTTCATCTGGGTCCTCTGACTTGAAGTCCAGCCCCTGAGCTGGGACAGGGTCTGCCGGTAACCTGCCCGTGGACTCCACAAGGTCCCCTCATCTCTCAATGGTCACCTGACATTGCCTCCACCATGAAGGGGGACCTCAGTGTTCAGCTGAGTGGCCGTCCCCCTGGCCTCTCACAGTAGGTGCTCAATAAATGCTGCAAGAAAAAAATGATTGAGCTCAGAGTGAAGGAGCCCTCCTCCAGCAGCTGGCTCCTGGGGACTGCCCGGGCATCACTCTGTGGCTCCCCCTCATCTCAGGGAGGCCGAGAACCAACGCGTGGGAGTGGGCAGAGGCCATGCTGAGGCACCTGGGAGCAGAGTGAGGGGCAAGGCTGGCCTCCAGGGGAGGTGACTGCGGGGACCCTGTAGGGCCTGGCCTGGCCACCCTGCCAGATGGAAAGTCCTCAGGCTGAGCCAAGTAGTGTGGGGCTCTGAGCCAGCTGCCCAGCCATGGAAGATGGGTTTCCTGGCACAGGGGGTGCAGGGGACCCTCAGGAGTGTGTCTGTGTGCAGGGAAGAGATAGCGGAGGCTTGAGCCAGGGGGGTCACCCTGGCAGAAGATGCTTCCATGGGCTCAAAGCTAGACAGTGTGGAGCACAGACACCACCGCAGGGTGGCAGAGGTGGGAGAGGGGCCAGCACCACGTGGCTGCCTTGGCTGGCCATAGGGACAGGCTCCCTAGCCAAACCATGCCAGAGGGTGGGTGAAGCCACCTGGCCCTCAAGGAGGGGAGAAGCCTGCCCCAGAGCCATGTGACAAGGCCAGCGGGGGGCCAGCACTGTCCATGCGGCTGAGGGGGAGGGTTGAGGTGGGTGCAGGGGGGAGGTGGGGGAGGAAGGCCAAGGAGAGGAAGAAGGCCCAAGTCCCGCCTCCCCTTCCTCGTCCACAGTGACAGGAAGTGCAGAAGAGGATGGGCAGGGTGCCCGGCGACTGGCCCTGTGCACGGGGCCCTGGGCCTGTGCCGGCGGATGTCCCTGGGTCCTCTGCCTGGAAACGCCAGGCCACAGGAAGCCTCGGCTTGTTTGCTGGGTGTTTTGTCTCGACGACGACGGGGGCAGGGGCAGTCTAGCCCTGGCCTTGGCATCCCCGCCCTGCCAAGTGAGATAGATGGGGTGGCCGTGGATTTATCTGGCGCTTCACCAGGAGGGTGAGCCGTGTTCTCCTGGGAGCCGAGTTAAACGGCGAGCGAGGGGTCGCCATCCGGGCAGCGGGCGAGGCGGCTGCACAAACCTCGGGCACGTGGGCTGCAGAGGGCCGGCCTCCAGGCCCCGCACGACACCCAGGGGTCCGGGCTGCAGGCCAGCAGGCGGCTCTCTCCACACCAGTGGTGGGCATCCTGGTCTCCGTCTCTGCTGCAGCACAGAGACACCATCCGAAACTGCTCCGAGTCCTCAGAACATTAGAAAGTCACTGACCCTGCGTCCAAAACGGACTCCTGATGGCACCGGACCCTGGATACCCCACCCTCGCCCAGGAGCCCCGCCTCACCCTGCACCCCTTCTGGGTGTTCCTAACAATCCTAATGTTCCTCGCCTCGCCTCTGGGTTACCATGGGACACCCGGGCCCCACCCTGGGGCTGGGCCTCATGCTGCAGCCAGGGCCCTGTTTTCAAAATGCCAATTGATCCCATCCCCTCCGGTGGCCCTCTCTGATGCCGTCACAGCTGGCAGAGATCTGACACTGTCCCCATGTGGCTCTGACCTCTGCCGCCTCAACACTGATCACATAAACCCTCAATTCATGCTGACCACGGAGTTCAGTGCTCCAAGTGATGGCCTACCTGGGCCCGACAGCCTCTTCCCCACCCAGCCCGCCACCAAGGAGACCCCAGAGGCACCGAAGGCATGATGCAGTGTCTGGGAGGTGGCAAGCTGAGACCTGAACCCAGGCAGAGCTCCAGAGTGGCACCACATGCCCTGCTGCCAGGACCTTGCAGCCGCAGGGGCTGAGGAAGGGCTGCTCTGCGGAGGCTGAACTTGGGTGGTCACCTATGCAGTGTGGGGTGGCAGGTGGGTCCTGAGCTCGGGAACCGAGGCTGCATCTCAGGAGACATGGAGCTAATGGTCAGGCCCCGTGGAGTCCCCACTTCAGATCCTGGCTCAGCAGGTGCTCAGGCCAACATCACCCCCCAGTTATTTTGCTGCAGCCGGACTGCGGCAGACCTTCATCCTGACCTCTGCTAAGTCCCTGTCTGCTGCCTTGAACAAAGTGGGGGAAGAGCCCGGAACCCAGGGCCCTGCAGTGGGCACACAGCAGAAGCCCACTCACCTGGCAGTGACCAGTCACCCTGACAGCACATCTGGGGACAGGTCGGGATGTCCAAGGACTCTGCAGGCAGCCCAGAGAAAATGCCACACTGCTTTCGTGTCACCGAGAAAAATAAGAGCAGATGCCATCAAGAACATAGATGTGTCCCTGTTCAAAGACAGCCCAGGTGTCCCCGTGGAAAGAAAGCTGCAGGGATCAGGTTCAGCTGCCCTCATTTACCACCTGGAGGATCTACAGTGGAGCCCAGCCTGTGCAAGAGCTTCAAATTAGGTATGTGGTGGCCATGGTGGTGGTGATAGTGGTGATGGTGGTGGTGATGGTGGCGGAGGTGGTAATAGTGACAAGGGTGGTGGCAGTAGTGGTGATGGTGATAGTGGTGATGGTCGCCATGGTGGTAATTGTTGAAGTTATGGTGACGACAGTGGTGATGGTGGCGGTGATTAATGGTGGTGATGATGGTGGTGATGGTGATCATGGTGGTGGCCGCCGCCCATTAATGCCACAGCCCTGTCATGGGAAATGACAGCCTCTGTGGTCAGCCTCCTCCTGGAACTGCAAAATCAGGGACAGGGATGTCTTTCTGGGCCCTGCATCTTGGCCCCAGCACAGATGCTATGATGGCCATGCATGGGACCTGGGAGCTGGCACAGTGACTGGCCGGTGTTGACACACAGCCCCAGCCCAGCGAGTGCCTGTGGATGGTGTCATTGTCAACAGCCGTTGATAATAAAGCCGATGCTGGTGACGTCTCTGCAGGGCCTGGGTTGGCTGTCCCAGAGGTGGGAGCAGCTGCTTGAGTCCTACAACCGCTCCAGCACTGAGAGGTGCAGGCGGCCCCTCCAGCCTGGGGCCTGGGCCCTGGCTCTGCTGTGTGCCTGGGAGCCACCCCCAGGTGTCTCAGTGCTGCAGGGCCCGGGTCGGCTCCAGCCCAGCCCAGAGCCCACACTCAGGCACCAACCATCCCCGGGGCCGCTCTGCCTGTGTCTCCTTCCTCCCATGGCCACTTCCAGCAGGTCCCTGTGATCGAGGGGTACAGCTGCGGCAGTGGCCCGGCTCCTACACCTCCTCTCTCCGCACAAGCAGGTCTCCCGCTGAGCCGTGGCCCTGAGAGGCGCTTCTATTTTTTCCTTTTATAAAATAATGTTATTCATAATCACTGACTCCCGGGGATTATAATAGCAGAGGCGGGGGTCCGCTGCCACTCTGCGGCCAGGCAGCTGAGCGCGAGGCTCGCGGAGCCCTCGCTCTCCCGGCGGCAGCCCCAGGGCTCAGGCAGCCAAGCCGGGCTCCCAAAGAGGCGACGCTAATTTGGGGAACAGCCGTAGGCGTTCACTTTGCACTGAGCATGTGTACACCAGATCGGATCTCTCCGCCTGGCCTCTCTCCTTCCTGGCGAGGGGTGACCGTAACGGGGGAAGCAGTCATCGGGGACACGGGCTCATTTTCAAAGTCATTGTGTTGACAATATTTCCAGGAGGAAACTCATAAGCCATCATCATCTTTCACATCTGCTAGGCATCTGGGTGCTACAATTAAGCGTAATGAAGTTACCTGCAAATTACGTATTTTGTTCACTAAATAACGAAGCTACTGACAGAGATGACGTGGGGGAGGGGCTGCTGGGAAGAGCCAGGCGGAAAAGGAGAGGTCTCTGAGGCTGCTGCCAGGGAGCTGGGAAGTGCTCACGGATCCAGGAGCCCAGCGAGAGGACCAGGAAAGGAGATGGGGCAGAAAGAGAGGGACGGGCAGAAACAGAGGGTCAGGCAGAAACAGCAGAGGACAGGATCTTCTCCTCCAAAACAGAGAGGACGGTGCATGCGTAGGGGTCAGAGGGCCCAGGAGCCAGCCCAATCCCCGCCTCAGACTCTGTCTCCTGGCTCCCAGGCCCTTCAGGCAGGAAGGGAAGAGAAGCTGACGTGTCACAGCCAAAGAGCTGCAGCCCTCAGGAGCCGAGGACCAGTCCACCCTTGGATTAGGATGACCTGGGGAGGACACTGAGCTGGGGAGCTGCTGCCTCTCGGCACCTTGACCTCCTCCCGAGCGCATGGGCCCGACGGTGGGGCTGGACAAAGGTCCACCTGTGTGGCACTTTGCATTTCCCAAGTGCTCTGCACTGAGTGCCCAGTGTCTATACGGGAAGATCAGCGTCCAGCCCCATGCCATGCCAGGCGCGGGTAGGTGTGGCTTATCGTTGGGATGTTGAATGTCCCCTGAAGGCCCACATGCTTGGGCTGGTCCCCAAGGAGGGGCTGCAGGGAGTGGTGGAACCGTTCCTGCTGGGAGCTCTGAGATCATTGGGGCAAGCCCTGGTAGGGGCCACTGGGACCCTGGACTCCTCCTTCTCATTTCTTGGCCACAAGGTGAGCAGGTTTTCTCTGCCACATGCTCTCCCTGTGGTGTGCTCCCTCACCCAGGCCCAGAGCAAGGGGCCCAAGTCACCGGGGGGCTGGACCTGCACCAGGAAGACCAAAACCTGTCCCCTTCCTATGTGGACCATCTCAGGCGCTTGCTACGGCGATGGAAGCTGGTGACACAGCACTGTGACTCACTAGGAAGACACAGCCAAGACTGTGTCACGGGTTTCTCCCGCCCCAGCGCTCGCGGGAACGGGGAGAGGGGCAGGAGAAACAGGCAGGGTCTCCGGGGGCCCTTCAGTGTTCCGCGCTCAAGCCTCGGGGTTAGAGATGAGTAAGCAAAGCGCCCAGCAGGTGCCTGGCACCCAGCAATGAAGAGAAGCAGAACCCCAGAGACTGAGCACCTGATCAACCTCCCGGTGCTGACCACAACAGGCCCCGTGCCGTGCACTGCCTGTCAACGGGCTGGGAAGAAGCCTCCGACATTCCCCAGATTCCTGTGGAAGAGGTTTTCCCTGCTCCATAGGCTCAGCAGATGCTGCCCCGAGACCCACCTCCGAGACCTGCCAAGGGCTCGAGCAGGTCAGAGGCCCCTGCTTCACTATCAAGGACTAAACTGAGGGTGGACATCATCCAGGGGAGTCAGCAAGGCCACAGGAGCTCACGGCACGGGGGCCTGGCGAGTCCATCACCCTGCACCCCAGTCTCCTTCCTGTGAATAGGAACAATAACCGTCATGATAGCAAAACCTGTGTGACCTTGGGAATGCGCTAAGCCTCTCTGAGCCCCCACCTGCTCATCTGCAAATGGGGTTATCAGCTACGCTCACGTCAACCCAGGAGGCTCTGTCAGAGATGAGTAAGCAAAGCGCCCAGCATGGGCCTGGCACACAGCAGGCGCTCTATCAGTGCCCCGTCAACAGCCCTTCCTCCATGGGGTTGAACCAAAGACCCCTTCCTGCACATCTCCTTGCAGATCTGCGCTGTGCTGGGCGGAGAGAAATGCGTCCTCCACCGCCCTCCCTGAGGCCCGGAGACAACGGGTTATCTCCCTCCGAACACTCTTGGAAACCTGAGCCCGCTGCTCCCCTCCTGGGGAGCCCACGTGGAGGCCAGCAGGACCCTAGCTGCCCACTGGAAGAGGCCCACAACCCGAGCAAGCGCACTCCAACACCGGCTTTAATTTGAACCTGTGAGACAGGCAGAGCTCTGCTGAGGGGCGCCTGGGAGCCTCCATCCACCCTGAGAGCAGGGGGTGGGGGGCATGGGGCCTCTGGGATTTAAATAGGAGTCCAGCCCGGCCGGGCGTGCGGGGGCTGCACTCAGAATGAAGCCTCAGGTTGCAAACCAAGAAAGGGCCTGGGTTCTCTGCTCCACCAACTGAGCTGGCCGTGCCACCTGCCATCTTCCCAAGTTCTGGGCCCCGAAGGCTAAGTCGCCCTGAGGGGAGGGAGCCGGACTCACCGAGCCGGCGGCAGGCTGCGAGATACGCAGGGAGAGTGCGGCCGCTCCTGCTTGGATCTGAGCATCAGTACGTCCCCCAGCCCCCGCTCTGCAGCTGGACTTGAAGACAAACTCCAAGGACCCAGCAGTGTCCCCTCTGCAATCCCACCTGGGACTGGGAACCAAGAATCGTGCGACCCAGGCACAGCTTATGGGTCTGATTGGGTTTTACAAATAAAAGCGCAAGCTGGGTCTGAAGGCAGGATGCAGCCGCCCTCCCTGCACCCCAGGGGCAAGCCTCTGAACTGGGCCGGGTGGGCTAGAGGGTCAGGAGCAAGCCCACCCAAGGTCACAGGCAGAGGGGCTGCTTGGCTGTACCCACAGGGCCACAGGCAGGAAGGACAGGTCTCGAGGCCGGCTCCGGCCCTCTCTGCTTCTCCTCCCTGTGCCCTGCTCCCCTGTCTGCACAGAGGGGCTGAGTACTGCTGGGTTCCTAGGAAAGATCAGAGGTGATGAGGGACACACAGCACCTGGCAAGGTGCTCAAGGCACACCAGGGCGGGCAGGTACTGGCAGGTCACTGCAAGATGAACCCAGGCCCCTTGGCAGGACAGGTCCCTCCAGAGACCCCAGGATCATTCATCCAGCAAATACTATGTGCCAGGTGTCCTGAGTCCCGAAAGGCGCTGCTTTGGACAGGACCGACGGGCTGCCTGGCACCGTAGGGCGGGCATCATTTCCCACAGAGAGGGCTGCTGTGGACAGAAGCTTCGGCCCAGGGCATGTGCTGAGCCCTGACCCAAGGCAGCAGCACCTGGGGGGAGGGCTTGGGAGGCCATGGAGGTTAGACGAGGTGGTGAGGCTGGGGCCCACGATGGATCGATGCCCATGTCCACGCACAGATGAGGCCCAGAGAGGACACAGCAAGAAGGAGGAGAGCCAGCACCCTCGCCAAACCCAGGAAATCGGCAGAAACTTGGTCCTGGACTCTGTCCTCTGCCACCGCGAGGAATACCTGTCTGTGGCGCAAGCCGCCCAGTCTGTGGTCGCCCAAGCCCACTAACGCTGGCCAAGACAATAACCAAAGAAATAAGCAAAACACACACCATGGAAGAGGGAAAGGGGGGCGGACGGGGGCCACGATGGTGAGCGGCCGAGGGCCGGGGACAGGTCTGCTTGGGGCTGAGGAGGGAGCCAGCCGGGGGAGGACTGAGGGAGGGTGTCCTAAGCAGAAGAGCTGCCAGCCCCCGGGAGCTGCTCCAAGGTCGGAGGAAGGTCAGAGTGGCTAGAGCCAGAAACCCAGGGGTCGGGGGAGAAAGTGAGGTCAGATGGGAGGGCCATGAGGGTCCCAGCAGGAACTCCACCTGCTGCCATTGTCCCTCAGCTCAGCCAGGAAGTGCTGCAGCCCCCAACTTCTCGGCCTCACTCAGGGGGGACCCACGCATGGAAGCAGAGAAATGCTGTGCCTTTAGAGGACATTTCCTCTCCCACCTGGGCTCACCGAATGTCCCAGCCTCCCTTGGAGTCCAGTTCAGACATTCTCCACTTAGCCCTGAGGCTTCACACACTGAGGACCTGACCCCAAGTGGGCTGCCACCCACTCCATCTCTCATCTGTTTGTACAAACCTCCATACCTCTTTCCCACTGGTACACAGGAGACCAAGGATTTGGAGGCCCCAGAAATGTCAGAATTGCAAGATGCAAGTGCCTGAGTCCCCATGTCACCACTGCCCACCCGGAAGCAGTAGATGCACATGGGATGACTGTATGAACAAAAAATAAACACTCACGGTGTTTGCCCTTTAATGTTGGGGGCTTTTTGTTACAGCAGCCTCCTCTAACTAATACAGAGTATGTTTCAGAGTCATCTGTCCCAAGGGGTTCTGTGATGGCCTTAAGCCAGTGAGATGTGTCCTGAGGCAGGAGAGGGCTGAGGACACCATGGGCCAGGGGGCTGCCTGGCGCCGTGGGGCTGGCATCATTTCCCATAGAGAAATGGGTTTTACAAATGAAAGAGAAAGGCTGGGTCTGGAAGGCAGGACGCAGCCGCCCTCCCTGCACCAGGGGCAAGCCTCTAAAACGGAGGCTGGAAGTCAGACGAGAAGGAGGGGAACATAGGAAGGGGCTCCAGTGCAGCTTGGAGCTCGGCTCGGGGCAAAGCAGGCATCAGCACATCCCCCAGTTTCCCCATCTGAGCCCAGAGTTTCTTCTCTGACTCCAAAATCATGCTACAAATAAAAACACCACTTGCTAGAGCGACGAATAGAGCAGATTGGGTGCTGTCAGTAAAAAAAAATGTGGATTTTTTTCTGTGTGTTTTTCTATCACTTTTTGTTATATGGAAACAGAAGATGAGGCTGGGACACATGACGATTGGTAAAAGCAGATGATATTTTATGAACATCAGAGAGGCCCAATGGCATCTCCCAGGAACCTTCCTGCTGCACAGAGATGGATGTGTGGGCCCGTGGACGAGGGGAAGTCTGGGGTTCCCAGCGGCCGCCCTCACTGCGTCCCCCCCCCCCGTTGCCCTCTCTCACCTCCCCAGCAGTGTGGGGCAGGCTAGCTTTCCTAACCAGCATGTGTTCCTCCCTGCTCTGGGGTGTACCCGCCCACGTGCCCTCGCTTGGCACAGTCGTGGGCCCAGAAGCCAGGACTTGTTGGCTCATCAAAAGATACACACAGGTGAGTGCCCAGACCAGGAGGTAAGTGCATGCCGTCCCCTACTGGGGCCTCTCTGCCACTGCACTGTCCACAAAGACCCAGGGCAGGGACAGGCTCTGTCCCCTGCTCCCTGGGCTCTAGGAAAGGCCCCTGTGCAGACATCAGAGCTCTTCCCAAGGTCCCTGCAACGTCCTGGAGCGGGCCTGTGCTGAGAGTAGAGCAACATGGGGCCTCGGCTCATGCTGGTGACATGGCACGAAGCCACAAAAACTGTCCTGAAAAAGCAGGGCCATAGGCTGGTGGCCTGAGCTCCAGGAGCGACTGCGAGGGGGGCGGCACAGGGGGAGGCTGGGCACGCTTCGAGGGCCATCAGCGGGAGCAGCGGGCACGCGTCCCTCCCCAGGCAGCAGAGGTGGGCTTTGCAGGGCTCTAAGTACTTGTCTGACAAAATCACGGCTTTCCCGGGAGACCCTCATCAGAGCTGGGTGAAATGCACTCCTGGGTCCCCTTAGAGCAAAGCGAGGGCCCTGCTCACACTAACACCGCCTGGGGCAGAGGAGAGCGCCGGCCAGCCTCCCCTTCCTCCCACCAGCAGCCAGCCCCAGGGGCCCTGCGGCATCCACTTGGCCAGAGCTGTGGACAGGAGATGGCTCAGGGCAGGAAGCCCCTGCATGGAGCTGGAGTGTGGTCACACCCTCTGCTGCTTCTGTGTCCCCTGAGCACCGGCTAAGTGCAGGTCTCGTGCTGGGCCATGGGCTGTCACCCCACTGCCCCTCCCAGCCCCCTGCACAGGATGCTATCTGCTCCCCTGGCCTAGATGGGACAACAGGCGCTCCTAATGGCTGACCAGAGCTCCCACCTGCAACCCAGGCTGGGAGTGGGATTCCCTCTGGGCCCCGTGAGGAGCCCGACAAGCCCCCTTGTGTTCCTGCCCTGTGAGCGCCTGGACTCCATCCACGAGGCCCGCCACAGGTGCCTCAGGCTATGGTGGCCACTCCATGACACCCGGGGGACATCCTGTCCAGACGACCAGGCCTTCACTGGCTGCTACATTCTTAGATGGTTGTCCCTGGCCCCCATCGCTGGTGGCTTCCATGTGACCCCCCAACAAGTGTTATCATACTCAGGTACTGTCTCTCTGTTGCAGTGCTGGGTGACAAGACTCTAGACTCAAGGAGCACATGGCTTCAGACCCACCTGATTGAGTGAGAGGCCACTTCCTCTCTCAGGCTGTTTGTTCATCTAGAGGAGGAGGTCAGGTCAGCCCCACATACATGCCGGTGACAAAGGCCCTGACTTGGTCCAAGTTCTGCCTGTGAAGCAGGCAGCGTCTCCTCCCTCCTGGCCCACAGCTCCCTTCTCGCCACTCAAACTGGGCCAGTGGGAATCCATGAGGTGTCCCTGGAGGACACCATGCAGTGCAAACTCTCCTGTCCCAGCCTCGCTGAAGGACACGCAGCACTGAGCCTGGGATGGTGCCGGTGTGGCCATGGCTACCTCTGGATCACCCTTCCAGAGCCACCAGGTCCCTGCTGGGAGACAGCACACGGGCTTTCTCCCCCAAGACCAAGCCCGACAAAGACCCCCCCACACCAACCCTAGCCCACAACGGCAGAGAAGACAGCCAGACGCCAAGGAGAGCACCAGAATGGGACGCGGATTGCAGGGGAGTCCTGGCCTTCCCCACACCTACAGCAGCCCTGGCCCAGGCCACACATCTTTGAGCTCAAGTCCTCGTGTGTAAAACCCAACAATTGGACCAGGGCACTGCTTCACCAATGCACTCAGACTAGAATTCCCTAAAAACTGCAGTACACCCAGCACCTAGCCTCCTGACACTGGGGACGAGGAGGTGAGACCTGGCCTACGCCCTGGACAAGCTCAGCACGTGTTGAGGGGACAGTGGCACCAGGTACTCCTCATCTAGAAGGACTGGGATTTTGAAATCTGGCCACACAGAGGGCGTCTAGGAGCCCAGAAGAAGCAGATACCTCCACCTGAGCTGCTCATCACTGGATACTGGATCCCCAGCACCTAAGGAAGCAAATGCTCAGCTAACTAGGTGGGTGGAGGGTGGGTGGGCAGGTGCGTGATGAATAGGTGGATGGGTAGGAGGATGGATGGGTGGGTGGGCAAATGGATGAATGAGTGGATAAATGGATGAGTGGGTGGGTGGATGGGTGGGTGGGTGGATGGATAAATGGGTGGATGAGGTGATGGATGGATGGATGGACAAATAGGTGGATGGATGGATGGACAAATGGATAGGTGGATAGATGGGTGGATGAATGGATGAAGTGGATGGGTGAGTGTATGGGTGAGTAGATGGGTGGGTAAATGGGTGGGTGGATGGGTGGATGGGTGAGTGGGTGGGTGGGTGGATAAGTGTAGAGCTATTTAACAAGACAGAGGGATGGCGATAAGGAGAAACAGGTAAGCCAAAGGCAGAAATGAGGGCGGGGAGAGAAGAAAGAGAGTGAGATGGAGAGGGCAGAGAACATGCCAGAAGGGGAGCCAGGAGAGGCACAGAGCCAGCTGGGCTGGGGTGTCTGCGTCATCCTGAGGGACAGGATGACAACCCAGGACACCCGTGGACACAGGCTCCATTCTGAGCAGGTCTCTGCCGAGCTGTTTTAGGAAGATGTCAGGAAACAGCAGGTGCCCCCTGCCGTGCTCACAGTTACACTGGGTGACGAGACTGAGGTGGCGGGGTGCTGGGCCATCTGCCAACCAGTGGGCAAGGGCTGAAGGGGCGAGGGGTGGTGGGTGCAGTGGTGCTGGCCATGGGGACAGGGTCTGCAGGCTGGTCGGGGCCACGGCTCTTGCTGCAGCCCTAGTCATGTGCTCAGGGTGGGAATCCAGACGCAGCAGTGAACACCCGACCTGGAGCCCAGAGGAGCCCCCGTCCACCCCGGCCAGCACTACCCCTGGCCACAGCAAGGGAAGAGCCGAGCTGGGTGACCCCAGCAGCGGGAGGAGCAGATGTTGTGAGGAGCCGACACAGATGGAGGGGCCCCACCCCAGGGTCACAGCCAAGGCGCCCAGACTTCCAGGGAGGTGGCCCTTACGGAGCAAACCACAGCCGCGAAGCAGTCACAGCCGGGTACAAAAGCACCTGTGGCCAGTGGGCTCTGTCAGTAGCAGAAAGAAGGGCCACCCGGGGGCCTTGGCGAAAAGCCCTCGTCCACCCTCCCACAGGCTGGCCACGTCCCTGTGGACACCTTCCCCTGCTGCCCTGCGTCCTGGCCTTCAGGGTCACACCTGGATCGCCACTAGGTTCACCCAGCGGTCATCACACCTGGCACAGGGCTGGTTGTCAGGAACTGTGGCCCAGCCACACTGCCCTTGTGTCCCTGTGACAGGGCTTGGGCACGTCACTCAACGTGAAGGTGGGAATTGCTGAGTGTGGCATTGGATGCCTACCCAGACCAGCTGGCAGGAGTGTAGCTTGTGTCCAGCCACCACGTCCCTCCCCTACTGCCACCAACGTGTGACACTCATTACGGAACGCCCACTGCAGCCACTGCCACCTGGCGACTATAAGAGCACCCCCAGCACAGAGCGCTTCCCTGATGTCGGGGACTGTGTGCCCCCAAAGCCTCCACGGGGTTCCATCTCCAGGTGCTTGGAACAGAGGGGCACAGCCACTTCCAGCAGGGCCACAGGATGCCACGCCTGGGCCCCGGGTGGCAGAGCCGCTATCCACATGCTCCAGACCCGTTTTCTAAATGACACTGGGGCCCAGTGTGGACAGTACCTAAGCAGTTCCAAGGCATTGGCTCTGTGGCGGGAGGGCAGGGGGTGTTTGCAGCGCTGTCCCCTGGCCCCCGTGCGTCCTCTGCCTGAATTCCAATCATGATTCTTCCAAGAAAGCCAGCGGGGTTGGAAGGATGCAGAGCCCGAAGGATGGGGCTAGCAGTGAGGGAGACCCTATTCCACGGCGCCTGGGGAGCCGCTCAGGCAGGCCTCTCTCCCACGAGGCTCGACGCCAGGGGCCACCAGGACCAACCCCACCACCACTGCTCAGCTCAGCGAGTCACCAGGCAGTTGCAGAAGCCACCCTCACTTCCACGCGTCACAGCCGTGGTGGCCCCTGCCTGCTCATTTCCCACGATTCACAAAAAGCCGTCCTTTTGAACAGCATGGTGTGTGGGGGTTAATCGCAAGTCTATTAGCGCACTCGCTATAATAATGAATCGAAATTTTCATCGTGTGTAATCTCATTAATTGTGCGATCATATCGGGTTTGACAGTTTTAATGCATTACTAAGGGAAAACAGTCTAATACATGACATTAAAGATCTTATCGAGGTTAATTTGCCCTAAAATGTAGTTACTGCAGAATTTCTCATTTCCATCTGAGATAGTGTGGCTTAGGCACGTGGTGCTTGACTGTGGCAGACACCATCTATGCCACCACAGACTGGGAACCGTCCTGCCCGCCCCTCAGGGGACGTTTTCAGCTCTGCCACTCGTGTGCCACTGGTCTTGGGCACACCCCTTCACTTCCGGGCCCTCGGGCTCTCGTCTGCAGACTCCACGGGGACTGTCTCCTGTGGGACCACCAGGAGGCGGAACCACGCTCACAGGAGGCCCAGCAGGATGCCTGGCGCACAGCGGGTGCTGTTTTTCTCATTCACTGTAATAATCTCAACATCTGGCACCAGGAGTAGAACACGGAGAGTCCACCACAAACAGACCCAGGTGGCCAAGACCACCTCTGGAGAATGGTCAACATGGCCAGTACAAATCAAATCCAAGGACAGAGAAGGACTGGGACAGGCGCCCCGCCTCAGACAGGTGCCCCTGAGCAGTCCAAGCACAGGGCCCGGAGGGGCTGCCCAGACAGCTTCCCTAGGGGCAAAGGCCTTGTCCTAACTCAGGTTCATCCAAAACACTTGCATGGCACCCAGGGGGCTGGGTCAGAGCTGTCCTCAGGCACGGAGCCCCTGAACGACCACTGCTAATACATATTCCTACAGAGAAGACCTTCGCTCAATCAACCAATGATTTCTTCTTAGTATGTGTTGGCTCTGTGTTGGGTGACAAAGGTCCCAAGCCCTTTCAACAGCGCCCACAATTCCAAGGGAAGAGAAAAGCTAGGCCGTGCCGTCCTGATGTCACGTCTAACCCAGGATCTCTATGCCTGATGTTGGTTTGACGTGTTCCCCAAACTCACAGGACTCAAGCAATCATAACGCAGTTTGATGATCATTATGATGGACAGGCAGGAACTCCCAGGAGCGGTGGCCAGTGCTGCCTGAGGTCTGGGGAGATAAATGCTCCACCAACCGCAGAACACGCTCTCTTCTAAGTGCACATTAAACACTCTATGGGAAGATCACACGGTCTGGAAAAATACGAAAGGATGAAAAACAGTTCGCTATCTGATCATAATGGAACTAAATTAAGAAATAACAACAGAAAGAAGTCTCAGAAACTCTCAGATATTTGAAAATAAACAACAGATTTCCAAATAACCTATGGATCCAAGAAGAAACACAAGAGACATTAGAAAGTATCTTGAACTGAATGAGAAACGTGGCATCATAATGCATGGGTGGAGCTAAAGCAGAGCCAAGAGGACATCCGTAGCCTTAAGCGGACTGAGATAGCAAACCAGAAGTTGGTTCTTGGAGAAAACCAACAGAAATGATGACCTTTAGTTAGACTGACCGTGAAGCAGGAGGAGCTGGCCCGAGTCAGGATGGCAGAGGGGGAGGAAGCATGCTCACAGAGGGACCAACCAGTGGCACCCAGAGTCAGGAGAGGGCAGGACAGGGAGATGTCCAGAAACCCGAGCAAGGGGTAGGGAGAGTGGTGTTGGGAAGGCTGGGCGTCCTGGAAGACCTGTGGGCTCATCCATGTGCGTGGGCCCCATTCCAAGAGCATGAAGCCATCACTTGAAGGTCTAAGCAGACAAGAGACACCACGGTCATGGGGTTTAGGGTCACTGTGTCTCACAAGTGGGAATCCGAGGCATGGAGAGGTCGTATGACCTGCCTCAGGCCACACAGCTGGCCGCCACATTGCTGGAGATAAGACCTGGCTGTACCCGCCGACCGCCCTGGACAGAGAGCTCAGCAGGGAGACCAGGAGACCCCAGTGCCTGCTCCTCTCTGAGGGCTGTCACCCACTTGCAAATGGACACAATGTCAACCAAGCTCCCGAGGCCCTTCCAACAATCCCAAGGGAAGGAAGCAGCTACAGCCCCAGCCTTCCCGATGTCCCCTCTAACCCCTGCGGCCCGGGGCCTACTGTTGGTCCCACACACAGCCACCTTGACCTGTCTGACTCCACAGCCACGTGACGTCTTAAGGCTTCACAACAGACACCGAGAAGAAACAGACACCACAGCTCAGCTCTCGGGAGGACGCGTCCCCAGCTCCACAGTCTTGCTTTGAGTATCAGCTGCCAGCATAATATAAGTGACATTTTTATCACAAAATAAAATTCCCGCCCATCCATCCCCATCCAACCTACCCCAGTTCCAGGAAGGAAGCCCACAGCAGACACCCCTTCTCCTGGCCAGCAAGAAGTAGGAGAACAGGCCAGGCCCCCAGTCACACAGGGGAGCCGAGAGCTACTTGGGGGGAACAGGAGAAGGAGGTTCAGGACCACCATGCCATCCGCCTCCCACAGTGCCGATGAGTTGGGGGTCTGAGTGGCCCCCGAGCGGGAAGGCTCAAGGTTCCCCAACGCCTCCTCAGCTTCCCTTTCCCCCTCGTGGAGAGTCCTGACGCCATGCGTCGTCTGTGAGGACAAACAGTGAGTCAGTCTGTGGGGGAGTCAGGGTGAGATTCAGTAGGGGCTTTTATTAGCGTCTCCATTCAGGCCTCGTTTCCAAAACTACCCACTCCCTTTTCCCCTCCTTACGGAGCTTCCTCCTGCTCCATGCGGGGCCGGCTCAGCAGACCACAGTCACCTTCCCACCCCTGCCCTCTGCCTCACTCCACTCACCATATGGTAGGGACCCCCCAAACTGTGCTCCTCTCCTGGTGCAAGGAAAGGACACCCCTCCTCCCACCTTGCTGCCCCCGGCCCCCAAGGGAGGGGTGCCACCATCTGGTGGGCCTGTTCTGAGGGCCCAGGTGACCGTGACAAAAGGGGCCACAAACTGCCCCTCTCCGGCCCCCTCTCTTCCTGGTGGCAGCAGCAGTAAAGGCCTGGGGGTACTGGTGGGCTGTCTGGTTTTCCTCACTTCTGGAAGGTTCCATGGGTAATCTGGGCCGGTCTCCTGCAGAGCCATGGCCCTCTGCATCTAGCTGGCTGCTCAGCTTCTGCAAAGGAGGCTTGTGGCTCGGACTCTGCAGGAGGGAGCTCCCTGAGACCCAGAACCCAGTGCGGGGGACGGGGTGGAGCAAGAGACCTTTTCCAGATTGTTCATTAAGTCCAAATGGCTGTGAACGGGTAGCCCTGTCTACCTGTACGGGCAGCAGGGCAGGGGGCAGCGGGGCCCACGGCCAACCTGCACCACCCCCGGGCCTCCATGTCCGTCCTCACGTGGCCCTGGGGAGAGCCTTTCTTGGGAGACTGGTCTGCACCAGGCCCTGCAAGCTCACGAATCCTCCACCCACCTGCCCAGAGGCCTCAGAGCCCAGGAGCACGAGGACAGCTGCCGTCACACAGGAAGGACCACTCAGGGTCCTGGCACTGCCACTTCCCAGCTCAGAGCCCCGGCCAGTGCCTGCACCTGGAGCTCGGGCCCCGCTAAGAGCCGGTGCTGGGGCCTGCGTGGCGGGCGGCCCTGCTCTGAGAGCTTCCTCCATGCTGGGTCAACTCACCCTCCCAAACCTAGAGGCAGGACCTGCCGGCCCAGCACAGTGCTCCTCCTGTCCTCCTCTAGATGGGGAAACAGAGGAGGGCAGGTGAAAGGTGTCCAGCGTCACCTGGGTAGGAAGCAGTTGCCATGAGCTTCAGAGCCAGGCCTCTGTCCGGAGCCAGAGCCTCAGGGCTGGGCTTTGGGCTGCACCTTGGCAGAGGAGCTGGGAGCCAGCAGGGACTCACTCAGGTCACCCTTCACGTGCTAGACACAGGATCACGGGCAGCACAGACACGAGTCCCTCCAAGGCCAGCCATGGGCCCACCTACCACGCACCTGAGAGGGGTCAGCCTGGCTGCAGACAGCACAGCAGGCGGGACTAGTGCCCTGCTAACGCCCCCTGCAAGGCCTGCAGAGCCCGGGCACGGCCCACACAGTTGGGGTGGGTGACTGTGACTTGGTCCCTCCCTACTATCCCCGTCACAGACCTGGCTGCAGCCGCCACCTCACGGCCCTGGGTTCTGGGCCCCCCATGGGCTGCTCATCCAGCAGAGACCTTGGCTGGCACCCAGGGAAGTGGACCCCCACCTTCAAGGTAAATGCCTCTTCCCTCCACCGTGGCAACTGTGATTTACAACAGATACCCAATTAGTGCCATCTCCCTGCCCATAGCTCTGAGGGTTAATAACCCTTATAATTACAGCAGCCAATTACCCCTCTCGCCATTCTTGAAGGCAGATTATTTTATCAGAAACTTTATAGGGGACACTTCATTACCCCAGCTTCGGGATCCTGCAGGAGGGGGTCAGAGTCTGGACTGCCTTCCTCCTGGGCTAGCTCAGGAGTGCAGAGCAGGTGGCCTGGGTCCCCACCAGGGGCACCTCCACTCCCCCTTTAGGCCACCCTCGCAGAGGGCAACGGGACATATCTAGACACATCTGCGAGACGGCCCCCAGGGGCTCTTCCAGGCTCCAGGCTCACTGAGAGGAACGGACACGGCACACCTCCCCTTGGGCTCTCCCGGGGCTGGCTACAGACCCCGCAGGCCCAGACGCAAAGTGAGACCCAGGCCTGTCAAGTCATTTCAAAAGCAAGATGGCGGCAGCCACAAGGAACCCACACAGGCCCTTTTGAGCATAGGCCCTGGTGAGGCCCAGGCAGCGGCCCAGGGAGTGGGCACTGAACACACCCAAGCAGCCCCCAGAGGCAGGGCTGTCACCTTGCATAGCAAGCTTTGGGCACTATCATTTTGCCACGGGTCTCTTGGCCTTGTCCACCCCAGCCCCAAGGAAGTTCTGTGGAATCATCGCCTTCAACCCAATTAGCAATGCTCAGATGGGACCACCGGACCAGAGGCCCCTCAGAGGGTGACCAAGGCTCCTTTCTACCTCCACGTCACAGCCACTGGCCCCGAGAGCTCTGGCCCCTCACCCCCAGCGCTGCAGCAGCCTGTCCTCTGGGCGCTCTGACCACCAACAGACAGGCCTTCCAACCCCCTTGGAGGGCGCCTTCTCCACTCGGCCCTGTGAGGAAGAGGTGGCATTTCTGGCCAAGGTGTGGGGGGTCCCTGAGTAGCAGATGTGACCCTTCACCCAGCTGGAGCCTCGTGTGTGACCAGAGATGACCCCCTGCCTGGATCCAGAGCCCCACCTGTGCACCTCTGCAGCAGGAACAGCAGTGTCCCCACTCAGTGTGAGCAGGGTCAGCCCCACCTGCTGCATCCAGACCCCCAGGAAGGCTCTACCTCTGGGCTCCAGCAGTCCATGTGCTCGTCCTAGGACCCCAACATGGACTTCACATCGGGCCCACTGGGTCCCAGTGCCCCAAGGGAGCAATGTCTGGCCCTGCGGGATGTTCAGAGCCCAGCCAGCTGCCTCCAGGACAGTCCTCAGTAGCCGTCAAGGACCAGTGGCCTGTGCGAGTGGACCCACAAAGCGTCCACCTTATTCTTCAGATCCTCACACCACCCCTGCGAGGACAGCCTCCGCCATCAGTCCCACCTCACGGTGGAGACAACCAGGGCTCTGGGAGGCGGAGGAGTGTCCCCAAGGCCGTGGTGTGGGTAGGGCAGGGTCCCAGCACCCCTCCCCGCTGGCGTGCTACGCCCATCTCCTGGGGCCAGCGATGCCCAGCTCGGGGCAGGTAGATGCAGGAGCCAGCGAAGCCTCAGGCCACGGGTGCTAAGACCCTCTCAGAGGCCCTCACGGGTCACAGTCAGGTACAGGGTCAGAGCCCTGCCTGACCACTCTCCTGGGACACATCACTGAACTGCTCTGAGTTTGTTTTCTTTCTTAAAAGTGATGTCAGAATAGCCAAAAGGTTGAAGCCACCTGAACGGCCTCCTGTGGATAAATGGGGACACAAACCCTGATCCCTCCATGGCTCCCACTCATGGGAGGGTATTGTCTCGGTCAGCTAGGGCTGAACCAGGCTGGGGGATTTGCAGAACAGTGTCCTGTCAGAAGAATGGTGTCCAAGAGACAGCACGCTCCAGAGGAGACCCGGGGGGCACTCAAGCTCCTCCTCAGGAAGAGGTTGCATCTGACCAGCCACCTGGGAGGGAGCCCGGCACCTGAGACCCAGGACCCTTTCCAAAGGGGAGCCTCCACACCCAGATGGGCCTGGCAGGGGCAGCCACCATCCCCACCGCCTGGAACCACCCCGTCCTGCTGCACGGATGCTGGGCCACTGGTTCACGTCCTGTCACCCAAGATGCAGTGCCCCGCAGTCGGAGGAGCAGGGTCATGTGGGCCTGGGTTCTGCCAGTCCTGGGGCCCCAGGCTGTTCCTCTCCTCTCCAGACCCAGCTCCATGACACCAGGATAAAGGTGAGCACCTGGGAGGTGCTTCTGGGTCCTGAAGACAAGGCGCAGCCCGGCAGCCCAGCAGAGTGACCAGCATCCCAGGCCCTTATAAGTGGCAGTTTAGGCTAGAATCCTAAGTGTGACCACCTCTGGCCCTGGCCAGGCTCTTGACCTCCCTGGCCTCAGGGTCCTTGTCTGTGAATGGGGAGAGGTGTTGCAGGAAGTGGCCAGATGCCTGGCAGCTGTTGGCTCGTGCTCGGCCACGGCTCAGGGCAGCTTCCCTCAGCCTTCAGGAAGTCCACGCGTCTCCCAGCCCCAGAATTTGCAAACATGGAAGTGGCCGAGCTGGCTCTTGGCTGTCCCTCCGATGGGTTGAACTATGTCCCCCAAATTCCTGAAGTCCTGACCCCTATGCCCTCAGAACGTGGCTGTACCTGGAGATGGAGCCTTTACAAGGGACAGCAGGTTAAAATGAGTCATTAGGGCAGGCCCCGTATGACTGCATCCTTACAGAAGGGGGAAATTTGGAGACAGCCACCCACAGAAAGAAGAGTGTGCGATAAAGGTAGAGGAGGGGCTGTGTGTACCGGCCAAGGGGCACCACGCTGTGGAGGGGCCCAGGGCAGGGTTTCTCTCCACATCAGAAGAGCCAGCCCTGCCCATACCTTGATCTCAGACCACCAGCCTCCAGAACTGTCAGAGAGTAAGTTTCCATTGATGCTGCCAAGCCCGGGGCACTTTGTTACACAGCCCTAGCTGACTGATACAATACCCTCTGCCATCACAGTTTGGTCAAGAGTCCTGCACATTCTTGGGTCATCTGGCAACTGCCTTGACAATCACCCTGATGCCTCCCCATCCATGGGATGGCCTCCCTGCCCCATGTTCATGGGCCCACCGCTCAAATCCAGGCCTCAGCAAATGACAGGTAATACCAGGGCCAATCCCCAAGGTCACACTCAAGGTGTCAGAGTTGCACACATTCAATCAGATGGAAGTCCCCGGAGTGGGCCCAGGGTGGCCCTGGGCCACCCAGCTGGGGACCCAGAGGCCAGGGCCCACAGGAGGGAGGGACTCAGATTCCAGGGAGGACAGGTATTTTCATGAAGTTCCAGACAGGTAGACAAGACCCTCCTGGTGTGCAGTGCCTAGGCAGGCCCTGCCTGCAGAGAGGGCCTTCAGAGGCACTGCCACAGAGACTTCTGGCTTCCTGACAGGCCGCGTGGGCCAGAGGAACTGTAGCAATTCCAGCAGCTGTCTGGTGTCCCGCCACTTGGGATTAATTAAGTGGTTTCCGACTGTGATCCAGACACTGCATAAAATATTTTTAAATTAATTTTTAAAGAATAAATGAGAGCATTAACATTTTATGTGCTAGCTGAGGGATGGGACAGGAGCCGGTGGAGGTGGGGGAAGGAAGTCTGTGAGTGAGTACCCGGGTCCAGAGCCTCTCGTTTGGCCCCACCTCCAGCCTGCGGGGACTCTGGGCCTCAGTCTCCCCGTCAGCTCAGAGGAACCTGGAACTGGTGGCGAGGTCCCTGAGCTCTGTCCAGCCTGGGGTGGAGACCAGCGCGGCTCCTGCATTCGCTCAGCCCCACCCGCTAGGGTCAGAGCCAGCAAGCCCCAAACCAGCAGGGACCCAGCTTTTAGGATGCCAAGACAGCTACAGAACACCAGGGACCCCAGCCTGACCCCTCAGAGGCAATGGGCAGGTGCACCTGGGCTCGCGGGAAGGGGTTCCAGCCAGGCCCCCTGTGCAGCCCCAGCGTCCTGCGCCCACGGCCCTGGCCAGTCTGGCGGTCAGTCGCCAGGGCTGTTGTTTGCTCAGTGTTTCTCTGCCACCCACTGCTGTGTGGGACAGTCCCTCCCAGCCAGGGCAGTTTGCTGTCCACCCCTCGGCCAGCATAGAGCAGGAGTCGCCCAGGCCCACACAAGCCAGCCGACGCACAGCCCATGAGCTACCATGTTGATAGCAATGACCCCCTGGCCCTCCTTCTGGATGTCAGGCCACAGGTCTGTCCTGGAACCTGCTCCTCCAGGCTGGGGAGGCACAACAGGGACTCTTAGCCATGATTACTTATTAAACTCCCACTGTATGTCCAGCCCTTTGTGTCAGCTCCATAAATCCTCGAAACTGTGCTAGGGTCAGTTATTTAGAACCTGTTCCTCAGATGAGAACCCAGGGCTCAAAGCAGCTCAGGGACAATTTTGAAACCTCACGGCACCTGGACTCAGACCCAGGTCCACCAGTCAATCCTCAGCTCCAGGGGACATGGCCTCGGACTTTCAACCCTAAGCCCAAAACACAAAGTTTCCACTGAACTGGGCCCTGGTTCCAGAGCACATCCGGGGCGTGTCTCTCTCCAGCCTGTCCATGAGGACTCTGGGGGGAACTGCCTCAGCCCTGGAACCCGTCCTGGGAAACCAGAGGCCTGCATGCACCTGCTGGCTGGGTCTCTGCCTGGCCCTGGCCCTGCACCCCGTGCTACAGGAAAACTAGGAGACAGGGGTCTCAGGGCAGGAACACGGTGTCGGCATGCTGAGAGGGCACTTGCAGCTCCCCGGGGACCCCACCCACCCCAAAGCCATGTCACCAAACCACCTGCTGCGTGTGCTGTCGGCTCCCTGCAGGAGCAGTGGCTTCCTGAGACTCCAACAGGGCACTCGTGGGAAGCCAGGAGGGGCTGTGGGAGGACAATGGGCCACCTAGCCGGGGACCCAGAGGCCAGGGCCCACAGGCAGGAGGGACTCAGATTCTGAGGCTGCTGGTCAGCTTCCTTTCATCAGGGACACAAAAGAGGGCCCTGCACACAGCCCTGTGGGAAAGTGCTATTGTCACCCACCCAGGCCACAGAGAGGAGAGCAGACACACTGGCCAAGCCCCGGCCAGGAGGGGGCAGAGAAGAGACGGGGAGCAGCTCTCCACCAAACCCCGGCAGCTGAGGTCTGGCCAGGCTGCCCAGCGGCGACCCTCTGCCTGTGTCCTGTGGCTCCCTGAGGCGGAAGAGCAGCTCAACCCAGTTCTGTCTCAATCCCACCCCAGCTGGGCTCCTGCACAAGACTCCCCCTCCTCATGGGACACAGGGCTGAGGCAGGGCTTGGTGGGCTCAGAAAGCCAGAAGCAGGGACCCACTGTGACTCATCCAGCAAGATGGCCACTGCCCATGAAATCCCAGCCTCACAGCTCCAGAACCAAACACGTTCTCCTGTTTCCTTTCCCAGACACGTGGAGACCCATACAGAGACGAAAGGCCAACCTGCCTGGGTTCAGCCGAGGAGGACCTACAGATGGGAACTAGGGAGAGTGCCCTGGCAAGAAGGACCCTCGGACTTCCAGCATAAACTTGGACCTGGCCTGGCAGTTTCAGGGTGGGCACTGCAGAGTGACAGCTGAAAGGGTGCACACACCACTCAGAAAGCCCCCCAGGCCTCCCCCGCCACCTGATCCAGTCTGAAGCCGGGCCAGCAGGCTGCCTCTCCATCCACCTCCCTAGCTCCCTCTCCTCCCTCCCCGCCTCTCCTGGCCTCCAGTCACAGGGCACTGCTCTCCAGAGGCTCCCAGGAAATGCCAACACCCGGCACTTGCAGTTCTGTCTGCCAAGAATCCCCGTCCCATCCCCCGGCCCACCCCTGCCCATCCTGCCAGGCCCTCTGATGTCACCTCTTCCACGGGGCCTTCCCCGGGGCAGCCAGAACAGGCCCCTCTTTCACCCAGACTAGGCCACCGCGGGCCAGACGGTGACTGCCTGAAGGCAGGCCCATGTCCTACTCCTGTGTCCCCAGGGCCTTGTGCACTCTTCAAGTCCCTCGCATGTGGTCCTGCAAGACTGAGCAGGTCCTTGTCCTACCTGAGCCCGGACTCCTGCCCGGCGAGGGCTCCTGATTACCCATAAGTCAAGGCTTCTCAGAGAGCCTCACCTGTCCTCACATCCACAAATATTCACCGTGCACCTACTGTGCGCCAGGCCTGGGGTCACAGTGACAAGCCACAGGGCTGAGGCAGGACTTGGTGGGCTCAGAAAGCCAGAAGCAGGGACCCACTGGGAGACCTGGTGCAGCTTCTGTCCCTGCAGAGCAGCCTGACCATGGAGTGTAGGGGTGCTGGGGTTGGCAGGGCACCTGGGCACTGTGGATGGACTGGAATCTGGGGAGCAGGAGTGAGGATTGGTAAGGGTCAGGTAGAAGGAAGGTCCAGGCAAGGGGGCCAGCAGAGAGAGAGCAGGCTGGGGACAACAGGACATAGGTTGGGGGCATGCAGCGGGAAGGGAGCAGGAAGCAGGTTGCACCCGGGGCCTCTAAGGTCCGGGAGATCCTCACTCAGGCCCACGCTGGCTCAGATCTGTACTAAGATGGCTTGTGCCGCCCCAGTGGGCTCCAGGGGGATCTTGGTCAGTACCAGAGGTCAGAGGCCACAGAAGGTCCTGGAGCTGTACAGAGCTGGGCAGCTCTGGTCCGGGGAAGCTGCACGAGGGGCAGAGGTGGAGGAGGGAGGTGAGGGGTAATCCCGCCATCCCCTGCCTTCCGAGGGGGGCTCTGAGTAGGCTGCTGTGAGGTCCCCAAGGGACAAGCAGCTTCCTGGGCCCCTCCCCCAGCCAGCAGCGAGACGAGACATATCTTGACAGAAGCACTGAGCACAGAGAGAACTCCATGTCCAGGCCTGTGTCTCCAGGGCCTTCCTCATTGCTTCCAGATGGCTGGAGACCACCAGCCGGCAGTCTGGGGTCGGGGGGCCTGGGCTCGTGCGGGACTGGGAGGCAAGGGCAGAGGCCTGGCCAGGCCTGGAGGCTGAGCGGGGCCCTCCCTGGGCCTCAGTCTCCCTCTGGAAACTCAGAAGCTGCACCAGGTCTCCCAGTAAGCCCTACTATGTGCAGCCCTGAGCACTCTGAGGGGCTTCTGCCCAGTCACCCTCAAGGAGGGGTCCCAGCAGCCCCCACAAGAGAGCCCAGGAGGACCCGGGCTGGAGCTTCAGCCCCCACGTCGTGAAGCCCTGGACACCCAGGCAATGTGCTGGGTCACTGGAGCAGCCCTCAGGCCAGCAGTGGCCACAGCAGGCCTCCTTTGCTCTCAGATGAAAGAACAGAGAAGGGCCAGGATGGATAGCACCCAGGCAGAGAGGCCAACACCCAATTCCAGAGGCAGGTGTGAGCGCCAGGGTCTGACCCTGCCGCTCCTTCAAACCCAAAGCAGCAGAGCCGAGGTGGGGTGGGGTAGGGTGGGGTGGAGGAGGCCGCCCTCCTGCCTGCCAGCCTCAGCTGTCTCGCCCCCTCCCGTCCTCCATGATGACCACCAGCAGCCAGCTAATGCCCCCTCATGAACAAGCCCCTTCTCAAGTGCCTGCTCTGCCAGGCTCTGGCCCTGTGGAGCGTCCTTCTGAACCCTCAGCAAAACACGGCCAGTTAATAGGACTTTCCCCATTTTTCTGATGTAGAAACTGAGTCTGGTCCAAGAGCCACATTCCATGGAAGGCAGAGCCCATCCCTTCTGCCTTGCTAGCACCTCTCCCTGTCTTGGTGACAGGTCCCCGGCAACCTTGCAGATTTGAGGTTTATGATTGTTGGAGCTGGCTGGGGGGTCTGCAGTCCCCC
The DNA here is from genome assembly GCF_001458135.2 of Marmota marmota marmota. NCBI lineage: Eukaryota > Metazoa > Chordata > Mammalia > Rodentia > Sciuridae > Marmota > Marmota marmota. The sequence goes on from NW_026000108.1 coordinate 3,951,758, forward strand.
CCAGAAACACCAGCCACACAGTTTACGTGCTCTGTGTGGCCAGAAACTGCCCTCAGTGCGCCAGCCCAGTTTTGCCCAGCCAGGGTCCAGGAGGCAGGGAATTTCTGTCTGACTCCTCCCACCCCCGCGTCCAGCAGAGGCAGATCTGGCATGAGAGCTGACCAGCCTGCACTCCATGGGCAGCAACAGCTCTGTCTGGAAGACACCCCCAGCTGCAGGCACCCAGGAGCCACGCCGGGATCAGACGGCCTCAGGGGGCCAAGACGCAGTGGAAGCCCATGGGCCGAGTCCCCAGGACTGCCCGTCTGCAGTAAGCACAACCCAGCAGGGGCTTCCAGGGCACCCTGGCCTGGCCAGCAATGCCCCATGTCACAGCAGGGACATGGGGAGGGCCGGCACACCTGGTAGACGGCAGGATGTCCACGCGCTAAGGCCGCCCCTCCAGTCTCTCCCCCAGGGGAGCCTTAGATAGGTGGCCAGGGCGGCTCCCAATCTCAGGACGCCTGGTGGACCTCAGTCCCGCCTCCTCCTATGATCCTCGGCAGCTGGTGTCCCCTCTGGGAGCCTCAGCAGCCCCTTCTGTCACAGAGGCTGTGGCACCCTCCAGGCAGGGGGTCGGGCATGACAGGAAGTGGAGGGCTTATATCACCCACTCCCGCCACTCACAGTGCTCTGTGGACCAGCGTCCTTGGCCACCTGGGAGCTTATTAGAAAGAGACTCTGGCTACACCGGGCCACTGAATCAGAACCAGCATGTAACAAGGTCCCCAGGGGCTGTGGCACACTGATCCCAGCAAGCTGCTGCGGGGTGTGGGAGGCCCTGGTGCTGGCCCAGCTCATCATCCCGCCCGCCTCCTTCCAACCCCTTTCCTCGCCCTTCTGCTGGACCAAGGCCTCCCCTCTCCCAGGGTCTCTTCAGAGTCCCCCGGTCCCCACACCCCTCACCTGTCACCCCCAGCTTCACAAAGACACACTCTGTGGGGTTCAAACCAGCACTGAGGCCTGGCCCGTCTGCCACCCGCCCTGTACCTCCGCCCTGTGTGGGCCCAGCTCCCAGCTGCCCTACTGAGCAGCCCCGCCAGCCCCAGGGGCTGTCCTGACCAGCCAGCCTCCTCCAATAGCCCAGGGGCACTGACAGGCTCAGGTCACGCCAGGCCTTCCACCTGCGGCCTCAAGCCCAGGGAGGATGAAGGCCAGACTCCCCCAGGTGGGTGCAGCCCCCGTTCCTCCACCCTGCCCTCCTCCCAGCACCGGCCACCGGCCACCAGCCTTGCCTGTCCCTGGAGCACTCTCACACAGACCCCTTGGGCTCTGCACCCACCATCCCCTCCCTTCCTCACCCTCTAGGCCTTAGCGCCACCTGTCTGTCCCCCCAGCTCCCAGGACAGTGCAGCCAGGGCTGGTTCTGGGGCCTGTGTGTGGAATAGCATGGGGGAGACAGGTGGGGGAGTAGGGGCACCCAGCTCGCCTTGGGCCCCCAGGAGCCTCAGGGAGGCTCATCCCTCGGAGTCACGGTCGCCTGGATCACATAATGCAGGGGAAGCCTCCTCCAAGTTCTGAGGCAGGTGTGGGCGGGACTGCACCGAAGAGGGCGGCCGTCCATGACCGCATTTGCTTCCATTTCCAAATTCCGGGATGATCCTGGCTGTGACAGGTGTTGTTCCCATCAGTAAGATGGTGTTGGGTTCAGACGTGTCCCCTCTGCTGCTCCCCAGGGGCTGCACGTGGCAGTGGATGGGGAAATCACAGCCCAGCCACAAGGTCAACCTCCAGGGAGAAGAGGTGTCTCTGGGCACAGCCACCTGACCTGAGAGTTGCCGGTAGGCTCTTTTGGCAGGCTGACAGCCACATCCTGATCTCTCAGACCTGTGAATGTCACCTCACGTGGCCCAAGGGCTCTGCAGAGCACTGAGGTTGAGGATCTTGACATGGCTGATAGGCCTGGGTCATCTGGAGGGGTCTATGTGCACACGAGGCCCCATGTGAGAGGGAGGCAGAGGGGGCTCTCCTGCCAAGGGGGACACAGGACATGTGACCTAGGAAGAAAGACTGGAGTAAGCCAGGGAAGGGATGCGGATGCGTTGCCTCAGATGCTGGAGCAAGCAAGGATCGGGGTTCCCCCAGAGCCCCAGAAGGAGATAGCCCTGTTCACTCCCTGATTTAACCCCACAAGACTCCTTTCAGAATAGTGAGGTAACACACACGAGGGTTGTTTCAAGCTACCAAGTTTGTGGCCATTGGTTACAGCAGCCACAGGACACTCATACACTCTTAATCACAGTCCTCTCCTGACATAGGTTTAGCGGGAGATTAGGGTTGAAGATTTTCATGAAATAAAACCTGAAGTGACTTGAGCCTCTCAGCAGGCTGCCCTCTGTGGCTCAGCTGTGGCCCGGTGGGAACTGTCCTTGAGGGACAGGAAGAATTTTCTTTTCGCAATTGGCTCTGTCCAAAACCCCTTCAAGTGTCCTCACATCCTGGCCCCAGGTGGGTTTCCCAGGAAATCCAAGCATTAATTCTGCCTCACTGGAGCAGCTGCCCAACAACTTGCCTCTCCAGGCCCTGGTCCTGCCTGCCAGCCCAGCTCCAGGGCCTTTCAAAGCCCCTATTGAATGGAGGGAGCTGACCCCATGCTCTCTGCTCGGGAGCTCTGAGTCACCAGACTTGGAAAGAGCCCTGGATTCTTCCTAGAGCTAGGGACACAGGATAGCCAGGAGTCATAAGCCCCCGGGTCCCCCAGCCTGACCTGGGCATGAGGTTTCCATGCCTGCCTGGGCCCACGGAGGACACACCATGTTGTCATTGGCCAAGGGGCATCCGTGCGGGGCCTCAGGACTAGCCCCTTCCCTGCTAGCTGGCAGGGGTGAGCCAAGCCAGCCAGGCTGCGGACACAGATGCCCATCTCGGGCCAGAGAGGAGGAGACACTGCCGGCTGATGTGATTCTGGCTACCCGTGGGGAAACTGAGGTCCTATCATGGGCGGCCCCTGGCCAGTGCCACAGAAAGGGCGGCCTACGGGGCTGAGCACTGTGTCACCAGGGAAGCTTCTGATCTCGTCTCCTGGCAGCCGAGGTCCATGAGGCAGGCAGGCTGGCTGTGGCCTGCTGGATCCTGATGCGGGGAACACGGAAGGTGCTGGAGAAACACTCCACGCTCACGGACTAGGGCTAGTCCTAGGACAGGCACAGGGACGGCTCCTAAGTGGACCTGAGGACCTCCCCTCCACTGCACAGCCCTGGCCGGTAACAGCTCCGGGAGCAGCCTGCTTCCTTATCATCAAACAGAAAAGATAACAGTCCCCTCCCAGGGAGGCCCCAAGGGTTCAGTGCTCACGTCAGAAGCCCAGTGTGATGCCCAGCTGTAGGACCGTAGGACGAGAAGCAAGAGCTGAGACAAGGCAGAGGGCGTCCCCAATCTTGGGAGCCCGTGGTTGAGGGCACAAGTAAAGTTGCTGAGTGCCTTCTGTAGGCCCGGAGAGGGCGAGGTGAGAAGGCTGGGCCCGTGAGCCGGGCCTCCCACGCGGATTCGTGGAGGAAGTCTCACTCAGGCTAAGTCCCGAGGGACAGGAGCCAGGGCCAACATGAGCAAGGAGACCGGGGAGGACATGCCTGGCGGGGTCCTGGAGGGAGCAGGAGCAGGCGCACCGGGTGGTTCTGGAACAGGCATGCATTGTGGGGCAGCAGCTACCCAGGGGAAGGCCCAGCTGGCCAGGATGCTCAGGGAGGCCAGCACTCCAGACATGTCCCAGGAGCCCAGGACAGGGCCTCATTTGGAAACCAGGTCTTTGCAGACAGGATCAAGTTATGAGGAGGCCATTCCAGATGGGAGGCCCGGGCCATGACCCGTGTCTACAACAGAAGGAGCGACGTTTGGAGAACAGAAAGAGAGGTCAGGTGAACACGGAGAAGAAGATGACAGAGTTGCAAGAGGAGGCCGCCCAGGGAGGCCAGGGACCTCGGGAGCCACAGGAGGCGGGAGGCAGCTGCCCTGAGGGCCGCACAGGGAGCTGGGCCGTGGACCTGGACTCAGACCTGGTGTTCAGGAAGACCACTTCCGTTGCTGCAGGCCCCCAGGGGGAGGCCATCTGTTATGGCTGCCTCAGGAACCTCGTCCAGCCCTAACTCCAGAGAGCCAGATCGGACGGGGAACGTCCATGTCCAGGTGACTCAGACCAGGCAGGGACTTGCTAGGCCACTGTGAGCAGGGGTGGAGGCCTGGAGGCCACAGGAGACCAGGGGACAGCGCAAAGCCGCTGCATCCTGAGTGCTGCTGCCAGCGAGGGCATGCTGGCCCTGTGCCGGCCCCCTCCCGCCCCCAAGCTGCCCTGCCCTTCAACCTCCGGCCAGCCAGAGCTTCCTGTCCCCAACATTGGGCCACGGAAGCTCTCCTGGCCTCTGGCCAAGCGCCCAGCATGGAGTCTGTAGCCTCTTTGCCATGTCAGCTTGGGAGGGTGACAAGGACATCAGCCTAGGTCAAGGAGGATGTCACCAGCATGGGGGCCTGCCTCCCCCAAGGCCCCTGCTGCTGTGGTGTCCACCCAAGAGCTGGGAGCGCTGGCTGGGGAAAGGTGGCAGGATGGGGGGCAGCGTGGGCCCCCCACAGCGAGCGCCTGGACAGGCCTCCTCCTGTGGTGGACGAGGAGTCCTCCTCGGGGTCTGCCGTGGCCCAGGAGGCTCAGGGGCTCGCAGGCCCGTGCCCTGTCTCTACCATCGAGCACAGGAGGCTGGTCCTGCCCAGCCCACAGCTCCAGCAGGCCCCACTCCCTGCCCTAGAGAGCCATCTCCACTGCCCAGACGGGGTGCCGGGTGCTGAGAATGACAATGGCCATATCTGATCCCTTGGGGTGTTCACCCGGCCCTGCCTGACCCTGGCCACTTAGAGCACGTGGACCCTTGACCTGGGGCCAGCCCTGTGTCTCACAAAGCCTCGATGCCTCACGTCCTGGGGAGCAGAGGGATGGGCAGAGGGTGACGGGGGCATCGGCTCCAAAGTTTCAAATGCCGAGCCAGGACTTCAGGGACAGAGGGCTGGCCCCCAGGGGCCAGGGGACGGCCAGGAGCTCCAAGACCCCCAGCCTCTAAGTGACCCCTGCATTTGGAACCCCTTCCCTGCTTCCCCCTCCCACGATGCACTTGACTATCAAAAGGCCCCCCAGTGAGAAGCACGCCCCACTGGCATCCCACCTCACTCAGGGCTGTTGGGGTGCCCCCTCCTGGACCCCTCTTCTGTCTCACAGGCCCCACTGGATTGAGCTGCCTGAATCCAGGCCGGACTCAGCTCCACCACCACAAGAACAGCATCTGGCACCCAGTGGGTGCTCAATAGATGCTCGCAGAAGGACAGTGGGTATCTCTGTGCCTTTGGAGCAAGGAAGCTTGGAGGAAGTCTCAGAGCTCAGACTGCAGGGACACTTAAGGGTCACCTGCTCCCCTTCTGAGAAGCTGCCGAGGGCTCCGGAGCTCTGTGCACGCCCCAGGGGCGGTGCGCTCCCCGCTGGAGGCCAGTCCACGCCTGTGGCTAACACTGGGGAATCGTTCAGTGGCACTGCCCTCCGGAGCCCAGCACGCCAGCCAAGGCCACCTGAGCCACCCAGAGGTGCAGCCACGGGGCTCCCAGGGTTTCTCCTTTCAGAGCGAAAGAACCCAGCTCTTCTCCTCAGCCGTCCCTGCCTGCCACTTCCACAGTCATATGTTTCCTGGGCCTACTGTGTGCAGGTACCTCAGGGGTTTCTTCCCACTCATCTGATGTAGGCAGCAAGGGCGATGAGCCCAGTTTACAGATGGGGACACCGAGGCTCCTGGAGATGAGTGGGTAGCCCAGCCAGCAGGCATGGACCCACCCACACTGAAGTGCCCTCGTTCAGAGGGAGGGGCACGAGCAGACCCCACCCAAAGCCCCCATGATTAAAATTTGCCAGGAGAGTGAGCGCAGGATTCTCAGCCCCCCTGGGCAGGCTCGCCCACACCTGTGGCTTGAAGCACCCTCTCCTGACAGCTGGGCAGGGGCAGTGAGTCAGCTGAGGTCCCTCCTCACACCCTGGGCCCTCTAAGCAGGGGGACCCGTGACATTCCGGGCGCAGGAGGTTCCGGGAATCCTGTGCATCCTCCGTGAGGCTCGGGCGCGCTCAGAACTGGAATTCCTCGGCAGCCGTCCCGGCTCCCTGCAGCACCTGCTGGCCGCACCACGAGAGACCCAGTGGGAAAGGAAGCAAAGCAAGCCCCAGAGCCTTCCCACCAGGGACTCCCCCAAGGTGGCCGGCTTCGTGGGACGGGAACGGGCTTTAGAGACAGACTGCCTGGGCTTGAATCCCAGCCCTGCCACCTGCCAGCCGTGGGTTCTGGGCACCCACCCTCCTGTGCCAGCAGCACCCAGCTGGGAACGGGAGATCTGCCCCAGAGCATGGTGTGAGCCTTGGTGTCGGGACCCAGGCAGCACGGGCTGCACACAGTAGGTCCTCAGTTAACGTTAGTCCCCAAGCCCCCACCATGGAGTGTGTGTGTACCACTCTGTCCAGTCCAGTCCTCCAAACCGCAACTGAAGCCAGAATGACTTCCGGCCAGGGAGATGCCTACCTGAGGAGAAGACTGGACAAGCCTCCACCGGCTGGACAGGTCACGCTCAGGTGTGCAAGAGGGGAAACTGTCCAGCTCCCTGAGAGCTCTGCCTGTGCCCCCCCACACGGTCCCCCAGTGATCCTAGAAGGGGTCCTCCCATTTCCCAGATGGAGAGCCTGGGGCCCTGGGGGAGAATTAACCTGGACGTGGCAAACCAGGACCCAGTGCCGGAGGGGACAGGAGGGAGGGAGCTGACCTCTAGGCCACACCAGCCCCCAGAAGCGCCTTCTTGTGGTCAAAGGGGTTGGGACCTCAGGGACCGAGCTGCTGTGATCCTGTCCTTCCTCTGTGGGGCACAAAGGCCCTCAGAGGAGACTTCCCAGCTGGAGGCTGCCTCCTCAGAGCCATGCCATGGGGTTGGGACAAGCTTCTTCAAGGTCAAGGACAACCCGGTCCCATCAGCCGGTCCCGAAGCCCACAGGTTACATTTCACTCAGTCCCAGGACTCTAAGGCGTGTGCTTCTGTCCAGGCCACAGCCTGCTGTCCTGTGAGCCCCAGGACCACCAGAACCAGCCCAGCCTCCCATCCTGCCCGGGCTGCAGGGGGTCTCCTTACCCTAACCCTGGGCATTAGCCTTTCCATGACATTTTGTGCCTTGGTGATAATCCCTCACGGTCTGTCATTTAGGCCCTGCAGCCCCGGCCCCTCTCCGCCAGCATCCACCTGAACCTAGAGCACAGATTCTCCCAAGAAAACCTCTCTTTGCAAAGCCTGTGCGTAATGGAGAGTCTGCAGACCAGGGTCTGGATGAGGGGGTGGCATGTCACTGTCTCTCCAGGTGTCCCCGCCCCCTTCCTGCACTGCCTTTCCACAAGTCAGTCAATGGCACTGAGCCCTGTGGGCGCCATCCCCAGGCCCGGCCGGCCTCCGCCTGGTGGGAGTGAGATGGAGCAGATGTGGGCAGTGCAAGGGGACCTGGGTGTGTCACAAGCCACACTCCGTGGGACCCAGCAGAACCTGGCCCGCAGCAGTGAGGACAGCGTCCCTCTGAGCTGAGCAGGACACAGCCAGGAAGAGGGTGTGGGTCCAGGGGGACCGCCAGGGCTGAGGACAGGGCTGTGGCCAGCAGACCGGCTCTCCTTTGTCCCGCCCTCCTCTCTGCTCCTGTTCTCGGGTCTGTGTGTCCATGTCTTTCCCTCCCCTGAGAACAAGGGTCGGGGCTGCAGGGCCCTGGCCAGCAGAGGAGGGGCCTGGCCACATTCCGCCCGCTGGTCAAGCCGACTTGGTGCAGAGGCTGTCCGAGCCCGGCCTGTCTGAGGGCACAGGTGCTCGAGGGTCGGAGAGACAAGTCCTGCTTCTTGGTGGAGTCTCACAAGGGAAGAGCCAACAAGCTCTGACTGGGGTGTCACTCTTCCCAGAGCCACCTCTGTGCAGTGCGTGGCCTCCCCTCTCAGTTAGAATCAGTACCACCCCTGGGCCCACGGGACCCGAGCCCTCCCAATGCCCCGGGCACCCAGCAGTGACACACAGAGCCTGCTCCCACGCCAGGGCCTTGGGCCCAGCCGACCCCCCCGCCTGCACTTCCTCCCGTGGTGGCTTGACCACAGGGTCTAAGACCACCCACGCCTCGAGCCTCCCGCCTGTGGCCTGTCACTCCGGGCTCCGGGCACTTCTGCCCGTCAGAAGCCATGGCGCTTCCTGAGTTGTCCACTTGATGACTTCCCTGTTGGAATGAAAGTCCCAGGAGGGAAGGGACCTTCTTTTGCTCACTGCTGTGTCCCCAGTGCCAAGAGGACCCCGTCACTTCCTCTAGGAACGCAGAGCCAACACCAACAGCGGGTTCTCACACCCGTGATTCTCCACCTTGACCGCCCCCTCCCGGGGACAAGGACAGCAGCCCGAGGGCCCGGCTCAGGGAGTCGGAGAAACTCTGGCCAACATCAGCCAAGTCTCAGGGCCCTGCTCTTCTCTCCGGAAACAGGGGCTCACCCGACGCGTGGATGTGTTTGGTTTCCCAATCCCCCAGCAGCCGTCTGGCGTCCGTCAGCCGCCGCTCCAGCCATCTGGCAACGAGCTCAGAAATCTGGGTCCTCAAAATAAAATGTCAACTGTGAGTCTTCCCTGCAGGTGACATCACACGGCCGGTGGGGGAGGGCAAAGCTGGCTCTGTCTGCGCTCAGCCTTTCTGCACATCAGGAAAATGCCTCCTCCCAGGGGCTCCTCTGTCCCCCCAGAACTACAGCCCTGTGCGGGGGTGGGCACCAGTGCTGTGCCTGAGGGAGCCAGGAAAGGGAGCCCGCTGACCCTCGCTAGTGTGGAAGGACGCTCTCGGGCCAAGCTCTCCACAAGGCTCCAGCCAAGCCCTTTGATGCCTGCCTCGTCCTAACCGTAGGGGGATGTCAAGGCTTCCCCGTCTTTCTACAAGGGATGTATTTCCCTGTCATCCAGTGTCCAGAACCACCCACTCAGCCATCTGCAAAACCAGGGAGAGGACACAGGGTGGGCTCAGCCTCAGGGAACAGCACACAGCACAGTGCACAGGCCCTGCCCACGGCCAGGAGGCCATCTCTGCACAAGGTGACCGCTGACATTTGGCAGTGCAGGGTCAGCGCATGATCAAACTTTTATTTTTCAAGAGAACCCAAATTACAGATGATCTGGATTTTTTTAACACTGGAAAATCCATGTAAGGGGCTGGGTGGTGGCTCAGTGGCAGAGCGCTTGCCCAGCACATGAGGCACTGGGTTTGATCCTCAGCACCACATAAAAGTAAAATCAAGATATCGTGTCCACCTATAACTAAAAAAAAAATATATCTGAAAAAAAGAAAAGAAAATGTTGTGTAAGGCAGATCAGGCAAGTCCGAGGGGTCCAATTTGGTTCCTGAGCCACAGAGCCCAAGCCTGGCTCAGTTCATGCCTAGAAGGACTGAGCCCCCCACAGGACCCTCCTGATGTTAGAGGAAGCAGGTTTGTTCCCAGCCGTGACACCACCTGCATCTCCTCCCGACACATGACCAGCAACCACCCAGAAATCACGAGACACACTTAAAATGCCCAACACCTTCCTAACCCTCAAGGGCTGGAAACAACCCGGTGGTGGCTGTGGAAACACACTGGGGTCACCCCCGCATCAAAGAAGGGGCCACTGATGCCGCTTCGTGCTGGATCTTGAATGTGTGACCCTTGGGAAGAAGCCTCACTCCAAGGCCGCAGACCCCAGGGCTCCGCCCAGGTGACATTCTGGAAAAAGAGAACCACAGCTGTCAGGGACTGGGGACAGCTGAGGCCTGCAGGGAGCTGGGGAGAAATGGGACGGCTGCGCCTTGACCGTGGTGTCTTGGCCTCCGCTTTGCACACCTGAAACAGCACGGCTTCCAGCAGGTGACCTCTACCTCAGTAAACCCGGGGGGCAGAAGGCTGGCCGCGGTCAGGGGCTGTGGGGGAACAAGTTCACTTTTCCCTCACTGAGCACACACTGGACTCACCGTTCAGCTCGCCCACTCCTGCTCACACCCCGGGGGAGATGGCGCGGACGTTTCCTGGACAAAATCAGGGCTCGTGGAGGTGAAGCGCGCTGCGTGAGCTCACAAGCAGCCAGGCCGGGCTGGGGCTCCCATAAGCCTGTTCTCGGCAGGTCAGCGCCAGGCCCAGGGTTTGTGGTGGGAGAGTGTGGATGCCTGAGGCAGGATGGGGTTCTCCGCTGGACCTCTCACCCGGCTGGACCTCACAAGGAGCTGCACACCCAGCAGCCCCCAGGCACAGCAATGTTGGGGCACCAGCCTCTTGGAACCAAACGACCCGGGTACAGAATCCTCCAGGGTCGGGGCCACCCACCTGCCCATTCCTGTCCTCATGCCCTGCCCCACCTGTCCACCCCACCCCTCCTGGGTACAGATGGGACTGCACGTTTGCTGTGCTTTCTGGAACTGCCTGCTCCCCCCCACCCTAGAATCACCAGCCGTGAGGACAGGGTTGGTTGATGATTCACTGCTGTGGCCCCTGAGGCCACCCATGTCTGGCACATAGTAGGTGCTCACTAAGTACTTGAGGAATGACAGGTTCCTGTCCCAGCCTTTGTGTCTAGGCCAGCCTGAGACATAAAGTTCCAAATACCTGAAACTCGCAGCCCTGGAACACACAGGCAGGGACAGAAGAGTGGACCTCCTAAGGGCTGACCGGGAGCCGAGCCTCTCGGAGCCAGGGGTAGTGAGAGCCACCCAGACGGCCCCGACCTTTCGTCTTGAGCAACAAGAGGACAGTTTAAATGGCTCTGAGACGGTGAGCTGCCAGCAGCCCTGCGTGTCTGTGGGTGAGCACGCGGGGCCAAGGGCACCGGCTCCCGCTGAGAGCTGGGGTGACGAGAGGTGACGAGCTAGCAGCGCTAGCTGTGCTGGGAGAAGCTCCTCCTGCAGGTTCCGGGCCCCCTGCCCCAGGCTTATCCTAACCCGTGACTTCACCCGACCTGCTCCCAGGCCTCACCATTCTGAAGGTGAAGGGGCTCTCACTGGCCTGGGCACCAATTCCGTGGGCGTGGGGCCCTTCTCACTCACCTCCCCACAGATGCTCCAGTGGAGTGGGGCATCCAGGGGTGCGGGTCGGGTGGGAGGCAGGGCAGAGCGTGGGAGAATGAACTCTAGTCCTGGTTTCCCTGTCTACTGCTGGGTGGCCTCAGACAAGTGACTTAACCTCTCTGAACCTCAATTTCTTCTGTGTAAGATGGAGAGAGTTGTTATTTCTACCCCCTGGGTCTTGTGGGGAGTAAAGGTGTCCATTTGGGAAGAGCTCAGTGTGCAGACAGGGTGTCCAACAGCAGTGGCGTCAGCGGGTCAGCCCCAAGTGACCTGCGCTTCCAGCCCCCACCAATCAGAGTGCGCTGGACAGTAGGCTGTGGGCTGCAGAGAAGCCACAGTCGAGGCTCACAGTGTGCTCTGGGCTGCGGGTCTGAGGAGGGGTGCAGAGGGGCTGACTCCCCCAGGCCGCCCTCCAGGGGTGCACGGGTCCTCCCCACGTCCTCACACGGTCACTCTGTGTGGCTGTGCACCAACATCCTCTTTGGCCCAATGTCCTCCTTTTATAAAGACCCAGGCCCTTTCAGTAGGGACCACCCGAGTGAGCCCATGTGAACTTTCCCGTTTTAAAGCCCTGTCTCTATGTGTAGTGATGTGCTGAGGTCCTGGGGTGGCCTCCGGATACAGGGACACAACTCTGCCCAGAACACCGGGGTCCCTGGGTCAAATCAGCCAGGCCATGGGGGGGGGGTGGGCAGGTGGGCAGCCCACGCTGCTGAGAGCCCTCCTCACCCTCAGATGGTGGTCCTGGAGCCTACCGATGACATGGTGGCAGTCCCTGTCACTGCCTTGCTGATGGAAACCAACAAAGGGGAGCCTGGAGGTCGGAGAAAAGAAGTCCCCATTCCTGCAGTAACAGGGACAGGCGGAGCCCAGCAGGGCCGCCCAGGGAGCAGGAAGGCTCTCTGGATGGAGCCCGCTGCCAGGCAAGTGCAGGAGGGTGGGGACACAACAGGACACCACACTGCAGCCACCCCTCCTGACACGGTCGCCACGCCACTCCCGGAACAGCACACGTGTCTGTTGGGGGACGCCTCCATCCACGCAGATGCAGCACATGGGACACAGCAGCCCTCCTGCGCCGCTCCCTGCAGCCCCCACCCTCCCTGCCACAGGGGGAGAAGCCCCTCCAGCCCACTCGAGGTCCCTGTCCCCTGCCCTGTACCCAGCTCATAGTGACCACCTGCTGAGGTTTGGTGAATGAACAAGCTCGTGGCCCCCAAGGACACCTCGGGCACACAGACCCCCAAACGGCCCTGGAACCCTCAGGGTGTCTGAGTCTCAGTCTCCTGGGAGGAGAGGGGCCTGGTGCAGCCTTGGACAGCAGGGGAGGGTCCGAGGAGACCTGCGTGCCCCGAGGGACCCAGGTCTCTCCTTCAAAGACTCGGCGCCCTGGGGGTGGTCACCTGCCCTGGTGGGGACAGGGAACCATGCAGAGAGCAGCCTTTGGTTTAGAACAGAATATTTCAGCAGCCTCCATGACTCACCCTCGTCACCCTTGATGGCCAATGATAAGGGGTGGCGTTGTCGAAGCCAGGCACTTTGCATTCCTTATCTCATTTAATCCACGCAGACGTTCAGAAGGTGGCTGACTCACTCAGGGTTGCCTCGCAAATTCTGGGGACGCTGAACCAGCTGTCCCCGAGCGCCTCCAGGCACTGTTCTAAGCACTTAGTTCCTGTTCACTGATTCATCCCCAACACTCTGTGCTGGGTGCCGCGCTGCCCCGCACACAGCAGGTGCTCAGCAGAATCTTCCTGGGGAGGCTTCCTGCGTCTTTTCCTGTCCCTCAGATGCTCAGCACAGGGTCCTGGGCACTAGAGATGCTCAGTACACAGCTGTGGCTTGGATGGGAGGATGGATGGGTGGAAGGGTGAGCTGCAGAAGGAAGGAAGAGAGGGAGGGGAGGCAGGAAAGGGCAAGAGGTATGGATGGTGGATGGAAGGAGAGGTGGGTTTTACATGTGCACACAAGGGTGGAAGGATAGGGGGTGGGTGGATGCGTGGATGGATGGATGGATGGATGCATTAATGGGTGTATGGATGGATGTGTGGATGGGTGAGTGGATAAGGGGGGGGGGCAGATGCCTGCAGGGATGTGTAGGTGGATGGGTGGATGGGTGGGTGGATGAGTAGGTGGATGGGTGGGTAGATGGTTGGGTAGTTATGGGTGGGTCTGTGGATAGGTGAGTGGATAAGTGGGTGAATGGATGGGTAGGTGGGTGGGTGGGTGAGCCCATGGATCCATCATCCCTTCTCACGATGGAAAGCAAAGGCAGAGCACCCACTCCGGGGCAGGGCTGCCACTGGCCTGCAGCCAGGGCCCAGGCTTGTCCAGAAGGGGGCTGTGGCTGTTGCCCCTGGTGTCCCCAGGACCTAGCCAAGCACCTGGCCCACAGCAGCAGGGTGCCTGGTCCCTAGGTCTGTCCAGCGGGAAGGGCGAGGGGGGAGGCCAGTGTGAGCCTTGCCCGAGGACCTTCTGGGAATATCTGCTTGGGATCCGAATCATGAGCCTCACTCTAGGAAGCCAAGGCTCAGCAGACCTGGCCCAGGGACACCCGTGTAGAAGGGACCTTCAGCAGGACCTCCTAAGCGGTAGCTCCTGAGGCTGTCACTACAATGTCACAAATGGGTTTAAAGCAACAGAAATTAACTCTTTCTGCTCTGGGCCTCCACAGGCTCTGGGGCCCCGCCTCCTCCCCCTCCCGGGCCAGCCTCCTTGATGGTGGTGGCATCCAGGCCCCACCTCCGTGTCCACAGGGCCGCCTCCTGCATCTGTGTCTACACCCTCTCCTCTTACAAGAACCAGGCCCTGGATTCAAGCCTGCTTTAGTTCCAACGTGGCTGAGGCACCCCAGGTGGCGTGAGGCAGGAGGACGGTGGGAACTTCACCTGCAGTGTTCAGGGTGGGGCTTTGGAGGGTGATTGGGAAGAGCACCAGTGGCAGCCACCAAGACAGAATCCTGGTGGTTTCAGAAGGAGAGGGAGAGTCCCATGTGCTCCTGCTATGTGACACCCTGAGCCACTTAGAGACTCGGAAGAAGCTCTCATGCGATGCTGCCCCTCAAAGCTGCAGAATGATGAACCAAATAAACCTGCCTTCTTTATGAAGGAAACTTCCTCAAGGGTTTCGTCACAGTAACACCAAAGGCAACAAAATAGCATTGCCCCAAACAACCAGCCCTGACCAAATGACCCGGGCAGCCATCCTCTCTCAGAAGAAGGCCACGTCCACATGTTCCATGTAGATAGGAACTGGGGGCACTGACTCCGAACCTTGTGCTGTCTCTGCCCAGCATGGCTTCCTGGGACAAACGGGCAGAGACCACCCTGCTGCCATCTGGGTGGCTCCGGTGGAAAGCAGAAGAGCCTCACTCCAGTGGCTGCCCCCAGTCGTGCTTGATGACCTCCTCACACAGATGTCCCATCTGTTCCCTCTCAGGGCTCGGAGGCTTGCGGGCCCCTTCCTGGAGGTGGGTGGGCTTGTGCGGAGAGCTGGCCACCGTCAGAGACACCCACGTCCCCTGGGACCCTGTGCATCTGGAACATTCCAGGATATCTGCAAGGGAGGCTCCTGGTGGAGGAGGAGGCTATTCAAATCTGTCCCCTCCACGGGGACTGTGGGAAGGAGGGGAGGACAGGGTGGATGGCAAGGAGTGAGGGGGACCGTGGGGGGACACCTGTGCTCCATAGTGAGGCGACAGTTTCACAGGTGTGCACACATCTCAAACCTGAGCTCCCTGACCCGCTCAACTTGTCCTTCACCTGGGTCACACTGCCTGGGGCATGCACGCTGCCCAAGTGGACCCCCGGGGCACACTGTTCACATCTTCCTCTCAGCAGATTTGCACAGATTTCCTGGTTTTAAAAACTTATCTTTGCAGCTTCACAGACGGCGGACCAACCCAAACCCAAGGCTGAGGCCCTGGAAGATCTCCCGCCCCAGCCCAGCTCCCGCTGCGGTGGCCCTGACCTGGGTCAACAGCAGCAGGCTGAGCCGGCCTGGGGAACAGGGCCCAGCAGTCCTGAATGGGAGCCCTCGCCACTCAGAGGGAGACCCCGGCCAACAGAGTCCTACAGAGGTTCTCAGGTCATTTTAAGAGTGAAATCTTCTGCAAAAATCTTAACTTATAAAACACATTGGGGTTGTGCCTTTTTACTATGCAGATGTCATATGAACTCCATCTACAAAGCCCAGTTAACTTACGAGGCAGGCTGCGCTGAGGAGCGTGCACCTTGGGCATCCGGGGATGGGTGATCTCAGACAGTCTTTGCTCCCAGCTCCCAGTGCCCCAAATCTACTCATCCTGTCCCTTTCTCCAAGCTTCCCAGAGTGGAAAATCGTGGATTTGGGGTTTGAGTCCCCCATTTCCTAGCCCATGATCTTCATCAAGCTGGCCTCCTCCCTGACCCCCACCCAAGCCCTGCCAGGGGGTGAGGTCCCCGCCTGGCAGAGGACTTCCCAGAGGGCGCAGCCAGAACATGGGACTTGGACTGGCACCTGCCTCACCCTGGAGCTGATGGGACTCCCTGGTGATCTCTGACTGAGTCCCATGGGCCTCTGTCCCCAGCTAGGAGCTGCATGCAGCCACAGCCTGGCCACCTCTGCTTCCTGTGGTGGCCAGTCCAGAGCCTTGAGAGGAGGAGAGCATCGTGTGGAGCCCAGCTCCGTAGCCCCTGCCTTGGGGCTCCATTTTGGAAGAACCAAAGAGGGTGGGAACAGCTGAAGGGGCTGAGCAGCAAGCTGACCCCAGGCCTACGGCGGCCGGGTTCACGCTCCCATTCCAAGCATGTCGTCCTGGTGCAGAAGTGAAGCCAGGGCCCCCCGCCCACGGCCAGCTGCCTCCTGACCAGCACACTCGAGGTAGCCCTGCGCTCCTCCTGGCTGAAGATACTCTTGGCTGCAGGGACGGCCACAGCTCCTGTGTGGTTTGCAGGCACCTGGAAAGGGCTCTGAATCTGAGTCCTGTGTTGCTAAGAGACAAGACCAAAGTCAGGTGCCCTAAATCCATCACCAGCAACAGCTCAACTTGCTGGGCACACTGGAGTGAGTCCCTTGACCTCTCTGGGCCTGCTCCACACTAGCACACAGAAGAGGAAACTGCTACAGCACAGGGGATGTCCCAGAGCTGCCAGAGGGCACGGGACACGGCAGCCTACCCAGAGCTGGCACAGGAGACAACCAAGTCCTCCAGAGCAGCAGGACCCCAAACCCAGACACCCAGGGTGTAACATGCGGGAAGGGGAGGCTTGTGGGGAGGGGGAGTGGGGACCTCAGGAGGAAAGCTCCTCACCCCATCTGGACAGAGCACCCCAGGGCTCCTCAGGGGCTGGCAGAGGCAGGAGGAAGACTGGAGAGAGGACAGGGGGACAGAGGGGAGGAGGGGGCAGAGGGCATGAAGAGGTCACGTGCTGGGTGGGTGGGAGCAGGGCAGAGGCTGCCTTGGGTACTGAGGGCGCTGGCATGTGTGCCACACAAACCCAGTGGTCACCCACCTTCAGTCAGCTGCAACTGCCCGCGCTCAACGGCAAGGCAGGATGAGCACGTTCTAGAAACCCAAGAAGTGGCTCCACGGGGTCAGCCCGGGGGAGAGAGCAGAGCACCTGCACCCCAGAGATTCAGGGCTCTGGCTCCACAGCCTTGGGCAGCAGGCAGAGCTCCCCCAAAGCCACCCTGCACTCCAGGGACCGAGAAAGAGCTCCCCGTGGGGCAGGCAAAGCCCAAGGCTGACACAGTCCCCACCTTGAGGTCAGCCAGCCACTAGCCTCTGTCTCATGGGGATCACGGAGGAAGGCTCTGAGCAGGCTGCAGCCCAGTCGGGGCCCAGGAAGCACCCAAGGGGTGTGGGAGGGAGGGGGAGACCCCGACACCCCGACAGCAGCAGGCCCTGGGTCCAGTGCATGGAGGGTGAGGGGGTCGAGACGACCTTGGAAACACGGTGCAGGACCCGGCCTGGCTGCACAGGCTGGCCCACGCCCACACCCACACCTGCACAGGCACCCGCTCGGCTCCTCAGCGC
Source organism: Marmota marmota marmota (assembly GCF_001458135.2). NCBI lineage: Eukaryota > Metazoa > Chordata > Mammalia > Rodentia > Sciuridae > Marmota > Marmota marmota. Next base: position 3,968,902 of record NW_026000108.1, read on the forward strand.
CCGCAGCCCTGCAGAGCTCCTTCTCCTCCCCCGCTGTTTACAAAACAGTTGTCAGCACCCACCCTCAGGGTGGAAAATGCCAGAAACTTGGGAGGCAGCTCAGGGAGAAGCAATCGATCGATGCAAGCCCAGAGGTGGGGCATGGCAGCCGAGCCCCCAGCTGAGCTGGCTCTGCCCCTTCCCCTCTGTGGCCAGCGCAGGCACCTCGCCCCTTGGAGCCTTGGTCTCCTCATCTAGGAGCCAGGGCGGCGCTCCCCATGGTGTGCCCATGGGGAAGGTACGAGAGGGACCAGAAGCTGCGCGCGCCCAAGGGATGGATGATCAGCTATGAAAGGAACTTCCAGACTGCTTGGAAGTGAGAGAGGAAGTTCATGTGTGGAATCTTCCGGAAACCCTCCCAGGACCCGCCAGCAATCCTTCCCAGGCACAGCACAGCCTTTGTCTGGCTCAGAGGGCCTTTGGGGGAGGGCAGAGGGAAGAGAGCTTGGGGGGCTGTGGCTGGCGTCCCTCAGAGCCGTCCAGCAGGCTTCTCGTCCAGGTGTGGACAGCACATGGCCCTCCCCAGCCTCAGTCTCCCACAATGCAGCAGGGAGCAGGACAGAGCACCACCGAGAGCCCTGGCCTTCGTGGGGGACAGTGATCCCTTCTTCGTCCGAGAACTGGTTCCAGCGCTCTGCGCAGAAGGCCACTCAGCCTGGCACAGACCATCTAGGGGTCCCTCTCCAACACCTCCTGCCTGCTGACCCACCGAGTCCACAGCAGCCACCTACCGCCACCTTTGCCTGCACCTCCAGAGACAGGGCCTGACCCTGGCCTCCGGGCAACCCTGCAGGCAGCTGAGCAGAGCTCTGTCCAGAGGAACGTCACCACTGGCCCCTGCCCCGGGCAGCACCTTCCTGGGATGAGCTGTGGGAACTGAAGCAACTCCCAGGCGCAGCCAGCCCCGGAGCCTGCCCTACTGGGCCGAGAGCCGCAGGCCTAGGGCGACTGTCTCAAGTCTCCCTTCCCTGTGCACAGCCCACTCTGCCCAAACTGCACCGTCCTAAGAACAAACAGCCAAGCCACATGCGTCCCCCTGTGCACCCCGAGTGTCTAGCAGACTGAAGAATGTGGGGTGCTGGGGATGCGCCTAGGGACACCATCAGGGAAGGGACCAAGATCCCACAATAAAATCCCCGTGGCCAAGCCCAGCCCAGAGTCACCTCTGTACTAATCCCCATATCTCCTCCTCTGTCCACCACCTGGCCAGCGAGGGCAGAGCCAGAGCCTCAATCTTTATGGAAGCCACCAGCTGGCCAGCCCTCGGGACCACATATTTTGGAGGGCAAGAAACTTCCATCACACTAAGCCCCTGGATGTTGGGGTGTGTTGTGTTTCCTGACTGCATCCCCCAACCTGGCCCACCACCTGCTGTGCCCTGTGGGGGACAAAGAAGGAGAGGGGAGGCAGGGTGTCCCGGGGGGACAGGGAGCCTGGGCAGAGGGGAGGGTGCTGCCGTCGCTGCCACAGTTCTGGGCAATGGGCTTGTCTGCACAGCTGGTGGGAGGGAGGAGTCAGGTGGGAACCTCAGGCCACCAGAGTGCCACCCAGAGTCACGTGCAGAGGCAGACTCTTGGAAGTCCAGCTGGGTAGCCGGGGAAAGCCGGGAACGGTCAGTTTCCGCCTCACTTGGTGGTTTCAGGGTGCGGAGGCACAGCCTGGCTCTGGGCTGTGGAATGACTCAGGACTATGGCAGCCTCTTCCCGGGGAGCCAGGCCAGCTGAGGGAAGGAGGGTCTGTACTCTGCACTGATGCTCCCAGGCCAGGGTCCCTCCCCACAGGGGACGACAGCTTAGACCTCAGTCCAGCCACAAGCTTGAGACCCTGCGACCTGAGGACAGGCTCCTAGGAGCTCTGGTGTACTGATCCCGGCTCCCTCTCCTCAGACGTCCTGTGCCACAGGTGCTGAGTGGCCCTCACCTCCGCAACCCTCGTGCCTGGCAGGTACTAAGGCTGAGCAGGGTTCTGGCTCTGGAGCGCAGGTGCCTGGGGCGGGGGCTCTGCTGAGATCTCTGCTGCACCTTCCAGGCCTGGGACAGCTCCTGGCACACGGCGGGTGTGAGGCACCGGTGGAGTGAGGAGCGACTCGAGTAGAGGGCTACTGAGTGCCCAGCTCTGGGCTGTGTCAGTACCAGATAAGGCCTGGCCCATGGACAGAAGAGCTGAGCCAAGGCCTGACCACACGGGGTGGAGGTGGGGGGGAGGCCAGCGGGAGCCCCCGGGGTGGAAATGACAGGGCCCCGGCAGGGGGCAGGCAGGAGCACAGCCGGCCTGGGACCCAGACCGACTCTGACAGAGCTCGCTGGCCAGGACTGTGGCAGAGTGGCCCTGGGCAAGGCCTAGAGACGGGAAAGGCTGGCTGAGGCAGGGGACAGTCCCTGTAGACCGAGGCGCTCGGGGGTAGCAGAAGGGCATCAGGCTGGAGCAATCAAGGGCTGGCACCTCTGTCCTTCTCTGTGCCCTGCTTTCTCCATCCGCACAAAGGGCCTAACAGCAGCACCCGCCCCAAAGCTTGGGAGTCGACCTGAGAACAGGCTGGGGCGGGGCCGGGCCGGCGCCACCCTTCACTGCTGGAGGCAGAGTCGAGCCTCAGAGGCCCCCGCGGAGGCCCTGCGGGGTTTGGCGCAAGCTGGACACCAAGATCTCTCAAGTGCCCGGAGAAACCCAGCTCCCCTTCCCAGGGAAGCCGCCCTCTACCCTGAATGCTTCTGGGTCCTGCCCCTGCTCGGGACCCTCACTCCCCTACGGACCCCAGGCCCCTCCTGCAGGAAGCCCTCCAGGCAGGGCTTTGCCCTCCACGCACCCTCACCACCAGACCAGCTCAGCTGCTGCCCGGCCCACCTAGGGGCTGGGAAGGGTGGCCGCGCCTTGTCGGTCTCTCCCCTGGCTATCATGGGGCGGTCATTCTCCCTGACCCTGATTCGGACAGGTTTGAGTCGACTTCTGAGTCGGCCCCTCATCCCCCGACAAGAAAACCAGTTTTACCAGACCCTGATTCTGCCCCTGGGGCTCAGAGGGCCTCCAAAATGTGCCTGGCTACCCCAGTCCCCCACTCAGGCCTCAGCTCAGAGGCCAGCCAGGGGCAGGAGGCGCTGGGGTACCTGGGCGCTCTGGGGGAAGAGGCCTGTGTGTCTGGCCCGGAGGGGAGATGGGTGTGTGGGCCTCGGGTGCTGGGAGCAGGGGCAGCTGCAGGACCCACCTGCCCCAGGGAGGGATGTGGGCAGCAGGAACATCTGTCCAGGGACCCCACTGCCCACATCTCCCTTGTTGGGATGAAGGGACACCAGGTGAGCACAGCTCTTCGGAACGAACGCCCTGGGATCCTCTTCCACACACTGTTAAGAAGAAAGAAACACAGACGTGGATCAAGTGGAGAAGCCCTGGATCTACCTGCTCCTGCTGCTGGCCGGCTGGTGCCTTTGCTTTGTTTTAAAAGAAAGGGGGAGTTATTTCCAGCTGCTGTCTGATGTCCTCGACCAGCTGGTCTCCCAGAGAGGTGGACTGGGGCCATGCAGTCCAAACCAAAGGGAACCTAGCTCTGCCAAAAGGGGGCCATCTGAGGTGGCCCTCCCCAGGGAGAAAACAAGCCCTGAACTGGCAGACGAGATCCTCCAGCCCCTCTCCAGGGCTCACTGCCATTCAGAGCTCACCACTGCTCACAGCCACGGCCCACCCACTGGCCTCAGCTGGCAGGGAGGCCCCGCGGCCTGGCCAGGCTGCCTGCTCTGTCCACTTCCTGCCCCCAGTCCCCTGCCTGTCTCATGCTACCCTGGGGCTTTCTGTGCCGAGCTGGGGGGCTGGGAGACAGGGAGGGGTGGCAGGGGCCAGGGTGGCTCTTCTGAGAAGCCTCCTGCTAATGCCGCACTAATCCTGCAACACCACGACTCCAAAACACAGGGTCACTTCTGGTTATCTTCCCATCAGGCCTGTCCCAGAGGGACAAACGCTTGTGGGGTGGAGGTGAACACGGAGACCACACCCTCAGCCTGACTCCCCTGGACACTCTGCAGCAGGCACTGGACACAGCACCAGGGTCCCAAGGACATGGGGAGGACAGTGCCTGACCACCCACACAGGCAGTGCCAGGGCCTCAGACTTTCAAATTCTTCTGGCCCTGGCACAGGCTGAGGCTGATGAGGACATGAGCCCAGCTCCCTGTCACTCGGTGGGTTCCCAGGCCTCCCTTTCCCCATGACACCTCGCAGAGACAACTCGCGGGGGGAATCAGACAGGCCAGCCCCTCCCTCAGCACGCGGGAGAGACCCTCATCCTCCCCACCTGCCTGTGGCTGTGAGAACAGCTGCCCACAAAGTACCCAGCTCCGAAGTGGCCAGCGCACCGTGGTGGTGGCCGTCCCTGGCCTGGGCCACTGACCCAGCAGAAGCAGGGGAAAGCTCTGGGAACCCTCCAGAATGTCGGCAGGTGGCCACAACTTCAGGCAGCCTGGACTCTGAAATCCACCCAGTGGCCGGATTAAGACCCCGGGAAAGGCCAGGCCAGCCTCTGGCCAGAGAGGCCTCCCCTTCCACCAGCCCAGCTGCCCTCATGGTCCCTGCAGGCGCTGGGAACTCACCCTGCTCCTGGGACTCTGCTGGCCCTCCCTGTCCACACCACAGCCCAGGGTGGACCCCAGGCCTCACACCCCTGCCTGCACATGCTGTTCACACAGCAGGCTCCATCCCCCGGCCCCCACCTGCACGTCCCCTCCCCAAGGACGGCCCTGGAGGGGAAGTGTCCTTGCAGGCTCTGGAGGCAGACTTGGGCCGCAGACACTGAAATCTAGGACCCCAGGGGTCTGGAAGGAGCCCTGGGTGGGAGAGGCCAGCCCCAGGAGGGCTCAGTCATTTGGCCTTAGAGAGGGTCGTGACCAGAGGAAGGACTGGGCCTCTGGGTGGGGGAGGGGCAGGGCCAGCAGAATAAACACAAAAGTGGCTTTCATGCTGGGGACAGGGCTGCAGTCCTGATGACCGGAGAGGCAGAGGCAGTGGCTTCTCCTCCCAGACTGACTGGGGTGTGGGGACGGGGATTCACTGAGTCCTCCATAGATGCTGAGCCCCCACAGGACCCCATGATGGTGCTAGGGTGGCAGGGGGCTCAGACAGGGCCTCAACCTCCAGGAAGGGAAGGGGTGCACTCCAGCATCCCAGCCCTCCATCTCCTACAGCAGAGAGGGGCCACAGGCATCCAGGGAGGTGAGGATGTCCCCAGGTCCCCAGTGCAGCACCAGGTCAACAGAGCCCTGAAGATGGAGGACGGGGTGCAGATGTCCCAGGGGCCAGCTGCTCTTGCGGACCCAGAAGCCAGAAGACACCAACACCAGAGAAGGCGTGGTCACAAGGCCAGTTCTAGCTCTCAGAAGCCAGGCCAGACAAGTGGACCTCCCCAGGCGGGGCCTGCGGGCAGAGGTGCCCGTGCATGTCCCAACAGCCAAGGGCTCAGGGTGCATAGGGTGCAGAGGAAGACCACCCCCGCAGGGCCTGGAGAGCTGCACCTTTCTAGAACCTTCTGCTCCCCACGGCTGCCCGGCAGGGCGCCTGGTGCTTGTCCACAGTTCTGACTTTCTGGACCATGGGGATCCCCCTGGACAGCAGGAGGACTGCGGCTTGGAGAGACCTGGCTGCCTCCTGTGCACACCACAGCCCAGGGTGGACCTACACTTCTAACTGAGCCCCGTGTCCTTGGCAGGGTGGGGCAGAGGGAAGAGAGGGAACCTCACAGGGCCACAGCCACAGGCCTCTCAGCTCAGGGCCTTGGCGGGAGGAGGGCTCGCTGCCAGTGAGCCCAGGCTTGGCTCAGCACCCGCTGACCACAAAGTGCGCCTGCGAAATCCAAGCTTCCTCCTTAGTGCCACTGGAGACAGAAAGTGTCCGCCCCAGGAGGAGGACACGGGATCCTAACATACGTGAGTGTGGGAGCCTAGTGATGTCTGTGCAGATGACCAGGAGGTGGCGTATACATGGGAGGCAGGGGTCCCCCAGTGGGGACACCCGGGAGCCCCAGGAACAGGGTCAGCCCAGGGCTGCCAGCAGGTGTCACTGCAGCCAAGAGGAAGAGCGCGCCTGCGGGCTGCGTGGGTTCCAGTCCCAGGTGCTGAGAACGCCCCTCCCAGGCCATCAACACAGAAGCCCAGAGAGCCTGTGCCTGGACTCACTGCCCACAGGGAAGCCCCAGGGTCTGGCTTCTCCTCAGGCACCAGCTTGCTCCTGTGACTTCAAGTGTGGTGACTAAACACCTACTATGCGCTGGCACCACGCATCCATCATCCTGGCCATTCTGCCCCACTCCCTGGGAGGGGACAGTGTCAGGGTGCCTCAACAGGTAAGCAACCTGAGGCTATGTCCCAGGGACGAATCCCTTGGAGGGTGGGGACACCGACCCCAAGCCTAGGCATACCCACCCCACCATCACTATCGGGACGGTACCCTCCTGTCCTCTGTCCACTTCCTCCAGTGGACAGCATGTAACACGGCTGCTCCCCATAGGCCCATGGTCAGGGCCTGACAGCAGCTGAGCTCATGCCGGGCCCAGGCCCAGCCCCTCGGGACCACCCCGCAGGGTGCTCTGCCGCTACACATCTGGCACATCCGCCCACCAAGGCCAGTCCCGTCTCTCCACCCTCTGCCAAGGCCACGTGGCACCCAGCCAGGGGCTCTCCATCCTCCGACAAAGCTTTGAGGCCAACCACCCGGCCGGCTGACCGAGCTCGGGTTGCCGCCCGCAGCGGGCCTGGCTGGGCCTCTGATTATTCATGAAAATCAGGCCTCCGCCATGTCCCTGGCTTCAGTGGGGCTGCAGCTCACAATTGCCTCATTGTGTGGGCGGCCATGATGGCGTCTCCTCCAGAGGGAAGGGGGAGGAAGAGGGTGCTGGGGTAGAGGAGGGAGAAGAGGATGGGAGGAGGGGAGAGGAGGAGGATGTGCCCAAGCAGGTGCCGCTGGCGCAGGGCAGAAGGGGTTGGGGGCACTCTGTGAGGCCCACACCTCCTGATCACCACGGGTCACTCTGAGGACCTCAACTCTCAAGAGTCCAGGTAGAGCTCCACGCAGGAGCAGCTCCGGGTCCAGCTTCAGTGTCCCCATCAGAGCAAGGGGCTGCAGTCTCCATCCTCCCCAGAGAGCTTGGCCAAGCAGGAGCACCCAGACCGCGGGCTCAAACCGACCATGCTTTCACCTAATGAGGCCTCAGTGTCCCCAGGGGCAAGGGGGCAATGAGGTTCCCTTCCTCGTGGCGTGGCCTGGAAGCTGAGAAGGGGCCAGCACACCTCAGGTCTGGAACCCTCCTGCACAGCCATCCCTCTCCTCCCACTCCATGCAGCCAGCGGCTACCCAGGGCCACCCTGGTGCCAGGCCCAGGCTGAGCATTTCCCTGGACACCTGGAGGGCTTACGGCAAATGCCAACCCTGCCCGTCTCAGCCCGGGGCTCTCGGGAGACGGCCTGTGAACTACAGACAGCAGACGGACAGGGGATGGATGGATGGAAGAGGCTGTCACAGGAGGCAGGTGGGGGTTGTGCCGCCCCTGGCTGGGGGGGGTGAGCACAGGCTCCTGGCCTCTGCAAGTGTCCACACCTCACCCACGCCCAGGCTCAGGCCAGAGGCAGGACATCAACAACCATGTGAAGCCTGGTGCCAGGGCAAGGGCCCTGGATCAGCCACCGGCACCTGCAGACTCCGGCCTGGGGTGCTCAGGAGCACAGCCCTGCTTCACAAGGAGCACTGGTCACAACTCAAGTGGACAGTGGGGTCAGGCACAAGGGAGTCAAGTGCTGCGTGCTAGGGTCTCCATCCTGGGGCCAAGGGAAGGGAAGGGGGGTGTAGGGAATGCAACAACACTGCCCGGGCTGGCCCGCCGGGTGCCCACCAACACCACTCCCTCGAATCCCAAGTCCAGACAACCAGGCAGCCCGAGGCCAGCGCGAACTTTGGGAAGGAAGTAGCAGGAAGCAGGGCAGGGCTGTTTGTTACTTTGGTCAATTCCTGGGAGTGACGCTGGACTGGGCCAGGCTGCACTCAGGGCTACCACCTTGACCCTCCACAGTGGGATTCAGAGACGTCCACCTCCTGCAGGATCCGACCCCAGCCCTCACCTGGGCACGGCAGACCCTGGTCCAGCCCACCTCCAGCCTCTTCTTGTCTATCCTGTCACCTCTGCCTTTGGCAGAAAGGACAACTCCCAGCAGGCTGTGTTCCAAGGGTGACCCATCGAGGACCTCAGCGCTGTGACAAGAAGCAAGGCCGTGAATCCGAGAGGGAGGCCAACAGAGGTGTGTGCTGGTGCCGCCAAAGGAAGTGCCTCTCAGCCAGTCTCCCTCCATCCACGAGCACCACGGGGACACCCTGCCAGGACAGCTGCCTGCTCTGCAATTCAAAATGCTGGCCCATGTCCAGCGGCCTGGGAGAGATGTCTGTCCTGCAGGAGAGCCAGCTGTCCGTGCCGCTGCTGCCCTGCAGAAACCAGATCCCAACATGCTCACCCCTGGATGGGGCTCCACTGGGAGGACTCAGCCAGGACACAGTCCTCCACCCTGGTGTGGCATGTGCACAGTGTGGGGACGGAAAAGCGCCAACAGCAAGGGACCAGTCTCCCTGTTCTGGAATATCCACTTGGCGAAATTTGGGCCACTTTCCAAAGCCTCGTCTCCAAGGACTGGGGAAGGACATGGACATATGGCATAAAAGCCAAGAGGGAAATAAACCAGGAAACAAAGGGACCGGGTTAGGAGAAGCCTGGCTGCCCTGTTCAAGTCACAGGCTCTGCAGCCCCAAGAGACAGAGAGGAGACCACCAGAGACTGACCAGGTACCCAGCAGAGGCTGTCCGCCCGGCCGGCCTTTCCTCCTGTTTTCTAACGAGCATGCACTATTTTTCCTTTTAATTAATAAGAGCCTTTTGGAAAAATAAAATAAATAAATTCAGCAAACCTCATGGCAGGCATGTGCACGCGCCCGTGCCAAGAGCGTCTTCATCAACGCCTGGGGCACCTTCTCTGGGAAGAGTGGGCTTCCGAGCCAGGACCCTGCCCGGCCTCCCAGTTCCATTCATCCCACTGGGTGTGACCCTCTTCACATAGCGCCCACAGCAGCCCAGGCCTCTCCCTTGCAAGAGCTGCCTCAGATGTTAGCAGAGAACACAGACAAGGAGCAGCCTTGACTCAGCCCCTTCCTCCCGGACACATGGAGGGAAGGGTTCTCCCCTTCCAGCCAGCCTGGTCCCAGAGGGCACACTAAGTGGACAGCCCACCACATGGCCTCAGCCTGTGCGTCTGTGGTCACTGTCTTATCTCCTGGGTTTTCTTATCTCCCAGGCGCGTGGGCACCACAGTGACAGGAGCCCTGGAGGGACGGGGCGCATCCTGAGGGGCCGCTCCTCTCCCAGGGGGTGGGTGGGTCCCAACACACACTGGGGCACAGAGTACCGAGGTCCCCCCCCCAGGGCTTAAACCCTGGCCTGCAGCAGGGCACTGGCGCCCAGGCTCTGCTCTGAGGGTTCCACAGCCACAGGCATCTTGCAAAAGCAAGCCAGGTGTGTCCCTTTCCTGCTGTGAGCCTCTCCAGCCTGCCCCTGCTTTGGGGTTGAAATCCCTCGGCTGGCCATCACACAGCGTCTCTGCCCCACCCTCCTCCTGCCTCATCTGAGCCCTGCCCACCTCACTGGGTGCCAGACACCTCTGAGCAGCTGGGATCTCTCCCCGGGGCCTTCTGCACAGCCCTCATTCCTGCAGCCCTCCCCTGTGTCCCTCAGGTCCAAGGGAGCCGGCAGCCCTCTAAGATTACAAGATGGGGAGCCAGCCCAGAGATCACAGGTTGCTGCTCCAGAGTCACCTGAGAGCAGAGAAAATGTTCACTCTGTCAGACACAGGGGCATGATTATCACAGCAGAGGGCACTGGCCATCCTGACCCATGTGCCAAAGAGCAGCGATCACGACTGCCCAGACAGCCCTCCCTGTGAGCAGGCCACTCTCCAGCATGCTCTGCCCAGCCCACTGTAGACACAACAGGGAAACTGAGGCCCACCACACCCCCAGCCTGGAGGAGCTCAGGGACAATCGTCAGGATATCAGAAGGAGCAGTGATATTTCACAGCAGGGGAAGTCCAGGTAAGAACTCCAGGGTTCAGACACACGGAAACTGTGACCCTCAGGGTGGGTGCAGGTGCAGCCCGACCGACCCCAGCTGCAAGGCGCCTTCCACACCTGAAAAAACCAGCTCAAGTTTGGGCCAAAGCTCATGTGGCTCCCAAAGGTGATCCCCCTCAGCCCCCAGGCCCCAGAACAGGACATGAGTGGACGCAGAGACTCAAAGCCCTGGGAGGGGAGGGCCCTGCCGCTCCTTTCCAGCTTCCTGCCCTGCCCTGGACGTCTGTGGTGAACACAGGATCGCCGTGACGAGGCGGGAGATCAGACGCTCAGAAGACCCTGTGATGGGTCTTGGGGGGGGGGGGTCTGTCCTTGTCCTTGGGCTGCAGGATGTGCTCCTGCAATCTTACCACCAGTGGCAGCTGAACACCAGGGCTCCACGTGCTTCCCACAAAGTCCCCGGCATCTGCGTGGCAAGAGTGCCAGGCCGCGTGGAGTGGCCCAACTCCCCTGGGGTCAGCCATCAGTGTCCCACCAGCCCCGGGTCACACAGCCACCTAGGGTCCCTGCCTCGGTCCCTGTGCAGAGGAAGCAGAGGAGGCAAGCACCACCTCTATTTGGAATGCGCGGTTCTGCTCGCGGCCTTCCGCTGCCTTCCACAGCTCTCGGCTTTTGTCCTTGAAGTGCTGCTGATAAGAGGGTCTGAGGAATGCTAATACCGGAGGAAGCTCCCTGCAGAGTTATCATGAAAAGCTTTACATAAATTGTGATATTTTACTCATGTCCCAGGCCGGGGAGGGCTTTATTAACCGCAGCTCGCTCTTTTGGGCAGTTGCTGCTGATCCCCGTTGCTGACTTCAATGAATTCAATTCATCAAACATTTATCACATGCCCACTAGGTGTCCGGCCCTGTTCCAGGCACCGGGAGCCTTCGTGTTATCAACAAATATTTATTGAGCACACCCTAGGTGCCTGGGCGGGGCGGGGGCGGCAGGCACTGGAAGGAGCCGCCTGAAGGCCAGGTCCTGCCTGCAAGGGGCTGCAGACTCAGGGGCCTCAAAGACGACTCAGGGGTTTCTGGGCACTCCAGCTGTATCCACGGGAGAAGAGGGGGGCCAGACGAAGACAGGAGAAGAGGTAGAAAGGCCCCGGGGGAAGAAACTGCACAGCACCCAGAGAGTCCCCGCTGTCGGTATTGCTCGATCCCTGACCCCAGGAGCCCCCCAAGCCTCCAGCAATGCCTCCCCAACTGCACCTGGGTTCCCCAGTGAGAGACATCAGTGCCACCTACACCTGAAGGGACTGGGCAGATGTTTTTCTGCTGGTAGTCCCTGCTGCCCCCCAGCATGAGCAACGTCAGAGGAGAAGGACGAGCTGGTCCGGAGAGCGCACAGAGAAGGCTGCACCCAGGAGCACAGGGAAGGGAGGGGAGGCTTCCTGGAGGGGGGCACCTAGGTGGGCAACAGCACCTCAGGAAAGAAGGGCTCCTGCCAAGGACCCTGCTGTGGACTGACTCCTAGCCCCCCCGCCCCCGTTCTCCACCCCATGTGCCTGTCTGGAGATAGGAACTACCAAGAGGTCACTAAGGTGGAATGAGGTCACACGTGTAGGGCCCAACCCGGCAGAACTACAGCCAGTTAGGCAAGGAACTCGGAGAGGCCACATGGACAGTCAGAAGGCAGCATCTGCCAGCCTGGAAGAGGGACCCCCAGACCCCAGCTGGGCCACACCTTGATCCTAGACTCCCAGGCTCCAGGACGGTGGGAACTGAACACCCATCATCTGGGCCCCAGTCTGTGCACTTGGTGCGGCCCCTCCCTCCCTGTCCCCACAGCCCTACAAACAAGAGGACTTCACAACGGAGGAACGAGCCTCCTGTCCCGGCCAGGCACCCGACTCGGACCCCAGCGTGACCTCCAGGATGCTCTGCTCAGTCTGTGCACAAGGTTCAAGTTCTCACGGTCCAGCTGGCCTGGCCTCTCCTGCGGGGCTCATCTTGAGAGCGTGGGGGAGGGCTCATGGAGAGTCCATGGATTAACTTGCTCATTAGCTTGCTGGGCTTTTGAATTTTTAGGCGCTGCATCAGAACCCCGGGGACCACTGTCTGCAATCATCAGTGAGGCCTAAGGCATGAACGGTTTTCACAAAGGCCCCTGCTGTCGTGGGCCAGATTACCAAGGCCACCGACCTGCTGGCCTCCTCCCCAGCATCCAGAGAAGCTGAGCAAGGCTCAGGCTGGGGGTCCCACCAGCTCTTCTGCAGAGAGCTGGGATGTTGCAAGAAAACGTGCTCTAAGAGAGCAGAAGAAACAGGGTTCCCTTCCCGGGGAGCCACCTGGACCGCCCCTACCTCCCACCTCCCACCCCCTGTCCTGCTCTCCTTCCCACAGACAGGAGGGTGGGAGACCACCAAGCCAGGCCACCAGCATCACCAGATCAATACTCCTGAAGGACTGAGAGGCTATTTTTTCCTCTCAGTCAAGTGTCAAATTAAAGAAGTCAATACCAGTATTGTAGCATCTTTCTTGAAAGAAAAAAAAAAAAAAAAGACAAGTAATCTATCAGATGAACTCTAAACTCATAAAATCAGACTCTCTCCAAAGGATGGCTGAAAGCACCCCACTCACAGAGCCCGCAGATGCCCCTTCTGCTAAGTGACAGTGGGTGTGAACCGGGGACTCTGCGGCTGCCAGTACCCCGCACAGCAGGAAGACCTGACCAAGAAAGGCCCCTGCCCCGACGCAGCCCGGGAGCTGAGCTCTCCCCAGCTCCCACAGCTCCTGTTGCCTGAAAGGCAGGACCCAGGTCTCCACCCCCCCCTGCCTGCTCCATTGCCTGCCTGCTCCATCACCGGCTCTGCCCAGGGTCACTCTGCCCTGGGCAACAGAGGCCCCCGAGGCATTGTGGGCACAGAGCTAGACTGCAGGGCAACGACACGATCCTGGTCCAACTCTGTCCTGTACCCTGCACCCATAAGCACATCCCTCCCCAGACTCCCAAGTCCTCCACCCAGAGTGTGGGGCTGGCTGGGACCAGGTGACCACCACATCCTCTTCTGGTCCCACCCAGCCCAGCCCCAGGACAGCCAGCCTGCCCTCCCTCATCCTGACAGGGCCCTCCGGTGCGGCAGAGGGAAAGGGAGCCCACCTGGGAGGAGGGACAGCTCATGCTCAGGCCTCTCCTGCTGCCCTGCGGCCCAAGCAGGTGGCTCCCTGGCCTGTCCCCGGGGCCTCTCACAGGTGGCTTCAGGTGCTCTGACAATGGACTGGGGCAAGCAAAGCCCCATCCTGCTACCCCTGCCCGGGAGTCCTCACGTACAAGGCCACCGAGGGTCTGCCTCACACAGTAAAGATAAACACAGGCCAGACCGGGCTAGTGACCGGATCTGTTCAGACGCTCAGTGGAGTAGAGAGACGGTGACCTCCCAGGAAGGACATCAGGAGGGCAGTAGAAGGCAGGTGGCTGGCTCTCAGCAGGGCATGGGAAGGGTGCCTGGGTGGCCCAGCCCCACACAGCTGACCCAGGTGGCCTGTGCCTGGCTCCTCATTAGCTCCCCACCTCGGCAGAAGCCTCTTAGCTCTGTCCTAACAGCCAGGGCCCCTGCGCCCCCGTGCCCTCGGGACTCCAGCCTGAGCTCGGCTGGGCACGCTCTGAAAGGTCCTGCTGGCCGCTGGTCCCCCAGGAAGGAAGGATGGGGCCTCCAGGTGTGCCGTCTGGAAGTGCTGCCCGCCCACCCCCAGGCACCTCTCAGGGCCGCAGCTCCCCACACCCCCTGCCAGCTGTCGTGGAGCTGGAGCAGAGCTGGGGGGCTGCAGAAGAGGAGGGGGCACTGGGAAGGAGCCCGAGCTGCACTGGCACCCCCTTTCCTCCCAGAGAGGACACCTGCTCTCAATAGAAGGTGAAGACCAACCACCTACTGCGGTCAGACTCTGCAGAGCTCCTGGAGGGTGGGAGAGATGTGCCGTGGCAGGGGGCTGCACGGTGGCCCCCACCTGCCACTGGGGAGCCTGGCGAGGACACAGTCTCTCCTCTCTCAGCCACGGTTTCCCCACCAGTATATACTGGGGACCTCCACCCTTGGGGCCCAAGGTCACCGCAGAGAATGGCACCACCCTGCTGCCCAGCCCTGCTGCCCTTTCCTTCCAACTGAGAAGAGTCCAAGCCAGGCAGCTCTGAGAGCCAAGTCCTCATCAAGTCAGGGTGGCACGAACACCCCACGACCGGGGAGGCGCCTGCACTCTGGGTCCCCGGGCTCTCTGCATCCAGAATCAACAAGGCAACTTCCAGCTCGTGCATGGAGCCCTGGGGTGCTTCCCAAATGCTATGGTGGGGTCCGCCTGCCAAAGGGGACGGGGGACCCTGTTCCCAAAATGTGCCTAGAGCCCTGGGAAACCTAAGCCCCACAAACATCCTGTGAATGCCCGCATGTGGGTGCGTGAGCAGGCACTGGGAGGTGAAGGCCCATGTCCCTTTCTAAGGGGCACAGGGGAAAGGTGACTTCCACACAGGGAGAGGTCCCTGCTTCTGTAGGAGCCAGAGTTGAGGCTGCAGCCCATGGTGTGGCCCAGTGCTGTTGCCCCTTGCCACTCCCTTGTCCCTCAGGACGAGGGACACTGCCTCCTATAAAGGAGCAGGGAGGCCTGGACTCCAGAGGGGAAGCTCCCAAAGGCCGCAGGGGCTGTGATCCCGCCCTCGACCGGAGGCAGCTGGGGCGGGGCCACCTGTGTGAGAGGCCCTGAGATGCCCATCTGGGACCCTCTACAGGAAGAGGCCACGACTCTCCCTGGGCCCGGTGTGCAGCCCGGGGCAGCAGCTGAAGGAGCAGGCACCGAGGAGCCCCGAGGGTGCCAGCCGGAGCCACCCTGTGGGAGCCAGTTCTACTACTCGTGTGCAGCCTCTGTCAGGCCGCTGGGCCTCTCAGAGCCTCCGTTTCTTCATCTGCCAGGTGGGCGTGATGATGCAGCACACAGGGATGCACCCTGCCTGCAGCAGCGTCCTGTGGCTCCTGGGCACTGTCCCACTGCCCCATCCAGGGACGGGACAGGGCTGCAGTAGGCGGCTCACAGCCACCCTGGGTCCTGCTTCCAGGTCCCCTGGGAGAAGGGAGTCTTGGCCTCCACACGACAGTGACAGTGACTCAAAGCACAGAGGGAGCACAGGTATGAACCCCAGCTTCCCCCAATGGCCAGGCTCCTTCCTTCCGGCATTTTCCGTGGGCCCCTCCACTCGCACGCGCAGGAGGAACACCGGCCCCGGTGCCACCAGCGCTCCACCTGCCCCTCAGCGGTTCCACGGACCCCGCCGTGGCCGACCTTGCTCACCCGCGTGGAAGGCAGTGTGCTCCCGGCCAGGGGAGGCGCCACAGGGAGCAGCTCCGGTCCCCTCCCGTCATGGCGACGCTCTGCCCTGCATTCTGCCCGCCAGGCAGCTCAGCAACCCTGCGCCCTGCTCCCGCTGTGCCCGCCTGGCAACGCCGTCCGCAGCTCCGGGGGGTCCTCCTGCAGCTTCCCCGGCTCCTCTGCCTCGGCTGGGAGACCACAGCCCCTGGGCGCTTCCCTCCAGTTCCCTGAGCGGCCACAGCTGCGCCGTCCCCCACCACCCGGGAGTGAGGTCCCGCTGCCTGCACCGCACCTCCCTGAATTCCTTCTCTCTCCTCTTTCTGGAGTCAAGGAGGATCTGAGTGACCTCAGGTGTGTGACAGGCGGCACCTGCTGGTGGCCTTGGCCAGGCCCTCTCCTGGTCTTGGCTCACACCTATTCTTCAAGCTCAGCATGTGGCATCCACCCGGGGCTCTGTTTCCCCAGGACGGAGCCTGCACCAGCCCCGAAGCTGGCCTCTGACATGGAGCCTGGGGAGCGGTGGGGGGCGTCTCTCCCCAGGCTGCACCTGCCCCAGAGCCCCCCGTCCCGCCCCACTCCCTCGGGAAGCCTCGGCCTCTCAGTGGACACCCCTCAGATCCACGCTGAGATCTGCCTGCCAGGCGCACCTGGGCGTCTCCCTCCTCATCCGCAGCCCTCCCTGGATAGGACACAGTGCCAGAGGGCCGGCGTCCCCAGAGGCGTCCTCCACCGATGAGGGGTGGGCAGCGGGTTGGCAAACGGCTCAGCTTCCTGGTCCTCAGGTGAGACAGCTGCTATGGGTGTCCCCACTGTCTCCCAGGGTCCCACAGGGCCTGAGCTCCAACTGCCCATGGAGCAGAGTGACGGGACCCTGCCCCCACACCGCCTCCGCCTCAGAGCCCCGCTCCCCTAAACAGGCCTCCTGCACCCCAACCCTCGCCTCACAGCAGGGGCTGATGCTAGGGAGAGAGGCCAGGGACACGGTTCCCAGCGAGGCTTCCCAGGGTCCCCGAGGGAAGAGGTGCTGCGTGTGTGCCCTCCCTCCCGGGCGTGGTGGCTCGGGGACCTCTGCCGGGTGGCCTTCCTGTTGGCTGCTGTGCATTCCCATCTGTTTTGAATCGTCCTGAATATTCATGGGGATGCTGGGAAACCTCTCCGAAGCTGCTCGCCAGATGCATTTAAAGCAAGAGTCCCCTCCCCCTGAGGCCAGTCACAGCAGCTCCCCGCATGCCAGGCCTTTCCCTGGGGGGACCCGCAGGCTTCCTCGCCAGGGCGCTCTGCCACGTGGCCAGTCCCCAAGCCCTGCCCTGCTGGCCCAGGGCTCGCTGTGTGGGAAGCTCCAGCCCCCCCAGAAGGAGCAGAAACAATCACAGAGCAAAGGGGGTCCTGGAAGGCCCGGGCTGGTGGTGGTGGGGGGGGGAAATGCTCTGGAAACTTCTACAGGCTTCTATGTGAGGAAACAGTCCTGGCCACTCCAAGGGGCTCGGCTTACACCCCGGAGCTCGGGCTGCACAGCACTGCCGCCTCTGCCCACCCCCTGGAAACCCGGGGCCTCTCACCCTGGGGCGCCCCACTCCCCCCCTTGCGAGACCAGGTCTCCGGAATGCGCTGGAAGTTTCCACCTCCAAGGAAGCCTGGGTGTGCGTGTGCCAAGTAATTCGCAGCACGTCCCAGCCCGCTGGGTTCTCCAGGACGTAAATCTGACAGGCGCATTTATGGGAAGAATCTGGCAGCTGTGAGTGCATCTGCGCATTCCATCACCCCCGTCGCACTGATCCGGACCCGAGGTTTTTTGTGTTTTAACATCTCTGAAGTCAGAGTGTGGCTTGCAATCAACACCGTGCCTCAGTGGAGAGGAAACTAACAGTGCGGCTTAGGTGCATCCAAGAGAGTGTCCACGGGCACGAAGCGCGGCCTCTGAAAGGCGGAGACTGCAAGCAAGCTCACCTGTCCTGCAGACCTCCCCACCGGGGGTCCAGGCGCCCTGGCCACAGGCTTGGGTACTGTGTGTGCTCCGGAGAGCGGAGTCCTTTAAAGTGACATGCAATGGTACTGGGCTGTAGGCAACAAAGGTGCTGACCACGTCCCCCACAGCTACATGGGGGCACACACCTGCTTCTCATGTGCCAACCGCCGCAGAGACCCTGCTGTGGCTCCAGGCGAGGTCAGGAGGCCCCCACAGAGTCCAGAGGACCCCTCTTCCTGCTCCCTGGACACGTGACCTCTTAGGCTGAGCTCAGTCCTTAGCAGAGGTTCCTCTCCCAGCCCTTCTCCACCCGGTGGGAGGCTCCTCACCTGTCCATCATCTCAGCTCCCACCAGGTGCCAGGCCCTGTCCCAAGCACAGAGGATGCCACAGCAACGCACCTGGGCAGAGTCCAGCCTTCAGGGACTTGGTGGCTCAGAGCCCACAGGACAAATGGTCTGATGAGGCATTTTAGATAACACGTGCTCTGCTGTAAACGCCACTAGGGGGAAGCTGAGAAGGGCCAGGGGTGTTGACACCTCACAGTAGCCAGGGGGCCTCTGTGAGCAGGTGACATTAGAGTACAGACCTGGGGGAAGGGGGCAGGAGAAATGTGGTTATGTGGGTAAAAGCATTCCAAGCCAAAGCATAAAGCACCCAGGGCTGGGGCTGGATCATGCCTGGCAGGGTCGAGGAAAGGTCCAGGGGCTGGCAAGGTTGGAAGGGGAAAGAGAGGAGCAAGGGATGAGATTGAAGAAGAACAGGGACTGGATCCTTAGGGCCTTGTGAGCCACTGAGACCATTTGACTCTTTCCCTGAGAGCATGGGTATGGGATGGCAGGGTCCAGGACTGCTGCCAGGTGCAGAGGAGACTGAAGCCCAGGGCAGGAGCAGGCGGCCAGCAGGCGGCCAGCCAGGAGGCTGCAGGGACCACCTATGGCCTTCCTAGTCCTTCCCAGTCCCCTCACCCTTTGTGGTTGGGCCTGCTGTCCCATGGAAGTGTCCCAGCCCCTCAGCAAGAGCTGTCCTTTACCCCCGTGTCTGCCCAGCACATACAACAGTGCCGGGCCTCGATATGATCGGCTGATGATATGAGATCTGTGCCTGGAAAGGACACGGAGCGGGCCGGGCCACCACGGGGTAGAGCTGGCGCCTACCCGACCTCCTTCCTCAGCAGGGCACACGGTTCTACCTCAGAGGGCAGAGCCACCCCCGAAGCCCAGCCTGGAGCCACCGTGCCGCCCGGCACCCTCTTAGAGGAGGAGGAACCTGCTTCCGGCTTCACCTCGGGCTCTGAGCAGGGCTGCGGGTGGAGGCAGGCGCCTTCTTCAGTGGAAACGACGTTTTAGTTTTAGGTTAAGTGTTCTGAGCAAATGGTCTTAGCAACGATTTGTTTCCAGACAGGACTTTAAAAATACCCAACTTCAGGGCTGGGATTGTGGCTCGGGGTAGAGCGCTCGCCTAGCACGGGCGGGACCCGGGTTCGATGCTCAGCACCACATACAAATAAGGCATTGTGTTGCGTCCATCTACACCTAAAAAATAAATATTAAAAAAATATCCAACTTTAGGGGATGTGGGGGCAGAGCCGTAAGTGAGGGGGCGGCAGACCTTCCTCAGGGCCAGGGCACCCCCACCCCCACGCAGGCGCTCCACATA
>NW_026000108.1:3988090-4011886 GCF_001458135.2 Marmota marmota marmota
CCCCGGAGCCTCAGCAGCCACAGGCCCTGACCTTGTCTTCAGAGCCAGGGCTCCACACAGAAGCCCCTCCAGGAACGCTCAGCTGTCCCCCTGCACCTGAAACCCCTCACCCTTCCTCTGTCCTTCTCCCGCACACTGGCCACCAAGTCACTCCTGAGGCTGGGTCCCCTCCTCACCACACGCTCATGGCGGCCTCTCCAGGGGCTTCACGGCCAGCTTCAGCCCACCTCCTCCTGAAGCCTTGCTGATCCTCTCAGCCCCGGGCAGGGTCAGTGCCTCCGAGCTCCCTCCACCCTCTGAGCTTCCTTCACTGCGACGAGCCACGAGCCAGCGTCACCCCACTGATGGGAGAGCCCCCGGGGACAGCTCGGGCCTCCCACACAGACCTGCAGTTAGGTGGCCACCACTGCTTGATGGATGGGGAGGACAGCGTCATTACCTGGACAAACAGCAGCTGTCTGTCCGGCCCTGTCAATTACTCTCCAGAGAAACAGCCCGCCAAGGCCAGGGCACGTGAAAGATGAAGGCGGCGTCTTTACACACGGTCAGCACCCACCAGGGAGCTGGCCTGGGCTCCCCGCCTGCAGCTGCCCATTCTGCCGTCAGCCCCCTTCCCTGGGCATCAAGTCCAGCCCCCGGGGGGGGGGGGTCCCCAGTCCCAGGTCTGCCCCTCAGGGGATAATGGACCCAAATGACAAGAGGCTTGCTCTGGGGAGCTCCGGGAGCCCAGCGCACTACCAGGCCATGACCAGGCTGTGTAGACGGCCGGGACCCCCGCTCCACCTCGACCACCAAGGCTGGCCAGCGTCGCAGGCTGACTCACCTGGGCAGGGTGGTCTGCAAACCTTCCTGAGCACACGGGGCACCCGCCTACCTGGCTGTTACGAGGCAGCCCTCCCCAAGCTCCCCGCCTGCCCCTCATTTATCAACCCGCTGATTGACAGCCGCCCCCACAAGACCAGGGGTGCTTCCCCAGTTAACCTCCCCTCGTGTGTCCAGCAACTGCCGGTCAGGGGCCAGGGCTGGGGCAGCCCCACACCTCCAGAAGTGGCCCCTGTCTTCCCTGGTGGTCCAGGGAGCCTGTTAGGTCCAGTCCCACCGGGGCCTCTCCAAGGGCCCAAGGATGTGTTTTGTGTAAAGAATTGAGACTCAGCATCCATGAATTAATACCCTACTCGCCGGTAGAGAGGGTGGGGAGCAGCAGCCCTGGTAATAACGGCAGAATAATAAAGGTTTTAAAAGGCTTAGGGGAAAGGAAACAGCCGCCCGTCTCTAACGATCACTCCATCTGTCCCTGTGGTAGTCATTTTCCAGCTGAATTAGGAAGTTAATTCACTCATCCATTCCATAAATATTTATTGAGAAACTATCAAGTGCTTCGTGGGTGATCAGGCCCCAGGGTGGTGCCGGAACCAGCCGAGCTCACCGGTGCCCCACCTGCCGCCAAGCTGCACCAGTGCTCCTCCTGCAGGAGCTTCAGGACACCTACGCTCCAGCCACGGCCCACGAGGGACCTGACCTTCACAGGTGGTCATGACCTTGCAACCAGGGGCCGGGCTGGGACTCGAGCTGGCAGCCTGGCTCTGGTGTTTTAGGGTCAGCACAGCAAGAGGGGCCCACGGAGGCAGAGTGCGGCCAAGGCAGCAGGGGCGGGGCATCCCAGAAGGGCCAGGGCCTTTGTACTGGACTCACAGGGCTAGAGAGCAGGGCTGGGACTGCGTGTCCCCACAGCCTGGGAAACCAGGGCAGAGCCTGCCACACAGGGCAGACAGGGTTTGTTGAATGAATGAGCAACTCACAGTGACAAGCTGTGACGAGAGGAGAGACGGCTCGGGGCCACCTTGGTGGGCCACTGTTTCCAAGTCTTTAGAATGGCCACCTGAGCCCAGAGCCCAGGAGGAAGCTACCCACGAGGTTTCTTGAAGAAAGGAGTGGGGGCAGGGAGGGAAGAGGCTTCCGCCTCCACTCCATCCATCCTTCCCAGATCCAAGGCCAGGGAGTCTCTCAGGGACGTCACCGAGGAGTGCAGAGCCTCCCCTGACTTACCCTGACTTCCATCGGTGCCCCCAAGCTGCCCCTGCCCAGGCCGCCAGCTCTGGCACAGCCGAGGAGAGCGGCCAGTTTGGGGAGAGCTGGGCCCCACATGTGAGAGGCTGGGAAGGACCCAGCTGGGCAGCAGCAGGACCCCGAGCAGTGCCCAGTCCCAGCAACAGGGCGACGGGGGTGGGGGCAGGGAGGGGAGAACCGGGAGGAGGCCAGGAGGGGTCAGCTCCTCAGCAAATGCAGCCTGGACCGGCCAGCCCTGGGGAGGACAAAGATGGAGCAGAAGCAGGCCCCTGCCCTGGCTGGAGGGAACGGCACCCACAGCAGGCTGGACAGCGGCCCCCGAAAGGAGACGTCCACACCCTAAACCCAGGGCCTGCGAGTGTGGCCTTACCTGGGAACCGTCTCTGCAGAGGCCAAGTTAAGGGCCCGACAGAGCATCCTGGGCTACGGGGACGAGTCCATATCCAGTGACAAGGTCCTCACGAGAGAGGCCAAGAGAAGAGGTCACGGGAAGGGGGCCTGTGACTAGAGAGGCAGAGACTGGAGAGTCGTGGCCACAAGCCAAGGGCGGCCTGGAGCCCCGGCGCTGTGGGAGGCTTTCAGTGGGAAGTCAGCCCCCGACACCTTCCTTTCCAACTTCCGGGCTCCAGGGCTGTGTTGCTCTAGGCCCAGGCTCATGGTCACAGGTTACAGCAGCCACGGGAGGCTCAGGCTCCAAATCCACCAGGGGCTCTGCACCCGGGCATCAGGGAAGGCTGGCGCCAGGGGGGCTCGGAGCTAGTGTCACAGCCCAGTGGGAGTCTGAGGAGCAGAGACTGGAGAGAGCCAGGGCCCCTCCGCTGCTCCGGGCTTTTCCCAAGGAGGGAGGTGACTTCCCACAGCCCCCTGGCCCGTCAGAAGGAACCCCCTTTTTCCTTCCGTGACACCACACGGCCTCAGCACAGAGTTCAACAAGGACCGAAAGCTCTTCCACTCCCATGCAGCGCAATCCCTCAGGGAGCCTTTAAACAGGGGGGGGGTTCCGTGGGAATTTCTACACACACCTCCGCCCCTCTGGGCGCCGGGTGTCACTGTGTCCACTTCACAGGCAAGAAACTGAGGCTCCCTGAAGACAGAGCTCCAGATCTGATCCCAGGTCTCTGGTTCCAACCCTGCCCTTCGCTTTGCAGCCTGCTGCAGCAGCCGGTGGGGTGAGACCAGTGAGGACAAGTCCCTGAAACCAAACAGGCAGCGAGTGACCCGCCGAAGGGTTCCCAGGGTTTCCCAAGTCTGCAAGAAGAGACCCCTGATGGCTGCTGAGCTCTGCAGTGGTTTCCCAGGACCCCTGGGTGGCGTCCCGAGGACGACTCCCTCACCATCCCCAGATGCAGCCTGGTAAGGAATACAAGGCCCCAGATCCTGGCTGGAAAGTGCGTGTGAGCCACGAGCACACGGGAAGTCATTAATGAAGGGTGCTGTGGAGCTCACTGCCACAGAGGACGGACAGGTGGACGCAGAGCTGGGCAGGTGGTGAGGGGACGGATGGGTGGATGGAAGAGTAGACAGACAGGTGAGTGGAGGGATGGATAGATGGAAAAGTGGATGGATGGATGGATGGATGGATGGACGGATGGACGGACGGATGGACGGACGGATGGATGGATGGATGGATGGATGGATGGATGGATAAATGAATGAGTACATGGGGGTGTGGAAGGGTAGACGGATGGGGGGTGGCTAGGTGGGTGGGTAGGTAGAGGGGTGGTGGCTGGTTGCACGGATGGCTGAAGGCTAAGTGGATGGACACATGTGCCTTCTAGCCACGGTGGTCAGAGATGGTTGGATGAGTATATGGAAGGAAGGAGGAGGAAGGGAGGGAGGCCTAACACCATCTGCTGTCGCCCTTCGCAAAAACAACGCACAGCTCTCCTGGTCACCCTAGGTTCAAAAGCAAGATAGGGTGACCAGGAGAGCTCCTGGGGGAGGTGGGCTTTGTGATATCTCAGAAAGCCGGGCCCAGGCCACCGGGTGAGGAGGGAGGTAGACCCCATGATTCTGCAGCTCTTCCCCCTGAGCTCGCGCACCAAGTCCAGAGTTTTCCTGGACGCCTGCCCTCACATGGGTTGGAAATCACAATCTGGGGCTTAATATCATCCCTTACGTATCTCTTCATATATGTGGAAATACGAGTTTTTAAATGCTTTAATCATTCACCATGATTTTCTCAAAAGAATAGACCTCTTGGGGGCTGGGGATGTGGCTCAAGTGGTAGCGCGCTCGCCTGGCATGCGTGCAGCCCGGGTTCGATCCTCAGCACCACATACAAACAAAGATGTTGTGTCCGCCGAAAATAAAAAAAATAAATAAATATTAAAAAAATTCTCTCTCTCTCCCTCCCCCCCCCACCTCAATCTCTCTTTAGAAAAAAAAAAAAAAGAATGGACCTCTGAAAACACGTACTTAGAAAGTCACCTTTATCTCTTGGTCAGCGGAAGCTTTCCTTTATCAGTGTCCCATGTGGGGATAGTGGGACTCAGCACCGTGTCTCTGTATGGAGAAGGCTACTTTCCTCCCACACACCTCCACTCCCAGGCCCTTCTGTCTTGCTCAAATCTATTTTGTATACACATAAAATGTATTTATCAATATTGTTCAGTTTTTTCCCCCCTGGAATGAAATGCAAATTGCAATTCATACATAATGCAGATCCCCCAATCCACACCCATCAAACGGAAAGGATTCCCGCTCGGCTGACTCACTACTTCCTCTACAGTCCGGAAACACAGGGCCACACTGGGGGGACCCTGCCCTGGGCACAGAGCCTGCCCCTGCTCACCCCCGGGGGAGCCAGGGCGAAGGCGCGTTCAGGGTGTTCTTACCGTTTCTTGCTCCTCAACCTGGCGTCTGGAGCCTGATTCCTGAGCCACTGTAATTGAATAATCAATGGCCTCTTCCTTAATAACTGAATTTATTAAATGCAGGAGATATACAGCTGATCATTCAAGGAACTAATTTGCAAGTCGGAGCTTTTGAGGGATTGTTTAAAGAGAAGAGCCTTATGTTTCATAAATCTGGGACGACGGAGGGAAGGCAAGGAAGTAAATCCCCTGGCGTGATTTGCATTCAGTAAACAGACTTCAGGGCCTGGCCAGCAGGCGGAGGGGGGCTAGCGGCACGTTTACTAATGAGACAACACGACCTGCCTGGCCAGCAGCTAAGCACCATACATTCATGACTGTCACGGTGCCCTGGGCTGCCTCTCCTCCCCTTGAGGCATCTCCAAAGTCCACCACGGGATCCCCTCCACGAGGACATCACCAGGCCTCGGGCCTTGGCAGACTGGATGGAATGCCTGCCTGTCAAGGAACAGCAGGTGACATTTGCCAAGTACACAAGATGAGAAGGGGACAGAATGCAAGTGAATTCCAAGGCTGGTGCCACCACCTGTCATAGTGCGTGGCACACGTAGAGGGAGGTTAGGACTCGATTCTGCAGAACAGCTTCCCTGGGGGTGGGGGGGGTGTCTCTAAGGGCAGACAGTGGGCAGGGGCCATGACAGTGGGTGCGAGAACACTCAGTCAGTGTCATCTTCACAGGGACTCGCCCGACCCTCGGAGACTGCTGTGCCAGCCAAGGCCGTGGGGCACCTGCCCAGACCCCCTGGCCCCTTCCCCGTCACACTAGCAGAGCCCAGACCTGCTATGCCTCAGAACTCTGCTCAAGAAACGACGCTGAAAGAAACAGGAAGCTACCAGGGGCTGTGGCCGCCCTCCCTGGACCTGCAGGGTGGTCCATGAGGTGGTCTCTCCTTCCTGCTCACACCTCAGCCCAGCAGGCAGAGGAGCCCAGGTGTGCAGACGGGGAGGGATTTGCATGGTGCAAATCAGCCCTGCACCCTAACACAGACGCTTCCCAAGGACAAAGGTGTCCCCGGTGGAGCCAAGTCAGGAGGCCACATCTCCCAGCACGCCCAGCCAGCCTGGCCCCCGCCTGGGCTCGGGCATCACCCAGATGGCAGGAACCATAGGTCAACTCTAAGGCCAATGTCTCTGCGGAGGAGGGACCCGGCCACCCCTCACCCACCCACTCCTCCTCCGGGCAGGACAAGGCACTGTGGGTGGTGGTGTCCCCACAAATGCAGAAACTTCTCTTGTCCCAAAAAGTCCTCAACCCCAGCCAGCAGCATCCTGGGTGGGCCGTCAGGGGAGCCTGTCCCGCCCCATGGTGGTGGCCAGGTGTGACGACAAGGTTTGGAGCCGCCCCGGGAGACCTCGCCCCCCACTCCCCTTGGCCAGCGGGCCCAGGCTGGGCTGTGAAACGGCAGGTGCTCTGCCCCCCGGGCTCCCAGGTGGGGTCAGGAGGCCAAGAAATGCAGGCCACAGCCACCCCTCACCCAGTGCAGGGACAGCAAAGGGCCTACAGGTCTGGGGGCACGAGGTGCACGGAGCCTCAGGAGGGGCGCACCCAGCACCGGGCACAGAGAGGATGTGCCCGCTGCCTGCCACCGGCCCCTCACCTACGGGCACAGCCAGGGGCCCACCCAAGGGTCTGAGGGCAGCTTGGGTCAGGTCCCGGCTGTCACTGGGCTCCCTGGACCGTGGCTTCTGTGTGCAATGCGGGGACCCGGCAAGGCTTTTGCACTGGGTACTGTGAGGACTGAGTGGTGACACAGCACCAAGGAGCCAGCAGGAGCCGAGGAAGCACCGCCGCCCACAGCCAGCAGCCACCGTCCCCCTGGGGTGAAGGGGTAAAGGGGCCGGGGCTGGGGACAGGGCCACCAGGAGCTGCAGACAGGAGCACAGCCAGCACAGTGACGGCAGAGGACGACGCCCCTCCCCCTCTCCTACCTCCACAGGTGCCTCCCTCGGAGGCCCAGGGAGTCCAGGGAGTCCAGGGCCAGCAGGTGAGCAGGGCAGGGAGCCAGGGCCACAGGGCACCTTCCACTTCTGTCCTTGTCACTTCCTTCTACAGGTGACAAACCCAAAGTGCAGGGCAAACCCTGAGGTAGGCCAAGCCTGGCCCTGGCCCTGTCCCCAGGCCACCCCCTGCTCTCCCGTGAGCAGCCCCACACTCCTGTGGCTGCGGCTGCTGGTCAGGCGCCATGGCTGGGCCCCCTTCCTGACACCCCGCAGCCTGGACACAGGTGCAGCTTGACAGAAGCCCCTGCCCGGGGTCCAGCTCGGCCCACAGAGGCGCCCGGCTCCTCCTCCCCCTCACGTGCGCCCACGTGACCTCTGCCTCGGAGGCTTCCAGGTACGGGGCCTCAGCCCGTCCCAAGCTGCAGGGCACCGTGTTTCTGAGTCAGCTCTGCCCGGTGCCCAGCCCTGCTCAGGGCATGGAGCCCGAGGGAGCAGGGACAGAGTGAAGGAGTCCCCTCCATCACCGCTCCTGCCGCGGCTGGAACTGCCACCTTGGGGACAGACCTGGGCCACAGCTGGGTCCCTGTCCTCACAGGGGGCATGGGTTGGGTTCCTTTTCATTGAATCCGTGGCCCACATTTAAGCCCAGCGGGCCTCCCTGCAGCCCAGATCTCCCGGGTCCAGGAGACGCAAAAGGCCCGGAGCCCGGGATGTTCCTGCAGGGACCGCGAGGGCTGGAGCCGCACACGGGCTGCTGCAGTCTCCCGTGCCCTGCGGCTGGCCCTCCTCGTGCTCCGTTTCCCCTGCGCCCGGAGCCCGTCTGGAACCTGATCCGAGTGCACAGAGACGGGGGTGTCCTGGAGGGCCACTCAGCCTGGCCGCACCCCGGCAGCTGCCCAGACCCAGGAGGCACCACACACCTGGACCTGAGAGGGGAGGGGACAGGTGGCCTCCACCCACGCACACTGAAGCACGCACACTTACACACTCATTCCCATTTCTTACACTGTCACACGTCCGGCCGTGTGCTGGTCCCTGTCACTCACATGTGGCCTGCAGTGGCAGCAGGGCACGCTGGGGTGGGGGTGACCTCCCGGCCGTGCTGGGGACTCGGGAAGCCAGAGACAGCACCGGGCGTGTCCCTGCCACGCCCCTGGCCAGCCTGGCTCAGGCACCTGCTCTGATGAAGCCCCTCCCAGGCCCTGGCTGCACCTGCCCCCAGGCCTCTCCAGGAAGCCCAGCCCCCAGGAGCCAGCAGCGGCTGCAGGGGGCGCTCAGGGGACCCAGGACTCTCCGTAGGAGGGGGACTTTGCCTCGGGCTTTGCAGAGTGGTCCACGGAGCCCCTGTCACCGTGGAGCACAGGTGCAGCTTGATAGAAGGGCCAGTCACCCCCCAGGGTCCCTGATGGGCCGGCAGCCCGGCTCCTCCCCCCCCAGGCCCCACCCCATCATCCCTGGGTCCGGCCCCTGCCCACATGCCGCGCCCAGGACGCCCCGTCCACCTCACACACTGACACCGCGGCATCTGCCTCTGCCNGCCTGCTGCAGACATCCTGCCCGGGGCCTGGGGCAGAGCCTGGCAGCTGACCCAGGTGTGGCCCGGAGGAGCTCTGCCACCCCCTGGCCTGCCTGTCCCCCTGCCCCCAGGTCTGTCCCCCTGCACGCGGCCTCTCAGCTCCACTGCCTCAGTCTCCTGCCGGGCAGCACCTCTGCCAGGGCCTCCCCGACCCTCTCCCCACCTCAGCCGCCCCGGCACCCCACGGACCTGCCAGTACCAGGCCCCTCACGTGCCAGGGGCTTGACTCTGGAGAATGACACAGGCCAGTGACAAGGGTCCCTGTGGGATGGGGAACGGCACCCCCAGGAGAGGTGGTCGACGGCGGCCTCCAGGGCCTGGCCACAGACACACTGGCTGAGCTCTGTGGGCGTGATGAGCCTCCTGCCCCAGCTCACGGCCACCCAAGGCCACTCGCCCCTTCCTCCTGGACCCCATCCTGTCCCGGAAGAAATACCTGCCTTCCCAGACTCCGGCACTGTGAGGCTGTGCACATGACGGGTCCTTACCAATGAGACAGGCAGAGGCTGCTGGGGCTTCAGGAACAGCTTTATTAAAGGCCTAGATACTAAAGGAGTCTCTGCTCCTTCTCTCCCCATCCCTCCTTGCTGCCTGGAATGTCAACGTGATGCCTGGAGGTATGGCAGCCATCTTATAAACATAAGGATGAAAGCCACATGTTGAGGACAACAGAGCAGCCTGGGACAGAAGCCACCTGCTAGCAGTAGGCAGCCTGTCCCAGACATGGCTTAGCATGAGACAAACGCATTCCTAACTGGTGAAACCACCGGTGGCCAGCAGCCACCCAGAGCAAGGGGCTGATCCAGTCAGGTGGACAGAGGCAGCTGGAAACCGGCAGATGCTGGAGGAAGCCCGCATGTGAGCCGCGGAGGACACGGCAAGGGACACAGCGAGGAGCACAGTGAGGGGCACGGCGAGGGGCAGAGTCAAGCACCCGCAAATGCTACCAAACCCTTCACAGAAAAGGACACCGAGGGGCAGGGTGGGCCAGGGAAACCGCAGGAGCGTCAGAGCCAAGGCTGGAATCCCAGCGTCTCAGCAGAAAACTCCCCCATTGTGTTGGAACAAACGTGAGTCCCCAGCACAGCGCGTTAGGGACGTAGACGCCATGCCGTGGGCCACCCAGGAGCTCCTGATAACTGCCAAGGCAGAGGTCAGTCCTGCTCCCAGCTAACCTCTGTGCTGTTAAATGGGCGGTATATTTATTATTTTAAATGTGTTTTTAAAAACATTTAACACATATGAAAAAAAACATTTTTTAAATGTCTTCCCTAATAAAAGTTTATGATGGCTCCTACCTCCTGAACAAATCTCTTTTCATAACAGAGTCCAGAGAGAGAACAAAGACAGAGCTCAGAAGA
Organism: Marmota marmota marmota; assembly: GCF_001458135.2. NCBI lineage: Eukaryota > Metazoa > Chordata > Mammalia > Rodentia > Sciuridae > Marmota > Marmota marmota. Next base: position 3,997,912 of record NW_026000108.1, read on the forward strand.
TGTGCTTGAGAGCCTGGATCCAGCCATGCCTGAAGCTAATACACAGAGGGAATTCCATCTACCCCTGGAATTCCCTGTGTATTCTTGTTTTTCTTATTTAGAACTGAACTTCTGTCACCTGCTGATGAAAGGTCACTGCCCTGCACCCATTTGACAGACAAGGAGACTGGGGTCCCACCAGGTATGTCATACTCGGCTGACTCCGCCTTTTGGTGTCAGACAGAGACAAGAATTCTGCACTCCATGCTCCGGCTCCAGCATCCTGCCCAGGAACCCGTGCGGCAGGGGCAGCTGGCTCTCGCCCACGGCCAGCCTGCTCCGCTGCCCTGGCTGTCCAGGCGACGGGGCCTGATTAAAAGGCCTCCTCTGCTTCCGCGAAAGCCTGGCCTCCTACTCAGCAGCAGAGCAAAAGGGAACCCAGTGTCCCTGGCAGACCCTGGCCGGCCGGCCGCCCGCCTCCCCGGCCTCCGCACCCAGGCCTCGCCCGGGCGCCCAGGACGCCCCGTCCACCTCACACACTGACACCGCGGCATCTGCCTCTGCCTGGAGACCTGCAGAACATCAGGGGGAGAGGAAGGTGATTATCCCCAGGATCCAAAGACACGTCTCCTCGGGGACATGGACTCCGGGTCTCTATGGAAACGCGGGACGCATGTTGTTTTTATTAACACCCCAGCCAGCGTCGCGGGAACCAGCCCCCCAGGAACCCAGGCAGGAAACGCAGGGGCCCGCGGCACAGACCTGCGGAGGGGCCAGCCGCCACGCTGGGTGCAGCAGAATGTCTCTTTCTTACAGGGGACTCCTCCCTGCCCCCCGCACACCGTGGCCCTGCCCGGGGGACACTCACACACGTCCTGGATACACGGCTCTGGCTGGAGGCGCCCGGGGAGCCCTGCCTGCTGGGCAGGGCAAGGCTCAGGTGGGCAGGGCAGTCCATGCCGACCCCAGGGCTGCAGCCAGGTCCCCTCTCCCGCCTGCTGTCCTCACCTGCACGATGGAGTAGGGCAGTGCCCACCTCCCCAGTGTCTCCGAGGCCCCAGTGCAGTGACACAGAGAAGCCCATGGACAGGGACCTGGGGCCCGGCAAGCTCAAGGAATGGCAGCTGTGCAGGCTAAAAGTGGCTCCATGTGCTTTGTCCTCCCTCCCCAGATGGCTATGTCCCCTCTCAGTCCAGGCCAGCTCTGTGACAACTGACCACAGGACACAGGTGGAGGGACGCCACACCAGTTCTGGGTCCTGTAAGCTGGCAGTTTGCTCTCATGGTGGGGGAACACCGGCTCCTGGGACTGTCATGCTGTGAGAACACCAAAGCCACACGAGGAGGCCACGTGGAGAGTGACACCTGTGGCCTCAAGCTGCTCCAGCTGTGCCAGCCCTGCTGAGCCATCAGAGGACTCAGCATCAGTCCACACTGGCCAGAGCCAAGCAAGAGCCACACAGGCAGGGGAAATCAACCCACAAAACCTTGAGGGAGGATGACAGAAGATGATTTCAAGCCACTGAGATCTGGGGATATTCGTTACTGCAGCATTACCCAGATATCCTGACTGATACAAACTGCATGACCCCTCGTCCCACTGCCAAACTGGCTTTCCATACAAATTAAGGGGTCTGTGCCATTTCAGAAGGAGACAGATAAGGCCCCTCAAGTCGTCACTGCTGTCCCAGCCAACGCTCTCAGGGGTGCTTGCTTCGTGCCCAGGCCTGACACAGAGGCCACCCGTCTCACTAGCTCAGGGCTGGGATCCTCCCCCTCCCTCCAAGGAGGTGAGGTACTTTGCAAGAGTCCGATGAACGTGCAGAGCATCGAGCAGCACCTGGCAAGGGGAGGAAGGTCACACCAAGGACAAGGAAGATGGAAGTGCAAGGTCGGCTCAGCAAGTTAGCAAGACCCTGTCTCAGAACAAGTGAAAAGAAAAAATAAAAAGGGCTGGGACGTGGCTCAGTGGCACAGTCCCCCCACCCCGTCCCCCCCCCCAGGATCAATAATAATAAGTTAAAACATAAAATAAACTGAACTAGTCAAACCCCATCCTTCCACAGGAGAGAAAACAGAGGAGACAAGCCAGGTGCCCGGCCACGTTCCCGTGGCCAGTGGTGCAGAGGATTGCCGCCACGCACACACATGTCCACCCGACGGGCATGTCCTAGACGGCGTCTCCAACCCTCATAAGAACCCATCAAGAAAGGCCATCATCCTCCTTTTCACAGAAGAAGAACCAGAGGCCCAGAGAGGTTAGGTAACTTGCCCTAAATCGCACAGCCAGGACGCACCCCCGGTGCTGCAGTTATCCACCCGCTGACCCACACGTGGCCAGGAGGGGCTGAATCCTAACAAACCTGCATCCTCATTGTCTTAGGACGCCGTTTACAGCTGGCCAAACAACCCGAGGGTCAGAGACAGGCTTCCCGTGATATTTTAAAGGAATGTTTGGGTACAAGCGTTGCGCTGTGACGATGTCTCTTCTAAGACTCCCGCTGCACACCAGGTGATGGACTCACGACCCAGACACTACAGCTCCCAGAGCCCAAGACACTGAAGACGGAACGCGTCACGGCAGTCGTCCCGTGGACTCATGGGGCGGGCCGAGGAGCCGTCCGTCTCCGTGTTCAGACCCGCTGCCGTCACAGGGGCCTCACCGACCACCGGCTCAGATCACCTGGGGGTGTGCAGGCCCCGTCCCCGTTGGGAGGCTGCGCTGCCCTGGCCCTACGTCCCGCTGGACCGCGCAGGGTCCTGCCCTCGCTGCTCTGCACACACTGCCTGGCAGGAGCGCCAGCCTCAGGGAGGGCCAGGCTGGAGGGCAGGACCTCAGCAGGGACATGGGAGAAGCCCCCGGAGGAGGGGCCCGCGGGCAGAGCTGGGAGGGTGGGAGGAGCCCAGCTGCGGGGACAGCAGGGAGAGGTGGACACACCGCTGGGGGGAGGGACACCCTGGCCACAGTGTCCATGCTGCAAACCGACCACAGTCAGGAGCGCTCCTCCTCGGGGACACGGAAGGCGCTCAGGCTGCCCCAGGTGCAGATTCTGGGCCCCACAGGCTTTCCTGCCCACCTGCCCACGGCCACCTGCCCGGCATGGCTGCCTGCTCCCCACCACCCCCTTTGGCCTCCAGCCGCCTAGGGACACCAACCCTGTCCCCAGGAATGGACGCTTGGCCACAGATGGGGTCTGGGGGTGCCGCTGGGCCGATGGCGAGGTCCCCCGATGCCCTGAGGTCGCCAGACGTGTCCTGCCAGGGCACCAGAGAGGAGCCAGAGTCAGGCGGGGCCACCAGGGCAGCCTGCAGGATGGTGGGGCCCAGAGCCAGGCCCTGCACCTGCAGGGGTCCAACACCCGGGACCTGGGACGCTCATGGGCCCGACGTCCTGGCGTTGAGTGCCCTGCTGTGGCTCCTCTGTGCTTGCCAAGGAGGGAAGGGCGCGGCGGGCGGCCTGGTGGGCTGTGCAGAGCCCTCGAGGGGAACCTCAGGGGTGCCTGCCCACTGGGCGTGGCACACCCTCTGCCACAGAGCCGGGGGCCCAGGGGGGCTCCAGTCCCCCCAGGCCAGGCTGGGAGGCAGGAGCAGGCGCCCCGCACTCCAGGCGCTGAGCAGAGCCTCTGCGTCCCCAGGACGGGCGCCAGAACCCCGAGTCCAGCCCCACCTCCCACCCGCCTGGGGCAGCCACTCCTTCCTGGGCCTCTCCGTCCTCCTCCACCAAACGGAACACAGCCCACTGCCCAGGCCCTACACGGTCCTGCCTCTGAGCCGGGCCTGGACTGTCACCAAGTGCAGTTTGGTGTCACCTGGGTGAAGGCACACTGCGCTGGCGTGGCTGTGGGGGACCCAGGAGCCGCACACTGTCAGTGCCCATGGTCCCACAAAGTTGGGACTGTCATCTACCTTCCAGTGACAGTGCAGATGAGGCAAGGTTCAGCCCTGGGCTCCGGGGAGCGCCACTTTCCCCTCCATGGCGTATTTGGGGAGCGAACCCCTAACCAACCTCGGCTCATGGGAGGCAGGTAAGAAGCCAACCTGGCAGCCCCTCAGCAGGGGCCCTGTAGGTGCTGGAGGCCCCACAGAGGACAACCGGGCACTACCGGGCAGGGGCTCCTCCAGGCGCTTGGGCACAGGGCAGGGCAGAGGGGTCCACGGTGCAGACGCAGAGGGGCCTGGCCTCGAGGCAACGGCCCTGGACCTGCTCAGAAGCCAGGAAGGACCTGCTCTGCTCACGTTTGGTCTCACTTTCCTCATCTGTGAAATGGCCTGGGCTCCTGCCCCTGACCCCCACCCGGCCGCTGAAAAAGGGGCTGAGTCCACACCCACCTTGCCCTAGCGCCTGGCCTGCAAGCCCAGGTGAGCACCGCGGGTGGCAGGACAGTCCCAGGCGAGCACCCGGGGTCAGGGTACAGGGCAGGCGAGCACCAGGACCCGCGCAGCCCGCGGCCTCCTCTGCTGAGCGCCCTGCCGTCTCCAGGCCCCGCCCAGGGGCCGCATACAGCGCAGGGTCCCCGTGGGCTGGCTGCTTCCCACTCCACTCCTGCCCTCAGGGCTGTGACCTGGTTAGGACGGGCCAGGCTCCGGCAGCAGCAGGCAGGGGCTCTGTCTCCCAGGCTGCTGTCCTCAGCCTCCTGCCCGGGCAGCTGAGTGCCACCGGGGGTGGCCAGGTGCTGAGGGTGAAGCTCCTGTGGAGTCCCAGAGAGAAGGGGAGGAGGCCCGGCCACCTCACCGGCCTCTCCCTCCAGACCCCTCCAGGCTGCAGGACGGGGCCATCTGTCCCATCCACACTGCTGGCCTGAGCCCGCTGCCCAGGCACACAGCCACCTTGGGTTCCCAGGGCTGCTTCCCCGCCCCCAGCCTCCCACCCAGCTGGCCAAGGGGAGCCCAGGGCCTCAGGGCCAGGCCTCCCTGTGCATACTGAAGCCCAGGTCCCCTCACCCACATTCCAAACACCTCGCAGAACACAACCCGTGGGGGAGGCACTTTGGGCCTCAAGTGCCATCGCCTACTTGCCCACACAGGGTCCCCCGATTATTCAACAGGGTCTGGGGAGGGCGGGTGCAGCGTGGGCTTCAACAGCACCGGGGTCTGCAGGCGGGGCCTCCTGCTCCAGCCAGGGTGCTGGCCAAGGCCCAGCCCCCAGCGCCTGCTCCCGCCTGCTCTTCATCACCCCTGGGAACGCAGGGCCTGAGAGGGCTTGGCAGGCCGGCTGCACCCCTCTTAGTATGCAGCCCGTGGCCTGGGGCAGGGCAGGGGCAGGCTGCGCACCAGGGAGAAGCCCCCACTCCCGAGGAGCCACAGCACACGTCACACAGTGCAGGCGGCTGTCCTGGGCAGGGGACCCCAGGCTCCTGGAGCCCGGGCTTGTGAGTCAGGGCTCAGAGATACAAGGCCAAGCTGCCCGAGAGAGTTAGAGACTCTCAGCCCCACCCCGAGGCTGTGGGCCTGGGCAGCCGTGCTGGGTGCAGCCACAGAGCCACCACTGCTGAGGCCGGAAGGAGGTGGCCCGCTCCTGCCTGCTGCCCCGTGCTCAGAGTGGGGAGTGAGAACTCTCTCTCCCCCCTGCTCAACAGGGTCAGGCCAGGAAGAGCCCAGGGGAAACCGAGGCAGGGAGGGGCGTCTCGGGGGGAGCAGGAGGGACAATCCATGCCAAGAGGGCAGGTGCTCCTGCAGGCTGTGGGTCTCAGGCCACCAGAATCCCGCCGCCTGGCCAGGCCCTGGAAAGGGCGGGCACAAAGAGGCCAGGGCATGGAGGTCTGGGCTCTGCTGCTCTGGAGGCCACAGTCCAGCAGGCCAGAGGGAGCCTGAGCAGCACCGGCATCTGGGAGGGCACCACGGTCTCTGTGTAGACCATGAGGCTTATGTAGAGGGTGAGGTCTGTATAGACGTCTGCCCCACTTCTGGGAGTCTGGAGGTTTGGCACAGACCCTCCGAGGTGCCCAGGGGACCAGCCCCAGTGAACGCCCTGGACACTGAGTCTCTCCTGGGCTCCCTGGTTGGCACTTACACACCTGCCGTCACAGCTCCTTGCTGGGGAGTCAAGCACGTCCCCAACCTCCCCCAGGAGGGGACTCTGGACACCTGCCTGGGCTCCTGGACTTCACCCCCCGCCCCCCTGCTGATTCTGCTGTGCCTATGTCCCCGGGAATGAATCGCGGCCCTGGGCACATCTGTGTGCAAGTCTGTGCGTCCTGGAGAATCATCAAGCCTGGGGTGGTCGTGGGGACCCTGGCACAGGGGGCAAATCACAAGCCTTTCTCAGACCCCCAGTCCTCCCATGGGCACAACTTGAGCACAGTCCCAGGACACATGCTTGGAAGTGACCCCATGCCTCTCGCAGAGAAAGAAGGCCCCCAGGAATGACACCAGGGCCAGACCCCAGGCGCTCCAGGGGGACACAACCGTGGCCTCTCAGAGGACCAGGCTGGCACCTTCTGGAAGCTCACCAGTGACACACAGCGTCCTGCCTACTGCTGGACTCTCTGCTTCGTCCCCTATGGCCAGCACTGTCCAGGTGTCCCAGCCAAGGACTATGGGATGACTTGGAGACCATCAGGCATAGTCCCTGTCCACAGGGGATGGCGTGCCAGGGGGCACTCAGACACTTTAAAGCTGACCCTGGTCCTGGACCAACCGAGTGTCAGCTAGACCAAGGAGGAAATGCAGGCCGTGGGTCAGGGGCATGCTGGTGGGGGCTGCAGAAAGCCCGAGCCAAGAGCTGACGTCAGAACTGGGCCGGAAGAGGGCGCAGACCGGGAGGGCAGGAGGGTTCCAGAAGAGGGGAGGGCCCACAGGACGGACCTGGCTGCGTGGGCCTGGGGAGCGAAGACCCTCCCAACACAACACAGAGACACCCCTCAGGCAGTGCACGCACCCTCCAGACCGTCCCCAGGATCCCTGACCGTGCGGCAGCCAGAGACCACCCGGTTCTGCCCTTCTCTGTCTGTGTTTGCCTCCCACCGCCCGGCACAGCGCAGATGCCCAAGGGGGTCAGCCACACCACGCGGTGATCCGGGGCCCCAGGCCTCGCGGCACAGCACACAGCCGCACGACAGTCTGCACGTGTACATGTCCATGCACCCGCTGCACGTCCAGCCCAGGAGCCAGCATGCTCAGGGGGCGTCCCAAACCGCGGACAGCAGAGAAAGACCAGGGGGCCGGCAAGAGCAGTGCTGACCCGGAGGGTCACGTGGGTCTCCTGTACATTCCCATTTCTCACAGAGAATGGCTCCTCCAGCCCACCCATGCTCCAGGGGGTCCGGGCGGTCACCATGTCTCTGTGCCCAGCACAGCCTTGCTCAAGAGAAAGGCACTGAAAGACAGGAGAAAAACAGGGACCAGGCCTTGCGCCCAACCCAGCAGGAAGGTGGCCCACCTGGGACCACAGAGGGAGCCGTGGTGGACCCGGGGTCTCTCCACCACACCCACCAGGGTCCAAAGCAGGACAGAGAGCACCAAGCAAGGCTGGGCACTGGGAAGCCAGGACCTCACAAAGGTGCTCTAGGCCCAGCCAAGCCCCCCGGGGTCTGCTTCCAGCTCCCTCCCAGAAGGGGACATGGGGAACTGGGAAGAGCACGAAGGCTGACAGGAGCCCCTGCGGGGCGGAGGTCAGCACGTGGGATGCAGGTGAGCTGAGGGTCTCTGGCAGAGGCGTCCGTGGGGACATCCATGTGCCGGCTGGTGGTGCCCCCCTATTTCCAGCCACCCTGAGAGGTCCCGAGCCATCATGGTCCAGCCCACAGAGACCACCAATCCCCGGGCTACAAAGGCAACAGATAAGATACAGCAGCACAGTTCAATCTGAATTTCAGATAAACAACAGATTATTCAGGATTTTTTAGTATAAGTATGTCCCATGTGATATTTGAATCTGAAGTTCACATAAACAATGAAATCATTCCGTAGGATAAGTCTGTCCCCGGGAATATTTGACTTTATTTTTGTTTTGTTTTGTCTCTTTTTGGTGGTGGTGCTGGGGAATGGAACCCAGGTCCTCACGCGTGCCAGGCCAATGCCCCAGCCCCGAGTCCATCCCCGAGTCCCTCCCCAGCCTCCACAGGTGATATTTGGGTTGTATCTATTCTAAAAAATACTCCTGGTTGATCTAAACTCAGATTTCTCGGGCATCCTGTGTGTCGTACTGCAACCCAAGGTCAGGCTGGGTCCCTGCCAGACCATCCACGGCAGCAGGTGGCCAGGGCCTCTGGTGGCCATCACTGCCCCTCTCACCATCCCGTCAGGGAGAAGGTCGTCAGCTGAAGCTTCAGTGTTCTGACAGGAGCTGGGCTGAGAGGAGGCCCCTTCAGAATACAGCCCCTGAAGCCACTGAAGGGCCCCCACCTGGGGACAGGACCCACCCTGGGATGGCCAGGCCCCAGGCACCCAGAGATTCCAGCCACCACGGAGCCAACCTCTGCAGCAAGGGGGAGAGGTTACCCCGCAGAATCCGGAGCGTAATCACTTGTAATTACCGTGCTCCAGCCCCGAGCTCCCTGGCAAATTAGAGTTCATCTTCATTCCAAGTGACACCCGGACGGCACCACGTTACGTATCAAACAAATTACGAATCCCCAGGAAGGACTCTCGGAGGTGATTTGACAGTGAGACGTTCCTTATGGATGAGACACCTGATTAGAGCAGAGCTCGGGGCCCGCTCTTCTGTCCCCTTCCTCCAGAGCAGGAGGAACAGCCAGGCCATCGGGGTCCATCAGGGTCCCAGGCCCACACTCCCAGGAGGACCATCCACGCAGTCCCTTGGCACCGCCCGGCCAGTGCCTGCCCTGCCGCCTCTCTCTGCTCTCCCAAGCAGCTCACCGCGATGTCACTCCTCTGGGGCACAAAGCCACTCACCTGACCCCACCTTTGAAGGGCTGGAGCCGAAATGAGAAGCCACATCTACAGGGAATCTGAGTCCCTTCCTGTGTCCTGCCCACTGATGAGGAGGCCACTATGGGACGCTGGGGACATGCCGGGGAGACAGATCCCTGCTCTTCAGGAGCAAAGCCCTCCTCCCCTGAGCAGTTTCTGCAGGACAGGGGAGAGCTGGGCCTCACCCTCTCTGACAAATTCCTGAGCTTTTATCTTCAAAGACAAAGAATCAAAGAGCTGCTTCTCTTCCCTCACCCCTTCCTAATGGGCAGGAGGCAGCAGGTACAGGGCTCCCAGGGCAGGAGCAGGTGCCCAGGGGGCTACAGAGCACTGGCCGCTCCTGCAAGTGGGCTGCTAGCCCCAAAATGGCCCTTTTAAAGTCCCTTCCCAGAGCCAGGTCATCCAGGGAGGCCACCGGATCAGCCTCCAGGAGGCACTGAGGGAGACCGAGACGCAGGTCTGAGGGTGCAGGGGACCCGGCAGGGCCCAAGGCTCCCATCAGGTGGGCAGTGTCAGCAGGGCCGCCCTTCTTCCCAGGGAGGTCAGGCGCTCACGCCACCGCCCTGCCCCAGGCCCCTCGATGCTGGGCTCCGGCCTTTCCACAGAGGCCCTGGGCAGCCACTGTGTCCTCGAGTGGCCCCTGCGAGTGAGAAAGCAAAGCCCCTCATACTGATGGCAGTTTGGCGGCTCTTGGAGAGTGGCGGGCAGGGCGACAGAAAGGAGGGACTGACGGTGGCTTCAGAGCCACTCTGAGGAGTGAGGGAAGGGCCACAGAAGTGGAGAGGGCAGGCCCCCAGCCACCGGGCCCTCCCTGCTGGGCTCAACCAGCCACGGTGCTGTCCGCAGACACAGGCGGAGGGCAGGTCCCTGCCAGGAAGAAGAGGCTGCGGCAGCCAGGGCCTGGGCAGGGGAGGTGGAGTGTGGCCGCACGTTCAGGACCTCCAGGGGGACCCCAGAGGGCTGCCCCACTCAGCTCCCCCAGGGAGGCCCGAGCAGAGCCACGCTCTACCCACTGCCGCTGTCACACAGGAGAGAGAGGACCCTGCCAGCCACCTCCCTTCCTGCCTGTGCACACTCACCTGCGGTCCCTCCCCACTGCTGAGAGCCACCAGCTGGTGCTGGGAGGATGGGAGGACCCCGCCTTGGGCCGTCTTCCCTGCAGGCCCCAGCACCCCAGCAGGAGCACCCGACGCACTAGATGGCTTTCAGGCCCATGGAGAATATCAACACCTCGAGCCCAGGGACCCCGCCCAGACACCACATAGGGCTCCCAATTAAGTCTAATTAAATCGCCAGCGTCCAAAATTAATAGAATCGTCGTTTATTCGTTTGAGTACATCAGGCTCATCAGCCGTTGACAGCGACTTCGTTTTGCCCTTGTAAAATGAAGGCAGGCTTCCCTCACGGCTCGAGGCATACCCAGCCAGCCGCGGCCGGGCCCTCAGGACCTCACAGGTCAGAACACCCCGCCAGCACCAAGCCCTCTTGCTTGGACCCCACTTCAGGATCAAAGACGAGGTGACCCATTTTGGAGGGATCATGGCTCCGGTCCTAAGAAATGCCACCTGACCGAACATCCCCAACAGGACGTGAGGACGACGAACTCAGGGGGCTCGTCCTTCGTGTCCCATGGAGCTTTCTGTAACTCAGCACCTCCCGGGGGGGACAACTGTTCCCAGGCTCCCAGTGAGGCTCCCAGGGACTGAGAGGGAAGGCAAACCCCGGGGCCTGAGTCCCACCTGCTGTCCTCCCTCAGGCACAACACCTGGCCCCTGGTGCGTTCCCCACGAAACTGCTGAATTCATGACAAACTCAAAGCACTGAACGCCCGGGTCAGACCGCAGACCTGCACCAGGGCCCTCTGACTGCCCCTGGCTGCCACTGTTGGGGGCCGGGTGAGGGTGGGGTCCACCTGGGAGGAGCTGCTTTGGCTGCCAAGAGGGCTCTCTAGAAAGAAGAGCTCTGCGGCCACGGCTGCAGAGCGGCTGGGAGAATAAAGGCTTTGTCCTAATTGCAAGGTAAAGGCTGTTTGAAGCAGGAATCCCTTTGGATCCCGAGCTTTCCCTGGGTGTCGTGAAAAGGCCATCTATTTTTACTGCGATCAATGTTGTTAAAGTTGGACTTACTAAAGAGGAAGATGGAAATTGCGTGTTATCTGTGCTTGTCAGAAACTTCACATTTCTATTTCCGTTCTTGGCTGGACTTGAGGCCCCGAACTCCTCCTTTGCCTTTGCCAGGGACTAAAAATAGCCACATGACTGCATGCCGGCCACGCAGGCCAGCATCGTGAGCACCGCTGGGCTGCCGGGGCCCCGCCGCCCATCCAGGGTGAGCCTGGGCCCTGGCCAGGCCACATGAGCCCTCCAGGACCGGGTGTCTGCAAAATAAGAAGCAGGCAGTGTTGAGGTCCACGGCACAGGGCCTCTAACTCCGGCACCAGGCGATGCGCTCTGAGACCCTCCCCTTCACCGTGGGTCCTCCTGCCCCACTGACCCCGACCCTCGCCCCTCGCCCACTGCCCTGCTGCCAGCAGGCCCGTTAGGTCCCCCACCCAGCACTCCCTCTACCTGGGCTTGGGCACTGCTGGAGGCTGTCTGCAAAGTTCTGGCTGCAACTCCCACGTGGCTCCTCCCCTCACAGAATTTCTCAATCACCTTTTCAGTGAGACCTCCTCGGCCACCAAGATGGTCAGCGCCTCCGTTTCCAGACCTCTCACAGGCCTCCTCCCTGCTTTACTGTCTCCACTGCACACATGTGTGTGTTGACAAGCAGGTGCCTGCACACATGTGTAGGTGCACAGGTGTGTCCGTGTGCAGGCACGTGGGTACGTGCACCTGTCTGTGTTCACTGCCCCCTGGGGGGCTTCACTGCCTTGTTCTCTGCTCCCTCCCTGCCCAGAACAAAGCCTCCGACACACGGGTGCCCACTGTCATGGACACGTGACTGCCCCGGGTTTGGCTGGACACACCACACCTGCACTTCCCAGCACTGACAGCCCCGCCCACCACCAGAAGCCGCCCTCGCACCAGCCCAGAGGGTCTCACCTCTGCAGCACACAGGAGGGGTCCCACCTGCTCCCCGAGCCCCTCTGCCCACTCCTCACAGTGGGCACCTGTGGACTCAGGCGGCAGGATCCCCCCACCAGGGGCATAGCACCTCACGGCCACTTGAGCCACCAAAATGGACCCCAGTCACATGGGGACTCTACCTGGGTACTCGCCACCAGCCTCCCAGGAAGCTGCCCTGCACCCCGGGCCAGGCTCCAGTCATCCTGGGTGGTCTGGAGCCACAGCTCAGGCCTCGGGGCCATGGTACCAGGCCTGGACCTCCTGTGTGAGCTCAGGCAAGGGCCACACCTCTCTGAGCCTCGCTGCTCATCCTGTCCCTGGAGACACAGGTCTGCTCTGAGGACTGCACAAAAATGCCCGGGAAGGAGGCTAGACCGCTGTCTCCTGTCCACTAAGAACCCTCCAGGCGGGCTGGCAGCAGGGACCCCAGGACGGGCAGCAGGGACCCTGGGCCTGGCAGCAGCAGCACCAACGACAACCAGGAGACCAGTGCTCAGGGCACCTGGAGGCCAGCACAGGGCGCCCGGTCACCAAGAACAGGCACCAGCTCCCCCTCCCACAGTGAAACCCAGCTATGGGCAGGACCACGGGGCTCCGAGGAGCAAGGCCACTGGGGGACACCAGGCAGGCAGAGACCCATACACACCCCTGCTCTGCCCTCCCTGGGGATAACATCCCCTGCCCTCCCTCCTGCGAGACTTCAGGTCCAGCTGAACCCTGTCTCCTCTCCAGGGCCTTCCTCGACTGCCAACCCAGAGAAGCTGCTGCCCGAGGGCGTGCCCTGACCTTGACTGCCGTGGACAGGCCTTTGCCAGGCGGCAGGAGAGGGTGGCGAGCCACACTATCGGTGCCTTCAGCACGTGCTCAGGCCTGCTCTCTGCCTGGCACTGGGAGAGCGAGACTCAGACCTGCCCCGTGGCTCAGGGAGGCAGATCAAGCAGGACAAGGAAGGACAGCTGCGGGGCCCTCAGAGCCCGTCTACGGTGTGAAGCGGGATTCCCTCCAGGCCTTGGAGCCCAGACGCCAGCACATCAGTCATCCTCCCTGCCGGGACCGCTACCTCAGCACCCAGAGGTGCCCCAAAGAGGCCACCCTACCAGGGCACCGGGCAACAGAGGACCCTGGAAGAGCTTGGGCTGCAGCCCTGACCACACAGGATGTAACCCCAAGGCAGAAAAGTCCAGCAAATTGACAAGGGCTGTCCTCTCCTGGGGAGCTCAGCACCCCTCTTTCTGCAGCAGCGAGACAAGACGGCTGGAGGAGAGGTGCAGGGACAGGCCCTCCCCCAGAGGGGCCCGAGAAGGACCAGGGCAGTGGATGGAACAGTGCACTGCCTGATTCTCAGGGTCCTCTGACCCCCTGCTGATGTGGGCCCCGTGGGGCCTGTTTACATCAGAGCCAGAGGCAGGACACACATGGCCAGCACGGCCAGCTCTGACCCACCCAGAGGCCATGATGAAGGCCAGGACGTCACCAATGCCACAGAGGGACCCAGGACACCCGTCTGAGAGGTCCTCCCCTGTGCCATAACCATCAGGCTCAACCGGAGGCTCGTCCTGCCCAAGGCAGCCGGATGTGCCCATCTTGCTCCTGGCGAGGCCCTGCTCCTGCTGGGCCCAGGTCCCGGCCCTGGGTGCCATCAACACATCGTGGAGGCTGCGTACTCAGCATGATGCTGTCACCGTTTCACCCCACAGAGCTCCTGTCCCTTCAGTGGCACGTAGACCACGTCCATCGAGGGTGTTTGGTCCCTAACCCCCAGCTCTTGGGGCTGGCCTCCACCTGGCCCCGCTCCAGCACATCCCCAGACTGGGGTGAGCCTTTGCCTCCCACAGGGACCTGGGAGTCTCCTCTCTGCTCCCAGGAAGGGGAAGCACACCAACCCCAGCCGGCCACCTCCCGGCCACCTCCGTCAGAAGCAGTGGCTGTGCATGCAGCCCCTGAAGTCAGCCCCAGGGCTCTGATGACCAGAGCAGTGCCCAGCACAGGCAGGTGGCTTTGGTTTCTCTGTCACCACAGCTGCTCATCACAACGTCAAGGCTCAATTGTGTGGCAGTG
>NW_026000108.1:4011908-4041021 GCF_001458135.2 Marmota marmota marmota
GGGGGGGGGGGGGGGGGGGGGCAGGGATGACCCAGGGCCTTGCCCACCCGGGATCTTGAGCCTGTGCCCAGCCCCATGGGTGCCTGCAGTTTACTGGGTGGGACTGAACCCAGCCCCAGGCCTGGCCACAGCACCAGGTCCCTGGAAAGGCAACTCCTGGCAAGGAGGTGGGAGGGCAGGCTTTGCCCTCCCACTGAAATGGCAGCAGCTGGTGTGGGCAGGACCCCACGTTATGCAAAGCCCCAGGCGTCTAAAGGTCACGGACCATGAGGCTCCACGGGAAGCAAATTAAGAGCTCAGGATGGGAGCCCTGGGGGGCCGCAGAGACCATGAAACAATAACTCTGCCACACTGGGCATCCTGGGCGGGACCCCGCCAGGCCAGCGTGCCACGCCTGCTCGCTAGCTAGTGCCCTCCAGGTCCACGTGCCAGGCCCAGGGCACCTGAGAGGAGCCCGTGGAGGACGGCCCTGAGCTGGCTCAGACAGCAGCAGCCTCCCCAGACAGAGGTGGCCCCTTCCTCTTCAGCACTCCTGCCAGAGCCGGGCCTCCCCCTGCTCCCCTGGGCTGTCCCCACAGCCCTCGGGTTTTCCAGGACCCACAGCCTCAGCCCCTCCAGGCCTTCTGCACACTGAGTCCAGGTGCAGGGCGGCCACACCTGCTCTGCATCGTGGCAATGTCACCTAAGCACCATTCTCCCTGAGGCTCGTGGTGGCCCAGGGCAGAGAGCCGGTCTGGTGTGGGGCCGAGCTTCGGCCTCTCTAGCAACACCAGGTTCAGGAGCGCCTATGCGGCCCCCCCCAGCCCCCAGACCCAGCCCAAGCCCCTCCCCAAAGAGCCCCGCACCCCTCCCTCTGCCAGCCTGGAGCTCCCTTTCCCAGAGGCGCCCCCTGCAGCTTCTTGCCACTCGCTCTCGGGCGGCACCACCAGCCCGGACCCCTGCTCTGCTGCCCACCCAGGCCAGGGCCGTCCCACTTGTGCCTCAAGTGTCAAGGCCACTCCATGATCAAGCCCTCCCAGGCCCTCCCCACCCAAGAAGAATGACCCTGTCTCTCCTTGGGGCCCCCACTGGATGCTGCCTGGCCCCATTTACAGGACGGTCCACTTCCTGCATCAGGTGGTCTTGACACCTGGGTGTCACCTATGCACTCATCATGGACAGATGAGTGGGAAAAGGGACAGAAGGGCCAATAGGGAGGTGGGTAGGGAGGTGGATGGGTAGGTGGGTAGGTGGACAGATGGACAGTGGGTGGTATAACCTTCTGATCGTTAACTATGTCATGGGGTGGTCCGATGTTTGGTCAAACATTTTTCTGAGTGCTTGTGAGGACATTTTTAGATGACACAGATAAAATACAGACAAAGTAAATCCAATTGCTCTCCACAACGTGGACAGGCCTCATTCAATCAGTTAAAGGCCTGGATGAAAGAAAGCACAGACCTCTCTCCAATTACAAGAGAATTCCCCTGCCGACTGCCTTCCCGCTGGGCCACTGCACTTCCTGGCCCTGACCTTCCGACTCGGGCTGAGACGGCTTCCCAGACTTTGCCTTCCCGGCCCAGATGGGTCCTGTTTCTCTGGAGAGCGTGCCTGCGGTGCCCGGTGCCCACCTCCTTCACACACAGGCATGCGAGCACTTCCTGAGGTGTCTCGGCCTAGACCACTGGACAGCAGAGAAGCTCTTAGCCCACTGCTCAGCCTGCGGGTGGCCAGCTGCCCTGGGCACTGAGGAGGGTTGGATGAGGACAGGTGGGATTCTGAGCAAGTGCCCGGGAGGAACTTTTAGAGGATCAAAGCAGAGGGGTCGCCCGCTCCAGCAGGGACTTCTGGGAAGGACGGCCAACTCTGACCGACAGGGCTCTTTCTGGAGAGGATCCAGAGTCCCTTGGGAAGGGAAGAGGATGGTCCTCTTGGTTCGGAGTCCAGGCAGCGTGGGAACAGGGCTGACAGTGCCACCGCCAGTCAGGTGGGGGGAAGTCCCCCCAGGGCTGTGGCACTCTAGGACGGGAAGGACCTGGCTATGCTCTGGAGAGAGGAAACAAAGAGCATAAGAAATGGCACCCTGAGCCAGTGCCCAGTGCAGAAGGGACGGGCCATGGACAGACCCACCTGAGGCCCAGGGAGGCCACAAACCAGGATGTCACTGAGCCCAAGGACCTCTCATGTAAAGCTGCAAAGCAGAGCAACGCGGAGCGGGCCTCAGAGCCCACTCAGGGACAGGACTGGGCAGCCTGGGCTGCAGGCAGGTGGTGCCCTCCCATCCAGCCCACGGAGGCACCCGCCCAGCTGCAGAGTCTTGCAATGGACATCATGGAGGCACCCCTTGGTCTGGGTGGTGGCCTTGGGTCACATGGGTGGAGGGGCACGCGTTGTTATGGTTTATATGGATCTAAAAGGTCCCCAGAGAGCTCAGGTGTCAGGCAGTGCAGGAGAAGAGGATGGACCAGCAACTCTGGATGGACTTCTGTGCTGGTGGTAACTGCAGACGGGTGAGCGTGGCTGAGGCCGGAGGTCACTGGGTGTGCCCTTGAACTGAGCCTGTCCCCAGATCTTCCTCTGGCTCTCTCTGCTTTCAGTGGCCCTGAGCTAAGCAGGTCCTCCACAGCCCCTCAGCCATGATGTGTGGCCTCACCTCAGGACTGGGTCATTGGAATTGGCCCCCATGGACTGGGACCTCTGATATCTTAAGCTGAAATAAACTTTTCCTCCTCTAAGTTGTTCTATGGGACATTTAAGTCACAGCAAGTAAAAGCTGACTAGCACCCTAGTGAGTAGGCCCCGCCCCCAGCCCCAGGGTGGACATGAAGGGCTTCAGGCCCTAAGCCTTGCCCACAGAGCAGCGTGGGCCTGGCACGCAGGACGCCCTGGACTCCCACCACAGGACAGCACAACGGCTAACTTCTCAGTTATCCTCGAGCCAGCTCTGGGCCAAGCCTGTGCTCACCAGGACCCTGTGGGCAGGGTTGTCATCTCTCAGACTGGGGGGGTGGGTAAGGACCTGCCAGCTGTAGGGTCAGCATGTGGGGGACAGGGCCAGCAGGACACATTGATGCTGAAACTCCACCTTCAAGTGCCCAGCCATGGTCTCCCCGCTGCACCAGGGCACATCAGGTGACCGTTAGGGGCTGAACTGTCTCCTCAAATTCACGTGCTGAAGCCCTAACCCCTGGGACCTCAGAATGGCACTATACTGAGAGGCAGGGGTCTTCAGAGAGGTCAATGGTGGACACGAGGTCACCAGGGTGGACCCTCACCCAATCTGGAGTCTTTATAAGTAGAGTCTTTATAAGACACACAGAGGGACGTCCCAAGGAGCAGATGGTCATCTACGAGCCAAGGACAGGGGTCTCAGTGACATCCCAGGGGTCTTCAGACTGCAAGGGACTGGAGTCATGGCCAAGGCTGGATCCCAGCTGGCTGCAGGTCCCCTCTGGGCAGTGGTCCAATATGGCAGAGCCCACTCACGAGCAAGCACCCTGTGTAAGCAGGACGCATGGACCTGCCACTCACACCTGCAGGCAGGCGGGCGGCCCCGCTCACCTTCACCTTCAGCCCGGCGAGTCTGTAATTAAGTCCCCAGGAAAGCGCATCTTCCCATTAGTGACACCCGGATCTTGGCAATACGGGCACCCAGGAAGGAGAGAAACGGAAGAAGGCCACATCCTGGCACCTCCTGGATGTCCCAGGAGACGGCCTGGGATCAGCTGTGGCCGAGAACACGTGACCACGAGATGTCCCAGCGCAGGTGTGGTGGATGACGGCTTCACGCTGAGCCACCACAGTGCTGCTGTTTTACCTCAGTGTGACTCCAGGAGGGACAGATGGCAGTCTAGATTAGTGGGTCCTTGGGGAAGGGGCCCGGCTTTCCTTTACCTACTGAGGTATCCAACAGGCCATCAGTGTGCCACCCTCCACCTTGGGGACGACCCTCCTTGCCACTCCCTGCCAGTGGCCACAGACGTCTAGGCTTAACCCTTGAGCAGAGGACGCACTGGCCTGAGCTACAGGACACAAGCTGCCACTCAGCACAGCTCGGCCACCACTGCCCAGATCCTTCTGCAGAAGGAAACCAAGGCCCAGCACGACCAGGTCAGCTGGCCCAGGTTCAAATCCAGACTCTGCTCTTTAGCTCTGTGACCTCAGGCCACTCCAAACCTGCACCACAAGGAGCTTGGCAATCCACGTCCCGGACTGCTGACGTGCACGGTGCCTGTGGTAGGAAGATGCTCCCAAAGCGTGGCCTGTGGCTTCTTAGAAAGTCGTCACTGAAAGACGGAGGCCCTGGGCTGTGGAGCTGGCTTTGGGGTCCAGACTCCAGGGCCCCCTTGCCCCGCCGGGTGGTTGGTTCTCTGGCAGCACTCCACTGAGGGCAACGGGAACAATACACCCCCTCCCCCGAAAAACCACACCAGAGAGACCCTCGATGAGTTCGGAGGCCTGGGCCCAGGTCAGCTGCCCCTGCTCTGCACCCAGGCCAGGAGGAAGTTCCAACAGGTCCACAGCAAAGACCCCGCACAGAGCCCCTGAGAAGAGACACCCCACGGCCCCCGCATCTGGGCAACACCCTACCAGAGCTCAGCCTACGGCCACCAAGCAGCCATCCCCAAGCCCCAGGGGGACCAGGACAGGCCTGTCTGCCCTTCACAAAAGCTGACCTATCACGCAGGGCTGGCCACGCCATGCTGGTCAGAGCAGCTGAGAGGACAGAGGGAGTCAAAGTGGGCCGGGTGTTCTGTGGTCCTTTGCCGTCAGCATTCATTCCATCTCAGCAACAATCACTGTCCCTCCTGAACCGAGGCCGGGCCGGAGGCCAGAGCTGCCCCAGGCCCTGCCATTTATGGCTGGCAGTCACGGACACAGACGTCAAGGAACAGCAATTGCAGTTGGCAGCGTCCACCCAATGATGGAGACGTGTGCAGCAAAGCACTGGTGCAGGCAGGTGCGACTAAGCCCGAGACGCTGCCCGGGAGGACCAGGGGACTACGCGGAGGAGGGGCTACCTCACTGGGGTTTGAAGGATGAAGGGAGTCGGCCCACGCATTTTGAATACTTCAGTCATCTTCCCTGCCTAGCTCCCTCCCTCCCCCTGAAGCATCTATGGAACAGGACTTTCCCACATCACTCCCCTCACTGGGACAAGGACTGGCCCATTACCGTCACCTGCAGGAAACCCGGAGCAAAGATGTCAGGTGTGTGGTCCCAGGTCAGCCATCCACACAGACGACCCCTATGCGCTCCCCTGGGTCCTAGACCCCACAGCTGGCGGCACTGAGATGGCGTGAGGGGACCACCACCTCAGACCACCCTGGTGGAGAGGAAAGGACAGGAGGGGCAGGTGACCTCCAGCGTCCCTAAGGTCACACTCCACCTCCCTGCCAGGCGCCACCAAGAGTTGTGGGCAGGAAAAGGAGCGTCCAAGCAAAGGCCAAAGGCTGCGTTAAGACCCAAGAGACGTCCGGCCTTCTGTAGCCTCCCCAGCTCGGAGATCACGCCGCCTCTCCCCACACGATAGCACACAATGAAAAAGCCTCTCTGGTCCCGGCTGGTGCCTTAATGGGGCGACCCATTCCGAGGACCAGGCCAGAGGAGGCAGGTTTCCAAGGAGAACCCAGCCTTGCCAGACCCGCCCTCCCCAGCCCTGCTCAGCCTCCACCCAGGACCACCCTGGGGCTCAGCCTGCAACGTTCCCCAACCACCTGGCCAAAGCCCCCTTCTAGGGATGCCAGGCCTCCCAGCAGGTGGGCCTGGGTGGGCTTGTGGTGGGGCCTGGACACCACCAAGCAGCCACCACGGCCTGCTCTGGCCTGCGGGGACCCCCAGCCTGCACAGCAGACACGCCCTCCTAGCACAGCCACGTCTACTTACTGATACAATTCACAACAAGACCAATTTGGAAACCTGCCCACGATGAGAACAGCACCAACAGTCCAGACCCAGGGTGGCCTGCACCCTCCCTGAGCTCCCCCACATTCCCACATCCTGCCTGATGGGTCTTCTGCAGGGGGTGCTCAGGGAAGGCTCTCGAGTCGCATGCAAAGCCTCCTCCTGGAGAACCCTGCCCTTGTTCGGACGATGGTGACAATCAGGAGCCTGTGTGATGAACAGCTTGTGCTACCTGAGCTCATGGAGAACAGGACCCATGGGAGGCACGAAGCCCAGCCAGGCTGCAGGGCACCTGCCTTCCCACAAGGCACCTGCCCTCCCACCAGCACCTCCCTCCCTGCCTCCTACTGACCTGGCCAGTGGAGCTGAGTTATTCTGGATACGCCGGGACCCACTCCAGGTAACCCTGGGGCTCTGCAAAACCACCTTCCTCCCAGGGCGGTGGAGGGACCACTGCCTGCCCTGTGTGCCTGAGAGAGCCCCATGGGCCACAGGAACCCCGCAGTGACCAACAGAGGTGAGAGAAGCCCCTGGGATGAGGACACTCGTTGGACCTGGTGCTGACCAGGAATGGCTCCAGCACAGCCACCCTGCAGAAGGAGGCCATGTCACCAGCCAGCACTTAGGAAGCCCAGCATCACAGCACAGCTGGAAGGCCCAACGAATCAAAGACTCCTGGACGTCTGTTTCCACCCTTGAGCAAAACAGGTAAGACGGGCAGAGGGGGCTGGGGAGCAAAGGGACCTTGGCTGTAAAATCATGAAACACTCTGGGCCGCAACGTCTCCCTAAGAACGGCCTCTGATGCAGGCGGGCCAAGAGCAGCAAGGCTGCAGAGACCAGGGCCCCGGAGCCCCGCACACCACCTGCCAAAGGCGGCACCCGTGCGGAGGCACAGGCTGGAGGGGCGCCGTGGTGGGACAAGTTCAGGGCCACTTCCGGGCTCTACCCATCCCCCAGAGCACTGCTCAGCTCAGGGGCCTCGGCCCTTGTCTCCCCCACAAAGATGCCCACGTTCCAGCCGCCGTGGGCTTTGCACTAGCTCACCCTGCCTGCAGCCACACACCCCCAAGAGCGCCTTCCCAAGGAGGGTCGGGGCCCTGAGGCTGCCTCAGGGGCTACGCGTACTCACCTGCCGTGCTGGGGTTCTGGGGTGCACCGATGGAATGCAGGGGGGGTCCTGGAGATTGAACCCAGGGTGCTCTATCACTGCACTACACCCCCAGTTCAGTGGGGCAACGGAATCTTGCTGACTTGCCCAGGCTGGCCTTGAACTTGGGATCCTCCTGCCTCAGCCTCCCAAGCAGCTGAGACTACAGGGTGTGCCTGTCCACGGTGCCTGGCGCTGGCAGATTTTTCTGGGAAACATCTGCGCGAGTACCTAGTGCAAGCAACATCCATGATGGGCCCAGGACATCCTCTCGGAAGACCTGTCCTAGGAAAGCATCAGCCACGTGCATAGAGAGTCGGGCCCCTGGGTATCGAGTTTCTGAGGACCCCCTGGCTGACCCATTTTGCCACACTGGCCATCTGGGTGAGAACAGGGCAGAGTGTTCACACACAAGCCACGGTGTGGACCAGGCTTTCCCTCCCCTGAGCGTGTGGACTGCTGGGTCACAGGACACCACCCTTCATTCTGACCCCCGAACAGGCCGTGCTCTTTCCCATCTCGGGCCCTGAGATGCCCCTTCCCAGACCTGGGCGCAGGCTCCCACGCCCTCCCCAGCCACCGTGGCCCCTGCAGGTCATTATTTGCTTCATCCTCTCACACACTTAGCACCAGCTCAGTTTATTTCACGGTTTTCAGGAGGTGGGGCAGGGTCTGTCTGACATGGTCCTGAGAGAATCGCTGCCTCCTCCCTGGGACCAGAGACGCTCAACAAGCGTGTGCCTACTTTAGTCCGACTCCAGGGTCTGGAGAAGTGCCTCCTCCTCCAGAAGCCCTGGGCTCACAGAGCCCGCTGCCCCCACTGTGCCCCCCGCCTGCTGTGACAGGGGCTCTTCTTTGGGTCCCTCACCCTGCAGGGGCCCTGCACAGAGCAGGAGCCGGCTGAGTTGTGCCAAGCCACAGCAGCCCAGCTGGGTGGCAAGTGCCTGGGGGGATCCTCACCTGTCCCCAGTACAAGTCCAGCTCCTGCACACCCTGGACAGGCGGGCACCAAGGAGAGGCCAGAGGTAGGGGAGGTCCCTGCAGAGCTCCCTAGTCGCTCTCGTCACATGCCCGAGGCTGACTCTCCCACGGAGGGGCCCATAGAGACCTGGCCAGCCCATGCACATGCAGACCTGGGCTACCCCACAATCCTCACGGGGGCAGGACCCTGGGAAGGGGCTCCAAGCTCTGCCTTTGTGACAAGTCTCTGGGGTGCTGGCAGACACCAATGTCTGCACCAACTCCTCCAGGGCATCAGTTCAGCAACTCGGGGAAAAAGAAAAGCAGCTAATAGCACTGAACCACAGGCCCTGTGAACACCTGGTCCACCCCAGGGGTGGCCACCACCGTGAGCACGGGAGAACTCCAACTTGAGATGTGCGCTGCAGCAGGTGCGCCTGCCGCGTGGGCCACGTGATCTGTTAAACAGCATCGGCTTGTTATAGCTTCTTCCCGTCTCTCACAAATCATTAGAGCATTACCTTGTTTTGAAAAAAATCATTTTCTGTTTTATAAAAACCTGTGTGGGTGCCGCTTAAATGATCATCTACTTTCTATAGCAGACTGGAAACGTAAAAGGGGCAGAACACCGAGTGTGCCAGAAATCTTGCACAAACTCACTCCAAGCCACTGCTCGCTGCTCAGTGATGAAGCCTGCACAGGGCAGGAGCCCAAAGGCAGCGCTTGGCCCAGGCGGCCACTCCACAGCACGCAAACAGTCCAGAGCACTGCATTCAGGTCCCTGCAGGGGAACTTCCTGGAACAGGGGGATACTGATTGGTCCCTTCCCTCTGGGCCAGAAACAAGCCTTGCCTCCCGCCTCAATCAACCTAAATGGATGCTGAACAGATATTTCCAAAACACTGGTTTAAACTCAGACATGCCCTTGCACCACCTGGCCTTGCTTGGGCTGGGGTAGCAACATGGGGCCTCCTGCTTCTGCCGCTCCTTTCCCCTCTTCTCTCCTCCACGCTCACACCCTGGTGTCCTGCTGCACACTGGTACCTGAGGTGCAGAGGAGGAGAGACAAGACCCATGCCCAGCGCTGCCTGCTGAGGGCAAAGGTCCCCCACAGCCAGCCTGCCCACACCTAGAAGAGCAAGGCCTCACTCCTGGTGCAGGAAGATGGAAGGACTCACTGAGAATCATAACGCAAATCCCAGGGGGCTCACGTTGGGCAGACCAGCCACTTCCGCATGTGGACAACGGTGCACAGGTGTTGGCGGAGCCTGCTTGACCCTCCTGGGCGTGGCATGGTAGACGGGGGCCACAGCTGGGAGTCGGGGCCAGCCGAAGGGTCCCGGCAGGCGGCTGGCAAAGGGAGGCCTGCCCCCCCACGTGACCCCAGTGCTCAGCTGTGGCGGTGTTCTCAAGAGGGCTCCGCTTCAGAACCACCCAGGTGTCCAGCCTCGGGCCAGGCCAGGTAGGTCAGACTCCCTGGGGGCCCAGGCAACAGAGCCCCTGAAGTCCAGACAGAGAGCCTGGGATCTGGGGAACCTGACACAGGTTGTCCCATGACACCTCCAAACCAGTGTGGCCCCTGTCTTCAGGAAGCTACTGTTTCTGATAGACACACACACACACACACTCACACATACAAACACACACACACACACACACACACACGTAACAGACACAAAGATAAACCCAGCCCACACTGCAGAATGCAGCCGTCCTCCCTTACCCCTGGGGGTGTGTTCCAAGATCCCACAGGCTGCCTGAAACCAAGAACAGTACCACATCCTACATATGCTATGCTTCTTCCTGTGCACACTTACCTATTATAAAGCTTAATTTATAAAGTAGACACAGTAAGAGACTAACAACAGAAACTAATAATAAGAGAACAATTATAACAACAAAATGTGACATCATTGCTCTCATCACTACTCTGGCACTTTGGGTGCTTTTATTAGGTAAAATAAGTGTTACTTGATCACAAACACCATAATGCCCAGTTGATCTGATAAGAAGATGACAGTAGTGCCTAAAAGGTAGGTAGCTTACACAGCACGGACACACTGGACAAGGGGTGGTTCCCATCCTGGGAGGACGGAGCAGCCACGGGGAGGTTTCATCACACCACTCAGAAGGGCACACAAGTCAGAACCTAGGAACTGCTAATTCTGGAACTTCGCATTTCACACTCTCAGACCTTGGCTGACTGTGGGTAACTGAAACCCTGGGAAGCAAGGCCTTGGTGAGTACACACGCCCACAGGCCGGGTCACCGAGACAAGCCAGTGCCCAGGTGGAGCACAAAAGGAAGACACAATATCGAGAAGCCTCGCTTAGGAGGGCCCCACAGTGAGCGGGAGCCAGCCATGCATCCCAGGCAGGGACCCCCCGGACACAGGCTTTGAGGCAGGGGGTGCCTGGCATGTGCCAGGTTTTCAAAATGACACAGCAGAGTCCACGGAGCAGGAGGAGCAGGGAGACAGGCAGGGGAGCCTGGAGTTCATCTTAAACACACTGGGAAAGCCGCCGCAGGAGGGTCCCGGTGCCAGCACGGGGGATGTGTCCATGGCTATGAGTCAGGACACCCTCGTCAGGATCAACGCCACAGTGTTAAAGGACTGCCTCTTGACCTCCACCCCGGAGTTCCCACTGGCTCCAGAGATCTGGAAACACACACACGCACACACATGCACACACCAACACACACACGCGCAGCGATGGAATCGAGCTTCAGGCAAACACAAAAGCTGTATCGAGTCACTTTTAAATTCCTGGATCTCCTGTTTCCATCCCATACACCGAGCACAGACAGAGAAAAAGAACAGGCATTGTGTGTGTGGCAGGGAACGGGTTCTCGGGGTCTTTAACCTCTTGAGAGTGGAATTATTTCTGTGGGCTGGAGTCAGCTTCCAAAATTAATATCTACAAAAAGCTGAACCCGAGGAAGAAACTTCTCAGGCTAAAAGCCCTCTTGTGATTTCTGGGTAATTAGCAGTTTGGTCTCCACCACGGTAAAAACAGGCTCCCACCTGAAACTCATTTCCTCTTTGGCTGCGAGGCCCTTCCTGAGCGATGGGAGTGGAAGGTCATTAGCGGCCATCGGGGAGCACAAACAGGAGGAGACACCTGGCCAGACAGGGTGAGCCGGCCAAGCACAATTAGGAGCACGGACCCTCTGGGTGGGCTTTTCTAACCGCTTAATCCAACCTTCTGCTTCAGCCAAGTGCATGGACTCACAGGCCCGTCTGCTTCTGGAAGCCCATCCAGCAGCTCCGCCCCCGCTGGCCCCTCACACAGGCACGAAGAGCCAACTCACACACGGGAAGCCAGGCCTCGGAGGCCACCACCTGCCCAGTGTCACTCGCTGACGGTGCCCTAGGTGAGCCTGGACCCTATCACTGACCCCAGCCAGATAGCTGTCCCCTCTCCAGGGCTCTCAACCCTCAACATCCTGAAAGACATCCCTGGAGACCCCACCCCAAGCCTCGCCTGGCCTCTCTCCCCCTCAGTACTTAACACTGGCGCGTTTCCCTGGCTCCTGTGCTGCGTCCACACCCACACACAGCTCTCAGGAAGGCACCCAGCGCACCGGGTTTGGACATTTCTGTGGCTGGCCTGGCAGCTGCCCCCTGCCCCTCCCCGGGGCCTGCCTGCCACTCCTAGCTGCTCAAGCAACACCTGCTGATGGACCACTCTTGCTTCCCAGTGGCCAAAAACCCACTTAAGTAAAAGCAGGTGGATCCTGAGCCTCGGGCTCTGGCCTGTGTGTGCCTGGAACGCGCAGGCCCACCGTGGAGGGTGGACGGAGAGGCCAAGAGGCGGGAAAGTTGGTTAGACGCACCCTAAAAATAACTCACTTTTGTTTATCTACTGCTCGTCCACTCTCCCCCAGCCCGGCACGTGCAGAGCACCCGCAATGCCCCGGCCACGGCATGAACACCGTGCTCTGTCCTCGAGGGGGCACAGCGCCCAGGGACGACAAGCCAGGGCAGAACATAGGGTCTCCACTGAGGGGACCGCAGCAGGGCAGGAGCAGCAGTGGGAAGGTGGGAGGCGAGACAGACCACCCGCCAGAGGCTGGGGAAGGTGACGTCGGCAGGGCCGGGGGTGGGGCTGGCCTAGACCCTGAGCAGTGGCCCGAAGCCTCAGGAGGATCTCAGCGGGAAGGCAGGGCAGAGGCCCCAGGCTCCAGGGTGCACGTTGGCTCAGCCGACACTCGGGCCCAGGAATCCGGAGGAGAGGAGCCCTGGTCCACGATCTCTGCCCTTTGGCTCTGTGGCTGGAGGGTGGTGGCAGGTTGACTACAGTCCCCTAAAATTGCCCACAGCAAACCCCAGAGCCCGTGGACCAGGTTCCCTTGGAAGGGACTTTGTGGAGGTGCTGAGGAACTTGATCAGCAAGGGCCTCCTGGGTGGTCCAGATGGCCCAACGTTGTCACAGGGTCTTATGAGAGGGGGGCATGGGGAGGGAAGCTGAGGTGGGACGGGTGTGGGTGTGTGTGGAGGGGGCACGGCGCAGGGAAGTCGGGTTCTACCCCCGAGTCTCCAGAAGGCGCTGGCCCTGAGGACTCCGGCCTCCAGACAGACGGCAAACCTGCGCTGCTGAAGACCCCAGGTCCCCGTGGCTTGTCACAGCAGCCCAGGAGACCAAGGCACAAACTGTGTGAGCTGCCCTGGCCCCGGACCCTGCCCTCATCCCACCGCGGCCCAGGGAGGGCAGCCCTGGGCTGGGGGTTGTCTCTGGGCAGTGGGCTCCTGGCTCTGAGGAGAGGGCAAGCCGACGCCCCCCGCTCTGCTGCCTAGTGCCTGCTGTCAGAGGAGCGCAAAGCTGGGCCACTGGCAGAGTTCGCACGGCGCCCTGTCCCACTGTCCCTGAGGCTCACACGGGACAGATGGGGCCGGACGATGTCCCTGAGCAGCCTGGCCTGGCACACAGACCCCTCAGCTCCACGCTGGCCTCGCCTGCTGCCCGCAGAGACCAGACGTGCCGAATGTGCTCTCAGCAAGGAAGCTTCCACGGCAAGAGGAATCCCAGCAGGACACAGGACCTGCGTGTCCATCCGGGCCACTCCCTGGTGACGGTCCTGCACACCGTAGGTGCCCGCGTGGCACTGCTGAACGAATCTACCCAGAGAGCCTCGGGGGGCCCAGCTGTCCACTGGCCGCAGAGCTGGCTTCCCCCTGGAGAGCAGCCCCACCTGGGCCTCCCCCACTTCTGCGCTCCTGCACCCCAACAACCCCTCCCAGCCGACTGCCAAGCCCAGCCACTCTCGCAGGAGGGTCGCAGGGGTGGGCAGCTGAGCCCCAGCAGCCGGGCTGCTCCTGCCCCAGGCAGCTCCCCAGGTTTCTCTGGGAAGGACACTGGCCTGAAAGACCGAGACCTGGCTGCAGAGCCCACCGTGCCCCCCAGGGCCTGATCCCCCTCCCAACCTCAGTTTTCCCATCAGTAAAACGAGGTGGCCAACCGGGCCTCGAGGCTCCTCAAGGCTGCTGGGCCTCCCTGACTGGACGCAGGGCTTCCGGCCCACTCAAGGGCACCGACAAACCAACTCAGCTGAAGGAGGGCGAGCTGGGGGCCTCAGCTCCAGGCTGACAACCACCCAGCTCCCTACTGCCCACAGCGCCTCAAAGCCCCCATGCCTGTCACCTCCCTGCATTTGTCCCATGACCTGGCACCACGGTGGATTCACAGGACGCACTGAGGGGCACAGCCCGCGGGTGAAGTGACAGCGGGCCACTTGTCCTGCTTTACTCTTGAGCTGGGTGGAGGTGACGTGGCCTCCGGCAGAGCCTGCTCCCAGCTGGCCAGGCCGGGGACTCAGCAGATGGCACCCCAGGACCAGCAGGCAGAAGGGGTCAGCCTGGCCTTACCCAGCAGCAGCCACACAGCCCAGGGCTGGCGCCAGGGCCAGGGCATTGAGGCGGCGCTGGCATGGTCCAGGCTGCGGGTGGTTCTCCCGAGGCGGGCAGTGACACTTCAGTGAGAAAGCCAGGGGGTGAGTGGCTGCTCAGCCCTCACCTGGACCCCGTCTCTGCCCGGCCTGGGGTCCTGGCCAGCTGGCTCTCTTCACTTAAACAGCACTTGGCCTCATCTGGAAACCAAACTCCCCCCGAGATGCATCTGTGTGATCCAGGGTGGCAAGTGGCCTGGCCTGGCACGGGGGCCCTTCAGCCTCTGAACGACAGGACAGGTGCAGGGTCAGCCAGAGTCTCAGCTCTGCACTTCTCATGGGAAGCTGGCATGTAGCGGCAATCTTCAGCCTGATCCCTGTGGAGCCACAACCCAGGAAGGTCTGCCTGAGAAGGACGCCACCATGCTGTGAAGCAGAGCCCAGAGACGGCAACTGAGGGCCCAGCCTGGTGCTTACTTTAGAGCCCCTGGGGCCAGCCATGCCTGAAGCAGCCCCTAGATGGCTGTGTGCCTGTGAATTCCGCTCGGAGTTGGGTTTCTGTAATCTGTCACCAAGAGTCCTGCTTAACACACCCCCTTTTAGCATAGCACTGCAGGAGACATGCAGCAAAAGAGAGGAAATGGGAGCGCACCCACCATTGAGTAACTTCACACCGAGATGGAAAGGTCTGACCATCAGCTGAACCTGGCCAGGGTGAGGGTCCGCCTGAGCACCGTGTGGTGTGGGCCGCATTCCAGGGGAGCTGGGAAGAGAGGAAGACCTGGAGCCTCCTCCCCAGAGGTCAGCCAGCACTGGGTCCCCACCACAGGGACAGGAGCCCCCAAGCAGGACAGCCATGGAAATTCAGGCCAAGGAAGGGATTTGTGCCCACAGATGGCTGGGGACATTCTTGATGGGATTATGCAAGCCCGACACCAGATAATATTCATTATCAACTTTCATGACTATAAGGAAACTTCCACCGCCTGTTCTTCCAGAGAGGGGAGAATAAAAGGGATTACAGAGGTGGGCGAAGCCTCCGCTGGCTCACACCCCTTCATCCCACGATGGCCCCGCCCGTGTCCCCTGCCTCCCTCCTGCTCTGTTGGGACATGTGTGTGCTTGGAGTCTCACAGGGACCATCCAAGTCCTTTAAAAGCTGCCATCACAGATGCTGGGAATGACCGTCTGCCCACCCCGGGACCCTCCTTCCAGGTGCCACCCTTTCCCAACACACCCAGTTCCACCCACCCGGCCTCTGCCCACATGCCCCTCCCTCCTCTCCTGGTCCTCCCCACCATCTCTAGAAGCTTCCAGATCTCTCCAGGCAGGGAGGTTACGGGGAAATTTCGCTCCCTGCAGTAGAACGGGGACTCAGGATTTACTGCTTTAAGAGAAAAACGGAGAAATGTGACATTTTCTTGCCCAAGGGAGTCTGTGGCTGTGACTCAGCTCTGCCATGAGCCTTCAGTGTCCTGAGGCACAAGGGGGCTAGCCCCACCCACCTGGGGCCCCTGGTCACAGGAGTGGGCAGCTGGCGGACCACCACCCCTCTTGGGGTCTGCCATCTTGGCTCGGAAAGGGCCACTGAGGGCCAGCAGGTGCTGGGAGCTTGGGCCCCTTCTGGCACCGGAGGGACGTCAGCTCACCTGGGCCACGAAAACCTTCCAAGGTGGGCGCCACACACCCCGTCTCACAGGGGCTCCTCTCAGGTTAGGCAACCAGCCCAAGGACAGACAGAGCTGGGACAGTCACTCAAAGGCCACCTGGGAGCTGACCACCCTGGACAATCCATCAAGATCAAGAGCAGGGATGTGAGCCCTCAGCAGACAGAGGAAACCAGTGGGTCAGTCCCTGGATGGCCAGGGACCCCGCCTAGACACTGTCCATTCCTGCCCCTTCCCCCCCAACACAGTGTCCTCCTCCACAGGCTGGAGATCTGCCACCTCTTGACCCCATCCAGAAGGTGGGATGGGGTCACAGCCCTGAGAGGGGTCCCAGGAAGACCTGGGAAAGGGCAGCACGGGCGCAGGTCCTCAGAGGCGTGCTTCCCCGTCCCCGCGGCCCAGGAGGCGGCAGGGCTGAGCAGGTGGCGCCCTGGGCAGAGGCCGGCTGTCCAGCCCTGGGCTAGCCTGTGGGACAGTCCGGGGTCCACCACGAGCCTGCTCATCTCATGACTGCTTCTCTAGGAAGGTGAGACTGCACCCAGCCAGGGGCAGCGAGAGGACACTTGGAGGACAGCAGAGTGGGGCCAGGGAAGGTCAGGCAAGCCCAGTGCCCGTGTGGGGCAGCAGATGCCTTCTGGCCTGCCACCCCTAGCAGGCCAGGGAAGCCAGCAGGGCCAGGGACACAGGCTCAGCCGCGGGGCAGAGGGAGGTAGCTGCTGAGCAGGAGAGGGCAGGGCATCCCCCTGTCCGACAGCCCGGGGCAAGGGAGGAAGGCGGGGGCACCACACGAGGTCAGGCCAGGCTCCAGGGCAGGGGTCTGGCCAGGACAGAGCCGTGTCCTACAGGAGCCTTCACCACGTCTGCCTCGCCAGCTGCCTGGGTCACATGGAGCCACACACCAAAGCCACCATCAGTCACAGGGGGTCCCAGGTCCTTAGATCTGTCCCTGGATATCTGAAGCCCCAGGGGACAGCACTTCCTGGGGCAGGGGACAGGGCCTCAGGGCCTTGCTGCAGGGGCGGGGCTCACACTAGGGTGGAAAGCCCCCCAAGGCGGGGCTGGTGAAGGCTCTGTGCTGAGCCTGTGCCCAGAGCCCGGTGCTGCCCAGCGTCCCCAGAGCATGCAGGCCCCGGGGTCTCTGGCTTCTCTGTGTTCAGCCAGCCTGGAACAGAGCCTGGCACCCAGTATGTCACAGAAAGGCACCGAGGGTACAAAACCAGGCCGCCCCTTCCCGAACAATCCCCTAAGTCTGGAGGTGCTGTGGGAAGCAGGGTCCCACGTCCCCGGAGAAGTGGGGACCATCTGCTTCCCCTCCCCAGCTCATGTGATGACCACGTCCCGCCCCCAACACCCCCAGTCAGCAGTCTAGGTGACCAGCACCGAACGCCCTTCTCCACTGCCCAGGCCAGGGAGGGAGGGCTGAAGGCCACCTGAGAGTCATCGCTCTTCCTGGGCCAGGCCAGCTGCCCACCCTAGAGCTGAGGGACATGGCGAGAATGGGATCCCACGGGAGCTCCATCCTGCCCCTGGCACAGCCAAGAAGTCCCGGGTTTCAGATTTCCTGGTCTCTGCCCAGGTCTCTGCTCACCCCAGGCAAGATGCAGAGAAATTCCGACCCGATCTTGAGGTGGGGGCCAGGCAATGATTCCTACCAGGACGCGTGTGAGAAAGCAGGTGTCCGAGAACACTCTCCAGACCTGGGGTGAGCGTTTGGTGCAAGCCGGGGCCTTGGTCTCACTCCAGAGCGCCACTCAGGAAATGAGAAGGAAAGGTAGCCACAGAAAGTTTCTTCTAAAGGGCGAATTCTGATGGCTGGCACCGTGCAGCCCGTGCAGCCGCCCCTCTCTGACAGGCAGGGGCTGTCGGACACAAGAGCCAGGAGGGCTCAGGGTGCAGCCACCCAGCTCCAGGGCCCCCCGCTGTGTCACCATGGTGGACCCCGCACCCCAGCACATCCGCCGGGCCTGGCCAGCTCCAGGGCAGCCACAGGGATTCACCTGGGCCCCTGGTCCAGGTCACACAGGCGGGCTCGGGGGCGCAGGAGGCCGCACATCTCAACCTCTTCAGAAGTAACATGTAGATCCGGGGACACAGAACAAAAGCAAGGCCCAGAGACGCACCAAAGCCACCTTGGGGGGCCTCCACCGGGGGCTCCCAAGACTGGCTGTGCCTCCAAAGCTGGCCCAAGGGAGAGCTCAGCACAGCTGGGAGGACACATGAGGGACCGGTGCGTGAGGGAGGAGGAAGGTCAGGAAGGCGCTCTAGGACAGGCGCTCCCCAGGCCTCGCTGGGCACCCTGGGCCTTTGTTTTGCTCCGCTTTTGTGAGATGAGCCTGGGAACGAGGATGCTATTTAAATGCCCGGCTCCGTTTTGGAACTCGTGAGCTCCCTGGCTCCCCGCCCACCTGCACAGGCCAGAGGCAGAGGCCCGAGGAGCAAGCGTGTGGGCCACACCATGGCCTGGGTGCGTGGCCTCCACGTGAATCGGAAGCTGTGGACCCCCGTGCCCTCTGACCAGGGCGCCTCCTGGGCAGGAAGCAAACCTCTCCACCCCCTGGCAGCTCCCTTCTGTGCAGAGATACAGCGTGGTTCTCACTGCCTATGGCAGAGATCAACTAAGGCGTTAAAGAGCAGCGAGGTTGGCACGGAGTGGGCAGCTGGCCAGGGAGCCCAGCCCCGTCACTCTCTGGCCATGTGGGGACTGTCACGAAGGAGGTGCTCTGGTCCTCAGCTCCAACAGCCCTCGCCGCAGGACAAACGATCTCCTATCCTGCCGTCCCAGATGTTTACTGAGCATCTACTATGCACAGCCCAGAAGGGCAGCAGGGAACAAAAGGGCCTAAAGCCCCAGCCCTCCTGGAGCCCACTCCTAGGGGGCTTTGAGAGGCTGCTTCCTGGGGACAAGGGGACACCAGGATAAGGGCTAGGGCCACAGTGTGGAGGGGGATGAGCCATCCTGAAGGGTCCGTCCATCCCTCTCTTGCCCACCACCCGGTCTCCTCCTCCCTCAGTGTCTGAGCCCTGCTGGCTCTTCCAGGGCCCATGAACGTAGAGAGAGAAACAATGACCTCCTTATTTTCATCAATTTCAACTGAAATTAGGCACTTCCTCCCTTGACGCAGTAGGCAGTGAGTCACAGTGGCATTGCCGCGTGGGGACTCCAGCCCAGCGGAAACCACAGACGTTTCCTGGCAGCCAGTCGATGGCCCGGAGCACCCTCCACCCCATCACCACTCAGAACTGGGCAGTGGTCACACCTGCCGCTGGCCCTTGGCCTGTTCTTAAAGAAACGGGTGTCCAGGTTTCGATAACTCCATTGCCAAAGAGCTGCTTTCCTTCGATTCTGTGTATTTTGTTTGGTGCAGATTATACAATCCACGTTCTGAGAAAGTTCTATGGGCTTCCCCAGATGTGGGGTGGGCACAAACCCCCCAGTGAGCCCTGGGGCCCCCAAAGTGCCTAGCTCTGAGCAGGGTGCCCAGCAACTGCCCCAGAGTTATGTGGATCACAGAAATCAAAACAAACACTCAGAAGCCCCTCTCAACCATCAAACGATAAAGCAGAAAATTAAACTTGGATGGGGTTAAACAGTATTGATGGGAATAAATTGAGAAAAACATAGGGTTTTATTGAGTGCTTTATTTTTACGGAGTGAAAATTGAATTACTTAATGGTCAATGAGGGAGTCGATGGGGAAGTGCCCAGGAGCAGGGAGAGGAGGGACGGGATGGAATGCCAAACACCAGACAGAGCCGCCAGGAGGGTCCTCCTGTCCATCCCTGGGCGGTACCACGTCAGCCCACCCCAGACTCTCGGGCTGACCGGCGTGGGTCTCCTGGCTCAGGGCATGGGCTCCGCTCGGGTCACCTGTGGCAGAACCCAGGGGTTATCAGGACAGGACCGAAGCACACGACTCCAAGTGTCATGCTGCTGTGTCTTTCTGAGTACAGAACCCGCCAACAATGTGACTCTTTCTCCTCCAACATCCCAGGCACTGTCCTCTTTGGGGACTGAAGCCATACAACTGACCCACAGGTGGGTGAAACTCCAAGCGAACACCAGAGCAATTTCTGCTGTAGTTCAGACTCAGGCTCAATCCAAAATCAACCCTATAACCACCATGACCAGCAACGTCACCCCAAAGAACTGAAACCAGGAACTCAAAGAAAATCCTATCCCATGTTCACAGCCACGTTAGTCACTACAGCCAAAAGGTGGCAATCATTTAAATGTGCATCGAGGGGTGAATGCTACAACCTGGATGAGCCTTGAGGAGAGTTTGCCAAGTGACATACGCCAGCCAGTCTCAAAAGGAAAGATACTGCAGGGTTGCTCTCCGGTGGATCTCGAAGGTCATCAGCTTCAGGGAGACAAACGGCGAACGGGGTTGGTCAGGGGAGCGGGTGGGGAGCTGGCGTTAATGGGGGCAGAGTTTCAGGTTTGCAAGGTGAAAAGAGCAACGGCAGCTCCACCGTGTAAGGTGTGTCTGATGCACCAAGCTGCACGTTTGGAAACAGTGTGACGTCAGATTTCACCTTCTTTTTATTTTACCACAATTTAATAGTAATAAAGAATAAAATATCTCTTGTACTGACTTGAGAGAGAGAGAGAGAGCGCACATGCGTGCTGGGGCTCAAAGGTGAAGACATTCAACCACGTGCAGACCCTCAGGCCGGTCCTCTGGCTGCTGGGATGCTTTTTATTCTTTTCTATTAGATCAAGACACAATGGTGTGTCCCTCCCAGGACCCTTCCAGGGCTGAGCAGGTGACTAGGGAACAGCAAGGGGGCCTGAGGTGATAGGAGCACCATGTAGCTACCAGGAAGGGCTATTCTCAGGTGAGTCCCAGGGCCAAGGCCCAAGGCGATGCTGGCTGCGGTGCCGCCTGTCCCAGAGCCGGGAGATGGCATCTCCACTGGGACGCTCCACGAACACCCCCTGTGAAGGAAGCTCACAAAGAGCCTTTCTGAATTAAAACTGATCTGAATAGAAGCAGCATACTCTGCCTGGCTCTTTTCTTACTTTAATTTGAACTTAATTTATCTCTGAGCATCAGGAAATGGCGCCGCACAAGACACGGGCCCCATTCGAGTCAAGGCGAGCGCCACGCTGCAGCAAATTAGCTGCTTTTGCAAGAAAATCACTAAGGAAGGGGGGTGCTGTTATTTTAAGATCTCCAAGCTGGGGTGAGGAGAAACTAATTAAATGATTGTAATTTTCTGTGCAAATACAATAACTGACGGCTACAGAAATGCAAAATCAGAAGGAACTTTTCCACCTCCAAAGAACACTGGGGTTTTCTTTCTTTTTATTTTTTTTTAATTTCCAGTTTTCCAGCGACAGCTCCCACTCAAGCACCCCTATTACATTTTTAAAATGACCAACGAAGCTTCATTGAAGGGATGACAACGAGCTCTCCACGCGTTCTGCAGAGCAGCCCCCAAATCCTGGGGCTTCTGGAAAGACGAGCTGCCCGCCCTCCCTGGGCTGACGACCAGCTGGCGGGCCGAGGGGAAGGCCTGCCCAGCCCCCTGCCCACCTGGGAAGCGCCCACGGGCGTACATGCCTTCTTTGGCCACAGAGTCCAGTCTCACACCCAGGTCAGGCTGACGGACTTCCACAGCAAACACAGGATGGGAATGGACCCAAGCCAGTCTGCACCTTGGAAATGCTGTGGATAGAGACCCTGCTCTGCCCGAGGTCGGGAAGAGGGAACAGCTGGCCTAGAACTGCAGCTTCCCTGACCACCTGGCTCCTGGGCCATCAGCCTCCACAGGGTCCATGGAGCACCCATCTAACAGGACAGGTAGGAGGGGTGGGGACAAGTGGGCCACTGACAAGAGCCTATAAATAACTCACTCCTGGAGTTTACAGAGGTGTGACCAAGGGGCCCCCACGTGACAGTGTACAGCGCTGGCCAGCTCCTTCCTCCAGGACCAGCCATGGAAGCTCACAGTCCCTCCCACTCTGTGGTGTCTCCCAAGTCCCAGCCTCACCCTGAGAATCATCAAAACAGAACAGCAGCAGCTCTTGAGAGGCCCACGCACACGCAGGCCGCTCTGTGGCCTGGGGGGGCGCGTGGAGAAGGCTAATTGATGACCTCTTTAAAATACTCTCAGGAATCTTCCGTAACTGCAAATTAAATAGCCCTTTATTACAGTAAACATGGCTTTGTGAGATGTGTTCAGGAACTTCATTACCAGGACTCTCCTGGTGGAAGGACGAGTCTTCTCTGCCTGCAATTCTCCAGGCCTCCCAAGCCCCCGCCTCTCCGGTGGCCTTAATATCCTCCCTGTCCCAACTCCTGCCTCAGCCCAGGGATGCTCCAAGTGTCCTTCAGCCCTCAGCCCAGCTCCAGGGAGCCTTCCCACACTTCCCCGCACAGGGTCCCAGGGCACCGAGAGCCCTCGGTGCGGAGTCCCCACCCTGCCCCTGTGCTGGGCACATCAGAGACGCTCAGGATCAGCTGAGTCAACGGCCACCAGCAGCTGGGTCTGGGGCCAGAGGCTGGAGGAGACTGAAGATGGCCTTGGAAACCACAAGCCAGGATGGACGCTGGCGACCGTGCTGGCCAGGCCTGCAGTTGCTAACATGTGGATCACTACCCATGTTTCAGGACTGGGAACAGAGGCTGCAAGAGGCTGAGTCTTCATCTACAGCCAACAGCAGGCCCGGGGTAGGCCAGCTGTGCCTGAGGCTCGAGGCCACGCTAGACACCCTGGGTCAAGCCCTGCTCCCTGGCTGCACCCAGGAGGGCGGCCGCGCGCTGGCACTGGCCCTGCTCGCTCTACTGCGGTCCTGCTCTGTCTGTGAACAAAACGTAAGTATATTAAGCTGTGTGTATGAGAAGCACACGTCACCAGGTTGTGGTGACCCCAGATGGCCCTGCCACTCTTCTGACAGATGGGGAAACTGAGGCCTAAGAAAGAGTTGGGTACATGGAGGCCAGAAAGATGGATGGCAGACACACCTTCTGCAGAAGGCGAGCACTAGAGAGGCAGCTCCCAGCTTTTAGGCCACTGAGAGAGGACACCCAGGGCTGGCAGGGGGAGAGGGAAAGCAGAGTGGACTCTGGGGGCAGGGGAGAGCCCAGGGCTCAGGGCCAGGGGCCAAGGGGAGTGGTAAAGGAGGGCAATCACATGGCCCTCTGGTGCCTGGGCTCACCAGCCCTCAGCCACCCCAAGCTGGTGTGCCCCACGGGGCCCGGGAACAGGCGCCTGGCTCCTTCTGGAGTCCCTCAGAGCCTCCCAAACAGCACAGCCCATAGGAGGCCCGTGGCCACGTCCCCGCCTTGCAGGCAGGGCGTGAAAACAACACAGCCCGCAGGTCGGCCCCGTGCCAGCGGCTCCTCCCTGGAGCTGCCCACGCCACCCCCACCCCATGGACAGGTCCTCTGGACCCTGTGTGGCCCACATGAGGACCCCAGACCCAGTAGGTCTCTTCAGGGGGTGGGAGAGTGGCCAGGGGCTCCCTGGGGACCTTGGAAGCAGCAAGAAGATGAGCTCTTGAGTTGCACAGAGAAGAGGGCCTGTGGGAGAAGATGCCCGGGACCTACACCAGGGTGGCAATCGCACCAGGACACAGAGGGCAGCTCCCCAGCCCCAGAGGAGGGTGCACAGCCCTGGCCAGGGAAGTGAGCTGCACCCCGCAGCCAAAGGCAAGAGGCCCCCAGCCCCTGCCAGGAGGTCGGGGCAGCTAGCTCAGGCTCCTTGGCGCTGCCTACCCACCAGCCCGACTTCACCCACTTCCCCCTTCCACCCACTGTGGCCTGTCCTTAGCCGTCTGCACCCCTGCCCCTCAAGTTGAAATGAGTCTCCACTTCCCACCTGGCCCCCGTCTGTGGCTCCTCTTCTCCCTCACCTCACTCTGCTGGCCCTGGGGCTCTCGGGGCTCCCTCCTGGGGAAGGGCCTCCTCCCATGGGCTGCAGACCCCTCCCCACGGCCTGGCACACAGCTATCTATCGGGCCAGGGCCCGAGTGGGAAGAGAGCCTGTCCCTCGAGCCCCTCTGGAGTTTCTGCCAAGCACCCCCCACAGTCCTCCTGGGGAGAGCACCCACCTGCTCCCTCTCGGGAAAGCAGTGACATGGGCCAAGACGAGGTCACTTCCAGACTCTAGTTCTGGACACAAATGGCCCCACTTCTCGCCAGGGCCCTCAGCCGCTGCAGTCTCCCGTGGCACGGCCACTCTGAATGGCAGAGGACCCTGGGTCTCCCCCAGCTCGGGCAGGTGGCCCCCTGCATGTGAGCCTGGGGTCTGCTCCCGATCCTTCCCCGGATCCTGAGGCCAGCACAGTGCAGGATCCCGTTCCCTCGCCGCTCGGCATGGGAAGTCAGGCCCGGGTCTCCACAGGCCAGCATGATTGGCAGCTGATGTGACAGGTACTCGGCACCCGGTGCCACATCCCTCGACCTCTGCTGCCCGTTTCTCTCAGGGTGTCACCCTGGTGACAGCTGCCGTGACAGAGAAGCACTTCATCCGGACAGATGCACATGCGCTCCAAGCTGACCAGCCACAGCTCAGGACTGTGACCCAGACGCCTCCCTCCAACCCAGCCTCCACCCCAAAACGCCAGGAGGCTGCCCTACAGTGGCCTGGAGTTTCAAAACAGCACTCGGGAGGTTCTGCACCCTTTAATGAGAGCCACACACCCTGGAGCCACCAAACTCGCCTCGGAGGGAAGAGAATGGACATCTCAAAACCACAGCAGCGGCGGCAGAGGGGAGGAAAGCTGTGGGCCGGCCGGGTGCTGGGCGGGCACATGCTCATTTAAGGATCAAATGCTCTCGGCATGCTGGAGGCTGACCTGAGCCTCCAGGAAAGGGACAGGCCATGGCATCCTCTTCTGCAGACC
The DNA here is from genome assembly GCF_001458135.2 of Marmota marmota marmota. Taxonomy (NCBI): domain Eukaryota; kingdom Metazoa; phylum Chordata; class Mammalia; order Rodentia; family Sciuridae; genus Marmota; species Marmota marmota. The sequence continues at coordinate 4,036,307 of NW_026000108.1, forward strand.
CTCCCCACTCTCACAGCCTGGCCAGCCTCCGCAGGGAGGCAGCCTCCTCTGAGCCGCAGTCCAGGGTTCCCACCAGCACCCTCCACACTGCCTCTCACCCCTTCTGAGCCAGACCCAACCTGGCTCCGACTGCTGCCTCTGGCCAGGCACCAGGCACTGACCTGGGTGTCTCAGGTGGAACTCGACACCTTGCTCAGCCGAGATCTGAGCCTCCGCCTCTCTCTCTCCCAGACGCAGACTCTGAGGCCCAGAGACCCTCTGCCATCCTCCCAGGACCCCAGAGCTGGGAAGGGGCAGGCCAGGACACAACCGGGCAAGGGGCTCCCAAAGCTGACATGGACACCCGCCACCCGGCACCACTACACGGGCTCCGCAACCTGGTGTTTGGGGTCCCCCGGGAGCAGACTTCACTCACCTCCTCCCAAGTCAAATGTGAAATTCTCTCCCCGGGTTTCTGTCCCTGCACAACACACCCACTGTCTGTGTATGACACACCTGCACCTTCAAATCCCTGCCAGACCTTGCTCACGCCCCTCCTCCTGCTGGAATGCCAATCCCCGTCTGCCAGAGTCCACCTACCTGTTCTTTAGGCTGGTGCCACCTCCTCCATGCACCCTCCCCTATTTCTCCCCAGTGTCATCAGGGGAAGAAGGACACCCGCCTCTCACACCTAGCGGTTCACACCCTTCTCTCCTCCCCTGCTGGACCACTGAGCGCTACCTTGTAAAGCTCAGGGATGCAAATTAAGTGATGTCCTCTCCCTGCTAGCAGAGGCCAAATCGTGCTCCCCCTTCGCCGCCAAAAAAAAAAACATATATATATATATATATATACTGAAGGAAGCAGGAGAGAGAGGTGCCGTCTGCCCGGGGAACATGGACAGGGGCCAATAAACTGGTTGCAGGAAGCTCACGATCAAATCAAATGTTTCATCCAAGTTCAAGTTCAAGTCCCACAGGGAAGGAGCCCAGGGTGGGGCTGTGCCTAAAGTAAGACGGATCAGCACATGATTTCCCAGAAAGAGCACTACTGGGTTACGGCACAACACATTCCCATCAGGGTACCCGGAAGCCCCACCCCAGAGGCAGAGACCAGCACTCGTAATATTTATCCACCTTCAAAAATCACGTGACCTTCGAGGGTGGCTCAGGAGACACAAGCCCTGAGCTGCCTGTGCACGGCCCCTTCTGGATCCATAAACATGGAACGCAGTCGGTTTCAGTGAGACATTAATTTCACTATAGCAATTTGTTTCTACAGCTACACCTCAGGCAGAGAAGCAGTGTTTGAACTTCCAAGCGAGCCCCTTCCGCATCTCCATGGAGCCAGGAGCCCTCCACTGCCAGGAAAGCTCCCATATGTTCCCAGGCTGCGAGCAGCTTGCCTCCCGCAATCCTCCAGTGAGATGCTCCCAGGTGCCCCTGTAAAGCCCCCTCGCCCAAGCTCTGTTTAATTGAAGAACCCCTGACACGGTACAGGTTCGCCCCTCTGCTGGTGTGGACCGGTCCACAGGAGTCACTGAGCATCGGCAAAGATTTTCAGATTTTATGAAGACTCCGCTTGGAAAGCAGCCGTGAGCTTGTTCCCTTCTGGCTGTAGCTTCCAGCAGAGGTGAGAACAACTGCCAAACGCGGTCTCAGATCCTTGTCCCTGGGCTGCAAGTTGACAGGGGCGGGAGCACAGTGCATCTGAGGTGCTCCTGTGCCAAGAGAGCTGCTGCGCATGCAGCCAGCACCGAGGCCACCGCGACTTAAAGGAACCGGCGCACCCTGGGCAGCCTGGGGGTGGCCCTGTCCCCTTGCTCCACGCCCAGGTTGGTCCCTGAGGCATCCCTGCTCCCAGCCAGAAGACAGGCCTTTCTGGAGAGGACCCACCTCCCCAGGATGCCCAGGGCACAGCGTGGGCGAGAAGGGAGCAGGGGCAAGGGGTGGAGCCAAATGCCCAGCCAGGGTTTCCACACTGACCCCTCTCCTGACCCCGCACACGCCCACACTCTCTCACTCTCTCTGCCTCCTGCCTCCCGGCCATCTGCGAAGGACCAGGGCTGCCCTGCTATCCACATCTACGCTTGTCCCTTGCTTCCCACTGACCAGCACGGCGCCCCAATCCCACCCCTACTCAGAACTCCTCTCCACAGCATTCACCTGCCAGCAGACAGGGTACAGCCACTCAATCCGGCCACCGCCCTCCCTTAGGAGAACAGCCAGGGGGCTCCTCCCACCCCAGCGCCCCTGCCGGCTGGCCACCTTCCTCCTCAACTCTCCAAGGAGGCCACTGGAGGCCAGGCTCCAAGCTCAGAATAGGGTCAGGCTGGGCATCAGCCCTTCCTGAAGACAGCTGGTCCCCAGTTCCTGTGGCTCCTCTACCACCCCCTGCCTGGCTCTTCACACACACACTGAAACCAAATGATAAAGGGGCACGAGCGAGCTTGCTGGACAGGCGACAAGCTGGCAGTCTGGGTGGGAAAGTTGGGTTGGCCAGTCCAGCTCTGCAGGTTTGCACTCACTGTTTACTTGCCCGGTTTCTGAGCTGCCTCTCAGCCCTGCCGTATGGCTCAGGGTGCGGGGCTGGCGGGAGCACCAGTGGGCAGGCGAGGGCTGAGCACAGCTGCACACCTTGACACCTGACTCAAGATACGGGGGGGAGGGTGGCCCCACATTCTTCTAGGGAGGGGCACCTGCTATCTTCTGTAAGGCACCCCCATCAGTGGGTGGCTCCAGCTGGGCCCACTTCTTCCAGGGAAGGGAGTTAGCTCTGCCCTCTGAGGTAACTGTACCCTGGAAGCCACCAGTTTGAGGGAGAGACAGCAGGCACGGGGTCCTGGTCAGTCAAGTCCACTCAGAGCTGCGCCTTGCCCCTCCCCATCCCTTCCCCAGCACACATGGAAGCTCCTGGAAGTAGCCAGGGGTGCAGAGAGAAGAGGGGTAAAGAGCCGTCCAGCAGGTTGCAGCCTTCCTGGCCACAGAAAGCCAGTGGACAGGAGACCCCTACCCTCTCCACCCCATAGGCAGCCCTATGCTGCCTCCTCAGAACTTTGGGGAGTAACAAGAGGTGGGGAGACCTGAGCGAACAGTAATGCACGGAAACGAGGGAGACTGCCCTCCCCCTCCCCACACAATGCGCCCTACCCGGAGAACCACAGCCACCCTGCCCTTCTCCAGAACTCGTCCACTGGGGCTGCCCAGAGGTAACCACAGTGACCACCAGTCTTTCACCAAGAAAAGCAAGACTGAAGCAGCATCCCCAGAAAGAGTGAAGGGACCCCCATGACCCAGGGGTGCAGCACCAAAGAATGGCGCTGAATCTGGGAGGGCTGTTAACCACGGCTGGTGGGTGGAGGCAGAGGGGGAGGGGTGACAAACTTCCAGCTACAAAGAAAATCAATGTGGCCCCATGTGAAAGGACGTCGGGGCAGGGGGCTTGCAGATGGCCCAGACAGATCCCAAGTAGTGCTGATGCTGACCCCTGGGGATTTGAAGGTCCAGTAGCATCCAATGCCCTCAGGAGGAACCTCAGGGCAGCTAGAGGTTGCACCAGGAGAATCCAGGGAGAGGGGCAATACCAAAAGGAGAGTCCCAGAACAGCACATGCGGCTGAGCTGATCCACAGGGTAGACCACGGTGGGGGGATCCTGCAGCCAGAAATTCCTGCCCCATGCTGAGCAGAGTGGAGTGTGGGGGCCATCCAGCAACACCCAGCTGTGTGGCCCCTGGATACCTGGAGGCACCCAAGGTGGCCAGGGGTCCAGAAACCTTTAGGACCCTCCCTGGTAACCCAGGATGTAAAGGCCAGGTTGGAGCCCGGGAGGCGGCTCGGGGACCGGAACACGGGAATGCCCCTGATAGACAGAGGCTCAGGAACCTGGAGACCTTTCCCCAAGTAGCCAGTGACCAGAGGCCAGTAGGGGCGCCGCCGAGGTGACCGCGTCCCCAAGTGTCTGAGAACGCGGGGGATGACTGAGGGGTGGTCCGGAAGTGGGCGGCTGTGACAATCTCCCCAGGTGTCCCGGGCAGGGGTCGCGGGGAGGGGGAGCGCACGAGGCCACTTACGCTGCTGTTCTCGCCCGTCCAGTGCACCATCGCCTGGTTGTGTGTCGCGTCCCCCTTGAGCACGAACGACGTGCTGATGAGCGAGACCTGCGCCCGCGAAGCCACTCCGTCCACTGGCGCCGCGCGCGCCCATCGCCCCTTGCCCAAAGCGGGGGCGCCGGGCTCACCGGGACCCGGAGCAGGACTGGGATCCGGACCCAGGGCGCCCGGCTCCGCACCGCGCGTCTGCCGGTCTTCGCGGCCGCTGTGCTCCGTGCGTCCCGCAGGCGGGCTCCGCGGCACTCGGGTCAGCTGCGCGCGGGGACCCAGGCGCCTGGGCTCCGGGGGAGCGCCCGGCCGCCCCGCAAGCGGCCAGCAGCAGCAGCAGCAACAGGAACGGCCGCGAGCGCGGCCAGCGCAGCAGCGGAGGCGCCCCGCGGCTCGGGGCTCGGGCGGCGGGGCTGGGGCTCTTCGGGAAGCGCTGGGGGGCCCCCCGGTGCGCCATGGTCGCCTAGGGGTGGCGGCGGGGCCGGCGGCGGGCGACGCGGCGAGGGATTCCGCGGCCGGGAGAGCGGGAGGGCGCCGGGGAGCGCGAGCGAGAGCGCAGAGAAAGGAGCCGGCGAGGGGAGGGAGCCGCGGGAGGAGGGGACTTGGGGCTCGCCGACGCCCGCAGCCGAGGGCGTATCG
>NW_026000108.1:4041046-4099224 GCF_001458135.2 Marmota marmota marmota
GCGTATCGCCACCTGCCGGCCAGCTCGCGCCCGCCACGTGAGCGAGCGCGCACAGCTGTGATCTGGCCTGAGAGCCCCAGGTTCTGAGCCAGGCTTCAGCTCCTGGCCCATCCCTTTCCTCCCTCTTCCTACCCTCCGCCTGGCCTCCTTGCCTACTCTCTCTGCCTCTTTCCTTTCTTCCTTTCTTCGGGTATTTACTGAGCACTCACTCTATCCAGCCTGGGTTCCAGGCACTGGGGGTACAGCCAGGCCTCTCAGGGAACCCCAGTCTGCAGAAGGAGACAGACCACACCCAAGCGGAAGGCTTTCGGACCAAACAATTCCAGAGAGCTGGACCAGAAAAGCCTGGAAGCCGTCCTCCTCTGGGACCCCGAGAGGCACAGGGAAGGACCCGAGGACATGGAGACCTGAGAAGGGCATGTGGGGGGATGCAAAGCCCACCCCAAGGCTTTATCTCCCACCCCCAGGGACCTGTTTGGGGGCAGCCCCTGAACAAGAGACTGGCCTGGGTGGGAGCAACTTGGAGAGGTCCCAGAGGAACTGGGAGGCCACCATGAAGCTTGTGGAAACTGATTCAGAGTATAAAAAGTTCTCATCCTAGGTCATGTGGCTACTTCAGTTTGATATCTACAAAAGTAACCGTGGGGCACCCTTAGTGGAACCAGGCTGGCCATGGGGACACGCAGGGCAGGAGCATCCCCAGGCAAGGCCAGGGTCCAGGTCAGGACTACACTCAGCTAGGCCAGAGCCCACCTGACCTCTGTCCTTCCCCAGAGCCCTCTGAGTTAGACCCCCAGCTGGGGACCCCATCACGCCTTGTCTCCCAGTTGGGGTCTTCTTTCCAGAGAGAACGGAGCAGGGCAAAGGGGTGCAGTCTCCAACATTTGGGAAAGATAGCAAATGGGGTTCCCTGTGGCCCCCAGGGATTGACACACCAGTGCCCTCCCCAGGAGACACTATCAGTGGCACAGGCAGTGGTCACCAGGGTCCACCTGTGCCCAGCACTGGGGCCAGGGGACAGACAGGGAGCTCTGGCTCAGTGTCACGAAAGGCCTCCCTGCTTGGCACGGCCCTCGCCGCTGTGTGCAGTCAGATCAGACTCCAGGGTGCGGGAGGAGGGGCGCTGCCAACTGCAGGAAGGACTGGCCTAGAAAGCATGCAGAGAGCAGAGCAGGGTGGGTGAGGGGCTGGGGCGAGGTGCCAGGCAGGGGGGGCCAGGGAGAGGGCTTGACGGGGAGCACAGCCCGGGGGCTCAGAGAAGAGCTGCCAGATCATCCCAGCCTAGACCACCTCACCTGCCCCTGCCCAGACTTCCCCATCTCCGCTCGCCCACTGTGAGTTGAAGGGGAGGCCCTACCACCCCTCAGCTCTTCCAGGGTCTAGTATTTTGTTTCGTTTTATTTTAAATAACAGAAGGCCTCTAAGTATCATCTTCAAGAAACCTGTGGCAAATTATTGAGCACCTACCATAGGCAGTTTCCTGAGGGCTCAAAAAGAAGATGGGGCCCCTGCTCCTGGGGGGTTACTGCAGTTATGACATCACTGTCATGACCAGGCCGCAGAGTACATATGTACAGTTGTCCCCATTTACACATAAGGTACGGATTCAGAGCTCAGGGACCCCTCGAGGTTACCCACCCTGTATGTCAGAGGCCAGATTCTAGCCCTGGCTCTCTGACCCAGTGGCCCTCCTTGTACCACCAGCGTTGGGGTCACCAGTGTGTAGGGCTCTCAGCCCTTCGCCCCTCGGGCTCCAGTGCAACCTGCCCAGCCAAGCGGGGAGAAAACATGCCCCCCCCCATCCCCGCTCACACCAGGCTCGCGTCACTCAGTGACTCAGTTAGGGGCCCTCACAAGTCGGGGAGAGGGTCCAGGCCTGGAATGCAGGTAGCACGATGCCCCACCAGGGCTCTTTCCAGAACAGTTTGTGCCCAGATGAGGCTACAGGCATTGCAAAGAACAGGGCTTGTCCCTCCTGTGTATTCAGAGCCCACAGCCATTATGACCCCCCCCCCAGGTCAGACTCTGTGATGAAGGAGATGGACAATATCCCCAGGCTCTTGGGGAGCCTTGGTCTCAGCAGGGTGGATAGATAATAAGGGAAATCAATTTTGCTACTAGTAAGTAACCAGAAGAAAAGAAGGCTGCCCTCTGAGGATCAGTGAAGGAGACAAGAGGTCAGAGAAGCCCCTACCTCCCGGTCCCTCGGAGGGGGCTGAGAACAGAGGGCCAACGGCAAGAAGGAGCTGGCCATGGGCACTTGGGAAGAGGGGGGTGGGGAGGAGCTGGTGTGCCCAGGGAGTAGCAGGCGTCCGGGACCCGATTTGTATTCACAGGCTGCTGAGAGGCGCTGGAGTGTTTTAAGTGGGGGAGTGAGAGTATTGGCATTTTTATAGCCATCGTCCTCGCTGCTGTGAGGACAGGCACAGGAAGCCACTTAGGAGGCTCTTCCTTCTCAGGTCCAGGGAGAGGCCGTGGTGGCCAGGAGCTGGCTGGCAGGGACAGAGGAGGAGAGGACAGAGGGGAACCTGCAGGACCGTTATCCCCCTTCCAGGCACCTCCTACTTCCTGAGCTCTGCCTCTCTAGTGACCCACCCCAGGGACTCAGGGACATAGGATGGGGACAGTGCCAACAGCAAAGGAGAGCTGCTGGGCCCCCTTGGCACGTGCCCAGAGGAGGAGAAAGGGGACCCAGGCCGCAGAGGCAGGGTCAGTGGTGCCCTCCCAGGTGGCCACAGGCTTGGCGGGCACCAGGGTGTGAAGGGCTGACGGAGCCCTGGTTATGAAGCCCCCTCAGGTGCCACTCACCAAGCACCTGTGGGTGCTTGAACTCAGTGTCCGGCACTTGGGGTGCACTGGACAAGTACCAGACTCCCCCAGGCTGTGGACCCTGTGGTCACGACGCTGGGGCCCTGAGATGGAGCCCAGCCCCAGTCACCCACCCTGGTCAGCTCTGCTCCCAGCTCCACACACGGGCCTCCAGGGAATCCTCCCTGGCCCTCGCTCCCCGGACCTCACAGTCTGATGGGGAGGGTCACAGGTAAACAGACAGTGACACCGGAGGAGCAGGTGGCCCAGGGAGCACCTGACAGCCCAAGGGAAGGGGAGCTGCTGTCGGACCGAGGGAGGAAGGTCGCGGGAGCAGCAGTAGTTCCAGCAGCTGTGACCATGACCACAATGAGCTCCTGCTGGGCACGTGGGCCAAGCGTGTTTCTAGGGGCGGGGCTCAGTGACCTTGTGACATCTATAGAGCACAGGGACTGTTCCCCAATTTGAAGATAAAGGGGAGGAAGGCACATGGGGTTAGCAGTTGACCCTAAGGACACAGTCCTTCTCCCAGGTCCTGCCTCAGACTCTTTGCCTTTCCCTATTCCAAGTGACCTCCCCTGTAAAATGGCCCTGCCCCAACCCAGTGGTCCTCAAAGTGCTGTCCCTGGACCAGCAGCACCTGCAGCATTCACAGGGACCTGGCCCCACACAGACCTGCAGAGCCTGAGGTGCGGGGTTGGGATCAGAGTCCATGTTTCCTCAGCCCGTCAGCGGTTCTGAGTTTGAGAGCCACTGTGCTAACCCTGCATTCCAGGCCCAGCTGGACATTAGAGTCACCTGGGGACTAGAAAAAGCCCAGTACCCAAGTCCTTTTCCTGACCCCAGGCTGTTGGAACTCCATTATTCAGTCATCTCCAAGCTCCCTGGGTGATTCAGGGGTGCAGGCAACTGTGAGCCCACAGCCGTGTGTGTGTGTGTGTGTGTGTGTGTGTGTGTATGTGCACTTGCACACGCTAGGCAAACATCACCACTGAGTCACAGCCCCAGCCCCACGGCATAGCTTTTTATAAAGATTCAGGAAAACCAGGCACGGTTGCCCACCCCTGTAGCCCCAGCTGCTCAGGAGGATGGTGCAGGAGGTTCACAAGAACAAGTCCAGGGGCTGGGGATGTGGCTCAAGCGGTAGCGCACTCGCCTGGCATGCATGCGGCCCGGGTTCGATCCTCAGCACCACATACAAACAAAGATGTTGTGTCCGCCGAAAACTAAAAAATAAATATTAAAAAATTCTCTCTCTCTCTCTTAAAAAAAAAAAAAAGAGCAAGTCCAGCCTGGGCAACACAGCAAGACCCCACCAACGGGGGTGGGGGTGTGTGTGGCTAGGTGGGCCAGCAAAACCCCACGCAAACCTTTTGATTTCACAATGCACTCCTGCGGGGCCCTGGCCATGCCCACCCCCAGCAGGAGGAGGGAGCAGGTCTTTCCAGCAGTCAGTCACCCACGTGTGCATTGAAAGTCCCCTGACTTTTTAAATCATGGGAGGTCTCCAGTGATGACATTTTAATTCAACTTTACAAATGTGACACAGGTCAAATTATGTCTCCCCCTCAGCAGGGTTGGCCTCAGAGACAGGTAAGGACCCCACAGGCAGGAGTGGGAGGGCCTGGCAGGCAGGAAAGTGGGGGACAGGCTGCTGGGGGACTCCACCGGAGGAGGCCACCTCTTGCCCCCTCACTGCCTCTGGCTGGAGGAGGACCTTTTCAGTTCCCACTCTTGGGACAATCTGTGGTGACTTTCAGAGAGTTTCTCCTGATGACTTTAGCAAATGACAAGGGCTAGAGGGGACGGCCTGGGCAAGAAGGATCAGGTGCCAGGATCTGGTCATCTGGTGGGGGCAGTGGGCCAGGCAGTGGGCACAGCAGGTCAGAGCCTGACTCAGGCCTGGAGCTGGAGTCTGAGGGGCCTGAGGAAAGGCATCGCAGGAGAGAGGGTGCCATGGTGAGCCAGAGGTGGGACCGGCCACGCCCCCAGAGGAGGGGAGACGGGAAGTCAGGGTCTGCAGCTCTTTGCAGTGGCACTTCTCAAAGCGTCTGCTTTTGGGTGGACGTGGGGACTTCTTGACCCTTGGAACACCACCTCTGTGGGCCGGCCAGGCCCTGCAGTGAGAAGCACAGCTGATCCACCGCAAAGGGCCGCTCCGTCTCCCCATTCACCCAATGTTTGCTGCGTGCCCACCGCATGCCTGGCACTGTCCCAGGCCCAGGGAGTGGCAGGAACTAGCAGGCCAAGGCCTGCCCTCATGGGCTCACACTGTGGTAGAGGCACAGACAACAAGCCGGAGACCGAGAGGGGACAAGAGGAAGACTAAACAGGAATGAGGAAGCAGAGGCGGGGTCCCAGGACACTTCCCAGAGCACCCCCTGATCCCCCAACTCTTAAGGCTCTAGCCCTAGCGGCCCCACCCTGGGACCAAGCCTCTAGTCCCAGTGGACCCTGGCAACACAGCTGCACTGCCCCCCGGGGCATCTGGAGGGGGTGGGAGAATACCTGGAAGGCCCAGGCTTTGGTGTGCGCTGCTGAAACGCACACCAGCAAGTCCCCTTGACGGCACACACACCTCCTGCTGTGGTGAGGTGGGGCCGTGACTGCAAATTCTCTGCTCCTCTGTCCTGTGCACATGTGCCTGGCTGGGGCAGTGTGCACCGTCACAAGGCGAGCACCTCTCAAGGCCAAGGGCTAAGCAGGGAGTCCCAACCTGCTGGGTGGGTGCCACCATGCTGGTGAGTAGCCTCCAGGGTGTGCCCACATCTCCATCTGCAGCACTTCTCTGGCTCTCTCCTCTTGGTCACTGGCCAGCTGCGTGCTCTGGTTCACCATCTGGGAATGAGGACGGACTGCCCTAGGGTTCCCAGAGAAGGCAAGCCCACGCGCAACTCTGCAGAAATGCGCAGCAGCAGAGGTAGAGGCACATGGTGCTCGCAGGTAAGGACTGGAAAGTTCTGCACTTTAAATATTGGTTGGATTTTGATGGATTCCATTGTTACCTCAACTTTTTGACCCTAGAGCTCTTTATTTCTGCTTAACAGCTCTGAACACCCTAGACAACACAAGCTATTAGGGAAATATGTGCTGAATTGGTGGAAGGAGGAGAGAAGGGAGAATCCACTCTGCCCAGGAGGTTGGCATGGGAGGAAAGCACCTTGGAGCAGGCCTTGAAGGATGGGTCAGGACTCAGCAGAAGTAAAACTGAGCACAGCACGCTGGAGGGACAGGCATGAGGCTGGTGGCCCCAGGTGGAGAGGTGACAGCCAGCTGTGTAGGCTGGAGCCATGACCATGAGGCCAGGGGGGACGGTGAGCCCAGAGGTTGCAGGTGTTGAATACTAAGGTGTTTAGCCTATTCTGAGGTCAACGAGAACCTTCTAGGGTTTTCAAGAAAAGGAATGACACAGTCAGATTCATATTTGGGAAAGTTAGTTCTGGAAGCTTCTCACAGCTGGAGGGAGAAGAGACAGAGATCAGCTAGGAAGCCATGGCATCAGCCCAGGGAGACATGACGAGACCTGAACAGGAGAACAGGGAGGGGTCAGGAGGAGCATGCAGAGGTGGCCCCAGGACCCTGGCAGTGCAATGTGAGAAAGAGAAGTCCAGCAACACTTGAGAGACCCTGAGGTGTTTGGGGGCACAGCGATGCCACGTGCCTAGGGCACAGACAAATCTAAAGGAGAAGGTGCCTGGAACAACCTTGAACAGGTGCCCTCTGGCGTGTCTGTGGGACACCCTAGAGGTACTACTTAGATGGCCAGGCTGGGCTGCAGTGACAAATGAACCCCAAGTGTCAGTGTGCTCCCCAAGAAAGGCCCACTTCTGATGCAAATGAAAATGCAGGCAGCCCTCCTCCATCCTGCAACTTTGTCATCTGGAATAAGTGACTCCCTGGTCACCTGGCTAGAGAAGAGAGCCAGAGAGTCATAAGGATGGGACCAGGAGGTAGTGCGGGTGCTCACATCCCACTGACCAGAGTCCGGGTTCATGGCCTCCGTCCACCTGCAAGGGAGGCTGGGAGATACAGGAGCACATGGACATTTGATGACTCTGTCACTGCCACACTGGCAGGGACTCTCAGGAGGGCTTTGGAAATGGCCACCAGGAGATGGTCAGAGCTAGAGACATAAATTTGGGCATAACTGCTGAATGAGGCCACGAGGGAAGAGAACAGAGAACAGGAAGGTAAAATGGGTGACACCATAAATCTTCTGAGGGGGTACTTAGGAATTTCCAGAGGATGACTCAAGCTCTGGTCAAAACGCCGCTCCTTTCCAAATGTCAGGTCATTTGTCGTCATAGACAAAGCTTGCAGATCTTCGGCTGAATCTCAGTTTCCGTGTGGCTGCTTGGCATCACCCAGGCGGCCCAGATCCACTGGCAAGTGTCTGGACACTGCAGCTCCCTGACACTGTCACCGTGCGGGGCCAAGGGCCTCCTGCCATTGAACTTCTCTGGAAAAGAGGGCTTCAAAGCTCCGCTCTAACAGATGTTTTGAAAGTGGCCTCTTGCTATTCTTGCTCTTAAGATTCATTTCAGAAATCAAAATTTTTGCTACCAAATTACTGAATAAGAAATCGATGCTTCATTTAAATTTAAGAATTCTCACAAAATTTTGGTTGAGAATTGTGGCTTGAAGGCTTTCAGCCTTGTTAAAACTCGCTGATTTCCTTGGGAAGGGCCCTGTCTTCCTCTAGACCAGCAGAAAAGCACAGATGTACCTCCAGGCTGGCCCTCACAAGGGTCTTTCCTGCAAAACAGACGTCCTCCTCTGAGAACACAAGGGTCCCAGGACAGTGGTCAGGTCTGCTCACCACTGTCTTTCCAGAAGCTTAGCAGTGCCGGGCGCACAGCGGACGCTGAACCTCTGTGCTCTGCAGACACAGGGGTCCAGAAGCCAGGCTGAAAATAAAAAGTAGAATAAAAAAAAAACTGAGCATCAGCAACCACACACAGGAGAAAGGGTCCACAGGGTTAGCCCAGGCGAGCTGCTGAACAAGAACAAAACCAGCGAACAGTCTTCTGAGGGGAGTCAAAATCCACTGGCACCAGGTACTACCTAAAATGTTCCGTGTTCAACAACAGAATGTGAAAAACGCAAAGAAACAGGGAAGTCTGGTCTCTCCGCTATGGAGACACGTGGTGTCTGAGGGTCTCCAGAAGTTGGATTTGGTAGTGAAACAAACACCCAAAGCTATTATCAATGTGATCAAAGTAGTACAGGAAAGTATGATAATAGGAAGTCAATCAATAAGCCAATTTTCCCCATTATTTTACTCTGACTCCAGACTTCCCCTTTGGGTTCTTTCATCAGTTTTCCTCCTTATTAAGATGATTTATTGACTTACTGTCATACTTTCCTTTAACCCTTTGATCACATTTATAATAGTTTTTCCTTGTTCATTCGTTTGTTTTATTACCAAATCCAACCTCTGGAGACCCTTAGAGGCTGCCCTCCCCATAGGGTGGAGATGACATTTTGCTGCTTCGTTGCATTTCTCACATTTTTTGTGGTATATTTTGCTATTAGATCCACAAAAAAAAAAAAAACACAAAAAAAAATGCAAATGGAAGTCCATCAGGTAGAAATGAAACAGCCCCAGACAGATGGTCAGTGAAATCCGTAGGAAGAAATGAGGTGCATGAGAATGGCAAATAGGAAAGGTAATGTGAAGCACTCTCAATATATCTTCAGTTACTTAAAAGACGTAGCAATAATTATAACAGTAGATTGTTGGGTTTGTAACAGCAAAAAGATGCAAAGCACATGTGGCATCCTTTTTTATTGATTTTATTTTTTAAATACACGACAGCAGAATGCATTACAATTCTTATTACACATACAGAGCGCAACTTTTCATATCTCTGTATATAAAGTATGTTGAGACCCAATTCGTGTCTTCATACATGTACTTTGGATAATGATGTCCCTCACATTCCACCGTCCTTGCTAATCCCCTGCCCCCTCCTTTTCCCTCCCACCCCTCTGCCCTATCTAGAATCCATCTATTCCTCCCATGCTCCCCCTCCCTATCCCACTATGAGTCAGCCTCCTTATTTCAGAGAAAACATTCGGCATTTGTTTTTTGGGGATTGGCTAACTTCACTTAGCATTATCTTCTCCAATGCCATTCAATTACCTGCAAATGCCATGATTTTATTTTCTTTTAATTCCTTGGAAAGCTGGGAATGGAACCACCATTTGATCCAGCTGTCCCTTTCTTCGGACTATACCCAAAGGACTTAAAAACAGCATACTACAGGGACACAGCCACATCAATGTTTATAGCAGCATAATTCACAATAGCTAAACTGTGGAGCCAACCTAGATGCCCTTCAGTGGGTAAATGGATAAAAAAAATGTAGCATATATACATACACATGTGTCATCTTTATGTGCCAGTAATCACACACAGTTGTGGGGGCGGGGGGCCTACACTGAAGCAAAGTTCCTAGAGTTGATCAGAATGAGTTAAGATTAATCTGAAAATTGATCTTAAAAATATTTTGTAGTGGGACTGGGATTGTGGCTCAGTGATAGAGTGCTCACCTACCATGCATGAGGCACTGGGTTCAATCCTTAGCACCACATAAATGTAAAATAAAGATATTGTGTTCACCTAAAACTAAAAAATAAATATTTAAAAAAATATATTTTGTAGTTTCTAAAGCAATCACCCAGAAAAATAACTAAAAACATACTTTAAAAAAATGATCTAAATGGGACTCTAAAATATTTACTTAATACAAAAGAAAGTAGCAAAGACGGAACAGAGAAATGAGACTCCAAAAAGCCATAAGACATAAAGAAGAATAACAAAAATGGCAATTATAAATGTAAAGGAAAACAAATTACATTGAATGTGTGTCGTTGAATACCCTCATCAAAGGCAGAGGTTTTCAGACTGGATAAATAAACAACATACAACTATACACTATCGCAAGAGTCATACCTTAGATTCAAAGACACAAATAGGTTAAAGGAACAATGAGGCCATGGAAGAACTGGGGAGTGATTATTTTAATATTCAACAAAATAAACTTTAAGACAAAAAGTACTGCCATCCACAAAGAGGGTCGACCCATAAGCATAAGAGTGGACCTATCAAAAAGATACAGAAATTAAAACATACACCCTATTAATACAGCCTCAGTAGACACAAAGCAAAACTCACAGGACTAAAACGAGAACCAGGCAGTTTTACAATAACCGTTGAGGAATACCCACCCTCCACAATTGGAAAAACAACTAAGACCAGAGACAACTGAAACCCACTGCTGACCCACCCACCCCTGCCCCAGGACGGCAGGACCTGTGCTCTCTTTGAGCATTTGTAGGACTTTCCCTAGGATGTGAGATGTGGCAGGCCACCCCTGGTAAAGGATGACCATCTCGTGGAACACACTCCCCGGCCACAGTGAGACCGCACTGCACTCTAACAGAAGGAAATCTGAGAGCCCAGTAACTCAGAACTGAACTGCACAGGTCCAAATCAATAACTCCAGGGCCACAGGAGAAATCATGACAGAAATTAGAAGATACTTGACACCCGTGAAAATTCCCCACAATCTATGAACAACGTTGGAGTGCCGAGGGAGGGAGTCATACCTTCAAGGCCTAAGTCACAAGAAGGGAAAGTCTTAGATAGCCTCAGCTTCTATTTGAAGAAACTAGAAACAGAGGGGTGAACTAAGCCAGAAGCTGCAAGAAAGACCCGGTCGAGAGAGTCAGGTGATGCAGTATCTATGTGCAAAGCCACCGCGTCCAAGTACTAGCCACAGACGGTTCAAAATGAAGTGGACAATTCAGTCACAGGAGCATTAAAATATGTTTAGGAACAAATTTAACAAAGAAATGTAAGACCCATGTGGAAATCTAGCAACAACTTGCTGAGATAAACTATAGATGACCTAAATAAATGGAGAACATCCCACATTCCTGGGTTAGAAGATTCAATATTGCCAAGATGAAATTTCTCCAAAAATTTATCTATAGATTGAATACAATGCCTATCAAAATCTCATTGGGTTGTTTTCAATTTTTTTTTAAGTTTTGGTACCAGGCATTAACCCAGGGGCATTTAACCACTGAGCCACCTCCCCAGCCCCTTTTATTTATTATTTTGAGACAGGGTCTTGCTAAGTGGTTTAGGGTCTCACAAACTGGCTGCCTGCCTCCCAAATCGCTGGGATTACAAGCGTTCACCACTGCACCCAGCTCATTAGTTTTTTTAAAAAATAGAAACTAGTTAGCTGATCTCAAAGTTTAAATGGAAGGACAAAAGACCCAAAATCACCCAAACAATTCTTAAAAAGAAAGAAGTTGGAAGACATAGTACCTGATTCCAAATGCTCTGTGATCAAGACATGGGGCCTGCCCGGAATGATTGATGCATGGATAATGGGACAGAATGAAAGGTCAGAATAAAGCCCTCACCCACATTTCTGGGTCACTGATTTGTGGCAAAGGCACCAAAACAATGCAATGGGGAAAGAACAGACTTATATCTAAAATACGCCCCCCACATACGCGCACACACAGACCTTAAACATAGAAAAAAAACAGAGGAGACATTCCACCAGAGAGGAATTGTAAGTGGCTAACTAAGCACAGAAGGTGCCCACCTTTATTAGTCATTATGAAAATGCGCGTTCAAACCCAGGCGAGACGTTATCCCAAGGCACTGCAGTGACGGAATCGAGGCAGGCCTCCACACGTGGCCAGGGGGATGTACTCCACACAGCCACTGGGGGGTGGCAGTTTTTAAAAGTTCACATGAACCTGGTACTGCTGGCACCTTGAGCCTCACCCTCCTCATCCATGGAGGGACGCTGCTGATGGTACCCGCTTCACAGGTATGAGAGCAATTTCACACCCAAGACCACTGGGAAATAAAACAGGCATCCACACACGGCTGGTCTGTCTCTAGCAGTGTCCTTCACAATAGCCAAAAGCTGGAAGCAATTCAAACGTCCATCAGTTGGGGACTGGCTAGACAGGGGCGGACACATACAGTGAAGTCCTGTTTATCAATAAAAAGGAGGGAACAATCAATACGTGCTACCACACGGATGAACCTCCAAACATTATTCCACGTGGAAGAAAACCAGACACACACACAACAGATAGCATGATCCCATTTATGTGAAATGTCCAGAGAAGGCAAAGTTGTACCATAGAAAGCAGGGCAGTGGCCGCCCAGGGCCAGGGGTGGGCCGTGGCCCTGTTCCACTGCTGGATCGCAGGGTGGATGCACAGATCTATAAATTTACTAAAAACCATGGAATGCACACTTAAAATTTTATGGTGTGTAAGTTATACCTCAATAAAATTGCTTTTTTAAGAAATAAATGAGTTTCAGGCTTTCATTGTTCACTCAGCTGCCGAGTCTCCAGCCGCCGTGTTGTGCCAGCTTCAGGCCAGGGGCTGGGGACGTGGGGTGGAAAGAGACCCAGCAGCCAGGGGGGACTGGAAGGTCCAGCACCGCCCGCCTGCTCTCCTCTCCCTCTTGACCCCTCACATTCCGGGAGGTGGGCACTGCAGTTGCATCTCATCGCACAGATGAGAAGGGGGTCCCCAAGGCTGAACATGTTCCGCCTCCTCAGCTCCCAGCCAGTCCTCAGGGCCCAGTGCCCCCTTGCTCCGAGCTTCCTGGTCCCCTACCCAGAGGCACATGACTCTGTGCCTAGGCTGGGCTTCTGGGGAGCCTGGTCACCTACCCTGCTCCACCCTGAGGGCTGGGCTAGGGAATGGGGGTCTATGTTGAGTTGATGCCTGTCCCTTGGAAGCTGTGAATGGGGCCTTATGAAGAAATAGGGTCTTTGCAGATGTGATTAGGTTCAGGAGCTCAAGAGAAGATCAATCTGAGACACAAAAATGTGAAATCAAATAAAAATTTCTTAAAAAGATCTAGATTTCCTGTGGGTCCTAACTCCCCCGACACGTGTCCTTAATATCATTTTTTCTGACACATATCCTTATAAGAGACAGAAAAGAAGCTGCGGAGGGGAAAGCCATGTGCAGACGGAGGCAGAGCCCGGCAGGACCCAGGAGCACAGCACCGGGAGCCAGGGAGCTGGAGCCCTGCTCCCCACAGCCCAGAGGAACCGGCCCGACCGGGCCTCCACTCCAGCCTCTGGCCTCCTGATCCAAAGCAGAATAAATTTCTGTTGTTTTAAGCCACGCAGTCGGTGGCCATTTGTTATGGCAGCCACAGGAGAGGGACATGGGGTCCATGCCCGATTTGTGTCTGCACCATAGTCCCCAGATCAGTGCTGGCCCTGTAGGATTCTGTCCAAAGGACCCAGATGTGTGCTTGACTCCAAATCTCAATGTTTCTTGGAGTCGTCGGCTGGAGCTCCTTCTCTGGGACAGTCAGACAAGTCTGATGGATGATTTTATCTTTTCCAGAAAATCGGATATTGTACCAGTGACCCGTGGGCCCCTGCCTGCCCTGCTTCTGCTGCCCTTTCTTTATAGCAAGCTCTTTACTGCTCTTACAGCAAGAGGCTCTTGTCATCAGAGCAAAATCACTGCCAGTAGAAAGGCCACCTGGAATGAATCCACTTGGAGCAGAATCAGAATGCCGTGGTGCGTTGGGTTCTCAGTTCAAAAGGACAGTAAGGACAGCAGGGGACTTGATGCTCGCTTTCTTCTCTGGGAGCGGATTGCACAGATGTGTTCACTGTGAGAATCACAGAGCTTCACCTCATGGAAGGTACCCTTTCCAGTGTGCGCATTTTACTTCAATAAACAAGCTGGGCTGGCTGGTACAGCCTGTAATCCCAGCAACTCAGGAGGCTGAGGCAGGAGGATCACAAGGTCAAAGCCAGCCTCAGCAATTTAGTGAGCTCCTAAGCAACACAGAGAGACCTTCTCTCAAAATAAAAAATAAAAAGGGCCGGGGACTTAGCTCAGTGGTAAAGGACTCCTGGGTTCAATCTCCAGAACCAAAAATAAAAATAAACAAATGGAGCAAGAATTGTGAATGTAGATTAGTTTCATCTGATATGTGACAAAACTTCACATATAATTGGAATAAAGTGCTGATTTTTAAGACCAGCCAAATGCAAGCGCAGGCTCAGAGTACAGTATTTTCTGGGGCAATTTTTCCAACAAGATTCTGGAATGGTGCGATATCTCATTCATTCTGCATCTCTTTAGAGCAACACGGTGATGCTTAGTTCTGTGTCAAGGTAGGTGGACTAAGGGGTGCCCAGAGAGCGGGTCACATTCCTCTGGTGTGTCCATGAGGGTGTGTCAGGATGGAGCCAGCATTTCAACTGCCGCAGTCAGTAGGGCAGGTGGCCCTCCCCGAGGTAGGTGGCCATCATCTCATCCACCGGGGGCCTGGATAGAGCAATTAGGAGGAGGAAAGTTGAATTTTACCCCTGCTGATTTCTTGAACTAAGATATCAAGCTTTTCCTGCCCTAAATGCTCTCGGTTCTTGGCTTTCAGACCTAAGCTATAATCTATATCATCAGTTCTGTGGTCTCAGGGCTTCAGACTGCACCACTGATTTTCTCCTAGGTTTCAGCTTGCAACGGGCAGAGGAGGGGACTACTTAGTCTCCATGACCACACCACACCGGACACTTCCTCATAATAAACCTGATTCTAGAAAGAGATACCTGTTGGTTCTGCTTCTCTGGAGATCGCTGGTCAGCAAAACCACAACGGAGGCTCATTTCCCAGGCATACTCAAGGGCCTCCCGATACTTAGCTTGTTCTTTGGGGGTCCTCAGCTCACCCTTCAGGACCCCCTAGAGGAGAAGGGCTTGGCGGAGCCGGAATCGTGCATTCCTGGGTGTCTGACTGTCCTCTAGCATCAAAACCAACTTCTCTTGCTTCTCACGTCTACTCAGAAGGACTATCGTGGGACTGAACGAAATGGGAGGGGGCTTTGTAAGGGGTTAAAAAAATGTAAAACCAGAGTGGACCAATGGCCCACAGCGAGGGTCAACGACACGTGCTCCGCAGGAACCAGGGGACGTCAGCCTTAAAAGGAAGGAAATCCCAACACGCGCTATGACTTGATGAACCTCGAGGACATCATGCTCGGGAAGATGGCCAGCCACCACAGGATGAGAACTATGGATGCCTCTGACATGCGGGACCTGGAGGAGTCACCGTCATGGACACAGAGAGCCGAGCAGCAGCACTGGAGCTGGGAGGGGGCTGGGGAGATGCTGCCACAGAGCTTCAGTTTCACAAGATGGGGAGAGTTCTGGGGTGCACAGTAGTGTGTGTGTGCCATGCCAGGAACGGGGCACTAGGTCAGATCAGAACTAGGTACTTACAAAGGTTGGGACAATGAGTTTTATGCTGCATGTATTTTACCATGAATTTTTCTTTAAACATGATAGATTGCCTCCACCATCTTCACCTCCACCTCCTCCCCTTCATCCCCACCATGTTTGGGGGCTGATCCGATGTGTCGGGAATGTCTACCAGGAGCTCCTGGTCGAGAGCAAGGCAGAGTGGGAAACCATCCAGATCAGTCAGTGATGTCTTCCACGGGTTTGGAGTGTCACCAGTGTGGTGGGGTCCTCCGGGACAGTGACTGTAGTAAATGGCTTGGGGGCTGCATGCTGGATGCTGGAATTTCCAGCATTCAGGATAAGTAAGGTGCAACTTGGGGAAGGGACTTGAGAGGGGAGAGAGAACCTGAAACCACAAGTTGAGTCTCGATTCCACACGGAAGCGGGTCTACAGCAGAACCTCCGCCTCCCGCAGGACACCAGGTCTTTCACGCAAAGGCGTGGGCAACTCTCCCTGCTCCCTTTTCAAATCAGAGAAACCAAATGTGGTTTGAATGGAGAAAAGGATTGCTGAGCCGTCACGGCAAGTCGATCTTGGAAATCACATGGAGATCCCTGTTCAGTAACTCTGCTAAGAGGCGACTGACCATATGATTGAAATGTGTTTGTACTAAAAATATTTTAAAAGCCCTTCTCTTGATTTATACCCAAAAGAAAATATCGCAAAGGAGAATGAGTTTTCAACTCAAGTAGCACTTATTCTTGATCTAACTAAATTAGCTCTTTTGAACGGCCGGCTTTGCTCTGATGCCTGTAATAAAAATAACAATAATGTGCATTTAGAGGGTATTTTATCCTCTCCAAAGCACAGGTCTTTGTGGTGTACAGTTCCCCTCATCCAGGCTGCAGATCAGCATGACAGGGAGCGGGGAAAGGAGCCGAGGGCACGAGGTTCCCAGTGACTGATCACGTACAGTAAAATCAGCACATTCCAAATGTAGGAGAAAGCGGATTTTGTAGAGCTTCAGAGGCCGAGACCAAAGGGCCAGAAGGTGGGTCTTCCCTTCTGCCATGGACTGAGGTTTGTGTCCCCACAAATTCATACGTTGAAGGCTCCATTATGATGGTATTGCAGGTGGGGCTACTGGGAAGAAAACAGGTTAAATGAGGTCACGAGAGTGGGTGTCCTAAGATGGGACAGCACTCGAGTAAGAAGAGATGCCACAGAGCTTGCTCCTCCCTCTCACCAGGAGACTCAGATGCCCTGCTTCCTCTGAAGTTGGCATCTGGGCTGCTTGCTGTGGAGACACCTGGAGATGTGGCTCCCAGGCCCAGCCCCGCCCTGGCCATGGGCAGCCTCAGGAAGCTTCCTCTGTCCACTGGGAGCATCGCCCTCCTCTGGTCTGCCCACCTGGAAGTCCTGGGTGACTCGTCCAACACCAAACTGCCTGTGGCCCCCGCCACTCCTCCCCAACTGCCCCCAGGCCTGGTGCTTCTTGGACAATTGCCGAGCTCAGGTCCCCTCACCCTTGGCCTGGTCAGCTTCTCCCTGCTCAACTTCAAAACCTGCTCACTCAACAGCCATCCGCCAGGAAGCCTGTGCCGGCACCCTCCCCTGACTGGTGGCGTTCCTCCGTGCCCCCCGGCCCTGAGGGCCTGGCACCTGGTGCTGCCACTGCTTGTTTGCACATCCATCTCCCCGGGGCACAGCGGCTCCGGGGCAGAGCCTGGGAACACACAGAGCGGCTTGACGGATGCTTGTGGGACGGGGTTCAGCCTGGGTCTGCCGGTCACCCCCTGCAAGCTCAGTGCCACCACAGGCTCTGGGAACGGACGGGAGCAGACAGCTCCAAAGTCCAGGGGCTCTGTGGGGCCTGAAGTTAAGGATCCTACCTCCCCCCAAAACCTGACCCAAGACAGGCACAGGAGTTGAGCTCCACCCTGAACACCAGCCCCAAATCCCAGCAGGACTGTTTATCCAGATAGCTGTACATGCTGGCCCACATGCCGGCTCTTCCCACTGGTCACCTCCTTTGGTCTTATGTCATGGAAATAAAGAATCTGGGTCTGAGAGGAACTTGCTCAGGGTCAGCAAGTGGCAGAACTGGGGTTGGATCCCTTGTCTGTTGGACTCCAAAGCCGGAGGCTCTTCCCCACTGTCTGGGCCACCAAGAAGGTGCTGGATCGGTGGGGAGCAGGGAGGCCAGATGCAGCCAGAAAGAGCCCGGCTGTTTGTCCCCTGGAGCTCAGGCCCCAGGACAGCCCCTCCCTTGCGGAGGTGGCCCTGGCTCTCCAAGGAGTGAGCCTTTCTTTCTGTAAGCCCTTGGCAGTTTTCATCCATTGACATTAGTTAAATCGCAAGTGACAGCCTCCCGGGCTGCGGGGGCAAAGGCACGGAGGCGTGAAACAGGAGAAACCCAGGAGCTGTGCCACTCGGGAGGGGCCCCATGCTGCACAGGAAGCTGTGCAGTGGCACGAGGCAGGAGGAGTGGGCTGGGGGCTCCTAAGGGATTTGGATCTTATTCTACCGTGTGGGAGTCATGGCAGGGTCCGAGGCTGAGAGGGGCTCACCCCATTGCCCTGGGCAGAGCTGGACAGTGGCAGCTTACGGGTGGATTGGTGGGTGATCCCGGGCCCCGTCCCTTCAACTGCCAGCTCTTCTTTCTTCTCTCTGGAAGTGTCTTCCGATGCCAGGAGCAGATGCCCACAGCGCACCCCAACCCCACGACATCCTGGGAGCTGAGCCCACTGCCCACCTCCCCGCGGTGGCCAGGCCTCCTTGCCCTCCAGCAGCCTTTGCCCCAGCCACGCACGTCAGGTAGCAGTGCAGACCAGGGTGGCGGGAAGACAGACCGGGCCGCACAGGCCTCTGCTTTCAACATAGAAAACAAGTGGGGCTCCAGCAGGCGGGGAGCTGGCCCTGGAAGCCATCCCAAGACCCCCTAAGGAAAGCGGGCATGGATGCTCACTGGACTTGGCACCTGAGGGAGCCGCAGGGAAGGTGGTGCCCTCTAGGCCCCAGGGGGCGGAGCAGCAAGAGCAACTCCACAGCCACTGCAGGGGCCCCAGGCAGGAGCGTGGTCCAAGGAGGAGCCCAGAGGTAGGCAGGCGGTGCAGAGGAAGCCACCCTGGCCTGGTGAGTCCCTGGGAGGTGGGCTTCTGGGCCACAGGGTGGGAGGGCAGCACATGGCTCTGGAGCAGGTGGCAGCCTCGGGTTGGGGTGAGCCTTTCCAATGCTTGGAGGCCAAGGACTGCACTTGGCACCCCATGGCAGGGGACATGGGACGTGGAAACGTCTTAGTGTCATTTGACACGACACAAACTAGGCTAAGGAGGTGAAGGGTGTTGTGTACTCACCTGAGTCCCCCCAAATTCACACCCGCACCTCAGAATGTCACTGGGTATGGAAGCAGGGTCTTCCCAGAGGTGACAAGGTAAGATGGGTTATTAAGGCAGCCCTAACCTAACCTGCCCAGTGTCCCAAGCAGAAAAGAGGACAAGTGTGCACAGAAGGACATGGAAAAGACACAGAGAGAGGCCTGGGCCACATCCCTGCCCTGCAGCCCTCAGGAGGAGCCAGGCCCGTCCACGTCTTGATTTGGAGGCTGTGGCTTCCCCAGTTGTGGCAAAAACAGTTCCAAAAGTAGCACAGCCAAGAAGCCGAGATCGGGAGTGAGGCCAGGGCTGTCCCCTGCAGGGCCTGCAGGCCAGTCCTTGTCCCCATGCTGGGCCCAGGGATGCCCTGGCTGAGCCAGCAACGCCCCTCCAGCCCCACCCCCACGTTAACAGGTGGGTGTGACATGAGTGTCACCATATCCCACATTGAGGGCCTGATGGGCTCCTGCAGACCTAGAGGCCTCGTCCCCTCATTGACTCAGGTCCCAGCCACTTCTCACCAGCTGCCACGTGTGTCCACAGCTGAGAGCCCAGGACTCTGTTTCCTAACAAGGCCCCCAGCCATGGAAGGCCTGGGAACGGCTCCAGGCTTCTCCGGTAACCTGCCTAGGTCGGTTCAGTTCTTGCCCAGCCAGGACACTAAGAGGACGGAGGCAGGTCTCTCCACCCGGCCTGGGTTAGGAAGCACCTTCTCATGGTGTGGAACCTGGCCAGCCCACGGGAGGGCACAGTAGTGACACTGTGAGCTCCCTTTTCCCCAGAGGAGAAGCTGGATGTGGGGGAGGCTGGGCTTCCCCAGGGGCAGAGGGATATGCAGGCCAGGGCTGGGGGCTCACACCTCTTCTCCTTGTGCCCCTGAGAGGTCTCAGCACAGCACCAAGGACACCCCCAGCTTCCAGTCTTCACAGAGGCCGGGCATGGCAGTGTGGACAGGCTGACAAAATGGCCAGATCAACAGTAATAACTTCCATCCCGGGTGGAGCTCCGTCCCACCAAGACCCACAGTTGAAGTCCTAAGCCCAGGACCCAGAAAGTGAACTTGTAAACAGGTCACTGCAGGTGCCCTTGGCTCAGAGGTCATCCTGGAGCAGGGTGGGCTCATCCCCCACGATGGGTGACCTCATAGAAGGAGAGCTTAGACAGACTCGCAGACAGGGAGGAGGCCTGGGAGGGGGGAAGGCAGAGGCCGATGGTGAGCCACAGAGCCCCCGGGATGCCGGGACAGCAGTACTGCAGAGCCCAGACGATCGCTCTTGGTACTCAGGCTCCACTGTAAGCCCCCCACCAGGAGCCCCAACTGCACAGCTTCTAACAGCTCCACCGCCACCCTGGGGTGACCCGAGCCCCCTTAACATCCACCTAAGAAGCTCGAGGCAACGTAAAGAGCATTGGGCTTGCTTCACAGCACCTGCAGGCAGGGCCCTCACCCCCACCAGGCCGCCCAGGAGCCGCTCACTACTAGCACCCAGGTGGGGTTCCCGTGGATCACCCGCTTCCTGGTTTTGTGATTTTTTGCTTTGCTGGCCCTGTGAGCCCTGCTCACCCCATCTCCTCCTCCCCCACCTCCTCCTCCCCCACTTCCTATCAAGGCACCCAGGCCTAGCTCAGCCCACCTAGACTCTTCCTGTATCAATGTCACCACTGGCTAGAGTCTGCCCTCGCTACGTGGGCTAGTGTCCAACCAACCTTCTTGACTTTGACATCCCTCACAGCCCTCAGGGGAGCCAACCTTGACTTTGACCTTGAACTTCTGGCCTCTGAAACTATGTGACAGCACGAGTCTGTTGGATCAGCTGCCCTGTCTGTAGCATTTTGTTATAGCAGCTGGAGTTGACTAAGACATCGCCCTTTGCCTAGCAGTTAAGTGAAAACCGTGTTCACTGGAGTTCGGATGTTGGCTGCTCTCACAGAGAGCTGTGCACCCCAGAGGGTGTCCCTTAACCTCTCTGAGCTATAGATTCTTTGTGAGTTAGGATACCTTCAACCCCAAATACTTAAACCTCAACTCAAAATGGCTTAAACAGTAAGGCAAGGGTGCTGTGCTCACATAAAAAAGAAGTCTGTAGGAAGAGGTTGCTCAAAGATGGGCCACTCCAAGGTCATTCTGTTACTGACTCATGGACAGGGGCCTCAGGGAGTCCTGGGTCCAAATTCTCTGCATCCGGAGCCAAGAACTGACAAGAGGAGAGATTGGGGACAAAGAGAGGTGAATTGAGAGGGGAGTGCCTCTGGGAGGAGCGAACACGGAGAGCAGAAGGTGGAGCTGAGGAGGGCTGGACCCTCTGCACAGGGGCTTTCACTGGGCTGCTAGTCTCCCCTCCTCTCCCCTGGGGGGTCCACTGATACCTTGATGGGCAGCTGAACCTCCCAGGACTTCTTTCATTGCCCACATGTGACCTCCTCCCCGCTAACCTGCCCAGGGGGAGCAAGCCCCGATGCTAGTGACCAGCAACCAGCTAACTTCAGGTGGTGCCTGGAGTCCGCGCAGGATGGGGCTCCTCCTTCCTGGGCTCAAATTCCCCTCGTGGCTGGCTAGCCTTCCCCCTTAACTGCAAGGTGGCCCAGCTGCCCAAACAGTGGGGGCTTCAGGCAGTGTTGTGAGGGCCCTAAGAGTGGTGTCACCTCCCACCCAACAATTCAAGGTGCCACCGAGAGGCAGAGCAGGAGGGCCAGCTGACCCAGGCCTGGCCAGCGGGTGGTGGGTGAAGCTGCTGCAGTAGACAGCTGTGTGCCCAGGGGAAACGGGGAACTGCGGACCGCCTGAGGCCCGTCGCAGGCGCTGCAGGAAGTGCAGCTGCTGACTTGGAAGCTCAGCAGACCCAGCGGGCAGCCCCAGGGCCAGCAGCACGCACAGACCCCGCACGGCATCGCCAGCAACGAGCTGAGCAGCGGCAGAGGCGCCAGCGCACCCTTCAGGTAAGTCGGGCAGCAGGAGCGTCACCACCCAACAGACCCTGCACAGGAAGGGCACGGGTCCCCTCGGGGCCAGTGGGAACTTGTAGAGATGGGAGGGACCAGGAGGCACAGCTAAGCACCAACACGTGGGCACAGTTTGTTTTGAAAAGTCCCACAGCGTGGGCACTGCTGATGGTCAGGCGTGGGCGCTCCTCCACTGGCTCTGGATTCGCGCGTGCCTTGTGTGGTTTGTTTCTGATTGGTTCTGAAACCAGGGGTATTGACTGAACCCTGAGGCTATCTCCAAATGTCCTCCAGTCCCCGTTCCTAGTCCACCTGCTTGGGGGTCAGTGTCCCTCCGCCCTCTGTCCAGCTGCCATCTCTCAGTGAGCCTCCTCTCCCAGCCAAGCCTCCCCTCCTGCTGCCCCCGCCCAGCATCCCAGCCCTGTGCCCTTGCAGCTGTGGCTTCCCGGCATCTTCTGTGAGTCGCCATGTCCTTGTCACCCTAAGGATCGGGTGTGGACTGCAGTGCTTGGCTGGGACACACGGATCCCTCCACAGGGCTGGCGAGGCTGAGTGTCAGCTTGTACTGGCCTAAAGCCACTCACCAAAGCTGAGTTCAGCAGGACTGGCCCCTGAGGCTCTAGGGAGGACTCGTCCCCTGCCTGCTCCAGCCTTGGAGGCTGCCCTCGTCCCTCGGTGGCCACGTTGCCCCCAACTTCACCACCAGACTCCCCTCTGCTCCTCTGCTCATGTGGGGCCCAGGTGGACGATCCGCAGTGTTCCTCCCTCTCGGGGTCCACTGTCACATCTAAAGTCCCTTCCACAGTGTCAGGCAAAGCTACATGTGAATGTGTCCCCATGCATGTGCTGGGAACCTTGTCCCCAAGGCATCGGTGCCCAGAGGTGGGACCTTCGAGAGGTAGCAGGCCATGGGGGCTCTGCCCTCAAGAAGGCCATTGTCATCACAGGGATGGGTGTGAGTTGGGCCTCTCTTGCCCTCTGGCCACCCACCTGCTGCTAGGGATGGCACAGGAGGCCCTCGCCAGGGGCAGCATGGGTAATGTTCTCAGCTTGCAGACCCAGCCACTCGCTGTCCAGCACCAAGCTTCCCTGGATGGCACTAGAGAGCTGGACAAGACATCTTCCCCGCTCCCTTCCAGTGGGTCCCCTCACCCCCGCCAGGTCTCTATAAACAGGGCCTTCGTGACCCCCCTTTCAGTCCAGCCCCTCTGTAGTGGGATAAACAGTGACTCCAAAGAGATTTGCCCAAGCCATGTCCTGGGTCCTGCGATTGTGACGTCATTTGGAAATTGTCTTTGCAGATAGCTAAGTTGAGGACAGCAGGATGAGCTCGTCCCGGGTTGAGATGGGACCAGTGCCTACAAGGAAGGAGAGGGACTGCAAGCCACCCTTGGAGGGCAGGAGGACGGAGGCCGAGGCTGGGGGATGAGCAGCAGGCTTGCCCGTGACAGCCTTGCCACCAGAGGCCTGGGAGCCAGCAGCAAGCAGCCCTGCCCACCCCTGACTCTGGACTTCGGCCTCCAGAGTGGCCAGAGGCTTCACCCCTGCTGGGGACAGTCCACAGTGACATGTTTTTCCGTCGTGGGAGACAGAAGCACCCTCTGCAGGGCCCTGGCAACTACAGGGCCACAAGAGAGGCAGTTGGCCTCTTGTCCCCTCCTAGATGACACAGCCACACTCAGCAGCCCAGCTCTTCAACCCCAAATGCTGCCACTGGAGCAGTCGATGGCGGGCCCCAAGCTCGGTGATGTGGTCACGCTAGGGATGTGGCCACAGCTCAGGGGCAAGTGAGGGCACCTGCAAGTTTCTCTCTCCCTGCCAGCTGGAGATGTGACAAGGCCCCTCAACTGTTTGTTTGTTTGTTTGTTTTTAATCTGTTCTTTTTAGAGGTGATGACAGCAGAGCGTATTCTGACACGTCATACAGGTGCAGCGTGACTTTCCTCTCTGGTGGCTGCACATGATGTGGAGTTACCGCAGCCGTGTTCACACATGAACACAGAAGTGGGCCCTTGGGGGTGGGCCCTGGGGACTATAGCAGGCCCCTGGCCCCTTCCCCCCTCTGCTTCCTGGCTGCCCCGGGTAGAACAGCTTTGGTCCCCCACACCCTCCCTGCCATGGGAGTGTCACCTCAGGCACAAATAATGGAACCAAGTGACCGTGGCTGAAATCTCTGAGACGTGAGCCAAAATCAATCTTCCCTCCTTTAATTTTTTTCCCCCAGGTATTTTGCCAGCGATGGAAACTGACTCACACATAAGACACCAGTCAGTTGCATGAGAGCCACCTAATGACCTCATTTTATCTTAATGGCCCCTGTAAAGACCTATCTCCAAATGCAGTCACAGTCCGAGGTGCTGGCCTCAGGGCTTCAACATGCATTTGGAGAGGACACAATCCAGCCCACAGTGTGAACACCCTGATCCACCAGCAGGGCGGGGCACCCCACTACATTCAGGGTCAGAACAGGGCAGCCTGCGACAGAGCTCATGGCCAGCAGCCGAGGACCTTCTCCTGTGGTAGATGATCAGGTCCACCAATACCTTCCCTTCTCCCCTCCCCCTCCTTGCTGTTGGGTGGAGCCTTGGGCCTGGGTTCTGCCCAGCAGAGTGGAGAGATGTGAGTGTCCCCTCCCAGCCTGGCCAGCGGTCATCCTTGCTCCCATCTGCCTCCATCCCTGGTCTTAGGGGATCCTGGGAGCCATAGGAGGGGACTCCAGCATCACACGGACCACCCTGGATGGGGGCTGGGGAGAGGAGGGGTCCAGGAGAGGGAGTTGGGGAGAGGGTGTGGCCCCGGGGAGGAAAGGTTTGAGGGTCCCAGGAGCAGGGCTGGGCTGGCAGTTCTCATCTTCACACAAACAAAGGTCAGCCTCTGTTGGGTAGGAGAAGGGGCTGGGCACCTTCCTACACAGCGAGGGGCCAATGGCTGTGGGAGGGCCACCATTGAGAGAGGCTCCCGCACCGCTGAGCCCCGAAGGCCCAGGCCCTACATGAGAGCACAGTGCAGGGGGAATATGAGTCTCCATCGTGGGCAGGAAAGGGGATAAGCACTGTTACCCGCAGGAGGAAGAAGGAAGACAAGTATGATCAATGGCCGGGCCGTGATTCCCAGGGGAGATCAGAAAGACCAAGTCTGCACGGCTGAAGGGTCACGGGATCAGACAGGGGCACAGAGCAGGGGAGGGCCAGGCCTGGGAAGTCCCAGCATAGGTCTTGGCTCTGGGGTGGGCCTGGCAGGACAGCCGACAACCGCCCAGCAGCTCGAGGGGAGGAAACACCTTCCCAACACCCACATGGACTTCCTGCCAGGCAGCAGAGGGATGTCCCATAAGAGGCAGAGACAGTGGCCCAGCCAGGGCGTCAATCAACACAGAAGGCCCAGGTGATTTCTAGAGT
The DNA here is from genome assembly GCF_001458135.2 of Marmota marmota marmota. Lineage (NCBI taxonomy): Eukaryota > Metazoa > Chordata > Mammalia > Rodentia > Sciuridae > Marmota > Marmota marmota. The sequence continues at coordinate 4,065,833 of NW_026000108.1, forward strand.
GAGAGGCCAGGCCCCTGGTCCCCACAGTCACCATGTCAGCAACAAGCAGGACTCCACTACCAACCACAGGCCGGCTGATTCTGGCTCAGTCCTGGGAGGGGCCTGCTCCAATCAGGGTTCTCAGAGGGACAGAATCTACAGGACACGTGCCCAGTAGTCTCTCTACCCACGGCTCCACTTCCCACAGTGCCAGCCACCCTCAGCCAACCCTGGTCCAAGAACATTAAATGGTAGTTCCAGAAATCAACAACTCAGAAGTTGTGCACAGTGTGAGTACCGTGACGAGATCTCCAGCCATTCTACACTGTCCCCGACAAGGCATGAATCACCCCATCATGCAGTGTGTCCACACCATGGGCACTACCCACCCATTAGTCACGTGGGAGCTGTCCTGGTTATCAGATCTGCTGTCACACAGGAGTTGAGCACCCCCTAGTGTCGAGTGATGGAAATGCGGAGACTGGCTTCTGCTGCTTGCAGAAGCAGGTGGATCCCCGCCTGCTCAGCAGGGAGTGGGCGTTAGCCACTGCAGTGGGCTGCTCCTTGCTCCTTGTACCCCTCACCCTTTTTTGGATGGACTGTCCTATTGAAGAGCTCCCTCAATAAATCTCAGAATGTGCTCCTCTCCCCACTCACCTCCCTGGTGGGAGTGGGAGCAGAGGAGCCGTCCTGAAGAACCCCAAGGAAAAGAGGTGATTATTTCATGCCAGTCCAGTGCCCTGGATGACCCTGACTGGAGTAGCCACGTGTCGTGGCAGTACCGTGGCGCTGGTGTCTGCGCAGCCTGGGTTTTCCTGAGTCATGGCCTCAACACACAGGCGAGATGATGCTGCCAAGTCAGAGAGGCCAAGAAGAGTTCTGAAATGCTCCCTCTCCTGAAGAGGCGAGTTCCCGACCTAACAAAAAAGAAGTCTACGTTGAAGTTGCTAAGCTCTCTGCTGCTGTGGTCATCTATACTGTGCTGAATTCACAGCGCAAACTTTACCACAGGTCTGCATGCGTTGCGCTACCCAGGGCCCCTGCATCCCCGTGGACCTCAGAGCACATCCCCTCAGACCAGCGAGCGCAGTGGGGGGTGTACCCAGGGGGTTCTCAGGTCCCGGGGTCCACATCAGTGGATTCAAACAACCAAGGATCAAAAATATTTGAAAACAAGCTCCCTGTGCTGAACATGGACAGACCTGCTCTTGTCACCGTCCCTAAGCAACACGGTCTGGCACCGTTTATCCTGCACTGACACTGCATCAGTCTCACAAGCAGTCCAGAGGTGACCCAGGGGAGCACAAGGTCAACTCACATGCAAATACTGCCCCAGTCTATATAAGGGCATCTGCAGGGGTCCTGGAACCAAGGGACAGCGGTGAGTAGATGTATAAGCCCAAGCTCATGTGAGGAGACAGAAAGTTTATTTTAAGGAACCGACCAGGATGTGCGCCCTGACCACAGAACCAGCCAGTGTGGCCCCCCAATCTTGGACTTGAACCTCAAGCACAGACCAAGCTCCTTACTTCACAAGTAGCCAGCACCAGACTCTCACCGAGGCGACACGGGCTGACCAGGAGGGTGGTTAGTGAGGACGCAGCCCCCAGCCCCGAGAGTCAAGGAACACCTCGCGGAGAGCCACCTTGTACATCAGCACCCTGAAGTCTACCTGGCAACCCAGTTCCCTGCAAGGCCACCAGGCTGGCTGCTGAACTGAGGGTCAAATGGAACCCATAGCTGACCACGGCTGTGTCCAAAGAAGAGATCTTGGTGGCCAGGGACAAGCAGAGATGGAGACCAACTTCTCAGTGTGCACCTTTTGTGACTTTAGATTTGGACCATGTGCAAGAATAACTACTAACTTTTAAGATGATTATTGCAAAAATGAGACTGAATATTAACATCAGAGCTGATGTTCAGGTCTTCCAAAATTATCAGAAAATTAAACTTAAAAGAAAACCCCACCATGAGTTCAGAGCCAGAGGCACGGCCTTCCTACAGTACCGGGTGCTGGGTGCTGGTTTTCAACATTGAATTTCTTTGTCACCAAAGTGATGAGACCACAAACTCTTTTACTCTTTCCTTTTTTTTTTGCTCCTGGGGATGGAGCCCGGGGCCTCTCACATACATGCCAGGCTCCACCACTGAGCTACGTCCTCATCCCTTCTGTTTTATTTTGAGACAGGTTCTTACTAACCTGTCCACTCTGGCCATGATGACAGCTGTGGCCTCTGCACCTGGCCCGTGAAGCCATGAGCTCCAAAAGGGAACCACTGACAGCAGCTGAGCTGTTTCTCCCGGCTCAGGACAAGGCCCCAGATGAACACCTACATCTACACAAACACCTGGCACCAAGGTCACGGCAGCATCTTCACAAGAGCCAGAATGTGAAACCACAACTGTCCCCCCAGGGTGAGTGGATAAACACTGGGTGCTCTGTCCCGCGTGGAATACTACACAGTCAGAACAAGGAATGGAGCATGACCCCTGCTCGGTGCTCGGGGAAGGCTCCCGTCCTAGAGGACCCTGTGTGACGTGAGTCCGCGGTTCCAAACATCCAGAACAGACAGATGTCACGGAGACAGAAAGTAGATCAGTGGTTGCAGAGCTGCGGATCCAAAACCAGGGGTGCCGTGTCTTTGGGGATGATGAACGAATCCTAAAATGGATGCATGACCCTGCAAGTACACTGCAGCCTGCTGACCACCATCTAATGGGCTGAGTCACATGCTGTGAGATTCCATCTCAATAAAACTGTTAAAATATCACAAACAGGGAGAAGACACCTGGCTGTCTCACACCTCACTAGTGCAGACAGAAGTCCTTTCTGGCCCCACGTGGACTGGCCTCCACCTAGGTGCCTGCCTGGCCCGCAGCCCTGTTGGGAGTCTCCTGTCACGTGGTTTTTCTCCTCCTGCCCCTCCTACTGGACCGTGCTTCCCAGACAGTCCCTCAGCTGAGGCGCCTCCTCCAGCCCTGGTTCTCAGGGTCCTTCGGTGCCTGGCCCCGTGCAGCCGCCCCCGCCCAGCCCCACAGCTGTCACCTGCCACTCACCACCCCCCGCCATGGTGCCTGTTCTCAGCCCACCTTGGGGCAGCTGCAACTTTGCCCAGGTGCCCTGGGTTGTTGCCTGTCACTCCGCAGCCACAGGCAGACGGTGAGCTGGCTCACCAGGGCTGCTGTCCGTTCCATGTGATGGACCCCAGCACTCGCCGGCCGACCAGCACCCAGGCGGAGCTCAAAGCCTGCCAGGGGAACAGAGGAGAGGGCAGGTGCACTGGCAGCCACAGAAATTAGGGCCTGAGCCCTGAGACAGGGCGATGACTCACGGTGCCAGAAGGCACGGAGGGGTGACGCCTCCCCTGGTGTCCACTGGCATCTGAACTTGGCCTGCACAAGTCTCAGGCGGAAGTCTTACCCCTCCCTGGACCTTGTCCCCCTGATGGGTGCATACTCGAGAGAATAGAAAGTAGGGCCTGAGGACACACGGACATGTCTGCATGTCTCTGTTCACAGCAGCTTCAGGATGGAAGTGAGCGCAGAGTCCTGGGAGGGTGACGGAGTGAAGAAACGTTAAGTGGAGGGGCTCCGACACTCCGCAGCAGGGATGAATCTTGGGGACGTGGGGACCTCAGGGACTCATGCCCAGGGGTGTGTGATCCCACCTTGGAGGCCCCTGGAAGAGGCAGACCACAGAGACAGCCAGGAGCTGGTGTTTAATGGGGACCAAGTCTCAGTTTCACAAGATGAAAGGGTTCTGGAGACGAACGGCGGTGACGGTGTCATCGCAATGTGAACGTCCTTAACACCACTGGACACTTTGAGACCGTTAAGTTGGACATTTTTAGATTATGCATTTTACCACATTTTAAAAAGTCACTTAGAAATCTTGGCTTGAAATGTACCAACGGGATCACACTAAGTGACTTCAGCAAACCAAACAGGGAGTCCCAAATGCAGGGCTCATGTGCCGTGGAAACTACTCGGGGAATGGTGAGAGGAGCACTTGGCCTTTGGAAACACTTGCAGGGACTGAGCCGCTCAGCAAAATGCCCCTGGCTGTGAAGCCAGAGCCGGGAGGCAGCGGGAAGCCTGGCCCTGGCCTGGAATGGGCACATGGGGACTCTGGCGCCCTAACAGGAGGAGACCCGGGCGCCCTGGGCTTCTGTGTTGCCAAGAAAAGAGCCGGTGGCACCCACGCAGCCAGGAGCAGCGTCCAGGTCAGAGCACCCCACCTTCCGGAAGCGGCCGTCCGGGAGGTGCAGGAGCCTCCCAAGTTCACCAACTGCACGTGTTTTAGTTTTGTGGTTTTTTTCAGATGGTTAAATGGCAACATTGATTCTCCTGAGAAGGTCGGGCTCCTAAAGCAAAGCTGCACAGGTGTTGCTCACAAGTGTCTTACTCAGGCGCTTTTTCACTCATGTTCAAAATGACTCCAGGAGGGGCACGTGGGCTCATTTTAGAGATGAGAGGGGACCCATGAGATAATGTCATTGTCCAACCCAAAAGTACGGAATTAGAAGGAACCCAGGGCCTCGCCCCAGTTCAGGGAGTTCAGAGGCGGCCACAGCGGCACCTCCCTGCTGAGCCCTGGCTCCCCTTGCCTGGCAGTCTCACCTCTCAGTGCTCCTTTCACACCTGCCATATGCCACCTCTGGAGCCCTGCTTTCCTCAGACCACAGCACAAGGCCAGGGAGTGGCTCATTCAGCCCTGGGCCAGGCTGCACACAACCCCAGCCAGAGCCTTCACCAGTGCTGACGGGGGCGGGGGCTCTGGCTTGGGTGCCTCCCGGGGAACTGTTCCAGTGCCGCCCCTTTGATCATCCTCCCAATCGTACTCAAAACGTGACCGTGTCATCCATTGTGACTTTCTTTCCAGTAGACATCCTGGGTCACAGACCAGGATCTCAGGAGCCTCTGTCACTTGTTCTTCAGAAGGTCGCTGGAGAACACCTGTGTGTTCATGGTCCCTGCCACACGTTGGAGGCTTGAGAGGGCGATAACGCAACTGGTGGGAGGAGGGTGCCAACCTTGTGGAGAGACCCCAAAGCAAGGTCCCCAGGAGCCAGGACTTCACCAAAAAGGAGACCAGCTTGACGACAGTGCTCCCCGAACTGGGAGAGCACTGGACGCGGGATTTTAGATCTCTGAGGTCTGGGCTACAACCTCTGACTCACTGCCACAGAACAGCACTCACCTTTTTGGGTGTGTCTCAGGCTGACGGGGTTCCTGTTTGCCGTGTGAGCGTGCCTGGCGAGGCTGCTGGGGTTCTGCTGAGGTTTCTGCAGGCCGCAGAGCAAATGCCAGGGCTCCCCCTACCTCAGCCCCCGGGACAGTTTCTCTGAAGTGTATCTCAAGTCTCCAGCTTCAGCATAAAAGACCACAGGGCCAGGAACAACCCAGGGCCCTGACGTGCTCCTGAAATTTCCAGAAGGCCGGTCTACTGGCCTGCACTATGACTCCCCTGGAGCTCTGCATCACAGAGGCTTATGGAAGCTTTTAGGACAGCATCAGACCCAGTCAGTGGCTGTCTGCAGACACAAAGACTGAGCGGGACCTCAGCTGAAGAGGTGGTAGGGGCGGGAGGCGGTGGTGGAGCGCTGGCCTCGCTAGGCAACGCCTGGGTTCCAGCCGCAGTACTGCGCGGCGACTCAGAGTCCTCTCTGCTGCGCCCTCTGCAGGGCGGGCTGAAGTGCTGGGGGCCAGCCCCAGGCAGTGGGCACCTCTCTTGCCCACGGTGAGGCAGCTCCAGGGTGGGTTCTACGCCATCTCCCAGGCCCTGCTGGGACTGAGCACCAGCTGCCGCTGGCTCTGGAGAATCACCGTTGGTTGGCCTTCTTCCCCTCCCCGTCTCCCCGCCCCTTCTGGCTTTCCCTGGTGTGGTCTCCCCTCTTTAGCCTGCCTCCCTGCCTCGGCCTCTCTCCCCCAACACACCTTCTATGTGGGAGCCAGAGGCAGCCTCCAAGAGGCAGGGCAGACATTGGCAATCGCCTGCTGAGCCCCCACTGCCTCCTGTTGCCTTCAGGGTGACCTCCGCTCAGCAGAGCTACGGGGATCTGTTATTTCCTCTGTGCTCAGCTCTTTCCTGCTTTCTCCCTAAATGCCAGAACAGTTGGAGAGATTTTGATTCTGGACGAGCTTTGGGCCTTTCTGAAAACCCATCTCCTTCGCTTGCATACGAAGCTTTGTCCCTGGGTCTGCCACTGGGGACCAACCTCAGATGGGCACGGTGAGACAAGAGGCAGGGCCCTCACTGCCCCTGGAGCCTGAGCAGAAATCAGCTTTTGCTTCAAGCCCCAGGTTACAGGCGGGAGTCACGCACAAGGCGGCATCACTGAGCTGAGCAGGTATCCTGATCCCAGTGGGAGACGAGGACCTTGGGCTCAGGGAGAGGACACACACCAGGAAATGGCAGGCTGCGGTTGGCCCCAGGGGCCATCTCCGTCCTGAGCTTAAGCTCTCAGCCCCCTCCTCTGTGCTGTGAGAGGGAGGAGGAGAGGGCCCGGCCTCTCACAGCAGGGAGCAGGGCCTGTGGCCAGGGCTCCATCTGCACAGTGAGCTGGCCAAGGGCGGGTGGCCCACCCGCCCTCTCTGGCATCCTCGGGCCTAGGCTCCCTGTCATTTCCTAGGGCTGTCAGCAGCAGAGCCTGGCCCTGATCAGAACTTAGGGACAGCACACATGTTAGCAGGGGGTCTGGTAAAGATGGCAGATGTGCATTTTCTCTCCCCAGATGAGCAACCATCGATTTCTCATCTACCTTGGGAAGACGCCGGCCCGGCTCTGGACACAGCGCCCCTCTGAGAAGGGCCTGCAGCCCCTCTTCAGACCACCTGGGTCCAGGCTCAGTGTTGGGAAGAGGCGGAGGCGGAGGCCGAGGGTGAATCTTTGCCCAGACCCTCCCTCAATTGGGCCAAAGGATCATTGCCAACTGCTTTGCTATTCAGTCTGCAGTTTTCTTGGCAGATCAGTACAGACCCTGGAAATTCTCAAGGTGTTTTTTGTTAAAAAAATTTTTATAGCTTGAGAGACAAGTGCGGGTCGGGGAAGGAGAGAGATGGATTAAACTTCTAAGACCCCCTGGGATCTGTTCACTCTCACAGTCACAGGTTAAGGCCAGAAGGAGAAGTGCAGGAAGGCTCGGGTTTGCCAGGTCTCCCATTGAAGACAGGCCAGCAGGCAGGAGGATTGCCAAGTTCAAGGCCAGCTGCAGCAACTTAGCAAGACCCTGTCACAAAATAAAATTTTCAAAAGCGTTGCAGATGTAACTCGATGGTGGAGCGCTTGCCTGGTGTGCACAAAGCCCTGGGTTTGATCCCTAGAGCTAGTAGGAGGGAAAAAAAAAACACTCTTAGGTTTGGCAAACTTTAACCCCAGTGCTGTTGCCCTGCCTCAGACATCTCCAGAGCACCCTGCAGGTGAAGGGGCAGAGTCTGAAGTGCACCATGCAAAACAGGGGACAGGGAGCAAACCGTAGGGGGGGTGTCTCTGTGTGTGCAGAGGAAGGGCAGGATGTCCAGAGGAGGGGGCAGGCTCAACCCTGCTCTGACCTGCTCTCCTGAGAGTGAGAACTCACCTGGGCTCCTCACCCACTGTCCCACCTGGCTCATTTCTTTCTCCCCACAGGTTGAGAAGCACCGTTACCCCTTCACCCAGGGTGGCCTGCGTAACTCAGGGAGGCCAGTGCGCCCAGCTCAGCACCATGCCACCCGCCACTCTTCACATTTCCTCCGTTTCCTGTGGTTTGTACCTTGGTTCCGTGATTTGTTTTCCTTTTGATGCACAGTATCTTTTGAATTTTTTCAAGGCATAAAAGCAGCCCATACCCAACTTCAGATCACACAATACAGAGAGGTGCGTGCAGAACCATCCCAATCTCTGGCCACAGCCCACCCTCCTCCACACAGAGTCCCCCTCCCTGTGACCAGAATCACAGCTGGGGCCTGTTGGGAAAATATGCTTGCGTGGAAGGAGCTCAGGGGAGGTTTCTCGGGGACACCATAGTAAGTGCAGTTACCAGGCAGCCCACGGCACCCAGGTCGGCAGGGCCAGCCCCTCGCCATCCTGCACCCACCCAACAGTTTTTCTGCCTTTATTTCTTCTGATCTCATTAAGTTTCCCAAATGTCACGGTCACCCCTGGGGATTTTGGCACATGCCAGGCCCTTCCTCCCCAGAGTTCCTCCTCGTGGGGACCTCAGGGCCTTTCTTCAAGCCCAGATTTGACATTAATAAACACTGTGCTCAACACACACACAACCCACCCTCGCCATGGCCACTGGAGCATCACCCGGGCCAGGCAGGTGGTCAGGGGTGGGTTAAACAGGGTTGGCCCTGGGGCACCTGGAGGGACGGGCAGGTGGCGGTTTCTCTGCAGCCTCAGAACAGAGAGGCAGATTCCCAGCTGTGCCCTCCCCATGGGGTGCATCTGCCAGCTTTGGCTTTTTTCTCTCCATTGAAAAGTCTGCTCCAGCCCAGACCTAGGGCCACCTCTAGGAAAGCCACCCAAACACCCCCATCAAAATTCTCCTCTGGGCCCCCAGGCCCTGCCCACTCTCCCCAGCAGCTACTCCCTGCAGCGTGCGCACAGCTGGGCCCAGCACACCTGCCCCTGGATGACCCTCCATTCAGACGGCCTCATGAACCGTCTTCTGGGCTCCTCGAGAAGCACAGACCGTCATGTCCAGCACAGAGCGGCCCTCGCCCGGCTGCAGGGAGCGTTAGCTGCTTCTCTCTGCAGGACGGTCAGGTGTTTTGTTATTTCTGCCACAGGCGCCACACCCACTGCCTAGGGGATTCCTGGCCTGGGGGGTGTCTGACTCCCACCTCAGCCTGGGTCCTTGAGGCTGAGCTGTTCTGACATCTGCAGGGTCCAGTTCTTCCCTCAAACTTTCTTGTCTAGCGACCAGAGTTCCCAGCCACTCCCCGCCCCAAGTTAAGGAAAGCAGTGAAGGGATCTGGAGAGGCCTGCGCCCAGGGCAAGCTGGCCGTGGGCGCACACAGCTGAGCCGCATCTGCCCAGGCTCCAAGGACTGGGGGGAGAAGGTGCCCTCTGGGGCACAGTGCAGACCTCAGCCCCTCCAGACAGCTGCCCAGAGTCCCTCACACCCTGTCCAAGGGGCAGAGGTCAGCATATCAAATCCAGGAGGTCACAACCCACCTCAGGCTCTGCTCCCTGGGGCCAGGCGGGTGCCTGTGGGTTGCAACCATCTGGGGCTCTGCTCCCCAAGGCACAGGTGGGTTCTCTGCTCCAGTAAGGCCTCGGTCCGGCCAGCCTGGGGTTCCCATCCATGAGGAGAAGCCACCAGCATCGGGGGAATGGAAGCAGCATGGCGGGCCGAAACTGGGGGGTGCAGGAAGCGCACAGGGAGGGCCTGGGTCATTCACTCACCCCCCCACACACACACCAAGTGATCAGCACCCACACCTGCCAGGCTCCGGGGACACGACTGTGGCCAAGTCCCCCACCTCACTAGCTGACACTCCAGTGAGGGAGAGCATCAGGCCACTAGCTGAGCCAGATTCCAAGTGCAGCCCACAGAGGTGGGGAAGCAGGCCCAGGCCCCAAAACACAGTACCTGCCAGGCCTCTGCTCGGCCCCGGGCAAAGGCTGCAAGCAGGGTGGACGTTATGTCTCTGCTTCCCAAGGCATCCGTGCCATCTGCGAGCAAAGCTCTCTCTGGAAGGATGGACAGATGGGAGGGAGGCAGAGAGGCCAGGCAGGGGGCTTCTGGAACAGCCAGGAAAAAGAGCAGCCATCGGGGCCACGCAGCGCCCAGGGACAGAAAGCAGGGGTGAGTGGAAGGAGAAGCCAGGCTGGTGACACCTGGTGCTACCGACACCAAGCAGAGAGGAGGCCAACACCAGCCCCTCCTCAAAGTCAGCCAGCCAGGGGCTGCCAGTGTGCTTCCCCTAAAGGACACCCCCCATAGCACGCTGTCTCCCTGCTACCCCACAAAGCACGGGTCAAAGGTCAAGGTTTAGAGCAGCAAAACTCAAAAATGAGGTTCTAGAGAGGAAAAAAAGAAAGAAAATAAAAACCAGGAAAGTCCTTGCCTTACCTTGGTGGATCCATGCAGCTGTAGATAAATAGGAACTGTGGTGCCAATGACCGTGGGTAAGGATGGCTCAGTCCACCGGTGCTAGGTACCTGCAGGGGCCACGCTGGCTTAAGGGGAAAGGACAGGGCCAGCAGCACGGTGGAGGCTGGGAGGTGGCGGGGAGGCAGCCAGAGCTGCAGGTGAGGAGGTGGGGCCCTGACGGGGAGGTGAGCAGGTGGAGCCCAAGGCCAACAACAGCCACTGTTCCACAAGCTGGGCCACACCCTAGAACCAGGAGAAGAGGATGTTCCCGGTCTCACACCAACAGGACAGGTACTGTGCTGCCCCNGAGACAAAGACAAGGGAGGAGGGGCAGGCCCATTCCCCTCAAGGGCACCCCCAGTGACCCAAGACCTCCCCTGACTGCCTCCCCACTTACAGGGCGAAAATGGGCTCAGCCAAGCTTCCAACCTGGCCAGGTTGCCTCACTATGGAGACGCAGACTGGGACCAAGCCCACCTGGCCCTCAGGCTGGAGGCACAGCCCTAGGCTCCAGGGCACTGTCACTCCATGCAGGAGGACCCAGGAGCTGCCAGCCTCCCACCTGGCTAGCAGGGCATGGGCATGGCTCCAGAGAGACCCCCACATGACACACACATGTGAACACCCTCACACCACATGTAACCCTGCACACCTGTGCACACTCCCCCACGGACCCCAAACCAGAAAACTGCAGCTTCAGTCACAGGGAATTTGGCTGGGAAAGGAATGGGGGCAGGCAGCTCCAGGAAGCCACTCTGTCCTGGGACCTCCAAGGTGCTACGCCCACCTCCCCCTTGGGCTCCATCACAGGGTGCCCATTTGTCTTCAGGTTCCAGCAGAAGCCAGCCCAAACCCCTAACATGGAGGGGCAGGGGTCTTCCCTAAGGCTTAGGAACCAGAGCAGGACTGAAAAGAAAGCAGACAGAGCTCAGTCGGTAGAGCGCTTGCCTTGCATGCACAGACCCTGAGTTCAATCCCCACCACCACCGAAAAAAGAAAGTAAAAGAAAGAAAGGACGCCCCTTGAGCAAGGGGGCCAGAGCAGGGGCAGCCAGTGCCCACGTGGATCTGGCACAGGGTGCTGCTGAGGCTCAGGATTGGCCGTCGCCCCCACCTGCCCAGCAGAGGCAGGTAGAAGAGCAGGCTTCGGGCTCACTGTGGAGGTGCGACCCGGGGAAAGGAGCCAGGGTGCTAGGAGGTTGTGCACGAGGGGAAAGTCCCATCCTCTCCAGCATGGAGTCCTCAGTGCACTGCCAGGGTCCTGCCCAAGGTCCCTGCACAGCTTTGGACTTCCAGTGCAGCACCTGAAAGGGGCAGTGGGAAGGGGGTCCCCGGCACTGCCCGCTGCTGCTCTGCTGCCCTCAGCTGGCACAGGCCCAGCCAGACATGGAGCCCAGCAGGCGAGTTCCAGTTCAGGCACCACAGTGTTCACTCCAGACACCCCTGAGCCCAGGACAGAGGGCCCTGGAAAACCAAGGGGCCTGGCTGTGGCTGTTCCTCAGTTTCCCAAGATACACCCCAGAGGCCACCAGAGTTCTCCAGGTGGGCGTGTCTGCCACAAGATGCCTTCCCAGCCAGAGGAATTCAAACCTCCTGTCTTGGCTGATCTCCTAGAGTCAGGGTAATAGCAGGGGTGGCTCAGAGTGGCTCGGGGCTGCACGGGGTGTGCTGGCTCCCGCCCCAGCCCCAGCGCCCCATGATTATCACCATGATGCAAACCCCTTGCCTCAAGACACCTGACACACCGGCCCCACAGGTGCAGGGAATCGAGGCTGGCAGAGGACCTGAGGCAGGCCCGGGCCCAGCAGAGGCTATGGCAGCAGCAGCAGGGGCCCCACATGACCTCTGGGCAGCCGGGCAGCTTTCCCAGCCTGTGGGAAACCCATAGGGCCAAGGAAGTCAGGACGTGGCCCACACTAGCCAGGGAAAGGGAGGGACGGAGGGAGGGAGGGAAGCTCGGGCAGTGGGCACCACCTTCCCCATCCCGGGCGCAGGCGGGGCCTTTTCATCTTAGTCTCCCTGGCTGGGGCCCCTTCCTGGCCCATCCCGCAGTCCTTCCTCTAGCTGAAGTGATGGGCTGGGGCGCAGAGGACCCCTCCCTGCCCGGCCTCACTGTGCAGCTTCTACAACCCTGAGGCCCTGGGAGGCCGAGCCTTGCTCTCCACCCTCCGCAGGCCCCGGGGGAGCAGCCATGGCCCCTTGTCAGCTGCCGCTTGAAGCCTGTCGCCTCTCCAGGTTGTTGGAACTTAGGGCCTGCCTCACTGGTTCCCTGGCTCCCCCCACACTGGCCCAGTACTTTGGACTCCTATCCAGGGCAACGCTAGAGTCCTCCAGCAGAGACAAGCCCCTGCCTTCCTCCCCTCCTCCCAAAGGGTCAAGGAGCTCCCTGGGGGAGCTAGAGCCACAGAGCTCTCAGAAGACGAGGGGTCCCTCTTCACAGCCTTGCACTTGGCCTTGACACCAAAAGCATAAGAGACAAGGAAGAATGGAAACTCCTGACTTCATCAAATTCAAACCACAGGTGCACCCGACACAAGGTGGAAAGAACCCAGAGAATGGGGGGCACGTCCAAGGCACCATCTGATAAAGGGTTTGCATCAAGAAGACAAGAACTCAGAGAGCAATACCGAAAGGACCACCCGCGTAAAAACAAGCAAGGATCTAAACGGATATTTTCCCAAATGGCCAGACAGCACAGTGCGGGATCCTGGGTGTTGTGGGCCATCAGGGACTGCCGATCGAGACCACATGAGATGCCACCTCCACCCACCAGCATGGCTGGAGTGCAGCTGCCAGACCTCAGCAAGTGCTGGGAGGCCATGGAGATGCCAACGGTCACGCGAGGTGGCTGGGACTGCCAGTGCCACCGCGGCTCTGGAAAGGTCTGGCCGCCTCCAGGGGAGTCTCTGAGGGACCTGGAATCCTGCATCTGAGAGATGAGCACGTGGACACGAACACATCCACATGGACGTTCAGGGCAGCGTGGGCCACATCTGGACACGAGCCACATATGCATCAAGTGCGGACAGATAAACGACATGTGGACTGTCCACAGCTGCTGTGGCTTCCCAGTGAATATCCTTTGGTCATCTGAAAAAATGGAGAGCTGGTGCATGCGTGACCCAGGACAGATAGACCTTTAACACGCTGCGCCTGGCAAACAGGGTCAGACAGTATGAGATTGTTATGCCAGATTCATGGGACCCCAGTAGACCCCCAGGATCCTAATCTGATGCAATCACACAAGAGTCTTTATTGCAAGCTCGAGCCTGGACTCACAACCGTTCCCGATGCAGCGGTCCTAGGGAGTGAGTCCCGGTCCTTTGTTCAGTGAGATTTTATAGGTTTTTGGAGATTCTCTATGTGTCACAATAGCACACAGCAAATCATTTCACACTGCGGGAAAATCAAACAACAACTCTTAACATTGATTAGCACATTCAATGGCGGGAACAAGTTGGGTAGGGGTGATTGGTCAGTACAAGAGGGGGATTCGTTTGAAATGATTGGTTTAGGCCACGAGGAGTGTACATGCTAAGCTACGTGGTTTCCCAACATGTTATCAACCACCATAAACTACTGGGGGGTCATCTGGCATCCCCCGTATTTTCCCTGTCTCATGCTGATTGGAGGTTGTTAGGGGGTTGCTATGGGTCCTCACCTAGTCTGACTGAGTCAGGGACACCTGGTACCACAGACCTCTCCTGTTATTTTTTTATTTTTATTTTTTGTATATAAACAACTCAGCAGGGTGGGTATGTGCCTACAAGTGCTCTGTGAGATTTTCCAAGGACAAGGGTCACACCCCCTTCCTTGGACAGGCTTTGCTCTGAGGTAGAGGCAGGTTTCTCAAAAATGGAGTCACATTAGTTTCTCAAGATCAGTCACACGAAACGTCCCAAGACACAGAATTTATAGACAGGCGGTGGACTCCCAGAGCCAGGGCCTGTGGCGGTGGGAAGGGTAACAGCTACTGAGTATGGTTTCTTTCCTATTTTTTTCCTTTTTTTTTTTTTTTGTACCAGGGATTGAACCCAGGGGCACTCAACCTCTGACCCACATCCCAGGACTTTTTATTTTCTATTTTGAGACAGAGTCTCCCTAAGTTGACCTTGAACTTGCCACCCTCTTGCCTCCACCTCCCAGGTCACTGTTGTTAGGGCAGTTTGAGGTGGCTAAGGGAACAAAGCACCGGCAACAACAACATGCGCTCAAAGGAGCAACCAATCAGGCACTTCATAACCACCTGTCCATCAGCGGGGTCTCCTGACCAATCCTGGAAGGACAAGGATCTCAGCCAGATCCCCCAACCAACCTAGGAGGACAAGGGACTCTAAAAACCTGCCTTTCCTATCCCAAACCCTCCCTTCCTGCCCTAAGCCCGATAAAATTCCAATCCGGCTGAGTCTGAGTGCGACTCCCCAGGACCCGCTTGTTAGACTGGAGGGTCTTGTCCAAGAGCGAATCTCAATAAAGCCTTGTTCAGCAGCTTTTAATCTGCCTGCTTTTGGTCACCGGTGCCTGACCTTACAACTGTGAGGTTGTAAGGTGGGCACCACTGGGCACGGCTAAGTGTGCTTTCTTTTTAAGGTGATGGAAATGTTTAAAATCAATCTTAGTGTTGGCTGCACATGTAACAGGGGTTCAACTGATGCTTTGACTATATCCCTTGTGGTTTTGAAACTGATGTTTTTTTTATTTTTCCCAGACTACTTCTTCCTGATGGCCTCCTCCTCCCTGATCTTCTCCTTCCTGATCTCTCCTCCTTAATCTCATTTTCTCTAAATAACCTCTTTAAAAAAACCCCTGTTCCCCATGATGGGCAGAATCGCAGCCTTTGGGACAGGAGTCCCCTGTGTTTCTCCTTTGCTACAAAGCAATAAACCTTTTTCCTTTTTTTCAAAACCATGTCCTGGTTATCGCATTGGCATTGGGGACAAGGACCAAGCTTTTGGCAACACACATATCTATGAATACACTAAAAACCTCTTGACTGTAACTGAAGAGTGAAGTACATCTTAATAATGTCAGATCTTTTTAGTGTTTAAAGAAAATTAGAAAGGTAATCTGTTAACTTCAACTTTCACCTTAAGGAGGAGAAAAATGAAACCCAAAGTGAGCAGAAGAGAAGAACTAAGAAAAACCAGAGTGGGATCCACTGAAATCGGAAACAAATAACATGAACCCAGGCCTGGTTTTCTGAGAAGGTCAACAGCACGTACAAACTCTACTTAGACTGATTAGGAAGAAAAGAGAGCACATTACCAGTACAGGGTGGGGGGGACAGGAGGGGAAGGGGGACACGGGGAAGTAACGTCGGCCAAGTCACATTGTCACACTGCGCGCACGTGCAGATACTTAACGAGTCCCGCCATTGCATACCGCTGTGGTACACCGCTAAAAGTAAGGGAAAAGATCGCCAAGGTCGGGAGTGAGGGGACTCTCACAGATTCCACAGATTGTTTTCAAACACCTGCACCACAGAGATGAAGTCTCAGGAGGATGAAATTAGAGGTTAATAGAAACAATTTTACTTTTGCAAAATTAAAAACCACTTGTGCATATTTCAGGTTGTTTCAGGGAAATAATTACACAACAGTGTGCTACACCGCGCATCAGAGGGCCCCCAGTGTTACACTGTTAGGGTCCCACCATTGTGACAAATGCACGTGGTATTCAGCTCAAAGGAGGAAAAGCCATGCTTTGGTTTGTGGCTTCTGAGAGTTCAGTGCAGGGGTCACTGGGCCTGGTTGCTTTGGGCCTGTGGCAAAACAACATCAGGGCAAGGGCATGTGGCAGAGGAGGTGCTCATCTCATGGTGGCCAGGAGACAAAGACAAGGGAGGAGGGGCAGGCCCATTCCCCTCAAGGGCACCCCCAGTGACCCAAGACCTCCCCTAGGCCCCACCTCTTAACTGCTGGGTGCAGTGGCACATGCCTAAAATCCCAGCAGCTCAGGAGACTGAAGCAGGAGGATCTCAAGTTAAAAGCCAGCCTCAGCAACTCAACAAGGCCCTAAGCAACTTAGTAAGACCACATCTCAAAATAAAAAATAAAAGGGCCGGGGACGAGGCTCAGTGCTTAAGTGCCCTTGGGTTCCATCCCTGCTGCCAAACACACACACACCCATAGACCCAAGCTGAGGACCACGCAGGCTTGGGGACACTAAGGTCAAGCACAGCATTTCACTCTGATGTCTCTCGTGCCCACAGGCCGGGGTTTTGACGGATTCACCGCAGGGCCCCAGGACCAGCTCAGAGGAGGTTGCAGTGAGCCATCCGTAGTGGCCATGCAGCTTGTGGCTCTAATCGGTACCAAGAGCAGAGCACGCCCGGAGGCTAACAGCTGGGATTGACATGGCTGTGTCCACCAGGTGCTCCCCGAACACCTGCCTGCTGCGCCTGTGCCTTGGAGAAGAGCAGAGACTTGGTGTGAATGGGGCGGCGGTGCTGGAATCCAAGAGACTTTGGAGCCCCTGGGTAGGGCAAAGGCATACTGCCTGTGGGAAGGAAGAAACAGGGCCCAGAAGGGGATGTTATGGGTTGACTGGAGCCCCCAAAAGACACATCAAAGCCCTAGCCCTCCACCCCCATTCCTGTGATCTTCCTGTGAGTGCAGTCACCACAGATGGACTGGTCAGGAGATCATCACCCAGGAGTAAGGTGGGTCCCACAGACCCATCTGGTGGCCTTACGAGGACAGATATCTGACCAGAGGTACAGAGGGAAGAATGGGTTCGTTGTTTTAGCCACTGGGATCCATTTCCTAGGACTGTCGTAACAACGCAGCACAGGCCAGGGGCTCCAAGAACAGAAAAGAGCACCTTGCCGTCCCAGAGGCTGAAAGTCTAACTGGGAGTGGGGGGGGGGGCAGGCTGGTTCCTTCTGAGGCTGGAGGAGAATCTGCCCCAGGCCTCTCCAGTTCCTGGGGGTGCTGACATCCTGTGACACCCTTGGCTAGGAGAGCCCTCAACACGCTCCACCCGGGTGCATGTCTGTGCCCAGGTTTCTCTTCTTTATGAGGACAGCGGTGTCTTGGATTAGGACCTACCCAGAGCCTCATGAT
Source organism: Marmota marmota marmota (assembly GCF_001458135.2). Taxonomy (NCBI): domain Eukaryota; kingdom Metazoa; phylum Chordata; class Mammalia; order Rodentia; family Sciuridae; genus Marmota; species Marmota marmota. The sequence continues at coordinate 4,082,957 of NW_026000108.1, forward strand.
TACCTCAGTAAAGCCACAATCTCCAAATAAGGTCCCATTCTGGGGTGCTGGGGTGCTGGGGTGCTGGGGTAAGGACTCCAACACACAAATGGGGGCATCATACAACCCACAACACTGCCAGACACAGGGTCTTTCCACCTGGTGACAGTGGAAACCTAGTCAAGTGGCGAGTGACCACACAGGCTGGGCATTCGTGGGCCTCCCCCTGGGAAGGGAGACCCAGCCTCCACCAGAAGGCACAGGCTGGCATCCTAGACATGAAAAAGGAGTTGCCAGGGGTGGGTGCCAAGTGGCTTCAGGCATTGTGTGCTCAGGCATTTCGCTGCGCTGTTCAAGGGGACACGCGGGGCACTTAAGCCTCAGTGACACAGGCCTGGCACTGGTGGAGGGGGGCACCCCAAGCTCCTGGGGTCACTATCAGGCCAGGAGCTGAGGCCCAGTGTACTCTGCCCTACCCTATGACCCCTGCCTCAATGCCAGTTCAGGCTCCAGAATTGGTTTTCCATCTTAATTGTAGATTTACAACGTGGACGGGATGAACAATTCTTCAGGCTGTTTCCGTGAGAAGGATTCAATTTGCTGGTCATTAGTTTTTAGTACTTGGAAGAAATGGAAATCCCTCCCCCGCAAGTTCCCAAGGAGGTTTGATCCCTTCGTCCCAGTCCACAGCCAGGACTGGCCCCGCACACCCCGTTTCCGCCCTCGCAGAACTGCCTCAAGCCACCGAGGGTGTCTCACATTATTGTGAGTTGTGGCAACATAGCATGAAATTTGCCATCCCACCATTTCCAGGTGCACAGTCCAGTGGGGCATGTCCCTGCCGCTGTGCCCAGCACCACCATCCACCCCCAGCTCTCCATCTCCCCAAGCAGCAGCTTCGTCCAGTGGGCCCTGAGCCCTCACCCTGGTGGCCACCCTCTGTGGCTCTGGTATTTCTCCTAGGTCAAAGCAGACAGTATCTGCCCTCACCCAGGGTCCTCAAGGACATGCTGCAGCCTGTGACAGCCTCTTCCTTCCCTAGGCTGCATACAGCCACTGTGCGGTGCACACAGTGTCCCCTCACCATCTGGAGAATGCTGTGCCCACTTCTTGGCCAGTGCAACTGGCACTGCTGAGCACGGAGGGGCAGGGTGACTGCTGGAGTCGCTGCTCTCGGCTTTTCTGGATCCACGTCTGGGGTAGAACTGCTCCTCAAAGGCCAAAGAACAGTATTTTGAACTCCTAAAGCTCTGCAGCACTGTGCACGAGGACTTCGCCTGGCTCTGACATCAGCCAAGGAAAAGGCAGCCCCGGGGAGCAGGGAGCACAGCATTCCCATAGACCCTGGGGAGGGCAACGGGTGTTTCCAAACCAGAGCTCACGGGAGGTGTGAGGGCTTCAGGGCCTCCATGCAGAAGGTCACAGTCCAGCCACCAGACTGAGGGCAGGCCTGGCTCCTGCACCTGGGATGCAGGCTGGCTTCAGTTGGGACAGACTCGGCCAGAGTCTCCAGAGAGAAGGCCAGGGTGCAGAACAGACAGGAAAGTCATGGAGGGAATCAGACTCAGATTACACTTGGCAAATAAAACGACATTAGATGGGAGACTCCCAGCATGGGTCACACTCAGGGACAGAGACACAGCAACATGCACAAGGACACCACACCCCCGCAGGAGAAGGGCTCTGTGACGTGGAAGTCCCCAGAGTATCAAGCAAGCCATAAGAACCTGACCGAGGCAGTAGGACAGCAAATCCCAGTTTTTCTCTGGGGTGCTTTCTTACCTTGGGACAGGTAGATTTTCTCCAAGGACAGTGGCCAACAATAGTGGTGGGACTCCTGGATGTAGCACCCAACTTTGGGCCTCCTCATAACTGTTTTAATGAGTTCAATGAAATTTGGTCCTCCTACCCAGGAGATTAAGGAGCACCCAGCCTGCTGTATCAGCCAGGAACTGATTGGCTATATTCCAACCACCCAACTCCTTTTTCCACTTTTCATCAAATTTAAGTAATAAAACAGATAGCAGTCGCCATGCAGGTCTGGTCTATGTTCCATAATGTGGAGACCACCACGGCCAGTGGGCCCAACCTTCCAGCAGAGATAGTGGGGTGCTAACAGTGCAAAGGGGCAACCTGTCTCCAGGAGCAGGTGTTGGAGACATTTCAGGAGAGCAACTGGTAGTTTTGGCATAAAGTCCTGTTACAGGCAAGAGAAGAATGAAAATTATGGAATCAGGCTGAATGCCTGAAACCGAAGGGGAGGCTCGTGACGTGATCTGCCCTGGCCCAGCTATGTCTTCAGATGGCCACAGGGTTGGGGTAGAGAGGTGTTTCTATGATGGTGAGTCTTGCTTGAGTCCAGCATAAGCGAATTCTAACTGTGGCTCACAACCAGATTATTCTATTATAGGAATCTTCAAGTGACTGGCATCCTAAAGGCTTCTAATTGCCCAATCCATGCCTTTAATAGTGTAGACTTAGGCTTTAGGCAGATCACTGGGAGAAATGAGGTTAAGTAGTAGTAATTCACACACACACACACACACACACACACACACACACTCAAAAGGTAGATCTTCTGCCTAATAAGCAAATAATGCAAGCTCTCTTTTCCCCAGATCTTTGAGTCTGTCCAGAGAGTTTTCTTGGGAACTTGAAATTATCTGGGGAGGGGATTTTTCCGTCTCAAGGTCCAGTGAAGTAGGGTTTTCTACCCTATTTGGAAAGGTTTCCTGCTGTCTCTGAAAAAGGTGGCTTCTGATTGTTCTCTGGAATACACTGGGAAACTGTCAATTGCTCCTCATTATGAATGTGGCACTATTGGAGATTCCAATAGAAAACCAGATACGGCAGAGCAGTGAAATAACATTAAGACCCAAGAAGGCTTTGGTGGTGGGATTGGGGGTGGTTACCTCCTGGCTGGCTTGCCAAATGTTACTGGAAGAGAGTCAAGTCAATGTCCAGGTTCTTGGCATCTTGAATAAAGAACTGAGCAAGACACACAGGAGAAGCAGCTAGAACACAGATTTATTGAAAGTGTAAGTACACTGCATAAAGAGGAGCAGGCCAAGTGGAAAAGAGTGGCTCAAGGCCCCAAGACCAGGAACTGATGGCATGTATCTGCCTTCAGTAGAGGATTTCCAGGAAGGGTAGTACTTGGCCTTCTCCGCTTCCCTTGGTCCTATTGATGGTCAGGGTGGGAGCTCCCTTGGCAACGTTAATGACACAAGCAGGTACATTGTCCTGTGACTCAGCCGACGTATTGTCACATTCTGCAGTGTTGTCATCCCCTAAACTCCTGCCTCACCTGGAGTCTAAGTTTCCTGCCCCTGCCCCTTTCCCAAGGGGAACCTGGTCATAGCTGAAGGTGGGCAGGCCATATACACATGCCACCTGAGCAAGAGCTTCTTGTGATGATCCAAGAAATGTTGGACAAAGTCCCCACAGCTCATAATGGCCAACGCCAACTACTTACACAGGCTGCTGTGTGTCCTTCCAGATGAATTCCTAGGTGCTTACATGTACATGCCTGGCTACATGCACACACACGTGTAGATAGGTAGGTTTATAAGAACAATGTCATATTATTCCATTGTCCTACAATTTGTGTCTAAAAAATACTATTTCCAAAAGAAAAAAAATTACACACCAGTAAGTATATTCTTTATTACCAACTGTTAATTTATTTAGCCATTTTTCTATTGATTAACTTGCTTAGGTTGTTGCTATTTTCTTTGCATGAAGGCCAAACTTCTTGGTTACACTTTCCCTTTTCTCTTTCAGGTAAACTTTGGGTTTGTTTCTCAGTCCTGAAAAAATTTGTTGGAATTCCGACTGTTATAGGATTAAATGAATTAATTGGTTGGGGAATATTGGCATCTTTATAATATCTATCAAGTAGTCTCTTCCTGAAAAATGATACCATTGTCTTTTATTCAAATCTTGTTAAATGTTGTTTAGGGAAGGTTCTGCTGTCTTCCTGCACATGCTTTCCACAGGGCTTGTCCTCGGCTGCCCTGGGTCTTGTGGCTTTTGTGAAATGGCTGCTCCTGTACCCCTCTGGTTGGCTGTAGCTGGTGTGTGGGAGTCTTTTGGTACTTATACACTGATCATATTCTGGTCACCTTAAGTTATTTAAATGGGGGTAAAAGTGGCCTGGTATATTGTCCCTGTGCTGTTGACTTTACAGCAATCTTGTTTACAATCTTTGTAGCTCAAAGCCTGCAGCATCAAAATCAAAGTTTTACATACCTTTGCTTTAAACCTAGTTCAGCTGGGTGCAGTGGCGCATGCCTGTAATCCCAGTGGCTCCAGAGGTAGTGGCACATGCCTGTATTCCCAGTGGCTCTACAGGCCGAGGCAGGAGAATCACAAGTTCAAAGCCAACCTTAGCAACTTGGTGAGGTTCTGAGCAACTTAGCGAGACCCTGTCTCAAAATAAAAAATAAAAAAAGGCCTGGGGAGCTGGGCAGAGTGGTGGCGCATGCCTGTAATCCCAGTGGCTCAGGAGGCTGAGGCAGGAGGATTACAAGTTCAAAGCCAGCCTCAGCAATGTTGAGGTGCTAAGCAATTCTGTGAGACTCTGTGTCTAAATAAAATGCAAAAAAGCACTGGGAATATGGCTCAGTGGTCGAGTGCCCCCGAATTCAATCCCCGGTACCAAAACAAACAAATAAATAAATAAATAGGCCTGGGGATGTAGCTCAGTGGTTAAGCGATCCCTGGTACCCACTCTCCCCGCAAAAATAAATAAAATAAATCCCAAAGAAGCATATTTGTAACCCCTAGAGCTTGCTTTGCCCAATCTGCTTTGTTCCCCTCAAATGATAGTCAGGTGCTAACCCTAGACATGAGAACCCAGGCAGGTCAGAGATCCTATGGCTGCTGTCCTTTGAAGCTCTCTGACCACCTTTCTTTTGCAATCAATTCTTTGCTATCAGGCCAGTCTACAAAGACATCCATCTTGTCAATGAGGAACTTAGGAGCCAGAAGGGATTCATGGAATTCAAGAAGGAATATGTTCTAGGGAACATTCAACAGTGGCACTGGTGCCCACTAAGGGCCAGAGATGTTTGACCAACTAAGCTAGGATTCCCAGGGGGCTGCCACAGGGATATCTAAGTTAGATATCTCATTCCTCTGAGGGACTCTGCAGATGGAATTTGGCATCCGGGCCTGAGATCTTTAGTGTTTCCTTATTTCATAGATGACCATGGGAGGAACTGCCTCCCTCCCACAGTTCAGCTGTACTCTTCCCCACTGGGTCTACTTTGATCTGAAAACCTGAGAGACTCCTCATCATCTACTGCAAGACTGCCTGACTCCCACGTAAGGAGACTCAGAAAGATGGCCCCTTGATGACAGTCAAACTATAGTTCTATCCTTCTTAGGTCTGCTTTGTAAAAGACAAGGGAAATGGTCAGAAATCCCATATACCCAAGCCTTCATGGCCTTGTACAAAACCCCTCTACTGTGCAAAACCAAAAATCCACTGGTTCCCAGAAAAGCCTCTGCTCCCCACTCCTTTCCATACATCCCACATACTTGTAGTGGGGCCACCTGCTTGGGCACTATGCAAGGAAGTGACCAGGGCCAAAGGGCCAGTAAGAGTACAAGTCCCCTCTCAGCAGCTGACATCCAGTAATGTAAAGAAAAGCTATCAAAATACTCTGAGAGCCCAGACAAGCTTGTCAATGGGTTTCAAACTCTAACTATGGCCTTTGACTTATCCTTCAGGGACATTCAATTTATTTTGAGAGTGAGCTGCACCCTTCTCAAGAGTGAATTATTGGAGTAGCTTGCAGGGAAGCTAATGAAATCTTTGCCTGAACCCCAGTGGGAAATTACCCTGGTCTCAAACTGTCCCAGCCTATCACCCCAACTGGAACTACAGCACTCAAGCAGGCATGACAGGAGGAAGTAGGTGATGGAAGCTCTCTTGGTAGGAATAAAAAAGGCATTAACAAGCCTGTTAATTAGGATAAACTAAGAAGTATTACTCAGGAAAGGCATGAAAACCCAGCAGCCTTTTATGATCAGTTAGAGAGCTTCCCAAAGTACAACAACTCAGATCCTTCTCCAGGGAAGTGACTGCTTCATTAGGTCAGAATTTCCTCAGTCAGCTCCAGATATTAGGCAAAAATTCCAAAAACTCCAGTTGGGACTTCCGACTAATAGAAACCAATGATCAGGGGGCTGGGGTTGTGGCTCAAGCGGTAGCGCGCTCGCCTGGCATGCGTGGCCCTGGGTTTGATCCTCAGCACCACATACAAATAAAGATGTTGTGTCCGCCAAAAAATAAATATTAAAAGAAAATTCTCTCTCTCTCTCTCTCTCTCTCTCTCTCTCTCTCTTAAAAAAAAAAAGAAAGAAAAGAAACCAGGAAGGGAAGGGGACCAGGAGAGGCAGTGATCCAAACTCATGGCAGCCATGATTGGCCATGCCCTTGGAATCCATACATCTCAAAAACTGGAGAGGCCCCAAGAAAAACTTCTTGCTTTAAGTGCAAAGATACCAGACATTGGTGCCTGGGTTATCAGCGCCCTGGTAGAGCAGATTCCTGCTTGGAGGTGTGAACCACCTGGGAAAATGAAAAGTCTGAAATAATCAGTAAGGAATAAAAGACAAAGCCAAAAAATTAGATTTAAAGGGGGGCACCATTTAAAGGGGGGGTGCCTGATGGGCCTTCCAGCCCTGATAGGAACTGAAACTAAACAACTGAACAAGCCCCAGTCCTTTATTTAAGGGGGAGTACATCAAAAGTTTCAGTGTGGCATGCTCTTGAAGTAAACAGGTTGTCTGGGGCTTGGCAGGTCACGCCCATCTCCGGATGGCTGTGTTTGAACCTGGGGCTGTGGGCTAAGGCAGGGCACCAGCATGATCTGGGCTTTCTCAGACCAGGGAATCTCATCCAGGAGCTTCCTGCCTTAATGGCGCAAACAATACCCATGGTTCATACACGGCCCCCACTTGGGTCTAACCACTTAGGCAGGTAAGCCTTCTTCCTGAACCAACCTGGTGGTAGGCAAAGACAAAAAAACAAAACTAATTTTTTTACTCCCTCTATATCGATTTGGAAAAAAACTTTTCATGCACGAGTTTCTAATGGTTCCAAGCTTCCCAATCCCTCTCCTGGGCAGAGACATCATGGGAAACTAAGAGTCACCTTACAATTTGGTTAGAGAGCCCAAGCTGCTCACCTAGCTGGAGACAGCACTCCTATGCCAAAGGCCACTGACTTACACATAAATCCATTGGCATGGTATAACAGGAAGCCAGGAAGGGCAATTGATGCCCACCCAGGATACACAAAGGACCCCAATACTAAAGAAAGAAGCCCAAAAGGGATTGTAACCCCTCCTAGATGAGCTACCTCAATGTAGATGCCTTAGACCTTGCCAATCTCCCTGCAATGCCCCAAGTTTGCCTGTCTTAAAACCCAGCAGGGAATACCAACTGGAGCAAGACCTGAGACTTGTCAAAGAGTCTGTGTCCCTGGCCACCCCTTGGCTTCTGACCTTTACATCATTCTCTTCCAGATACCGGGAGATGCCACCTTGCTCACTGTTGGAGCTCAAAGACACCTGATTCTCAGGCCCCGGCACCTGCCATCCCAGGCCCTCTTGCTTTCCAGTAGGAAACCCCTTTAACAAGAAAACCAGCAATCCACATGGACAGTCCTCCCTCAAGGGTTTAAGGATGGCCCTCAGTTCTTTGCCTGAGCCCTGGCAAGGGACTGAAGGGATCACGGCTCAAGCAGGGAGGGACCCTTTAGTATGTGATAGCCTGTTGGTGTTCAGTCCAGCAGAGGAAGTCTCCAACCATAATACTATCAGGTACTTCGTTTTCTAGCAGAAAGGGGATACACGATATCTAAGAAAAAGGCACACATCTCCCAACAAAAGACTCAATACTTGCGATATATACTTACCCCATGGACCAGACATGCCTTTCCAGATAGGACAAAGGTCATTTGTGAATTAGGTCCACCTGCCAACAAAATGGCAAACAACAATGGCACTCGTTTTTGGGTGTGGTGGTTTTTTGTAGGCTGAGGTGGACAGCAGGGGTCTAATATCCATTTGAATGCAGATCTTAACATAATCATATCATCTCAATGGCTTGCTGGCGTCACCTTTCAACCAAAAATGCCATGCATCATTACTAGTTGGCTATGGCTCTTAGCAAAAGGGGCAGAAGCCTGTGGACATTCTTTATTTCTTGACTGCATATGTCGCAATTTTGCCCCCTTGAGACAAATTCTAAACACGCCTTCATTGTGCTTCACATCCACACAGCCACGTGGAAGGAAGGGACCCCTGACTGGTGGACACTCCCAGTCAAACACAAAGAGCAGGTCCTACAGCTACTAGAAGCAGCACTCTTCCAAGGGAACAGCAGTCACTCACTGCCAGGGGTGCCAGGGAGAGGTGTCAGAAATACCCGCAAGCGATGGAAAGGCCCATCGAGCAGCTGGGGAGGCAGCTCAGAGGGAAGCAACAGCCTGTCACCGCCTTGATCCCCTTTCCTAAAGGAGGAAGAGGCTGCTAGTGGCCAGAGCTCACCAACATGGGGTTTGGTAGAAGAAGCGCGGCCAACTGTACCTACCTGTCCCTACGAGGGAAGGCCTTTGAGGGTCTACGTGATTCCTTGCTTGTGGGAAGAGAAGTCACCCTAAGAGCCACTTGGTTCTTTGTGGTAACAAAATAATAGATGTGCTAAGAAAAATTTGTAAAGCTTGTCCCCTCTGTTCTTATCCTAACCCCAGGAAAAAAGTTTCCCATCGATTAAACCCATTCAGCACAGACAGCCCACTCAAGAGAGGACTGGCAGCTGGATCCCACCTCTGTGCCCACCTGCCAGGCATTCAGTTTTTACAGGTCCTGGTGGACACTGCTGCTGGAAGGGCTGAAGCCTTCCCCACAGGGACTGAAAAGGCCATGGGGTGGCCAAGGCCTTATGGAGGAAATGATCCCAAGGCTCATGCCTCCCCAAAGCCCACAGAGTGGTAACGGACCCTCCTCCATGTCTCGGATCCCTTTTAGGGATTGCTAAGGCTCTAAAATGATAATTACTTACACTGTGCTTGGAGTCACCGATCAGGGAAAACCGAACTCTAAAGTACACCTTGGCAAACTGTACAGGGAACCCACTGAGAGCTGGGTAACCGTGTGCCTGTCACACTTACCAAGATTCAGAACGCACCCAGGACCAGGCTCAATGAGTGGCTATGAGCCCTTCCTATCCCGTGGCTTGTGGCAGGCCTCCCGTGCGTGGTCTGCAGGAATAGAATTTCCAGTGGGGAGTGGAGCATTGGGGGCAGACTACAAGCCTCCCCTGCAGTCAGGTGCAGCCATGTGGCCACATTTTGGCTACAGCTACAGAGACTTCCTCTAGCAAAGCACCCAGGAAGGGACTGCACCCACCATGTCCATCCTGATGCCTGTTTCACTGGAACTGAAACTCATCTGGGGCAAGTGTCACAAAGCCCTTGCTTTTCACAGTGATGTGTCACTAGTACAAATGGAAAAGACTGAGATTCAGAGAGGCCCACTTCTCTGCTCACCAGCGACACTCAATCCAGTTCCAGGTCTGTGACCAATCCAAGGCCAGAAGCAAAGAGAGAAAGAGTGCCAGTGCTGGACTTCCTCCAGGGGCAGGGGAGTACAGGAAGGAGAAAGGCGCAAGACCCCCGAACCCACTACCTAGTTCCCAACATTCTACAGTAATGTTCCCTGCCAACCCTCACCCTCAGCACTCCCCACGGTGCTGGTGTTCTCTGCCTGAAGACAGACTTGACCAACACACAGGAGGGTTCAAACTGCAGCAGGTGGTAAGGACGGTGTCAGCAGCCTTAGATTCAAATGATCCCTCATGTCTACAGACGTGTTAGGAAGAATTTCTTGGGATCCAAGGATTCCATCACCCCTCTCTCCTTCCTTGCCACCTCTGGCCACCCTAGCTACTTAGGGCAACTGAGACATCTGCATGCCACTGGATCATGATGGCTAATTTGCTGCTTGAACATTCCTGGGAGATGACTATTAATAATTGTGCATTTGCTCTCTCCTCATGCAACCGCTTATTTCAACCAAACCCCCGTGCAGCCAGCCTGTCTGCATCAGGGTGTTTCCACGTGGCCGTCTGCAGGCCCCTCTGCGGTATTTTCTTACTAAGAGCATCCTTTTTGGCTTGAAGCCTGCATGCAGGAGGCAGAGGGGGAATTGCTATCTGGTAGTCAGTTTCCTCCCTCCAGGTGAGTTCTTGATCTGTAAGCTGGAGCTTCCTGTGGGTGGTGGGTTGTGATGATAAGAATGGGAACCAAGGTTTTCGACAGGTCCATTTTGGTGCCAAAGTCCAGAATGAAGATACAATAAAATGGGAGAATAAATTCCTGCTTCACAGGACGATGATGTGTCTAAAGTGAATGAAACCAAGGTTCTCACTCTGGATCTCATGAGGCGAGAGTCAAGGCAGTGGGTGGGCTGAGCCAACACCTGGAGGCTCTGGGGATGATTTGCTCCAGGCTCTTTCAGGTGGGTGGTAAAGCCCAGCTCCTGTGGCTGCAGGTCTGCAGGCCTCATTTCCTGCCGGCTGTCAGGTGAGGGCTGCTCTCTGCTCTTAGGGTCACCCACAGGCCTTCTCACATAATCACTTTGAATGTGACTTTGCCCTCTGCTGCCAGCTCAAAACTCTCCCTCCTTTTAAAGGGCTCAAAAGGTCAAATACACCGGATAATTTCTGTATCTCAAGGTCAACTTGCTGGGACTTTAATTCCAAATCCAATGTCCTTAATTCCAAGTCCAAAGTCCATGTACTAAAGCATCTACACTAGTATTTGACTGAATAACTGGAGGTGGGGGTGCAGGGCTTGGAATCCATCTATAGAATTCTGTCTGCCACATCCATCGAACCCATGTTTTCTAAATTTATTTATTTCAAAGTCCAATGAAAGGGTGAAAACCCATGACCTGCTGACACATGACAACATAGCTCCAGTCAGCAGCCAACCCTTCAGGAGGCAGGCTGGGTCGATGACAGAGCTTTGTGTCCCCAGCAGCTTCGCTGAGCGCAAGCCATCTAGCTGGCTCAGCAGTTATGAGCATCATGCCCATGACCAACATGTGTCAAGCCATCTGCATGACCTTCTTCTGAGGAATTTTTTCTTTTTAAACACCATCCCATCCTTCCTGGGGCACCCCAGGCTGTTTAGTTTGCTCTTTCAGCACCCCCACCTTTACCCCACACTGCAGGGCACCCTGCACCCTGGAGGACATGAGCTCTGAGTGATGATGCAGGAGTCTTCTCACACAGAAGCCATTTGGAACTGTTCCTGGTGTGGCCATGTGGTGGCAGCACAGGCAAGCCTCAGGTAGGGGAATCCCATTGCTTTGGGTGACAGGGGGCACAGCTGGGTGGCTAGCTGGCCTGGACTGAGGTGGTTCAGGATCCCCAATGTGGCAGCATCACCAGGAAGACCCATTCCTGTCCATCTCAGGACCCAGTGGCTCTAACTCTGCTCACCCCTCTCTACACTCTAGGATGCCCATCTGAGTCCAGCCTCTTTTTAAACTTCACAATAAGATCCCAGTTTTATCTCAGTGGCTTGGGAGACAGGAAGATTGTGAGTTGAAATCTCAGCAATTTAGGGAGGCCCTAAGCAACTCAGAAAGACCCTGACTGTAAATAAAACCACAGTGGCTCTGTGGTTAAGTGCTCCTGAGTTCAATCCCTAGTACCCTCCCTCCTGTGAGGATGGCCTTAGGCATGAGCCTAAGCAACTCCATTTTAAAACTCTGGTTGGAAACCTGCAGTCTCACAGGCACGCCTAACAGAGCCCTCCAGTATGGCCGTCAGGCATAAAGAAGTCACTTCTCCCCACCCTGACAAACTCAGAGTGAAGCCTCTGGCAGGCTGTCCTCCCCCAATAAGGGGGAAAGGCGAAATAAGGGGACCACCAGACCAGATGTTTTAACCCGGGTAAATGATGTCACTGGGAAATCCTGTGGCAGCTGATAAGGATTAAAAGGGGAGGGTCAAAATCCCCAAAATTTGGTATAAATAATGGAGCAAGAGAACAGACATTCAGCCAGCCGACACTGATGCCCTCACGCCGAGAGCCTGATGAGGACCTGGACTGACATCCTGTTGAGAGCCACAGCCCAGTCAGAACAACGCCTGGCATTTGCCAGAGGGAATGGTTGAAAGGTGACACCAGCTAACCATTGAGATGATGATTTGAATTAAGCTATATATAATTGCTGTGATGCTGGATTGTTTGAATTGTATATTTGACCTTTACTGTCGGGCAATAGGGCGGCTCTTGCTGCCTACTTTGGAGTTCCCGAGCAGTTCTCAAGGGTTCGGAGAGATTGGACAGAGCCCGGTGGAGGGAGTGTGTTCCTGTGTGGTGTGTGCAGTGCCGGTGAGAGTTGAGGAATAAAGAGTTGCTGTTTGAATCTACAAGGCTTTGTGGCGGCTCGGTTATTTGTGCCCAGCCAGACTGTGGCAACATCCCAACACTTTTCACTGTTGCTAATCCTCTGCATCTTCCTCACCACTCTCAAACTCTACAGCCACATCTTGACCTTGGGGAGAGCCTTCCCAGCCAGCGGTCAGCTCCACCCCAGGAGAAGCCTGCCTGGGTTCCTGACCTGATCACTGAGGTCTGAGTGAGTGTGAGTGAGTGTGCATCTGATGGACTTAGAGCCTAAGGCTTGAGACTTATTTTTTTTAAGAGAAAGAGAATTTTTTAATATCTATTTTTTAGTTTTCGGTGGACACATCTTTATTTTTATTTTTTTGTGGTGCTGAGGATCGAACCCAGGGCCCTGGGCATGCCAGGCGAGCGTGCTACCGCTTGAGCCACATCCCCAGCCCAGTTTGAGACTTTTGATCTGACACTTGAACTTAGAATGCAGAGGGAATGTTTGTCATGAGCCTGTCATGATTAAGTGTGTTTGCAGTGCTTAGAATTAATCTAGAATGGTTTGCTGTGAATTTATTATGTCTATTGCAATGCCTAGCATAAAGGATTGTTGTTCTTGATTAAGAACCTATAGGATGAATTGTATTGAGTGATTTGCGTCAATAAAGCATTGAAAGGGGCAGAAGCGCGTGGATATTCTTTTATTTCTCCCCCTGGACTGCATAAGTCGCATTTTATGAACCACAGCGGTATTTGAATTTATGAGCCTTAGAGGGTCCCAAAAGTTTTCCTATATTTTCCCATAGCGACCCCCCACCACCACAAAAAAAAACAAAACAAAACAGTTTTACAGGTGAGCAGATTCAGGATGAGCGCAATTAGACAACTTGGTTACAGCCGATGAAAAACACATTTTAAGGGTTATCCCAGAAAAATTTGAACATTATTAAAAAGAAAGAAAAGTTACAACCCTCATCATGTCCAGCACCCAGTTCTAACCATTTTCCATATTTTCCACTTGTGTTTCACCTATACTCATTATTATTTTTCTACTGGAGTATTTTTAAAGCAAATTCCAGACACTGTAGCAACTTATTGTAAACATTTCTGTTTGCATCTTTGATGTCAAGGACATTTTTACATAGCCACCAGGCCATTATGACTCCTTAAAAAAAGTAGCAGTGAAATTCCTCATCACTTCACAAATGTCTTTTGTACAGTTGATCTGTTCTACCATGATCCGAATTGAATTCAATCAGGTCTTTTAAGTTCGCTCACTAACCGGTCCACTTCCTCCCACTGACCTCGCCAATTAATTGACAGCCCACATTCTGGAGTTGGCCATTTGCCTCCATCTATAGGTGGCACAGTGCAGGGAAACAGTAGGTGCTCAATCAGCATCGGTTGAAAGAAAGGTTTCAATGAAAACAAAGGAAAAGAACAGCGTTTTGGTTCTCAGAAGTGGAACACAGCAGGTAGTATCCTGGGTGGGAGGCCGGCCTCTGCAGGCGCCGGCTGGCCCCGGGGAATGCCCTGGAGGTCAGCGGTGCAGAGCAGAAGTCGGGTAAGAGCCTTTGTTGGGCCCCAAGCTTAAAGCGCAGCAAAAGGGGTAGAGCCAGTAGCGCCCTCTCGTCAGTTTTCTGAGACACTTAAGGGGTGTGTGGCAGAACCACAGCGGTATTTGAATTTATGAGCCTTAGAGGGTCCCAAAAGTTTTCCTGTATTTTTCCCATTTTGTGGTTTGTGCCTTACTCAGAAAACAGAAGATGACAGGTTCAAATCTAACACCCAGAATCCCGACATCCAACACCAAACGTGATGACACTTCGTCATATCCGCTTCCTGGGTCTCGTTTTAAAGTTTTCCTGAAACTCGGGACAGCCAGCCAGACATGTCCCTCCCCCTCCTCCCGCACCACCTGGATAGGCGTGCCGGGAGTGCGCCTCCCGGGAGCACAGCCTCACTTTACGAGCCTCCCTGCCTCCTTCGGCTAGTGGAGCCCTCAGACACGAGTGTCGGGCCGCAAGCCCCAGCGTCACTCAGCGAAAAAGGGCAACAGGGTGGGAGCTGACAACAAGACTGGCCCCGAAGGAAACGCGCCACCCAACCAGCGCCCTCCGCTCGGCCCCGCCCCGCCCTCACTGGTTCTTCCCCATACTTTCCCCGCCCACGAAGAGGCTCCTCCTCTTGTTCTCTTCACCTTTCACCTCGCTTTTTGGGGCTCTCCGGGAAGGGGGGCTCAGACCCCGCCCATCACGGGGGGGGGGAGACTGTGCTCTGCTGTGACTTACCGTTATTGGTGACTATGGTCTGTCAATCACAGCAAAAGCGGCCTAGGATTGGCTGATGAGAAATAGTGGGGCGTGAAGTCGGGACAGCGGCCTCGGCGCATGCCCGGTACGTGCGTGACGGAGGCCGTAGCGGCAGTCATGGCGGCTCGGTGTGTGAGGCTAGCGCGGCGCGGTCTCCCGGCTTTGGCGTTGTCTCTCAGGTAAGGGGCGTCTGGCTTCTTTGGGCTGAGGGAGCGCGACTCCTCAGCGCCATTTCTGCCGCTCCGATCCTGGCCCTTCCGGCCTCATCACCAGCGTCGGGGTCCCCGGGCCCGCGGCTCCGACGCGGACTCCGACCGCCCCCAAGGTCTGCTCTGTGGCCGGGGTGTGCCCGTCCTGGGCTCGGACAGCGGGAGCGCGGCCGCCTGCACCCGAAGCGTGGGGCTTTAGGGCTCCGTGGGCTGCGGGACGGAGGGGTCCTGGCCGGGGTGCCTGGAGTGGAAGCTCGGCGGCCCCCGTGTGCGTGTGGCCCAGGGCCCGCAGCGTCCTCGCAGTCGTCCGCTTCCCCTGCGCGCCCGGGCACCCAGGCAGCCTCAGCTTCTGCGGTTGAAGAAACAAGCAGAGAGACCCAAGACTTGCCCAAGGTCACGCAGCGAGCCGGGACGGGGCTGTGGCTCACCAGTGCCCGCAGCTCAGCTGGCGCCGCCCCGGAGGGTCCGTTGCCCGTCTGACGGGCATTTCCCGTTCTGCCTCAAGTTTCTAAGCATTCGAGGGAGTCTGGGGTCAAAAAGCACCAGAGCCTGTCCGGCTGTGGGCAGTTCGTTTAGGCTCCCTGCGGGTCAGAAGAACCAGCACTCGTCACTGTTTTCATTTTAACCTGTTGCTTCTGGTTTTTGAAAGACCTGTCTTAAAGTGAGTTCGGCAAATATAGAGAGTTCTTATCTCATCCCTTGAAAATTTTTCCTAGAAGCAAGTTATTCACCAAGTCGAGAGAAGCTATTTCTGTCCAAACTTTGGGTAGAAACTGAGCAGAGTAAGGGCTGGTCTTCTCCCGCCAGGAGCTCACTCACCTGGTGAGACCAGGCAGATGAGCCAAAGATTACTTGCAGTGAGGGTGACAAGGCGTGAATAGCATCTTACTAAGTTCATGTAAAGCACCATGGGAACAATGTGGCAGGCTTCCCCGAATACTTCAGTAAAAAGGCTTTTTAGAGCTCAATAATTTGTTGTTTTGTATCTGGAATTGCCAAAAAAAAAAGTACCAGGAAGTCAGCATCATTTCTGTCTCTGAAATTGTGGCTTTGTGGAAAGATGCTTAACTAGAGGCAAGAGAGCTGAATGAATGGTAATCACAATTCCCACAGTGATAGTTTTCTGAGACAGCAGACCAGCTGCAACTCTGGACCCTGTGTTTTTCCTTCTCATACATGGTGGCTAGACCCTCTGTTGGCATCAGGAAGGGGTCTGCACACAGCAGAGCCAACCTGCAGAAAGGCAGTGTGACTGTCACATTCAGCGGGGGGGGGGGGGGGGCACACGGGACGGGACGGGAGTGGGACTGACGACGGACGGACTCAGAAGGCAGGCGATCT
>NW_026000108.1:4099249-4117122 GCF_001458135.2 Marmota marmota marmota
CGGGACGGGACGGGATGGGACTGACACGGACGGACTCAGAAGGCAGGCATCTCAACAATACCCTTAACTTTTTAAATTCCTGAAAACCAGAAAAGCAAACATGTAATAAAGAGGTCATTGCTTTTCACACTGTAGTAACAGTCTACATATGAACATGTTTTGTGTTCATGCACTGCACAAGTTCCCGTGAGCGACAGACCTCATTCAGGACAGTGGTCCCCTAAGACTGTATCACCTAGTGACATCCTAGCCGTTTTGGTTCGCATGATAGAGTTGCTTAATGACATCTTTCTTAGAATGTATCAATGTATCCTATCATTAAATGGTGCATGAAGTTGCATTTCTTATTTAATAGAAGACACACAAGTGCATCCGAGGGACGACTGTTTAACTCATCTTTTAGTAGCTGCATGATAGTTCAGATTGGGGAAGCAGCAGTTCATTTAGCCATTTCCTTACTTCAGAACACTGTGTCCAGCTTGTCCCTGTGCAGCGTTGCCATAAACATCCTTCTATGTATATTATGTCTACAAAAACTTTACTATTCATGGAGGTAGTTTTCTTGAATCAGGAAAGAAAGTTGAATGTAGTTTATTCTGATTGGACTGTGGCATAATTAGAGCTCCTGCTGATCCTGGTGAAGAAACCTGGGTTTTAAGATTATCACTAAAGGCTTTGTGACCTTAGGCATGTCATTGAATCTTTTCACGTGGATATCAGATTGGATAATACCTTAAATATCTTCCAGGATTTGTTAGTACTCATTTGTTAGTCTCATGTTCCTACCTCCACACCTTCATCCAGGCAGTGCCCACTTCCTGAAGCGCATCTGTCTGTCTGTCCACCTTGCTCTTGTTCATATTTTCTGAAAATGAACTAGAGAGGCTGTGCATGTATTCATGTTTCTCAGGTTCACAGAAAGGAGTAGAAGGGTCCATTGTAGACTGTTACCACAGGTGTGAAAAGCAATGACCTCTTTATTACATGTTTTGCTCTTGTGTGCAACTCACCTGTCCTATAGAGCCTTTTCTTCTCCTCCAGTCTTCTGAGTCTCTCAAAGCACTGGGATTCTTTTACTAACTTTTAAACCCCCAATTACAATTCTTTGTGTATAGACATCTTACCTTTTTTACATGATGGAAAGTGCTTCGAGGTAAGATCTCTGCCTGGTCCATTTTTGTCCATGATGTCAGCAGTGGGTCTCATCTCTGACAGTGTCTGCTGTATTAAACACAGGTGGGGTCTCTGTGTCTCAGAAGACACCTTGGAATGCAAGAAGAGAAGGTTAGGTACCCATCAGTTTAAGCATGTATTGCAGTTGGTCTTATATAGTCATGAGTCATAAAACAATAGGAACTACCTTCTGAGAGCTACATTGTTAGGTGATTTCCTTGTGTGAATGTTACATGTGTACTTACTCAAACATAGATGGTATAACCTACTACACACATAGGTTATGAGGTATAAAGACTGCCACATATGCGATCTGTTGTCCAGAATGACGTTATTTGGCATGTACTAATATATGTGTGTGTGTCATTTGTAGTTTGCCTTTATAAGATCTGAAATAGGTTTGCTCCCAAAACAGTCAATAGCAGAGTTCAAAAGTATTCCAAATCTCCTATGTCCTGTGTCTGGTTTTCCAAAAAAAATTTGTCATTTCTGATGTGTGGACTTTTCTGTAGGCCCTCTCCTCGGTTGTTGTGCACAGCTACAAAACAAAAGAACAATGGCCAAAGCCTGGAAGAGGACATGGGTCACAATGAGCAGAAGACAGAGCCTCCCTCTACAGACAAGATCCTCTTGGAAGAGAAGGTCAAGTTAGAAGAACAGCTGAGAGACACTATGGTGAGGATATATGGCTCTTGTGGGACACAGACTTGGCTGAATATATTTCTTGTGTGGTCCACAGAAAAGGCCCCACATGTCACTGGTGACAGACCCAAGCCAGGGCATTCAGTCTGACCCACTGCTCATGTAGCAGGTGACCACCACAGTGGAGGGGAGAACCACGTCGTATGGCTCCACTTCTGACATGACAAGAGCCTCACGTGCCAGGTGGTTACCCTGAGACGGTCTTACAGATGAGGAAAGCTCCGTGTGGTCACTAAAACTGGGGTGGGAGTAGGGGCCTGGGCTGCTGTCATGGGGAAGTAGAAGTTGTGTGAGCTGGCAGCAGTAGGGATTCTTATTGCTGAAAAGCACAAGTAGCACTGATCAGGTGCTTTTCTTCTTACCTTGCATACTTCTTTAATTCAGATATATATAATTGAAAAGTATTAACCAATGATATTGGTATAGCTTAATCAATAAATATAGAAATAACATCTGACATGATGGCTTTATTTTCAGTTATATATGTTGTTTATAGTGAAATCCATCCATCTGCAAATCAAGTTCTTTAAGGATTTAAGATTAAAAACATCAAATATTTATGTCTCCCAAAGCACTGAGATTATGTGTGGGCAGTTTTACATGTTTTTATGAGTAAGCTGTTTACAGGTGAGGAGCCTGAGGCCCAGAGCAGCCAAGGGAACCCCAGGCTCACCCACCTGCAGCTCCCAGAGCCAGGGGTGAATGGGGTAGGGTGAGCCCAAGCTGTCTGCCTCTGCATTGTGACTGCCTGCAGACTTGGCTCAGCTGCAGTATGGAAACCCGCACAGAGCCCTTCAGTACACATTAGCAGAAGGCACTCCAGAGGTGGGGAGCTCTTGAGAGGGTTGGTAAGAATTGGGGGACTTCCCCAAACTGCCATGATTAATTATTAAACAGTGAGCATGTGAACTGAGTCCTTAAGGCAAACTGGAAGGCACAGAGGTGCATCCACAGGGTCATGTCCCCATGGGATCAAGGCCTCCCCTTCACACCCAGTCCATTCCCCCTCTCCCGGAAGGAATGGGACTGGACATGGCGTCGCCCCTAGCAAGGTGCTCATATTGCCTGAAGTCAGACATTCTACTGGGGAGACTAGTGCTTATTCCTTGGGGGTGAAGGATTTTCCTCTGGTCTTTTCACCTCTGTGCACTTGGATCAGCGCAGGGAGCCCTAGCATTACTCCCACTCGCTGGAAATGCTAACATGAGTATAAATTGGTCTCACTGAGCTTTTCTGTTTTTGTCCAATATCTCAAAAGGAATGACAGATCTTATTTGTATCTTGACTTGGAGTGTGTTATAATCATTTTCAAATTAGGATGACTTTCCTGTAAATTTGTTCCATATTTGATTCATGTAAATCTTTTTCCTTTTATTTTTTCTTTAGGAAAAATACAAACGAGCTTTGGCAGATACTGAGAACTTGAGACTGAGGAGCCAAAAACTGGTGGAAGAGGCGAAATTATATGGTAACTTTAAACATTATGTGTTATTGGTCCCAGAAAGAACATAATAGGGTGGAGAAGAGGGGGTGCAGGTGTACCTAGACCAAGCCGGGGTGGGGGCAGAATTCACACCCCCTCTGGTTTTTCAAGATGAGTTCATAGTGAAAGTGTCTGTATAGGAGCAGAGACTGTGTAGTTGTGACAGTGTTTGGAATTGTGTGGTCCACACAGCAGGAGTTTTATTATCACCCTCCCTGTGCAGACCCTAGGGAGCCCCTAGCCAGCTGTAGAAGGCACATCTCCAGGCTTCTTCACCAGGACTAGCAGGAGGTCTGATTATGCCACAGTCCAGTCAGAATAAACTATGTTCAGCTTTCTTCCCCGATTCAAGAAAATGACCTCTGTGAATAGGAAAGTCCTAGTAACCGAATGGCATACAGGGATGTCTATGGCACCCCTGCTGCTTGTGGCTCCCTCACGCTTCAGAGCAGTGCTGTCACTTCAGGACTCCTGCTGTGCAGCCTCCACTGTCAGCTTTGGTGCTTCTGTTGCTGCCTTCCCACTTTGTAGTTGAGGTAATCCAGGCTTAGTGACTTGCCACACATCACAGAGCCGGTCAGTCATGGCATCAGCATTTTGTCCATCACTGCCAGTTTGGCACCTGTGGTAGTAACTGGACCTGAGGCTGCCATAGGAGTGCTTGCTGTGGGTCACTTGGTTAACTGCCAGGTGTGGCGTCCTGTGTTAAGGTGAGGAGCCAAAGGTTCAGGATGGGAATTCCTATGGCTACCCAAGGACAGAGAGGGTGAGGGACCAGATGGAAATAGAGTCCTCATCTCATCATGCTGCTGCATCCAACACAGAAACACCTCTTTCCTGGGAACACTTTTCCTTGGGTCACCTGGGTTCCTGGTACTCTTCCTCCCTGAGTAATACGAACCTGCCTGACCTGAGTACCAGGCCTCTTTCCCCTCTTCCTGGCACTCCGGGTGACTTCCATACTCCCACAGGTTTAAAGGGCCTCCACACCTAGGTCTCTGTTCCAGCTCAGTCTCCTGAGTTTCATTCCATACATGCTGCTTAGCACCCTTGCCTGGGAGTCTCAAGGGTGCTTCGACCTTAGCCCTTCACTTGGCTTCCTTTCCCCCTACTGTAGTAGGTGATTCCAGCTTTCAGCCAGGAGAGGCTTTGGAGGGTTTTGTCTTTTCTGTATTAAATGGTGGAAGCATTGAGATTCTGGGGCAACAGGTGCTGTGGCCGGGCACCATAAGCAGCCTGTGTATGAAGCACACCAAGCTCAATTCCCAGGTGCAGTGGATGTGGATTGTGACCCACCTTCTTTAACTTTATCAGGCATCCAGGGCTTCTGCAAAGACTTGCTGGAGGTTGCAGACATTCTGGAGAAGGCAACGCAGAGTGTTCCAAAGGAAGAAATTAAAGATGAAAACCCTCACCTGAAAAGCTTGTACGAGGGGCTGGTGCTGACCGAGGTGCAGATCCAGAAGGTATTCACAAAGCACGGCTTGCTCAAGCTGGACCCCCTTGGAGCCAAGTTCGACCCTTATGAACATGAGGCGCTGTTCCACACACCAGTAGAGGGCAAGGAACCGGGTACGGTGGCGCTGGTTAGCAAGGTGGGGTACAAGCTGCACGGGCGCACCCTCAGGCCTGCCCTGGTGGGGGTGGTGAAGGAAGCATAACTGCCTCCCGCAGGGCCTTTGGCTTTTAAGTCACTTGCTGTAACTCTTGAAAGGCGGGTCTATCTTTTCTCCTCTGGGAGTCCAGCCTTGATGGAAAGGTCAAGTGGCTGCAAAGAATCAAGCTGGGTACACAGTTGCGTCCAGGAGCTCTGGTCCAGGAGTCTGATTTCTTAGTACCACATGTTTAGTAGCTCCATATTCTTCCAGAAGAGGGCGGACGGGACCTCTAGAGTATCGTGAATAACGCTGTATCTGCTGAAACTCGTGATTGCAAAGTACTTTAAACAAATAAAAGGTCTTCAGGAACTGTCTGGCTGCCTGGCCGCCCGTCTGTGCCGTCGTGTGCAGCTCACTGCAGCACTGAGTGCTGGCACCTTTGGCTACTGCTGGGTTCATTCTGTGAAGAAAAGGCCGGAGGGGAAACATGTTTCTTGATTAAAACAACAACAAAAAAAATTGATGCCTACCTTTGAGAACATACAAGTTCATTTATAACTAGCATCTAGATGCCAGGAATGGTCAACCTTGGCTTTTCTGTGGAGATGGGAAGGGAGCATGTGAACTTGAACATTCTTACCACCTTATTTTGCCAAGTGAATTTGACAAAGTAAATCCTTTTTTCCTGTTTTGTCATCTCAGTTGTTTAAATCTATTCAGTTAGTTACTAATAACCTCAAGGTATGTTCCTATTAAGATGGACCTTCTCAGTGGGGACTGCATGCTTGGTATACTTAAAATGTTTGTTTAATTTTAAAATTCTATTTAAGAGGATTAAAAGCCTAATGTTTATTTTCCTATTTCTGGTAATGACGTGTCCTTTAGTGGTGACCCCTGAGCCCAAGGCAAGTGTGACTTAACTCTCCCCTTTATCTACCTCAGCTTGGGAGTTGGCTGCTTGGTGTGCAGGTGCCACCACCTGGGAAGGGAGCAGCCCTCCAGGCTCAGACCCAGTGACCAGGAGAAGGCACACCACAGCAGGGGTTGGGACAAAGCCCTCCAGAGCTGCAGCCACACACGGTGACTCCAGCAGAGGGGTCTCTGTGCCTCATATAATGTCCAGATCTTGGAGGAAGGTTGAGTGGCTGGGGCATCTGTTACAAAAGGGAACAGTGACCTCTTGACCTTTTTTAGGTGAAAAGGCAATATTGGTAAATCCATTTCCTGTGTTTTAAAAAAAAATGGGGCATAGTTATATATTTTGCCAGTAATTTTGAAAAACAAAAGCAATAATCTCCATTTTTCCTATTTGCAAGCATTTTCCTCCTTTCCTTGAAGTTGCTTTGTGTTATTTGGTCAAATACATACCCTGGAAGTGAAGGCAGCCCAACATTGGAGAGAACCCAGGCCTGGGTCCAGCCCAGCCTGTTTTTATGCTGTGCAGCTGTGTGCATACCACCCAGGAACTCTCCTGCAAAGCAAAGCCTGAATGAGACAACATGTTCAGACTGTTCTCTGAGAGTGTGTGTGCATGCACTCCTCTTACTGTTCAACTACAGCTGGAGTCGCTAAAAAGCACTAAGTTCATGACTCAAGACATATAGTCAGCTCTCTGTGTCTGTGGGTGTTAACACCCATGAACTTGACTAACTGCAGAACAAAACTATTGAAACCAATCGTACTGAACACACTTGTCCTCATTTCCTGCACAATACAATCTGTACATGGCATCTAACTGTATTGGACATTATAAGTCACTTAGAGATGATGCAAGTTGAGAGTGCACAGGTTATATGCAAATACTATTATTTTAAATATTTCAAATTTTGGAATCCTGAATGGAGTGGGGGGTAAGGCATCCAGGAACCAACCCAAGGGATGACTACAGCTCAGATACAGCCAACTTGTCTTCAATAGTATATTTCAGTTATCCACAATCACCACCAATGGGAAGACTACTTTTAATGACAAATTCATGCTGGAAATGATATGGTCAGCTCCACTCTAGTACCTAGTACCGATGGGTGTTGCTTGCTTGCAGCGTGGGGGCTGAGCTGTATGGTGCAGACCTCAGGTGTGGGAAAGTCAGCCCACTTAGGCTGACTTAGGTAGGGATGGTGGGGGCTGGCTTGATAACCAGTGTGCTACTCAAACATGCCAGGCACACCGTGCCCCTGGGCTCAGTGTTGGCTCACTGCTGCATTTAAGGCTCTGCAAGGAAGCAGGCACAGAGGCTCGAGAAACGGTAAGAAGCAAGCAAAGGCACTGTTCTGTTCTCAACTTGTTTAATATGTAAAAGAATAATAAAAATGGTAGCCAGAGTTGTAGTTTTTAATACATTCTTGGAATGTTGGCCTCCCAGAGAGCATTATTTCAAATGCCTGAAAAATTACCTATCTATCTTTTTGGACTTTGTAAAGACAGTTTGTGTAAAATTTGAAAAGATTTAGTTCACAGGACTATGGTAGCTAATTTATTGTGAGAATTGAATATAAACACTCCAAACTAATGCAGAGGTAAGAACTAATATAACAGAAAGCTGGAGCAGATGGGATAAGAGGCAACCAATCCTAAAATTACTTTCCTGTTGTAAAAACATATTAATACTTTGACATAAATTAATTATACATTCATTATGGTGTCTTAAAACAGTCAAGCCTAAATAAATTCTTCATACCATCAAAAAGATATACACACACACACACACACACACACACACACATATATATATATATACACACACACTACAAAACTGCTTAAGCACAAAGGTTTTCACTGGACAACTCTTGGCCTGGGCCACACATTTTCAGGATCCTCTGCTTCTCAAGCTTAATGTAGGCCTATCATTTTATATAAAAAAATAAGACTAGACTCAACCTCACCAAACTAGTATTCGGGTGGTGTAGAAAATCAACAAATGAGACACCAGGACAGCTAAAGCCAGTGGCTGTCAAAACTGAGCTCCCTCCCAGTCACCTAGAGGGTTTGAAAGACAGCTTGCTAGTCTCCACCATGGAATTTGCAATTCAAGAGGACCGGGTGGGGTCCAGATTCTGCATTTGTAAACAGGTACCCAAGATCCATACTCTGAGAACCACTGGCTGTGATGATATAAGAACTCAGCACCATCCTTGTCACTGTCCCTGGCGCAGCACGCAGCCAGCACTCTGGAGCAGTGTCACTGCTCAGCATCTGCTGAGAAGCCCTGGTCTAGCAAGCAGGTACTCCTCTGCCAGCCCGCAACACACTTTGCAACTAAACAGTGTACTTGAATGTTTTGTTTAATGCTGAAAAACTCACCCTAAGGGACAGAGGATGTAAAAAGAAAGGAAAAGGCACATAATCAAGTCGTCCTTGGAAATGAGGAGGGTTTTTTTTTCCTTTGAATAACTTCACTTTAATGTACTTCAAGCTCAAATATTCTGGGAGGTAAACAGGCTCTTGTACCTATGGGGGCACAGGGGCAGGATGAGTTCAGGGAGAATGGGGTCTATGGTCATCCAGGGACTCTAAAGCAGGGTCTGGGCACGAGAACCCTGAGCAGCCGGAAGACAAGCGACTTCCTCAAGTTTAAAAGGAAGGTACCGTGTATGTCCTTGAAGAAGGCCCCAGAAACGAGCTTTTCGGTTGGGCTGGGAAGGAGCCATTTTTGAGTCAGAAGCAAGAGGGCGAGCAGGAAGCAGCACAGTAGCCCCAAGACACAGCCGGGAACCGCCACGCTTGCCAGGGCCTGTGTGGGCTGGAACTATGGCTCTGCCCAGCCAACGGGAGCAGGCCTGGCCATGCACTAAATAATTCACCTAGCTGGGCTAGCATGGTCATTGTTTTCTGTGAGAAGGGGACTTGTAACTGAGAAGAATCCTGAGGAAGCTAATGCCAGAACTCAGAACCCTGAGCACTTGGCCTGGAACTCTTTAAAATGGGGTCTTCCAAGTCAAATGCACTACAGGTAGTCACAGCAGCAAGGGGCACCCCCGGAAGCCAGACAGTTCCCACTAGTCCTGTGACCCTCCCACTCCAGGGTTCCCATCCTTGGGACAAAACAAGGATGCACCACCCAGGGGATATCCCCAAGTGGGCAGCAGGCTGGGCTCAGACTAAAAAGAGGCAGGATTTGGGATTTGGGAGCTGCAAACTCACACTTGGCCGCTGCTGACAGCTAAGTGGAAGCTCACGTGATCAACTGTGTAAACAAGGCTTCTTCCTCAAGTGTGTAAGGAAACCTCCTGGTGCTCTCTGGCCTCATCGTCTTCATCTGTTACACAGGGGCAGGTCTGTGTCCCATGGGCCCCTCTATAAAGTGCCTCGTGCCCCGGGCCATGTGGGGTGTCGTGGGGGGGGGGCATCAGTGGGCTCAGAAAAGGGGCGCCTATAGCAGCCCTGCCTGAGAAGAGCATGTGTCACCAGGGAAAGCTGATGGGTGGCTGGCGGCCCAGCAGGAAAATGTCACTCCCTGCACCCACAGCTTTGCACCCGAAGGGAAGGCGGCTCAGGAAAGAAAAGGAAATCATCCAATCTCTTAACAGTCTCCAAACGGAACACGCAAAGGCAAATCATCATCTTCAAGGGTTACTTTTAGGACCAAGTTAAAATAGAAACATATTTGTCTCCCCCATGATCCAATATAAGATTGTTACTATTGCTTCTTTCAGAGGACCATTGAAAAGATTTTTACATCTTAAAAAAAGGAACTCAATTTGTTTAAAAAGAGCAACAGGGGAAAAGGCGGTTCCTCTCCCCTCCCCCCATGCCATTTGGCTCACAAGCTACTTGAGCATCGCTCCAGCCTTGGAAGTGTCTGGGGACGCTCCAGGACACCCTTGTTCAGGAGGCATCCCTGGATATCCACCCGCTTTCTGTGAGGAAGTTTAAAATCCTTTTCTTTAGGACTTTGTCCAGATAACTGGGAAGGCGACTTTTGGAGGGGATTCCCTGCCGCTTCTGGAGGTGGTCTTTGATTATAATGGTCTTCACCGTCACATAGCGCGCTGGACTCAAGTTCAAAGAGCTACAGAGCACCTTCTCACGGTCTGACAAGAGCTCAAACCCAGGAAGGTTCTCGATGGCTGCAAACTCGCCATCTCTGCCCTCCTCCTTGCCCCTTTTGGAGCCAGCCATGTTCTTGTTCTCTTTCCTTCGCTCCCGCTTGTGCCTGGCGGCTTCGTACTCAGCCGACTCTTCCATCTTGGTGATTCCGTTTCGCCTGTACCGCTGCAGCTCTCTGATCTTGGCTCGCAGCATCTTCTCCTTGTGCATATTTTCAAATAAGTCGTCAAACTCCTTACACGACATGAACTGGTACAGCGGCCGCAGCTTCAGCCGCAGCTCCTTCTCCTCCTTGGTGATCTTCCGCTTCAGCGCCTTCTCCTTCTCCCTCTTGTCCTTCCCCAGGAAGGCAGGCACCAGGTTGTAGTCACGGGCGATGTTCTTCCGGCGCTGCCGTTCCTTGAGCTTCCGCACATACATGTCCACGTGGGCGCGCTTGAGCTCGATCTCCACATCGTCGTCGTCATAGTTCACGGACAGCCCGCTGATGAGTGTCTCGGCGTCCTGGTCGTACTCGATCTCATAGTCGTCCCGCAGTGGCATGTAGCCTAGCTGCTGCTGCTCGGCCACTGAGATGTCCAACGGAGGCAACGGGGTGGTGAGGCTGGGCGAGAGGGGGCCTCCGCTGGGGCAGGTGTGATCTGTCACCCGGTTGGGGATGCTGTCGGGGATGCAGGCCTTCCCCAGGTTCCCGTGGATGTACATGCTCACATAGTGCTCCATCACTTCCTGGGGAGTCCGGGAAGCACCCACGTGAGCAGCCATGTCTTCCTACGACAACAAAGGCCAGAGGTTACTGCAAAGCCAGCCTGTCACACTGTTTTCACCCAAGTCCTGTCAACCTGTTCACAAAGGCTCACCTGGAATACTTCCCACCCACTCGAAGACAGTTAGTCCTGCGTTCTCTCCAGGTCCACATTAGAAGGAACCTGGACAGATTTTGTACTGAGAGTGAAGACCAGAGAGGTATAAATCTGCCCAAGGTCACAGGAGTTTCTGGTGGCATGTTGGAGACCAGACCCTTCATCTAAGAGCCACATCTGCTCCCCTTGTTTCTTAAGTGGGACTGGCCCATCTGTACCAGCTGTCCCACTCTCCTGCAAACCCTGCACCCTTGGAGATCAAGTATCCCAGACACAGGTGGGCAGGAAATGAATGCCTGAACCCCTCACAGAGACCGGAAAACAGACACACCCATGGAGACAAGGCCAGACCATGACTCAGGCCCAATTGTAGGACACTCTGTTCTCCCATGTACCTAGCCACCCAAGAAGGAAAGGGCCAGACACTGCCATTAGAACTTGCCCAGCCTTGAGCTCTGAAAGAGCTAGCTTGTCCCTTTCCTCAGAGTGACAGCTGGTGCAGGGTTTGCAGGAGAGTGGGACAGCTAGTACAGGTGGGCCAGTCCCACTTTAGAAACCAGGGGATCAGAGTGTGGCTCTTAGATGGAGGGTTCTGGTCTCCACCATGCCACCACAAAATCTCCTGTGACCTTGGGCAGATTTATACCCGCTGGCCTTTGGAGGGAGAGGGCCTTGGTTCACAACAGCTTCCCTGCCCAAGAAGCCAGTAGGCACTACCGCAGGCCAGGAGTGCACACCCCTGCAGCAGGGAGCCACAGCGCCAGGGTGATTAATGGGAGGAAACCGTAGAACTCCTTCAATCTTTTCCTTCTGCCAAGAGGCCTCTTCCTTAATGTCAACCACTAAAGCCACTTCAGAAAGTAACTGCCCAAAATACACACTCAGTCACCCAGCCACCGGCTCTTGTCGCCACTGCCCAGCTCTGCCTTAGTGTCATGGCAGCCCGCAGCTGCCCAGGAGTGGACAATCTGCTCTACCCCACCTTGGCCACACAGCTCCATCAGCACTCCACCACGGGTGGCCTGTCTCCACCCCTGAAGGCTCTGTTGGAACTGAGGAACCAACCAGTGCATTCAAGCTGGCAATGCTTATAAGCTGGCCTGGGCCTCTCCATCCCAGGCTTCTCTGGGACAAGCCCTAGAGCACAGGTCTGGGCCACTTCCCAGGAGACCTGCAAGGGTCATGAGCTTGTCTCAGCAAAGCAGGAATGAGGAAGGCAGTCCTGAGACCCACTGTGAGGTCTCCTCAGAAGCATACAGAAAACAGGATTGCAGCAACAGATAGATGGTGGTCTTAGAATGAATTATGTGATTCCTTCTTTTTAAAAACATCATTAGTGGCATCAAATATGTTCATTTTGTTTCAGGAAGCATTTAGGACAAGACGAAACACCAAACTGTGACTATCTGCTACTGGAGTATTTACCATTCTGGGTGGCCCAGGCTGCTGGAGGCCCCACTCAAGTGTGGAGGCTGCAGACTCCACAGTGGCACAGGAACCCACGGTCAATGCCACCAAGATGAGGGCTTGTTCTCTTCCTACGGCCCTGAGGCCAGAAACCCCCAGGGCCTACACTGGCCTCTAGGACAGACAGAACTACTGGTCATGTCTAACTAATAAAGAGTCCGTGCTCCTGCTCTTGGAAGGAAAGGACCATGTTGGATGGAGAGCCCTGGCAGACCTCTTTACTAGGGCATCTGAAGGGCAAAACTGCTAAGTCCCACCCCCTGTTAGGCGACAGCAGCAGAGCTGGCCTAGGCCTGTGTGGCTTCTCTGGCAGTGAGCACTAGCCCCGTTTTGTCTGAGGCCGGGAGGAGGTCCAGACACATCCAGTGTTATCCAAGACCTCTGAGAGATGGGTGCTGAGAGGGCTTCCCAGGCCAGTGAGGCTGGGGGTCCCAGTTTTCTCAGAGACTCAGAGGTACCCAGTCTCTTAACCAAGGTTGCATGGCAAGAAACTCAGAAGTGGCCAGCAAGACCACTTGCAGAGTTTTGGTTTAAAAGAAAAAATAAAATCCTTACTTGGCAGATTTTAAAGTTAGCAGTTCTATGTCAGCCTCCCAAACACTTTTCAACCTGGCAGCCCATGAAACCTGGGAAGCACAGACCTGAGGAGCCAACCAGATGCCCTGGTGGGACCTGTCCGAGGTCCAGCCCATTTTCCTCACAGCTCCACAAGGCCCAGCAGGAACCACAGGCCCACCACTGCTCACCCACTAGAGATGCTCCCTCTCCATGTGCCCAGGCTCTGGGCCAGGCTCCCGGCTTCCAGGCCTGGTTCCATCCCTCTCTAGCTCTGTGACTGGACAAATTATAGGGTGTCTGTGCCTTTGACCCTCCTCTGAACTCGGAAATAATAGCAGACCCTCTTCCAGGGTGGTGGGGGAGCTGGAGGCCCGTGTGCACAGGGCTGTGCAGCCTGTGCTTCTGTCAGCTACTGCTGCCATCCAGGAGCTGTCAGCTTCACTCCTAAGACTTGTGTTCATCTCTCAAGACCCAGGTCCTCTTGTCCAGGAAGCCTTCAGTGGCCCCTGGAGCTGGCACACATCCTGGCCTCATGGCTCCCAGTCCCCCACCCCCTGCTGCGGCAGGGTCTGTGACCCTCCTTGTCCTACGTGTTTCCCCCAGACAAGATGAAGACAGAGAGCACGGCGACAGACACCATCTGCCAAGTCCTCACACAGCCCTAGGGGAATCAGTGCCGCTATGGCCCATGTTTTACAGATCAGGAAAGTCAGCCTTCTGGTGAGCTGCCATCCAGGCACAAGGCTGGTCATTGCTGAGCCACATCCATCCCCAGAGGCCTGGCCATGTGTGCCTGGCACCCCACACCCTCATAGCACAGCGCACACCCTGCCTCAGACAAACCCTGCTGCTATAACAACAAATGGCAAGGCTGGGCCCCGGGCTGCTACACTTCCTCCCAGACCGTGACCCAGGCAGAGACTGGCCTCCCGAGGGGCATGCTGGACACAGGCTGCACACACCCAGTGCCCTGGCTCAGCCTTGAGTGCTCTTCTGTCCACTGTTCCTCCACAGGTCTCAAGGCCCTGCGGTCCTCTCTTCACCTGGCACCTGGACTGTGAGGTACAAGACAAGGGACAAGGCTGGGGCGGGCCATGGTGCAGGGCTTCCCTTCCCAGGTGGCCCGGTGCCACACTTTGCAGAGGTAGGTAGGCATGCACTGTCTCCAAGGAGAGGCCTGGTTCCTGCTTCAGTCTCTCTTCAAATGGAGAAGAGCATAGGAACACTCATAGGAAGGGCCAGAAGCCATCAGAGGCTGCCCTTCTGGGGAGCAGGGTCTGGGGGCTCCACCAGGGGAGGGCAGCCTGAGAGCAGGGCCAGGCAGAAGCAGAAGACAGGAACCAGAACCCACCTCTGGGTAGTCTTTCCCCTTTGGTGCTGGGACTGGGTCCAGGCCCTTGCACACGTTAGGCAAGTGCTGCTGTAGATGCTGCCTGTGCCTCCTGGTGGTCACCCTCCGGCCACTCTGCAGGATACACAGGAGACCTGGGAGGCTGAGGCTCCCACCCTCTTAGGAGCTCCGTGCACTGCCTTCTTTGCCCGCTGACCAAATGTGCACTTGGGCATGGTCCCCAGGCTGGACAAAGCTTCTCTCATCCTCTCAGTCCTGCTGTCACCTCCCACAGCTAAGCCACTCCTATGCCACCAATCTCAGTTCTCCCCTAGACATTGGCCTGCAAGGACACCTAGCTAGCAACCCCCAGGACCTTCCCACAGGCAGCAGCAGGATAGTATGGCCAGAAAAAGGCAGGTGGGGACATCAGCAGTCCCCCAGCCTGTCAGGAAGAGGAACCGCCCTGCACACAGCTTTGCCTCCGTCCAGGTCAGACAAGCCCTTGGAATCGCGGACTCCAACTGGCTTCGCAGCCCATCCTTCCAGGGTGTCAGATGGGGTCCCTAAGACCATTTTCCCTGGCCACCACTCCTGGGCTGTGTGGATGGGAAGCCTCAGTTCTGGATCGCCGTCCTCCTCTCCACACTCAAAGGACTCACCAACAGACAGGACTGCCATTAGGGCCTGGTGATGAAAGCCTGGGGTCAGATGAGGCCACCTGTGACAGAGCTGAGACGAGCGGCATGGCCCTGCAGGAAAGAGCAGGTCAGCTCCTCAGAAACCAAGCCTAGACTCTGCCCCGGCAGTTCTGCCTCTAGGTAGTGACCCGGAGCACTGGAAACTGAAGAGATCCGCACACACCAGGCACCCCCAGGGCTGAGCAGCCCGCGGTCACCCACAGGTAAACAGAGTGAGGTGCAGGCCACAGTGAAACATCACTGGCCAGCACATGATACGATACAAATTAAACTCAGCAGGCACACTGGTGGCCATGCCTGTGATCCCAGCCATGGGAGGCCGAAGCAGGAGGAACACAAGGTCGAGGCCAGCCTGGGCAATCTCATAAGACCCTGTCTCAAGAAATACAAAGGGCCAGGGGTGTGGTTCCAGGGTAGGGTGGTTGCCTAGCACGTGCAAGGGCCTAGGTTCCATCCTCAGCAGCAGAGGAAGAGAAGGGAGAAGGAGAAGACATCCTGTTAGGTGGGGCACATCAGCCACAGAAGGACAAGCACTGCCCGCTTCAAAAGGCCCTGGGGTGGCTGGCTTCAGAGACAGCACAGTGACTGCCATGGGCTGAGGATGGAGGGTGAGGAGTGGAGCTTGTTGGGGAGGATGCTGCAGTCCTACAGGTAGGTGTAGTGATGGCTGCATAGCAACAAAAATGTGTGCAGTGCCACTGCACTGCACGCCTAAGATGGTTAAAGTAGCTGGGTACTGGTGGGCAGCTGTCATCCCAGCGACTCAGGATGCTAAGGCAGGAGGACCATAAATTAGAGGACAGCCTCGGCAACTTAGCTAGATCCTGTCTCAAAATAAAAAGGGCTGGGTGTGTAGCTCAGTGGCAGAACACTCCTGGGTTTGGTCTCCAGTACTGCCAAAAAAAAGAGAAAAAGGTTAAGATGATAAATTTCATATTCTAAGCCAGGTGTGGTGGCACATGGCTGTAATCCCAGAGCTTGGGAGGCTGAGGCAGAAGGATCGTGAGTTCAAAGCCAACCTCTGCAACAGCTAGGTGCTAATAAGCAACTCAGTGAGATCTTGTCTTAAAGTACAAAATAGGACTGGGTATGTGGCTTAGTGGTTGAATATCCCTAAATTCAATCCCCAATACCAATAATCATCATCATCATAATAATTATTAACAGTTTTTTTATTTGGGGGGTATCAGGGATTGAACCCCAAAGGCACATAACCACTGAGCCACAGCCTCGGTCCCTTTTATTTTGAGATAGAGTCTCACTAAGTTGTTCAGGCCTTACTAAGTTGCTGAAGCTGGCTTTGGCCTTGCAATGCTCCTGCCTCAGTCTCCCGAGTTGCTGGATTACAGGCATGTGCTACCCACCCTGCCTAACAGTTTCTTTTAAGAGAAACATCTTCCTGTTCTACCTTGGTGGTTTTTGCTTTTTTCCCTTTTCCTGTACTGGAGGCCAGGGCACTCCACCACTGCACTACATCCCCAGCCCTTTTTAATTTTTGTTTTGAGACAGGATCTCACTAAGTTGCTGAGCTGGCCTCAAACTTGAGAGCCTCCTGCCTCGGTCTCCTCAGATCACTGGGATTACATGCATGTTCTACCATGCCTGGCTCAGTGGCTCTTAAGGAAGGGTTGCTGACCAGCCTGGGAAGTTGCAGGAAATATCGCTGACTCACATGTGTGGCACGAGATGTGTTCAGCTAGGCCTCCTGGATGATCCGATGCACATTGAAGTGTGCTTGGCCCTATTAAATTTAGCCCCTTTCCCCACCCAAGATCTTCCCTCCAGCCTTTCCTTAAAGCAAGTCCTACAAACCCACTATCAGGACACTTATGGGCTGGAGATCACCTGCTCCCAAAGCAGCCTTCAGCCCAGAGAGAAGTGGAAGGGCCCAGCTGCCTCAGAGCTCGTGAGATCCTTTTTATAAATACTGAAGATTCCATCTGAGCCTTGGAGAGGCCAGGTCAGCGTCCAGGCTGGGCCCTGGGCTTGGTGGCCTCTGGCTGTGCTGTCAGGGAAATCACAGAGCAGGGAGAAGACCTGGACCCAAACTCCAGCTCTGCCCCATCCTTCAGCACCCACAATAGTTACCTCGTTTGTAAAAGGGAGAATCTGGCCTCAGGGTGGGGGCAAGGGGAGCTCGTGTCAGCACATGGACTCACGCCTGTACCTCAGGAGCAGGAAGCAGCTCCAAAATCCCAGCCCAAACCCTAACTGCACACAAGCTCACCTGCCTTCCTCGCCCGCCCCATGGGGACAGAGTCTCCATCTCCAGTCCTCCCTTTCCCCAAATACATCGGACTCCTAGAACGCAGAACAGCTCCTTCCACTCATTACCTTTCCATCTGGCCAGCTCAGGACAAGAACTGTGGCTCACCACACAACCCCTGAAAGCTCGCAGGCTGTCACTCTTAGCAGTGTCTCTGGAGGGGCTGACACAGTAGCACTGAGCAAGCGCCAGTTGGCAGATGAGTGAGTGTACGACGCCGTACCCACTATAGGGCAGTGCCCAGCAGGAAAGGCAAACGTGACGGACTCAGGACATCCCGCCTGCCTCCAAGGACAAACCTGAGTGTACCATGCAGGCCACCAGGCCCTTACCAGTTGCTCATCTCATTGATCCAAACCCTGAAGAGCCAGCCTGAGCCCCATTTCCCAAGGCCCCTGAATGTAGTCCACAGAGGTGGGACCTCCTCCATTAGCCTCCTCAGCAACGCTCAGGGACTTGGGATAACCAACAAAGCCGTGGCTCTTCCAGTGAAGTCTCCAATTGTCCTGAAATTCTGTGACTGTGTTCCAGAGGTGTCCCTGTGCTCCAACTCTGAACCTGTGGAACCCACCAGCTACCTGGAGACCCTCAGTGCCCAGTGGACTGACCCACGGGGTCACTGTCTGTTGGCCAGTTCTTCCCCACTGTTGCCAAGGTCTCATCCCACATTACGCCCCCCCCCCCCC
>NW_026000108.1:4117139-4119563 GCF_001458135.2 Marmota marmota marmota
CGCCCCCCCCCCCCACTGTCCAACACATGGGTACACCCGTGCCAGACCATGACCATGACTATCCCCAAACCCTCCTGGATCAATGGCTGACATTCCTCAGATACACCTCGTTCCCCTCAGCCGCCCCCCCTTCCCCCGCCTCAGCTGCCAGACTTCAGCAACACCCCAACCCTGCCTTCTTGGCTCACCCCACCTAGAGCTCCACACTGAACACACAGCCCGGGGCCGTCTCCCCACTTGCCATCTGAAACCAGAGCTACACGGGCCTCATCTTTTCTTCGCTCTCCCTGATGCCCACAATGCCTCTTTCCACATCCAGCCCCAGCCCCTGGACCTGCTCCTGCCCTCACCCAGTCACCTCCCTGGCTCAAATCTCTCCCTGAAGCAGGCCCCAGTCTGGCTGCAGGACAGCCCTTCCAGCCTGTCCACACCTCCAGCCCTATCAATAGCTTTGGGCCTCCGACCCACATTACTTAATGCTCTTAAACCATGGGAAGGCCCTGGCTGCAGTCAGCAGGCCTGAGCTCAAACCTGGCCCTGTTGCATGCAAAGCTGTGGACTCCTGGACAAGCAGCTCAGTCTCACAGTTGCTGTTCTTCAACTGTAAATTAGGAATAAGAACTGTTCAGATCACATGAGCTACATACAGGAAGAGCCCGTACAGAACTGGCATGGCCTGCTGTCCCGAGTGGAGCATAGGACTTTTGGGCACGGATCAGCATAAACACTTGAAAGAGAACCACACGTGCAAACTGTGAAAGAGCCTCAGGTGAAGAAAAATGAAGCCTACGGAGGGAAACAACCAGCCCAAGACGACACAGCTGGAGAAATAATGGCGCTTCCTACTCAGTGTTGGAACTAGTGCTGTCCTGGGCAGCACCTGTGGCCTGTTAGCAAGGCAGCACTTCAGGCCTGCCGGAGCCCAGCAAGTGGCAAGGCCAAGCCTACACTAAGAGCAGCAAGTCCCAAGGCCCTTCCTCCTGGGCTAAGAAGAATGCAGTCTACTCCAGCCAAAATCTGCATTCTAACAAGCTTCCCAGTGCATTAGTTTGAAAAGGACTGTTAGAAGGCCCCGGCTGTCCTGAGCATCCCAAACCTGTGGCTGTTGAGAAGATTTCAAGAGCTGCATACAAAGTGCTCCACTCGGAGCAGGGCACTCTGCAGGGCTCAGTGTCCCCAGGTATACTGTGGCAATAAGTGCTGGAAGAATGATGGCCAGGATGGGTCTCTCTGAGGCACTCATTTAAGCAGAGCTCAGTCTCTGAGCCATCGCTGGAGGTAGCACACTCCGTGCAGAAAAAAGGAAAAAGAATCAGGGTAACCAGTGGGGCTCCAGCGGTCCAGAGACACTGGATGGCCTAGTGGACAGTGAGGTAAACCCCAGTAGACCTGAAAGCCACCAGGGCCCGTGAGACGTGACTTGTGCTTAAGATATCACTGATTGTGTGTGTGAGATGAGGTGAGAACTAAGCAGGGAGACAAGCAGAGGGGTGAAGGTCAGCCTGCACTAGGGTCCCAAGTGGGGTTAGGTTCTGCACATATTTTGAAAAGGGGGCTGCTGATGAACTAGGCGTGGAAGAAGGCATTCGCGACGGGTGTCAGCTGCAACCTGAGTGATGAGCATGGCGCTGAGTCCAGGTCACTGTGTAGGTCAGCAGGGAACCAGAAGGCAGAAGCCTAGAGCAAATGAACACACTACCATAAGCTCCCTGAAGGCAAGGTTGAGGGCTTCTCCCCTTCAGGATCCTTCACCAGTGTCCGCTCTGCACAAAGCAGATGCTCAATGTGCAACCACAAACAGCACGTGAGGACAAAGTGAGGCAGAGGTGTCTGGAGGGTGGTGATCAGGTAGTAATTTGTGGAGCAACTTCTTTCCTAATGAATTATAAGAACAGATTCCAGGGCTGCAGAATGGTCTTGAGGAAAGCAAGAGGAGATGAAAGCAGCAGGTGGGAGGCAGGAGAGCAGCACTGTGGGGGAAGAGCCATTAGGGGTCCAGTGTCGCTTCCCTACTTCTCAGAAAGCCCGAAGGTGGCTGCACATCCTTGGTGGTTTTGGTGACAATGCAGCCAGAGACTTTTATTCTTCTTTTCTGGTATGGATAAGCAGTGGGCAGAGAGCTCCTCTGAAACCTACGGAAACGCTCCGCTCTCCCCAAGAGAGCCTGGGGCACGACGGACAGTGTACGGAGTCCAGCCCAGCTCTCACCTTCTCTCTCGGACGCGTCTTTACGGAAACCTTCTGACAGAGCAGGGCAGACCTTGGGGCCCGTGCCTGCCAGTGCAGGCGCCTTTGTTCGTCATTACTGGCCATTCATCGCACAGTGTCCTGGGTGTCGCGGGGCCGCAGCGCCTGGGCATGGCCGACCCTCAGGGCGCCCGCGGACACCCCCAGCGCGCACACAGGACGGGACAGGCACCGGAG
>NW_026000108.1:4120679-4210403 GCF_001458135.2 Marmota marmota marmota
CGCCCAAGTCCAATCAGCCCCTCTCGCGGCCTCCTATTGGCCGACTCTGGCCGGAGGTGGGGTGGAGGGGCAGGATGCCAAATAGTGTTTGGCCAATCGTGGGGCTCAGCGCGTGCGCCCGGTTGCCCCGGGAAACCTAACAGCTTCAGCCCGGGACCGAGGCCTGGAAGCTGTGGTCGGAGATGGAAGGGGATTCCGAGCGCGCTGGGGACTCTCTGGACCAAAGCGGAGATGGGGAAAGCCTCGTCTCTGGGACCAAGGCCACCTCTGACCTCCAGAGCCCCGCCGAAACCTCGGAGCCTGAGCCTGAGGCAGAGGCAGCGGAGGCGGCTGGGTTGGTAGAGATCGAGGAGGCAGGCGCCACCGAGGACGAGCCGACCGAGGCGCCAGAAGGGCCGGCGGCCACCGAGGCCGCGGATGAGGACGGGCTAGGAGAGACGGGGAAGCAGCCAGAGCCTGAACCTGAGCCCGAGCCCGAGCCCGAGCCCGAACCCGAACCTGAGCCCGAAGAAGCGACGGCCCAGCCGCAATCCGAAACCAGGCCCGAAGAACCGGAGGAGGCTACAGAGAAGGAGGAAAAAGTAGAGAAGGAGGAGAAAGAGAAGGGGGAGAAAGAGGAGGAGGAGGAGGACGAGGAGGAGGACAAAGAGGAGGAGAGAGCGGCGGCAAAGACGACGACGACGACTAAGAAGAAAGCCCTGTCTAGGGACTCTGTGCAGTTATCCACTACCCGCGAGGATGCTGCTCCAGCCCCAGCGACTGAAAGAGAGGAACCTAAGCAAGAGGAGGAAGAGGAAGAGAAGGAAGAAGAGGAGGAGGAGAGTAAGGTAGAGAGTGCTGAAAGAAAGAAGAAAAGCAAGGAAAGGCAGAAATCTTCCCTACTGGGCTCAGTAGACTACCACGACCAAGAGTGGTCGGAGGAGGTGCAGAAACTGGAGGAGCAGCAGCTTCGCAATGAGCTCTTGGAGCAGTACAACACCCTGGTGGTAGAGCGGAACCGCTATCAGCGCTACAATGTGTACCTTCAGCACAAGATCTGTGAGGTGCTGCGCAAGAAGAAGGGCGTGGAAGCAGTGGAGGCGCCAGATAAGGGCCCAGAGCCCGAGGCCCCCGAGAAAGAACAGGCATATTTGCACTACCTGGCCATGCTGGAGGACATGAAGAAGCAAGAGGCCGATGACCTGGAATGGTATCACCAGGAGCTGGCCCAGCTGAAGCAGCAGTGCCAGGAGAAGGTGGCCAGGGTAGAGAAGGAGTGGCACCGATTCCAGGCACTCAAGAAGCAGGTGGTGATGCAGGCCATGGGCAGCTGCCGCATGCGGGGTGGGCGCCAGGCTGCACTTCGGGAGGTGGAGCAGATCCAGGCCTTGGAGGATAAAAAGGAGAAGGAGATGAGTGCTGTGCGGCTGGAAAATGTGCAGCTGAAGCAAAGCCTGTCGCATTTTGAAACCAGAATGAAGGCCCAGGAGGACTTGACTGAAGGTCTGCTCCTCATTGATTTTGAACAGCTTAAGATTGAGAACCAGACCTTCAACGAGAAAGTGGAGGAACGAAATGAGGAACTTTTAAAACTGCGCAACAAGGTGACCAACAATGTGCAGATAATAACCCATGTGAAGGAAAAGCTGCACTTCATGGATATGGAGAATGCATGCAGAAAGGCACAGCTTTTGGAAATTGAGGCTCAGGTGGCTCTAGGAAGGGACATCCTGACCAAGACCAAGCAAGCCCGAGACAGCCTGAGGGGTGACAACATCAAGCTGAACCAGAAGTGCGGCCTTCTGGGCAAGGAATCACTGCTTCGGGACTTGGAAGAAAAGATGGACAAGACTGAACTACTCAACCAGCGCCTAGAATCCCTTAAGCGCCATCACGCTGGGCTTACTTTATCCTGCAAAGGTATGAGGCAGAAGATCAGGGAAGCCAAAGCCTTCCTCCCCCCCTGATATGGTGGACGAATAGAGGCAGCAAAACATTGTCTCATCCACTTTTACTTTCCCTTGTTGCTATCCTTAAGAGGCCTATGATCTCTGGTTTAGGAACCATGATGTTTTTCTCATTTTTCAGCTTCAAAACTAGTGCTGACCACAAAATTGGGTTAGCAATTTTACATGGGATGAAGCAATAGACCCAGAGAAACAAAAATGGAGTGATTTAATGTAACGTGACTTCTCAGGAAAAACTAAAAATTAAGAGTTGAACAATTCCATAATTTCAGTAACTTAGTACTAAAGAACACTGTTCCTCTTCTATGTGTAAGTAGGTGAAGTTCAACAAGTGGGCAGAGTACCGAAAAATCTGTGCTTAAGCAAATTATTAAATTCTCTTTGGATTTATTAAGCTGTGTAGTCATGAATTACTGTCTCAATTAGAAACTCACAAAATCCCCTTGATCTTGCTTTGTCAGTAGCCAGTACTAGCTTCTGGCATGTAAATATCCATCCATCTATCTATCTGTCCATCCATCCATCCCTCTCTCTCCAGGAAACAGGAAAGGAAGCCAATGCTTGGTTGTCTTTATACTTTTTCAGTGGAAGAAAGCTCAGTCTTCTCACCATTTATGTTTCTGTCTTGATGACGGTTTTCCATTAGAATCAAACATTTCCTTGGATCCTCTGAAAAAACTGCATTGATCTGTTTAAAAAAATAAAAGTGGCATGTTTTTACCCAGGGGAAACAAAACAGTGCCATTGGTTTTACCAGGTGCAAGACTGTGAATGGTGGCTGCTGCCATCACATACGACAGCCTTCTGCACCCAGCCGAGTACTCTCTGATGGCAACAGGGTGCTCGCTCATTCCTAAACTTCACAGGTCATAGGAAGACCATCCGTCTTTGGTGCTGGGTGCCTCTGAAGACTGGTAGAAACCCCACTCAGGGCAGGTGGCTCAGTGGCTGAGAATGTTGCCACTGCTTTATCTTTTGATGACATGATTTCGTTTTCTAAAGTATATTCCCTGTGAGGTAGAGGAAAATTAAAACTCCTAACTTCCATGGCTTGAGTACACTATTTTCTCTGATGTCACACACATGTACTGAGGCAGGCAGTAAAAAGCTTAGATTTCCACTGCCGTCCTCCCCTTACTGTGATGAGTCTTCCTTCTCCCCTTGTCCATCAAGGCCAAGTGGAGCAGTAAGTCCCTGCCAACAGAACTCTCTTCTTCGTGGCTCCAGCTAGAAGCAGTGCAGGCCCACTGGGTTCTTCTGCTGCTGGGGAAGCCTCCTGGTGAAGGGTCAACAGTGCTGCATGTCTTGACCAAGCAGTGGCTTTCATGATAATGCTGTCCTTTGTCTCTCTGGTGTACTGT
The DNA here is from genome assembly GCF_001458135.2 of Marmota marmota marmota. NCBI lineage: Eukaryota > Metazoa > Chordata > Mammalia > Rodentia > Sciuridae > Marmota > Marmota marmota. Next base: position 4,123,987 of record NW_026000108.1, read on the forward strand.
AGAGAGAGCAGGTATTCTCAGCTGACTTTGAACCAACAGCATTGCCCAGCCGAATCCTGCAGCTTGGAACCCTGTGACAAGTGGATCCCAGCCCAGCTGCAGAAAGCTTTAAGCTGCAAATGACCAAGTAAGGACTGCAGAGTAAGTCACCAATGTCCTCAGGTTGCTGGACAGATACACCCCCTCCTGTGGCCCACCTCCTGTGGTTCCAATCAGATTACAGGGCCATGCTTCACCAGCAAAGAGCAACACTCCACAGACTGTTTCCTAGGGTAACTTCTGAAGGAAGAAGTCCACAGATGACCCCCAGCATGGTATCGCAGCGCTGTCTGTGGCCCACCCAGCATGCAGTCCCTGCTCAGAGAGGGCCTCCTTAGGCTTCTACCCCCCACTGAGATCTAGGTCCCTGGAGGCCAGCAGTTGGTTTGGCATTATGCTAATGTATTAACCCATCTCCTTCACATTCTGAAAATAAACCTTATTTGAATGTTATGTCTCAGAAACTGCTAAGCCCTGTGTTGGATTCAAAAATAAATTACAGGAAGAAAGACCATCCTCTCAAAAGTAAAACCAAGGAGGGAATATGGCAGGGGCAGTTTTGTAGTCAAAGCAAGAAACACTGCAGGTAGACTGTGGACAGTCCCAATGCAGATGATCCACAGGACAGGACTGTCACACAGAGGTTATCTTTATGAGTATTAAAAGCAAAGGCTGGGGCTGGGGCTGGGGCTCAGCGGCAGATTATTTGCCAAGCATGTGTGAAGCCTGGGGTTCGATCCACAGCACCACGAGCAAAGGCCTGAAAAATACATTGTGAGCAAGATGCTACATGAAACTAAACCTTTTTTTCTTTCTTTTTTTCCTTTTTTTCTTTTTTTGTTGAAACTAAACCTTTTTAATAGGTATAAATCCCAAGTGTCCCCTTCAATTTTATAGGACAGTTTTGTAAATCAGGTGCCCACCTAAGCAGAGGCCAGGGCCCCTGAGAAGGAAACATTTACCTTTGCTAAGTGGAAGTCATTTATGGTGACTTCCTGCACTTGAGATTTTTACATTATGTAACCGTAAGAGATTGTCTGTAGCCCTGGTTCTGTCTTGGCCCTGGTGTGGGAGCCTACCCATAAGACAACGGCAGCTCTGGTACCTTGACTTAAGTGTTTTTCACTTTTAAGCTTCCAGCTAGCACCACTGTGATGAGTCCCACAAATGCAAGAATGGAAGGGACCACAGGGCTCTTGGGAACTGTGCAGCACTTTCTCTACTACTTCTCAAAGGTCCTCTAGTTTCTATTTACATATTGGTTTTAAGAAGTAAGATCACACTCCCCAAAGGCTGCCATGGGTGAGCACAGGCCTATCTAGAAAGATCCAGCCTGGGGTGAAGACTCTGGCATCAGGCCAGCCTGGGACAATGAACTCATCTGTAAAATGGGGAAATGCATTTATAGAAAAAAGCAGAATAGGAAAACAGTATCCCTTATCCGATGATAAAATTAGAGGAATTTTAATTTTCTTTCCTGTATTCCCAAATTCTACACAATTAACATGGATTTAAATTGGGAGATAATTTCAGTTTTTTTTAAATTCATAAGTTCAAGAGTGTAAGATACTAAATACTGTTAAGGGAATGATTCTAGCAACCCACCCGATGTTTCTGGGGTTTTTATGGTAGAGTTAGTTCAGCTTCTTGTTTTTGTTTCATCTTCACAAGCCAGTGGATAGGAGCCGGGTCCTCTTCCAAACCTTCAGTTGTGGAAAAAGAAAATGAGGACTAGGTCACAGAGCTCCTAATGGCAATGGGTGGGTATAAGATTCAACCCCAAGGTCTGTTCTTAACATCTACCCAAACTGCACCTCAAGTTCAGCTTTATTTTTGGCTGAAGCCTTTCTACCAGGAGCCACACAGCAGGGGAAAAAGATGAAGGAACACCGCTTAAGATGAACTGAGGCTCTGGGGTCCAGAGCCAGGCTTCCAAGTCCACGGGTAGCTCATTTTGTTGTAATGTCGGAGCAGAGGACAGTTATCCTCACTCTGCACAGAATGTCCCACAAGGTGTGGGCACCTGGGAAAGGGGCTTCAGCTGATCCAGGGAGACCTGGCCTTGGTGTGAACCTGCCCAGGAAGGGAATCAGCATCCCAGAGCAGGCTGGCTGCAGGGAGCGGTGCTCAGAGGAGCCTTGGAGCAGGACAGGCACTAGATGGCGCCCTGAGCCTCTCAGAGATATCTGGACACTTCTCAGCCAAGTTCCAGGCAAGAGCCTGAATATCATCAGCAAATGTCTGAGCACATATTTGGCACCATACAATGCGGGTCTCACGATTTCCCTGAAAACCGAAGTCCCTCCACATCTTAACATAGTCCTGTCTGAGGGGACTGGTCTTGTCTCTGAGGTATCCCTCTGCTGGCCAGCCCCCTCCCTTCCCACCGGGAGACCAGCAGCTCCTCCCAAAATACAGCGGGGGTGTACCTGCCCCCACACTGTGTGGGTGCCATGCCTGTGTGTTGGCCCTTCTGTGCCTTGGTGGCAGGCTCCACACTTTTGGAATGGTGTCTGAACTGTCAGCCCCACTCCCCAGGTGTACAGTGCCCAGGAACAAGTGTCTGCCCATCGTGTTTTAGCATTCATAATCCACAGCTCCCTCCATCAGCCTCCAGCTGCCCTGCAGGCCGTGCACAGATGATGCAAGTGTCCCCACCAGGACTTAAGGAGCCAGGCTCCCGAAGGTCCCAGAGCAAACGAGATCTCTCCAGAGGGTGCCTGAGTCCTGCTCTGCCACCACCTAGTAGCAGCCTGAGAAAACCACGTTTCTGTGTCACATGTGTGGAAGGGGACAATGATCTTCCACAAAGCTGCTGTGGAAATTAAATGAAATTAAATTTAATTTCCACAGTGCTTAGCCCAGTGCCCGGTGTGGCCAGAGCAGCCAGACAGCTCTCAGCAAAAGTGCCTGCTGTCCACTACCCTGCAGCTAGCCAGCCTGCCTCAAAGCCTGCAGGGACAGGGGCGCAGAGAGAAGTCACTGGCTCAATGGAAGGTGGCTCTGTGTCTGAGCACCCTTCTGAGTGCCTGTGGGTGCACTCATTCCGCTGGGGTCTAAGTACCTCCTGGCCCTCCAGCCCTCTCCACCATCTCGAGAACAGCTTTACTGACCCTGCCCCACAGAGAAGGCCCTGCCACCACCCTACTGGGTCACAGCACCTGACTCACAGGCTTCTGAGGAATTGCAAGGAGCCCTTAGCCCAGGGGCTGGCACACAGTGAGTGCCTGCTGCACACTGGGGTGAGTGGTGACATGCGCAGGGGTGGTGAAGGTCACAGCAGGGTGGCTTGAAGAGCAGCGGCAGCACAGGGGGGCCCCTCCAGCACAGCAGAGAGGGACCCTCGGCTGCATCCTCTTTTTGATGAACAAGCCTAGATGTGGATTTCAAAGCAGCAGATGCTCAAATTTCTGCCATGCTTCAAGGAAGAACCTCAATTTTAAACCAAACTACAGAGAATGTAAGTAACAATTTTACATGACTTTTATTTAATAAAACCACATATTTACAATTCAAAAAGTCCTAGTTTGATACACTTTACTAAATAAAGTCAGAGGTTAACTGTTCGAGCCATTAAAACATAATCTGCAGCAATGTTATCAGGAGTTCCTATCAGCAGCTCTTTAAAACTCAGAAGCCGAGCAGTTACAAAGTACCTCTGAAGTGAACAGTGTTCCCAAATGAGATCTCAATGACTCTGGAGGTGGCTCTTGGGTCTAAAGGGCAAGCTGCTGCTGACCCCAAGCCCTGGGGTACAGAAAGTCCCTGGCCCTTGAGGTGGACAGTGCAAACTTCCAAGAGAGCAGCACATCAGTGTTTCCAGGTCACCTAAGCAGCAGCCTCAGAGAAGCAGGATGCTGTGCTTGCTAACAGCACTCTGCCCAGAGGACCACAGGACCCTGGACAGGACTTGGAACTCTGCAACCTCTTAGGGGACACCTGGAACTCATATGATCCCTTAACAGGCCCCCCAAAACCTTGTCTGGACTGAAGATGTGGCAAACGCCCCAGACTGGCAGGGAGCCTGGTCTGAACCTTCATGTACACTGCAGATTGATGTCGGGCCATTTGACAAGCAAAGGCGAGGGTGGGGCCGGAGCCTGCTCCTCACCTCTCTACGATCTAAGGAGCATCGTTATGTACAGTAAGAAAATATATACATCTTCAAAGAACAGAACACCCTCATCACGCACGCAACTGCGCACATCTGCAAGGAAGACAGTGCACAGGCCACTGGCCTAACTACATTCAATACCTCCATGTCAGGAATGGCTGGGTCTGGAGGCCACCAGGACCACAGGCGAAGATGGCACCTCGTCCACGAGGTCAGGCAAGGCGGCCTTCCAAGGCTGAGGTGTTGTGGGACCCATCATGCTCTAGAACCTCCCTCGAGAATTCACAGGAGAATGCAAGGGGAGGGGAGGTTCCAAGAAGAGGGACACATGGAGTAGGACAGAGGGTGTGCACATGACCCTGGCCTGCTAACCTGCTGCGGCACCTGAAATATGGCCAGCAGGCAGGGCAGATGCAGAAAGTTCATCAGGATAGGCCCACCCCCAAGCCTCCTTGCTGCATGTGGTACAGCACCAGGGCCTCCCTCAACGAGGAGCTGTCCCCTGGGGTGGGAGAAATGGCTAAGAAAGGTGAGTGCAGACCACACCAGCACTTCCAGACTCTGGCTGTGTCCTTGAGCCTGGCCTGTCTGCACCCCCAAAGGCCAATATGCTAATAATGGGTTACCAGGTGGGAACTTGTTTCCATCTCTCGTTGGACTAGTCCATGCAAAAACTGCTCATTTCTGTGAATTTGGGAAGTCAAATTTCTTATACAAAGTTCTCAAAATAGTCAAGGAAAAGCAAGAATAAAAATTTTGACAATAAACTTGGGAAAATCAGCTAAAATGGGAAAGGGATCATGGTCCAGACAATGAGAATTCTGACAAGACTGGTTGTTAAGTACGTGTTGCTCGCTCCTCTGTCCTCATGGTGGTTTGTGAAACACCTTGGAAAGCCAGGTGTGTCAGGGGGTCCCTGGCACTTAGGACAGTCCAGCTATTCATGACAAAAGTGAAGTGGGGATTCTGCAGAGCCCAGGAGCAAACCCCTCACATGCTTCGGTTTCCAGACCACACAGTCATCCTCAGCCTCCCTGGAAACAAGCAGGTGCGAGGGGCAATCCAAAGTTTCTCCCACCCTGTTCTTTAAAGGAGGCTATTCACATCAGCTCCCGGGGGTGTTCTGCTGCCACAGGCCCCTTCTGCACACACAGTCCCCTGCTCCGGCTTCTCACCACAGCTCCAAGGACTCTGGGAGGCAGGTTCCCACGGAAACCTAACGTGCACTGTCGGCCTTCCTGCTGTGATTTTGTCAAGGCAACATGGTCAAGTGTTAATACAAAGGTCATGTGGACTCCCAGGGAGCCCAAGAGCAACACTCCCCATGTGCCCATCTCCTGTTATGCTGTCTTGGTAGGCAGGTTTCAAACTCATGGCCTCCAGTTCTGGAAAGATCATCTCAATAACTAAATCAGCAATTCCTCTCATCTAAAATATGAGCCAGTATCATCTCTGAGATCTCCCAAAATAATATTTCTCATGCATTTGGCTAAAAAAATTGTAATGTACTTTCCAGTGGCTGGCATAATAGCATTACAATTTAATTGACTTTTGCTGAAACAAAGAAGGAGGAGGGATCAACCACTGCCCTGTCTTTAACCTGTGCAGAAAGCGCAGTGGCTGGCTGCAGCCCCCAGGGCACCAGCCCCTGAGCTGCTTAAGGCTAAGCCTGGATTTTGCTGTTTGTTTAAGGCCAACTCCAGCGTCAGGAATCAACATGAACAGAGCATGCCTGCTCCTCTGCTGCCACTGCCGGGGTGGGTCTGAGAGCACACAGGTGCCGCCTGAGACCTGCCTCAGTGCCAGTGGGGGTCACATCTGCAGCCTCAGTGTCTGAGGGACGGGCTTCCTTTCTCCATTTCCCGGCTGTCTTTTTGCAGCGCAGCCAGCACCTAGAGCACAGAGAAGACTACTGTGGTTAATCCCCGAGAGGCACTGTTCCCAAGACACCCACGAGAGCAGCGCAGAGTGGAGCAGCGCAGCGCAGCTCAGCGCAGCTCAGCGCAGCACCGGCATGGAGGAGCTGAGCAGGAGCTGAGCAGAAGCTGAGCAGGAGCAGCACGGAGCAGCACGGAGCAGCACGGAGCAGCGCAGAGCAGAGCACAGCAGAGCAAGGCAGCGCAGCCATGATGGCAGCCACCCCCAGGGCAGCCCCTCCAACTCCGCCCACTCCGCACTTTCCCACCCTCTGGCCCACTAGGCACTTTCCCACCCTCTGGGTCCTCTTTCCTACGTGGGCCATTTCCTACACTCATGCTGACCAGCCACAACACCAATGTCACAGCAGGGTCATGGGGATAGTCTCTTCCCTCAGCCCCACAGGACAATGCTGCTCCTGCCGGCTTCTTCCTTCATCACCAAGAAACCAAAGCCCATTCACAGCCTCCCTTCAGAGGCCGCCAGAGCCTGGCCCTGGTGCTGCTCCCTCCACTGCCCTCAATGCACTGCACCTTTACTTTAAAACTCATTCCAGGGCACTGTGACCACCCAATAATGTCAGTGACAGAGCACACATGGAAGGGTTCCACCCAGATTCTGCCATTTTGCCTCCTCTCTTTTATGGGTTGAAACTATGCTGGGGATTATTCAAGCAGTGGGCGCGTGTGCATGTGCATGTGCCTGTGCAGGGCAGGAGAGCTTCTTTCACAGGAAGTACCAGGGAAGGAAGCTGCAGGAAAGACCTGTAAGCCCTGAATGCACAAGATGTGAAATCAGGGTAGGGACAGCCCTGCCTGTGAACAAAGGCCATTAAGAAAGGTCTTGGCTGGGTGCAGTGGCACACACCCCACAATCCAAGTGACTCAGGAGGCTGAGCCAGGAGAATTGCAAGTTCAAAGCCAGCCTCAGCAACTCAATGGGACCCTAAGCAACTTAGCAAGCCTCTGTCACAAAATAAAAAATAAAGAGGACTGCAGATGTAGCTCAGTGGTCAAGTGCCCCCAGGTTCAATCCCGGGCACCAAAACACAAAGGCCCCGACTTTTCTGTTGAGGCTTTAGAAAACTATGGAAGCAACAAATCACAGAAGGTTCCAAAAGACTTCCTCACACACAGGGTCAGCTTCAGGGGCATTCAGCCTGTGCAGTCGCATGCCCAGAGTTCAGGCAGCCCGGCATGGCCTACTGCTCTACAGTCATGGCTTAAAATTCTTGGAAATGTTCTAGCCACAGCCCTTACACCGTCCATCGGTTCATCAGCCAGAGAGAAGTCGCTCCTGCCCTGACACCTGGCGCAGCCCAGCCAGACCCAGGCCTCCCCACCAGCTAGGCAGGCCGTTACACGGCTTTACTGAAATGCAATTCACCCTTCAAAGTGTGCAATTTGATGCTTTGGGGGATATTCACAGAAATGGGCATATATCACCAGTTAATTTTATAACACTTTTGTACCTCAAGAAGAAACCTCTGTACCCCTCAACCATAACTGTCCTAGAGTGACCAAGTACAGGCTCTGGACTTGCTGTAGGTCAAAGGGCTTGCCTTCCACACAAATGAAGGGTGGGAAGGGACAGAAGAGAAGAAGGTGGAGCTGCATAAAGATGGTATAAGACAAAGATCTACGGGCCAATCAGGGCAAGGACCCTATCTGGATCTTCATCAGTGAGACCGTGGATCCATTTATGCTGTCTGGCCCAGTCAGAACCTTGATTCTCAGCACAATACCTAGTGTATGAAGACAGGAAGGCATCAGGGACTTTCTGGGTGATAGCAGTGCTGTGAACATTTATGTTCCAAGAGCCAGCATGGTTTGGAGACACAACATGACAGTGGATATATTGCATGCAGAACACTGGGGGGCACGGGGAGGGGCACTGAAACAGTCCCCCTTCACAGATACGAGGCTGATGACTGTCATGTGGGGTTCACTGTCCTAGTTTTGTAAATATTTTAAGTCATATACTAATAAGAAAGTCAGGTCCATAACAGGCACAGCTGGCCCGTATGGGGAAGGGTAAGCCTCCAGACCCACCAGCTGGGCCTGGTACTCAGGTAACCTCGAGAAATACAGTCAGTCAGGTTTTTTTTTTTTTTCCTTCCTTTTTTCCTTTTAAGTATGCTAAAACGTGGAGTGAGACAACACCCATCAATCCCACTGGCGTAAGCCCTACATGGGAGCCTGGAGGAATGCAGAAGAAACCACAGGCCAGAGCAGCACAATGGAAGGAAGACCTGGAAGGGACGGGGCCTCTTCAGGCAACCGTGACTTCTCTTTCTGTGATCTGCAAGGTGGATCAAGCTGCACAGGGCACGCCGCTCCCAGGCGGCCCAGCTAGCCAGTCCCTTTTGCTCTGTCTAGTGTCTAGGGCTTAATTTATAAAATGCTTTGGGGCATGTGAAGAGTACTGCATGGCCTCATAGAAGCTCTGAGCTCCCAGTACTGATGCAGGGGAGGGGGCACTCCACGATCTCCAACAGGCAGGAACCCATAGAGCAACCTGAGGCAGAGCCAGGAGGCCGCCCAGCTCTCCTCGCCAGCAGCCCAAGAACTGTTTCTCAGCACTATGGGCAGCATGCTCCCTAGGTTATACTGTAGTGCCAGCCCCACAACCAGAAGAAGAAGGAGACTGCTTACCTGTGCCCACTTCTTGTTCCGACTTTGCATCTGGACTGTAGCAATGGCCGCGAACACCTCATCTGCTGGCAGGTCCTCGGGCAGCCTGGTCAGGAACTGGGCACTGTGGATGAAGTCCATCCTAGTCAGGATGTCCTCAAACAGCTTCAAGATGCCCAGGGCCGTTCGGAAGAGGAACTCCTCCCCATCCCGACAGAACACGTCCCAGATGCGGCAGGCCAAGTCCAGGGGCAGAGACTTACTGTACAAGGTGAAGATCCTAGGGAAAGTGAGAGAGCTTCAAGTTTGGAATGGTACAAAGAAAGAACTCTCAATTCTAGCCTGAACCATGAAGAATGCCCTGAGTTAGTCCCTACCTATAGAACGGGGCTGGGGCTCAGCCTGAGTCCACCATGCAGGCTGAGCTCCCCTTTCCCAGAAACACGCTGAAACACCACGCAACTGCACCACCAATGCCCAATGCTCCTGCTGCAACAGGCAGCTAGCCAGCACCCACTTTACGCCTCCTGTGGTGGGGCTGGGCAGGACGGGTAACACACAGGACGCTTGCTCATACAGTAGCATCAGGTGGGCCTGAGGGTGTGCCTGTGGTGGAGGGCAGCTTCCTCCCAGCAGGGGCCAGCAAAGAGCAAAGTAGCATTTCCCAATCAGCTTGACTATGGATTACAAAACACAGATCTTAAACTTGTACGAAGAAAACTGTCAGATGAAAAAGTGAAATAAAGGCATATGTTCCTTTAAAAAATATGATAAATGGTCAGGCTTGGGGGTACACGCCTATAATCTCAAGAGACTCAGGAAACTGAGGCTGGAGGATCATCAGTTGGAGATCAGCCTCAGAAACTTAGCAAGACCCTCTCTTAAAAAAAAAAAAAAAAAAGGCTAATCACAGTACAAATTACATAACCATACATTCCTGGGTACCAACTCTATCATTGTTAACACATTTCTAACCTGGAAGGGGCCTATGTCACCAGGGGACTCCAGATGGCCACTCTGGAAACAGCCTGATGCCCTCCAGCCTGGATGCAGCATGTTTCTGCCCTCCCCACCAGCCTCAGTACCTAGTGCTTTGTGGCAATCTCTGCTGAATGAGTAAATGGGTGGACCAAGCCTTGTCTGCTTCAGAATTCTCCAAGTACTGGTGGCACTCTATACCTTGCCACCAGCAATAGCACCTCTGTGGGGTGATTCCCATGTGGGTGGAGACAGCCACTTCCCACCTGCAAGATGCTCTCCTGAAAGTTCCAGAGTCGACCCACACCTCTTGATGTGCCTGGACTCCAGATGCTGGACACAGGCTGAGGCCTCCCTTGGGCAAAAGGGAGTGCCGTTAAACTTCTGCAGTGCAACCTAACTTAGTGATGACACAGTCCACCAGAAAGCTCCTCACATGGGAGGTCTGCTCACGTCTCAGGACAGATTCTCCATCTGTTGCAAACCACAGGATGCAGTGGGCTCTGAGCCCACCACACCCTGCAGGGCTCTGCCAGGATGCGGAGGAGCACCTGGCCAAGGGTGAGCACCTAGCACATCCATGACCGGCCAGGCCTGCCAGTAGCTGAAAATTCTAGGAGACTCTGGGAAGACAGGCACAACAACTGAGATTTCTTTCCACTCAGATGACAAGCAGGAGGCAGAGGCCATAGGAAACCCTGTATCCTGAAGACAGCAGAGCTGAGGGCCACTGTGTGTCTGTGGAGTAAGAGTCTGTCCTAGGCATGTGGGACACCCCCTGCCTGCAGCCTCAGCTGTCTCACTAGCAGTACCTACCTCCAGGAGTAAGTGGCCCTGACCCAAAGCTCCCTCTGCCAGGCACTGCAGGGCTTCTGCTGCAGGGAACTCGCTTTAGTGTCAAGTAGCTCTGTCCTAAGCTTCTTACCATCACAAAAACAGAAAACACTGTCATCACTGGGTCTAGAAAGCACAGTTCAAGAAAGGTCTTGAGATCTTGTGTTTCCTCAATCTTCAAATTGCTCTCAACTCCGCCCAGAACAGACTTGTTAACATTGTATTTTAAAAAGTGAGAAAGGCAGGGCGCAGTGGCGCATGCCTGTAAACCCAGTGATTGAGGAGGTTGTGCCAGGAGGATCACAATTTCAAGGCCAGCCTCAGCAACTTCGTGATGCCCAGTCTCAAAAAGGGCTGGGGGGATGTGGCTCAGTGATAAAGCAGCCATAGGTTCATTCCTCAATAATGGCCACCCCAACGCAAAAAGCCCTGTGCTAATCTTTTTCATTAATTCAGTTGTCTTCAGACAGTCCAACAAGTGAAGAGTTATGCTGAGGGAGCTGCAGTGCCAAGGAGCCACCTGCTTCCCGCACAGCAAAGAGACAGCTGAACGGATCAGACCAGAGCCTGGCAGATTACAAAGCCTGTGCCTCGAACCAGTAATTTTCAGATGCTCAGCTGTATTTTAAACCACATTTAAACACAGGAGCCAGGTGCACATGGGACACTGAAGCACTCTCTCAGAAAGCAGCTACACAGTACCCTCACCTGGAAGTCTCAGGTAAAGGGCTGCTGGGCTCGGGCCACTGCCTGGGAAGGAGATACCAGGTTCAGTCCAGCTCCCACAGAAACCCAGCCAGGGAAGCTGACCCAATGAACTGAAGGGCTGCTGTCCACACACTGGCCCAAGAACCCCTTCCCCACCACCTGGCCTCAGCCTCCCCTCAGCTAAGGACTGTGTGGGAACAGGGATGAGCAGGAATCCCTGGCAGTCTGCCAGGCCCCCTTCCTGCTCTCCCCATAGTGGGAAGAGAGAATCCATGGGTTTCTGTCTCCCAAGAAATGTTTGTTCCCTACCCCAACCTGGAGCACTGCATATTACTGCGCTGTGTATCAAATACAGCACGTTTAGGTCCAAGTAATGCACAACAATGGATTTTTGTGTTGCTATGCCAACAGAGTGGCTATGGGCTTATTAAAAAGACAGAAAGACCAATCCATGTGCACCCACCTCCCCACATGTGTGGATACAGGTAGACTCTCCTCTCCAGCCACATCTCTTCCAGCTGCCTACCTGAGCAGAAGGGAAATGGGGCACTAGGGAGGCACAGAGAGAGTTCAGGGCCACTGTAAGCAGCTATGGGGCAAAGCCTCAGGAGCCAGCAGTACAGAAGGCAGTCAGTGTCCTTGCAATAGAGGGACCCTGGTCTGCCTCAAGCTGCCCAGGCTACACAGGGCAAGTGACTGCTCGCTGCTGTGCTGGGTACCACCCCACACCTCCTCCCTAAAGCCTCTCGAGGAGGCGCAGTCTCACCCTATGTGGCAGAGGAGGAAACTACCAAGAAAGGAAGGTGGTGGAAAAGCAGGTTTCAGTGTAAAATAAAAGGGTAAAAGTCACCTAGCAGCCTCAGTCATCATGAAGTCACACTGAGATTGGGATTTTCAGGCCCTGACACCCCAGTATCCAGCTGTATCCTGGCTTCATCCTTTACCTCACGGCACCTGGGGATCCCTGTGTTCCTAAGAAACTCAGAGACCAGGAACAAGTGTGCTAGGTAAGAAGTCTCCACTAAGCCTCAGCAGACTCTGAAACTTACTCAAGAGTCACTACTGGCATAGACTCAGCACTAAGCAAAGGCAAAGGTGCAGACACCAAACCTGAGATGCCCTGCCTGGTCCTGAGGGCAGTGCAGTCCATAATGCCCCAAGCCCATGCACTCTCCTCTCTGCCCCAGCACCAAGCAGAATATGAAGCTTAGCCAATAGGCTTCAGTTAACACCTCCTGCATGCCGGAGGCTCCATCCCTCTGGAGAAGGCTGATGGCAAAGCAGTGCTTGCACTTGAGGAGTCCCAAGTCCTGGGCAGACCTCTGGCCCAGAAGCTGAGAGCCACCCATGAACCCCGTGCAGGAAACGACAGCTATCTCCTGGGAGTCCACTTGCCCTGCACCTCCTCTGTAAGGTGGGAATCCATGTAATGATAGGCTTTCTAGGTAAACACCATTGCCAAAGCCACTAATAAGCACAATATGGAGTGTACCACTTGATACTTTGATTAAATTAAGACTATCATAAAATCCACTTATGCCTCCAAAAAAATCATGCCACTAGGCAGCAGTGGGAGATATTTTGCAAGTTAAATGACCTTGTGCCAGTCCTCCCAGAGTGTGGACCCTAGACAGCTGGCCACTCAAAGCCCTGTGGGAGGACAAAGACAGGTGACAAGCCCCGGCTCTGATCCCCACGTCCACATGATAAAGAGAAGCAAGGCACACCTGGGTAAGAGCCCTCATCAGCAAAACCACCTCCCTGCGAGCCTCAAGGAGGAGTGCAAACAGCTGAGTGGGCTTCGGCCAGGCTTCAAACTCATGGCTTCATAGGTTCAGTCCACAGTGGGCCAAGTTCCCTGCCCTGGGCCCAAGCAGAGGCAGAACATCACAGCAGAAGTGTACAGTTGAGAAGCACCACCCTGCTCATGGCAGCAGGAAGCAGAGAGAGGAAAGAGGAGCAGGGAGGATGCTCCCTTCCAGCACATGCCCCTGGTGACCCACCTCCTCCAGCCATGTCCCACCGGCTTATCCAAAGGAAGGCCTAGGAAGAATAGGTGTGCCTGTGCCCAGGACATGAGCTGACCTGGGTCCAGGCTCTGGGAACACAGGAGTAACCCACAAAGCTAACAGCTCAGTATGGCTGGTGGTGGGAGGGAGGGAAGCAGGCTCTGGGGACAGACAGCAGAGAAGGGCACTTCTCCTACCTGAATTGCAGCATTCTCATCTGAGCACTGCAGAGCACACCCAGGACACTTGAGGCCACACTGCACGGTGCCCTCAGGCTTTGCCATGGAGAGAAGAAAAGGGCTCTTTCACCCAAGCAGTTGGTTGCTCTAGCCCTGGGGTGGTCACACCACAGGCACGTGCACAGTGCCAACCACATGGCACATGCAACCCAAGACAGGCCCAGGGCTTCCAGGTGCAGACACAGCTTCAGAGGAAGGAAGCGTGATGGAAGGGGAGCAAGGATCTGAGTCAGACCAACCTGGACCACGTACTACAGGGGAGACACAGGGAGAATGGGCCTCAGGGACCTCCTCTGTGCTCAGAAACAGGGTACCTTCAGTGTGCGATTCCCAAACAGGAGCTTCAAGGCCAGGCCTGAGCAAGGTCTGTTCTTGACCTTTGCTTCTTCCTCACTGCTCACCTGCTTCTGATGGAGCTTTCACCTAACTGTCAGCACCCAAAAGACAACCTTGATCACTACGGACCCACCTCTTCTGTAAGGTGGAGACACAGCTTCCAGGTACAGACACAGCTTGACTAAAGAAGCCAAGAGCCAGGCATGGTGGCACACGCCTATACTTCCAGCAGCTTGGGGACTGAGGCAAGGGGATTATAAATTTGAGGTCAGCCTCAGAAACTTAGCAATGCTCTGTCTCAACTAAAAACTAAAAAGGACTGGGATGTGGCTCAGTAGTAAAGTACCCCTGGGTTCAATCCCCAGTACGAAAAAAAAAAACCATAAAATATATGTGTCCTGTGCCACGTTCAACTTAAACAGTTTTTACTGAGGACGTCCTGTGTGCCCAGCGCTGGCACTGCAAACGCAGATGGTGCAGATTTCGTCAAAAATAAACCGGCCCTGCAGGGGCCTCATGGAGGTGCAGTGAGCAGCAATCTCATCACAGAATAAAACCCTCAGCTCTGGAAACCCTTGGAGCTTTCTTTTCAGGTGGACACCTAGAATTATAGCCACCCATTGGCTGGGACAGAAGAGGCAGAGCTGTCCTCTGGGCATGACCCACCCAGCCACCAGTGGACTGTGAAGTCAGTGAGGGCTGGTAATCAATACGAGAACAGAAGGCTTCAGAACACTCCCCACATTAGGGTCAGGTCGCTTCATGGAACTCTTGTTCTTGGTACATACACATTAAGTTTTTGCACACAAGGTCACCATGTAAAATGTACTTCCTAGCAGGGTGTGATGGTACACACCTGCACTCCCAGCTACCTGGAAGACTGAGGCATGACCATAAATTGTGGGAAACTTAGCAAGACCCTGTCTCAAAATAAAAAATAAAATGGACTGGGTAAGTAGCTTAGTGGTAAAATGCCCCTGAGTTTAATACACAGTACCAAAAAATAAATAAGATGAAGTGAAATACTTCCTTCTGCAATCAGGGTGAAAAAGTTCGCTAGACATTTCTTTTTTTAATATATATTTTTCAGATAATGCTAAGTGAAGTTAGCCAATCCCTCAAAACCAAATGCCGAATGTTTTCTCTGACATAAGAAGGCTGATACACAGTGGGGTAGAGAGGGGGACCACGGGAGGAATAGACGATCTCTATAGGGAAGAGGGCTGGGAGGGGAAGGGAGGGGGCATGGGGTTAGAAATGATGGTGGAATGTGATGGACATTATTATCCAAAGTACATTTTATGAAGACACAAATTGGTGTGAATATACTTTGTATACAACCAGAGATATGAAAAATTGTGCTCTATATGTGTAATAAGAATTGTAATGCATTCTGGTGTCATATATTAATTTAAAAAATTATATATATATATATATATATATTTTTTTTTTTTTTTTGGGTTGCCAATGGACCTTTATTTATTTGTTTTATTGGTAGTGGGGATTGAACTCAGGGGTACTTGACCACTGAGACACATTCCCAGGCCTATTTTGTATTTTATTTAAAGACAGGGTCTCACTGAGTTGCTTAGTGCCTCACCATTGCTGAAGCTGGCTTTGAACTTGGAATCCTCCTATCTCAGCCTCCTGAGCTGCTGGGATTATAGGCATGCACCACCACTCCCGGCCTTATTTATTTTCATGTGGTGCTGAGAACTGAACCCAGTGCCTCACACATGCCAGGCAAGTGCTCTACCACTGAGCTACCCCCAGCCCCCTGCTAGACAGTATTGGCCCCCAGCCTAGAATCCCAAAACTCAAGTAGAAGCCTTCAACTTAATTGAGTAGATGCAGAAGGATCTGGGCCTGTCTGGACCCTTCCCCTCCCAAAATCCTCTTCCTGTCCCAGTCCTGACCCAGGAATCTGTGGGGTGAGGGTTCACGGTCAAGTGAACAGTATTGGGATGGCAAGGGGCCTCCCACACAGTCAACGTTCAAGGGTGTAGGGAGAAACCATCATTTGTTGAATGAAGGTGCCCCAAACACTTAGCCAGACAGACCAGCTAAGCATCCCAGCCTGTGGCTAATCCATGGCCTCACAACTGTTCCATGGCAACACTGGTCCCTGTAGCTTCAGCTGTAAGTTCCAACCTCCTAACCCTCATGCACACAAAAAGTGAGTGGAGCCAGAACAGTCTCAGTGTTAAAGACAGAAGCTACACACACCAAGAGTCCCACGGTGTGACAGGTGGGCTCCATCAGAGGGTGTGGCCTCATTGTGGATGACATTTGGACTGCATTTTCTAGAAGCCCTCTTGCCTCCTGAAGAAAGTGAGGGGTAGTGCTAGCCAGCTTTTCACTGTTGTGACCAATATGCTGACAAGGACAGCTTAGAGGAGGAAAGGTTTATTCTGGCTCATGGTTTCAGAGGTTCAGTCCACAGCGGGCCAAGTTCACTGCCCTAGGCCCAAGCAGAGGCAAAACATCACAGCAGAAGTGTACGGTGGAGAAGCACCACCCTGCTCATGGCAGCAGGAAGCAGAGAGAGGAAAGCAGGGAGGATGCTCCCTTCCAGCACATGCCCCTGGTGACCCACCTTCTCCAGCCATGTCCCACAAGACCATATCACCACCCAGTCCTCAAACTGGATGGGCTGATGAGGTTGCATCTCTCACAAGCCAATCATTACACTTCAGAGCATCCTGCATTAACAGAAGCTTTGGGGGACAAAGCTTCAGAACACTCCCCACATTAGGGTTAAGTCGCTTCATGGAACTCTTGTTCTTGGCACATACACATTAAGTTTTTGCACACAAGGCTGCACACAGGGTCACCATATAAAATGTACTTCCTAGCAGAGTGTGATAGTACATACCTGCACTCCCAGCTACCTGGAAGACTGAGGCAGGAGGACTATAAGTTCTGGGAAACTTAGCCAGACCCTGTTTCAATATAAAAAGCCTAATCACAACAGGGGGCAGAAGAAGGGGGGCGGGGTCAAGCCAAACACCCTCTCTTCATTATGGCATTTTTTCTCTTCTGCAGAGCCCCTTCCCAATTTGGGGGTGTTGTCTTGAAATGCCCTGAAAGGTTTATCCTGTGGGTTCCGCATGGGCCAAGCAGGGCACAGGGCATGGAGGGGCTTCACGGCCATCACAAGGCCGCAGGCAGTATGAAAGACCCTGGGGTCATTGCAGGGGCTGCTGGATCCTGAGGTACAACTCCTCCCTTCACTCAGGTGCCTGGTCCTCTCACCTGGCCCGCAACCTGGCATACTCTCTGGGGTGACGGCCACACCCTTTTCTCAGCAACCCCATTCCCTTCTGTACACAGCTGTGCCTTGGGTACGGCTCCAGCAAACTCTCTGAACTTCTCACTGTGGGTCTCAGGAGGCCTCTATTTAGACAGTCCACAGATACCTCACAATTCCTGAGTCCTAACCCAGATCTGCCCCCATTTCTGATCTCAGCTCTGATGCTTAGGCTTGGACCATGAGGCCAGCAATTGTCTGACATCAAGACCAGCATGTTCCTGGAACCCACCAACTCCCTGCTCCTTACCACTTCCTTTGCCCTTTGCTGGTCTCTCTTCCCCAGGAACTCCTGCTTCGCAAGTCACTCAAAACTCACTTGTGCCCCAACACAGGCCTTCAAGTGCCCCTGTGACCTCCAAATCCTGCCCAATCCCTTAGTATGGCCTCTGAGACTTGCCACAACCTGGCTCCCAAATTCCCCCTGCCCAACCTTGGCCTCTTGATGTAAGCCCAACCCCACCCACCCACCTGCTGCTTCTCTGGGACCCCACACATTGCTCCTCCCGCCCCCATGCCTTTCCTCAGTGGACTCTGACCCCTAGGCCAGGTCTAGCACCTCCTCCTTCCCTCTGCAGGGAGGACCCAGGCCTCTCCACAGCAGCAGCAGCTCCTTGCAAGTGGGCACTGCATCCTGCTCATCACCACCCCAGGCACTTGGCAGAGGGCCTGGCACATACCTGCCACCTACAGACATCTCATCTGTTTATAGATGGACAAACAGCACTTTGAAAACAAACAGGTCCAAGACATCATCTTTCTCTGGAGGAATCTAGAAGGGCCAGGTAGTAAAAGGAAGCCCACAGTGCAGAGACATGATTAGCAGAGCAAGGCTCTGGAGGATAGCTGGCACCTCCTGGGCAGGGCAGAGAGGAAGCCAGGAAGCAGGGCATGGGAATTCAGATAAGCCCTGGAAGAAGCTCACCATGAGGACAGTGGAAAGCGGGCAGGGGACGAGAAAACACGGAAAACCACAGAAAACAGTCTTACCAATCTATTAGGTAGATGTCTGGAGTTAAGTTGTTTTTCTTGAAATGAGTAAATAATTTCGGCAAATTTTCTTCAAAGAATACCTCAAATGCAGCGAAATAAGTCAACATCTAGGGAGACAATGTGAAATATACTAATAAACTAATTATCAGCACAAGTTTTCAACCTATGAAAAAGAGTCAATATGTTTATACCTTTAGAATCTAATGATTATCTTATAAAATTGCTACATGTTTTGAATGGTAACTAACTGTAGGTGCTATTCAGGCAAATTATGATAAGCACTATCTCTAATCTCACAATAGCATCACTAGCTACTGAACCCAAGAGCAGTTACAGGATGTGCCTAACAGGGGTAGAAGGGCATTATTATTAATATATGGTAAAGCTGGTACTCGAATCCATGCCTGTCCCAGGGTGAAGGCTGAGTTTTACAGGCTCATTCCTGTCCTAGACCATCTAAGAAAGGTCAGTCCAAAGGACAGCAGCACCACCTGTGAGAACCCTGCCATAAAGGATGGTCCCACTCAATATTCCCTTTCTAGAATTTTCCCTCAAAAATACAAGCTAAACTAATTATAGTTTTTATTACATATTTACAAAGAAAAAGCTGGAGTCTTCAAAGTTAGCAGAAATTTGAGAGGGATTGTTTTATTATAAGGGTAAAATTCAATTTACATCAGGAATATTTCCTAGGAATAAATTTCAGGAGCAACATCAAGGCAATATGTGTTAGCACTGATGAGTCATCTCAAGAGTAAGAACCTGTCCTAAAGATTTTTTCAATCTCTGACGATTATATTTCTTGAAAAGTTCTCACCTGATCGATTATGAAAGCAATACGTGTAAATGCTCACTGCAGAAAACTTAGACAATACATGCATTCCACTGAACTCTGGCTACCTATCACAAACACTATAGCTGAGCTCATGTCCTGTGACTGTCGATCAAATACGGTTGTAATTATATCATATGTTCGATTTTACAGACTCTTGAAAAAATTAGTGAGGTTCCTTCAGCACTCCCTCACATGACAGATTATCACTGCTGCACTGGTGAGCCCCAGATGTGAATCCACTACTGCATTTGCTGAGCCCCACTTTAAACAGTTTCCATATTCACAATTATGAATCTTGTTGTCTTCCAAGAGGACCCTACTAGTTCATATTTCCCAGCAGCCACCAATTTAGCACGTTTTCTGAGGAGTACCCATAAGTCCTTAAGCTGGGGAGTACAGCTGGGGAGGGAAGAAGCCCTCCCCAGCTGATCTCAAGTAGTAGATCACCAGGTGCTGGAGCACTAGTGATCCCTCTGTGCATTGAGTCGAGGCTAGATTAAACGCTGAGGGATTCACGAACTACTAAGTCTTCTTCCAGGCTACATAAGGAGCAAAGGCTCAGGAACCAGAATGGATTCAAACCTCAGCTCTTTCACATACCAGATGTGTCTTGAACAAGTCACTCTGCCCTCCTGAGCCTCTTCCCTCACCTGTACCAAGCAGAGGACTCAGTTGCTAAGTGTGTTAGGGCCATCAGGCAACCACTGTCAACTCCTTCCATTTGTTCAGTGTGGTAAAGACCATCTGCAGCAGCATGCTTAACAAACTGCTGCTTCATTTTACAATAAAGGGGCATGCTCTTAAACATGCCTCCTTTCTCCCATGTAGGAGCACATTCCAGAGGCCCCACGTGACTGTGATTGGTAGCAAAGGTCAATTCTAAGATACTGTATGGAACAGACCCAAGGTGGACACTGCCATAGGTTTTCCTGACACACCAAGTACATATGTTTGCACTGGAGCCACCCTCCTCCCTCATTTAAAGACAGAATGCACTAATCCACTCTTACACATGGCCACTGAACTCCTGTTTCTATGCTTATCTCAAACATGCCCAGGTACTCTCCCACTCCATAGTGTTCCTTGTTGTCAATATCTCTTTGTGAAGGAAAAATGCATTCTTTTTCCCCCTTGAAAATTCAGAGGGCTTTATGGGCAACTCCATAAAGACACAGCACCCGGGGCACGTACACAGAGCATACTTACAAGGCCATGGTCCACTCGGAAAAACGCCATCTGACAGGGTTTATTCAAGAGATTAGAAAAAGCAATAAAGGCATCTGCAGTGTCGAGGTTCAAGATCAACACTGCCGCTATGAAGGACATGCCCTGAACCTGGGGAGGGAGAGAAAGTGTGTCAACTCACAGCAGCTTGTCCTCACAGCACAAGGGTCCGTGTAGCCACCCACCCACTACTGCTCACTCAAAGCTGAACTGCTGGCCCCACCCACTCTGACCAGTCCTCTCAGTGCCACCACTCAGCCCAAAGGCCACCTGTTCCACTCTTCATTGGCACCCCACCCCTCCAAATGGAAAACCATAGCCAATTCCCATTAGGCCTTTGCATCTGAAACTGTTCTCAGTAAGGGCCCCGTCCTGGGGCTACAGACAGGCACATCTGATTGAGCATGTTTAACAAAAGACCATGCACACACGCGTGCTAAGCTGCAGAAATGCTGGCAGCACACTTTTCAAAAATGGTTACCACTTGAGGCTTTATTGAATTAATGTTAGGAAAAAAAAATCACATGCAGAAAATGGAAATCACACCCAGTTCAAGTGTGATTAACGCCACCCAGCAGCCGAGTCAGCTCAACTTCTTTATGTGGGATGGAGTCAATTCATTGCCAGGAGGCCTTTCATCTTCCTCAATAAAAGACAAAGGCATTCAACCTGGCATCGGCAGCTGAGGCATTTTGGATAAAATCTCAACTTTCTTTATAGATTGTAACATTATAAAGTACTAAAAAACTTCACTTACATAGCCCACATCCGGTCGGTAACAAGTATAAGCGCCCAAAATACTGTGCAACATGTCATGATACGGGCCACCCTAGAAGGATCAACAACCAAAAACATCACATGCATAAGTACTGTTAGTGCTCAGAACAGCGCTGGATGCTACTGCTGCCACCACCAGTCACTTGCTACTTACAGAGGAAGAGATGCCAAGCATCAGGCTGCAGCTCTACATGCAGATGCAGTTTAACAGACTAAATACCAACTCGCAGTTAACAAGGAGGTGTGCCGCTCAACCATGAAGCTGCTCTGAAAAGGTTGGTGGGTCAGGAGTGAGCGCCTAGTAAAATGTCTTTACTCCTGCTGAATGCCACATTCCCTTCAAAGTCAACCTGAGTGGGCAGGAAGCTCTTCAGGCAGCCCTGCTCCTGGCCATGCAGACGGTGACTCTGCAGCATCCCATCCCTAGATGCCCTCATCCTGAGGGTCCTTCCTGCCTCCCTGCCCCCAAATGACATGCTCCTTGCATCTTTTGCATCTTTCTGAATAACAGGTCTGGGGAAAGGCTCTAGCCTTAGGTGTTGGCAGCTGCCACTTTATTTCAGTCACTCTCCCAGCTCTCCATTCACTTCAAGATTTCCATTTGCTCCTTTAACTGCTTCTAAAAATATTAGTGGTAGCCCTTTTTTTCCCCCTGATGGAGCAAAGAAAGCCCTGAGCCACCTCACACTACTGCCGGTGTGCAAGAAGACACCATGAAGGGACCGGCTGGGCCCAATGCAAACCCCTCCAGACCAGGTGCTGGTGGCTGCCGTGTGCTGGTGGCTGACACAAGAGTAGCAACACTCCTGGCATGTGACAGAAGTCAATCTCCAGGTGACTTGGGCACCTCCCATCACATGCTGACCCATGCTAAGTAAGAGACACTTGCAAATGAGAAGAATGAGAGAAGGAAAAATAACAATCACAGAGTCAAAAGATGGCATCCAGGCATGGGGGAGGTACAGAATCAAGGCCACCACAAAACCAAGAGTGACTATGGGGAGGCTTTGTCTTGTCTGTCTCAGGCTGAAGGAGAAAGGTATTGTGAAAGCTGCATGTTCTTAAGGGAAAGCACTGTTCACCCTTGTGATTCCTGCCTTCTTGCTCCAGTGCCAGCAAGTGGCAGCTCCTTCTTCTAAAGGCCCTTAACTTGCTTTTGGACATCTGTTCCCCCACTGCCCTTTGTTATTAACCATTAACTATTCATGAGATTGAGAACCTTGGGACCCACAGGCTGAGGGAGACTTGTTTGCACAAAGCAACCCAGAGAGAAGAGGCAACCTCTCTACCACCTGCCCCAACCCCTCAAAAGGGACCCCACAGCTCCCACTGCCCTTCTTCCTGGTCTACCCTCCACCTCCAGAGAGCTACCCAGGGATTCTCCAGCTCAGCATTTCTGAAGCCAAGTCCCTGGTGGTATGCCCAGGGAGCTGCTCGGGGGCCCTGGGGCCAGGGAATTGAGAAGCTGGGCCTGGGATGCTGTAGGGCCTTTGCAGGCTCTGAGGGCTCTGTGGCACCATGTGTAGACAAACATGTGAATCCCAGAACCTGAGTTTGCCAACAGCAAGGAAGGTTTTAGGAACCGTTTTAGGAAACACTGCCCCAACTGTCATCTGAGTTCTTCTTGCTCCCCTCTCCTCAGGACAGTCCTCCCAGGATCCTCCCTTCCTTTTATCTCTACTAGTCAGAAAGGTTACTAAGCTCCCTCTGATCCTACACTGCAGGGAAAGATCAGGAAGACAAGGCCTCTAGCCTAGTGGGCCTACCACACCTCTTCTAGGCTGCCTGAGGGGAAAACGGCTCTTCAGCTGGTGGCAGGAGTCAAAGATAGTAAATAATAACTGAGCACTGATGGAGTACCTGTTATGTGCCAATAGCCTGGATAGGTAGCTGTGAGCATCCCCAGGTTACAGATGAACAAGAGGAGGCTCAGAGGGGACAGTTTGCCCCAAGGCCACAAGCTAGCCAGAAGGCAATGGAATGCAAGCCCAAATCTGCTTTGAAACCCTTTCTACAAAGCAATACTTCTTGGCCTTCATGCAAGGAAGGATGAGGTGTGAGAACCCTGGTGTGGGGCGGGGAGCCCTTGGGACTCAAGCAGGATAAAGCCCTCCCAGAGTAAGAAAAGCCTGGGCCTATTCATGAAAGCTAAGGAGAGCTGCAAAGCCTGGGGTGCTCGAGGCCTCAGGGAACTAACAGCTGTAAAGAAGAGCAAGGAGAAGAACTGTCAGGTGGGAGGGGAAGGAATGGAGACAGGGCCCAGTTAAGGCCTGCCACCCTGGGGCGCTCACAGGTTCCACCAACGTGACACAAGACCAGGCCTCTGGGTAGCTTTGTAGATTCTCTCCCTCTCTAGAGAGGACAGACCCTCTGCAAAGATTTCTAAAGACCCACACGGGAGTGTTCCTGGCTGGATTTAGAATCAGGAGGAAGCAAGAGAGTAAGAGTACCCCACAAGGCACCAGGAAGGCGACAGGTGGGAGACAGCAGACTCTGGGCAGCCATGTCCACGTCTGAGGACCCTCCACACTCAGGCTCTTGAGATCCCTGCTTTGAAGTCACTCTGACCTGGCAACCACATACTGCCCCTGGAGGCCAACACCTCCTCAGTCCTCCCTTCCAACCCACTCAAGCACCAGCAGTCCTCAGTGCTGCACCCACACTGGCTGGTCCCCAGTGCCTGGGCACCTGGGTCTGTCTGCCTGTCCTTCTCAGCCACAAACCAGTATCCCAGAGCTCGGCCACGGCACTCTCTGCTCAAGCTCTGAAGCAGTCCTTCTTAGTTCCAGCCCACCATCCACATCTGGTTCCCAGCTCAGAACAAAGTAGCTACTGCTAGGAGGCTAGAAAGAACTGACACGTGTCCTCTACATTCTTTAGCAAGCTCTCTCTCCTACAGGGAATTGGGCATTTCCTGAATGCCTGGCTGTCCTGAGCTCCCATCCTACACCTGCTTCTGCTGGAATGCTCTCCTGCCCTCTGGGACATCTCCAGCAGAAGTGCCTCCCTATGCCTTTAAAGGACCTGGATCCAGCAACACTCCTGCCAGGCCCTCATTCTGCAGCCACTTAACTAATCTATTCTGTCTCATTCTACCATCATTTACTGGTAAGCTGTGTATAAGGCACTGTGCCAGGAACCTGAGCACAAGGGAGTCAGACTAGAGCATCCAAGGCTGCTCTGAAGGCAGGGAGGTGAATAGAAGGAGGTGTGGGAGGAGAGGAGGGACGAACCTGAGGTGAGCAAAGGCAGTCAGCATGGAGAAGGGACAGATGCAAAGAGACCCTGGAAGGAGAACTGACAACACGGCTGCAGTGGTGAGGGAGAGGTCCCAGGGACCCCAGAGGGATGTCTGCCGACACACAGATTAGAGGGTCTCCAAAGAACTCCTCTCAGAGGACTCCAAAATCCACGCCCACAAGAAGTACCACTCTGCTCCCACTGCCATCCAGAGAGAACAGCCTGTCTCCATCCTGTCTCCAGCAGCTGGCTTCTGTTCCAGAGGGGTCCCATCCTCCTGGCCCACCTGCTCAGATGCCCCACACCTCTGCTCAGCCCCACCAGGCTACACCAAGGCTCCCAGGGTGCCACCAAGGACAAAGGTGTCTCCTATTTGTCCTCCTGTCCCCAGATGGCTGTACTAGACTCTGGGGTCACACGTCTGCAACCTGCTGAGCACAGGCTGGTATGTGCACTCATAAGGAAAGCACTGACAACCGCCTGTGGCCCTTCTGTGCCATCCAGAGGCTGTGACGCATTCGTATCATGAGGAAGTCTCGCCATTAAAACACAAGTGCTGACGTAGTCATATTTGTTGGAATTGATCAGTTACATTTATTTAAAATGTCTAAATGTTTTAACAGAAGTACCCACCCTACCCCCCAAAACCCCTAACTTTCAAACTTGATTACAAATTCATGCAGATTGGCATTTATGAATTTTAGACAAAACACACTTGCAACAAATCACTATGACTTACTTGCTGGAAAATGCAGAGATTAGGAAACGTTCTAGAAATGTCCAGTTTAATAAGCTCCAGACTGGCCTCTTTGTCAGCGGCTGAAAACCCAGCATCTGTCAAAAGATCCAGAGTCATTGCACTCCTTAGAGGTTGGGGTGATATGAGGTGCTGCAGTCCTGCAAGCAGGCCCCGAGAAAAAGCTCTGGGAAGCCCACCTCAGGAGGTGGGGTAGGTGCGGAGTTCCTCGCTTTAGGGAACAGAACACCCATGGCCCCAACCAAGGCCACAGCAGCATCAGATTATTTTCTAGAACCTGAAATCAACATCTAATTTGACTAAATTACAACTACCAGGGGGAAATAGGACAAGTAGTAGAATCCAACACAAAGACCTCCAGGCACAGAAACCACAGCAAAAGTCATTAGCTGATCTCAAACATCATTGGTACAGATGTGGCCTCAAAAATTAAAAATGAAACTACATAGAATCCAGCCATCCTACTACAAGGTATTTATCTCCAAAGGAGATGAGATCCGTCAAAGACCACCTGCACTCGGTTCTCATTGCAGCACTGTTCACAACAGCCGAGGAGTGGAAACAGCCTACTGTCCACTGGTGGATGAAGAGATTAAGAAAATGTGTTGCCAGGTGCGGTGATGCATGCTTCTAATCCCAGTGGCTCACGAGGCTGAGGCAGGAGGATCATGAGTTCAAAGCCAGCCTTAGCAACTTATCAAGGTCCTAAAGCAATTCAGTAAGACCCTGTCTCCAAATAAAATATAAAAGAGGGCTGAGGATGTGGCTCACTGGTTAAGTGCCCCTGGATTCAATCCCTGGTTCAAAAAAAATACTATTCAGCCAGAAAAAGAAAGGGAAATCCTGTCATTTTCAACAAGGATAAACCTGTTGAAGGACAGGGAGACATGATGCTAATAAAGAAATAAAGTAAAAGCCGTTATTCTGTCCTCTGCTTCTATGAATTAGTTAAACATCACAGTTAAACATCATAGAAGCAGAGGAAAGAAAGGTGACTGCCAGAGGCCAGAACAGTGGCTGCCAGAGGCCAGGGGGTACTGAGGAGATACCAGCCAAAGGATACAAAATTTTGGTTAGATGGGATGAATAAGTTCCAGAAAGCTACTATCAACAAGGTGACATAATTGATTCCATACTGTCTTTTGTTTGTTTGTTTGTTTTGCTGTGCTGGAGATTGAACCCAGGGCCTCATGCATGCTAGACAAGCAATTTACCACTGAGCCATTTAATCCCAACCCTCGATACTATCTTGAAGAGCTTGACTGTGATGGAAACTATTCCTGCCTGGAACCCTAAGATCACCAGAGGCATGGTAATCAGCTAAACTGAGTGAATCCATGCGTGCATAAACTTTAAAACATTACGTGGCAAGTACATTTAAAAAACAAGTTAAAATAAAACAAAATTTAAATGCAGAGAACTGAGGGAGCTACTATAGCACACACTCACGTGTAAGACACTTGTGGAATATTCTCACAACTTTTCATGAATAATTTGTTTTATTCTTTTTTGAATTCAATTGCCACACAGACAATAGTTTTAAAGGCCACTTAAAAACATGCTTCTTAGCCAACAAAGTGGTTACTCTGGTGTGCTGTGAACACTTATAAAGGCACAGTTCAGCCTGAGTGCAGAGCTCCTGCTCTCGGGAAGCTGACCCAAGCTCCATGCTAAGCTAACGTTCAGGTGATCTGGGCACAGCCTGAAGTCCGATGAGCAGCCTCCAGGGAAACGGTGCACTGTGAGCAGCCCTCCTATGGTGGGGTGAAAACACCTCTCAGGAACTGGGGCACTATTTCTTACAGTTCTTTACCTTCCATTTTTGCTTTAAAAGCCCCCTTTCCCCTAGAGCTGAACACACATCCACATGAAGCCTACTGCAGTCAAGCCAGCTCTGTTTTGTAATGGGAGAGGCATCCATGATTGACCGCGCATCGCTCAGGCTTCAGAATGGTCTGTACCTTCACTCTCCACGTCTGAGCCTCCCGAGCTGAGAGACCGCCACCGCTCCTTGGCCCGGGCAAGACAGATGTCAAAGAGCTCTGGAAGAAAAGCCTCTGGGTGAGTCTCACATGCACATCTTCCTTGAAACACCCAAGAATACACAACTGTCTCCTTCACAGACAACCCCCACCTTGGCCTGGAAGCACTCTCCTGTTTAAAGACATGGGCACATGCACTGTAGGGACACAGCACTGCCATGCCTGTGTGTGTCTCCTGTCACACAGCCACCCACAACTATTTGCTCCCATCCACTGTGACTGGTCTAACATCCTCACGAGACTGTGTCAGCCTCTCTCTCACCTCTGTCTACAGACCAAGAGGTGCTGGGAGCCACAGAGGGTAACAACCCAACAGCTGGCTGGGGGAGGGGCTGGAGCGAAATGAAAGCATGCCTGGCTTCAAAGGGGTTTGAGCCATAATACCGAAAGGAAAAACAATACCAAATGCCATAATCCTGAATGCTCAAATCCCCAAAGATGAAAATCTTTAATGTCTAAACTCCTGAAAACAGGATCCTAGGAAAAACAAATTTAAAAATTCCTTAAAAGAAATTTATTTACATTTTTAAAAGGGGAACTTATTCAAAAACATAAAAACATAACAGAACACTTCATAGGTCATTTTAGACAATAAAATAGGCAATAATAACATTTTTGAGAGCAAAATACTCAGGAATACTGCAGACAGTTGGGTGAGTAGAGATGAATGACAAATGAATGATCTATGTTCATAAGGAAACCAGCTGCTGAGAACAGAGGTACTGCACTGTGGCTACCACACACACACTCAGCTTGATGGCTGTGCTCCTCTGGGATACTGTCAGACCATCCGACTCTTAACAAGATCGATTAAAATTCACTGAGGGTCACCACTGTGTACATAGTCACCCACGAGCCAAGACCCCAAGAAAAGTCGTCCGTCACAGATCACTCCTGAGTTTCAACATTCTCACACACTCTTCAGGCTTCCACCCTACGTGCTGTGATAATGCACTTTCATGGAGTCTTAAATTTGTAAAAAAGACATAAGACAAACTAAAACTCTCCAAAAGTCTTTACACAATTTATATCTTCAGTTTTGGAAATAATGTGAAACTAAAATACACAGCACTGCCAATTGTAAAAAATAATGCTGAAAATCTTAAAAAGTGGGGAAAAAAACTTCTAAAAGAGAGTAAAAAACTAAAAAGACAATTTGGCACATGACAAAGCATAACCAGGGATAGACCACAGGCAGTGCATGGAGGTGACCTCCGCTCCACACTGTTCTGATCCTGCATGGTGGTCAACAGCAGGTGTGGCGCTCTGGCAGAGCGAGTCCACATACACTTCCACGTGTCTTCTGACTCGGTACACACTGATACGAGCACCCCTAATTTTCTCATCTTCTGGACCACGCTTCTCCGCTGCTCTGTATATTCAGACGTGCATTCTACTCATCCTCAAATACAGACCCAATCAGTACAGGTGGTCAAACAGCAACACTGCTGTGTGTCTTCTTGTCCCACCATGCACATGATTATTTCAAACCAATCAGTAACCTTCTTGGCTTCTGTAGAAAGTGTAGCTTTAATTCATTAAAAGCTCTTGGAATTTTGTTAACGGGAAGGAGTGCCAATGACACCTTTTTCAACTTCAGCTTTAGTTCTTGCCATCATGTATGATAAATCCCTTCACCAGAATTCAGGTTTCTACCCCTCTTATATAGCCTTTTTTTTTTCCCCCATGGAAAATGCAACTTTTGGAATTTCCATTTTCAGGATTTCAACCTTTGGAAATTTAACTTACTAGGACTGTGATCTGGGGGATGAGGATGGACACTGTTTTCACATAAAGACATAGTGGAATTGCTACCCACATGGCCCAGCTTGCTCATTCTGCTGCAAGAAGTAGAGCCGGGGGTGGGAGCAGGTGCCCAGGAACAGGCAGAGCTTTCAAAGAACAAGAACTCTTGCTGTCAGACAAGTGTCATCAGCCTCCAAGTCTCTTCCATATTTAGAACCCATCTTTCAACAACTCTTCTCTTGGGAAGTTTGGTGATAGTTAGGTCAAACTCATGCTCACAAATCTCACTGGCAGGTACAGACAGCCCTGGGTATATCCGAACCCCAGGTATCCTTAGAGGACTGTGCTTCTCAGGGCCAGCTCCACACCTGTCCCACCCCAGGCACTTCCTGTGCCTCTGGCTTTGATGTTTCCCAGCTCCCTGATGTTCTGGGTCATTAGTCTGTCACTGGGACTTTAAATGAAGCTACCCACAGAGTTTTTATCACTTTATATTTTTCCATCATTAATTTTGAAAAATAAACAGGGCACAATTGCCTTCTGGGCAGCATGTGCTATTTTATTAAATGAAATGTTAATTCTAGTAACACTATTATAATCCAACAAGTAAAATCTTGATGAACGACCCTAATCAAGCCTTGTGAAGGCTCTAACAAAATCTATGCTGTCTTCCATGGCGGGAGGGCACAGTCATGTAACATAATTTCCTGCCATCCTTATCCAGAAGGGCAAGTGTTTACAGGACATACCTGGCAGTGTCCTGAGCTGGTGGCTAGAGCACCTACAGGGCACTTCTGCCTGCTCTCAGCCCCCAGGTGGTTGGCTACACTGCTGTCATTTTGGCAGTAGGGGTGAAAACAACTGTGTGGCTTGTGACCACCTGGGAATCACTTCCCATATGAGGAATCTGACAATTAAGGTACAGAGGCTGTGGCTGTGTCCTCAAGGCAAAAGGGGTCAAAGTGTCAGTGTTACAAAATCTCTTCCACGACTTTCCTGGCATGTACTGGGGGGCAGGGGTTAGACTCTATACCTCCTACCCAGACTCCCCATCCCCAGTTTTAAAGTCAAATTCCTAAGTGTGAAGTTTTAATAGTACTATTAGGTCAACTTTCCAACTGTAAGTTTCCAAATGTACAGCCACAAAAAGAGCCAAACTGGAGCTTCCCAAGTCATAACATGGGCGTCGGAATCAGCCAGTGCTAGAATGAGAATCCTGCTCACACACATAGGCCACAGGGCCTGGAGCACAGTGCCTGGCCGTTTCAGGATGATCCTTCTCAAAAGGAAGACAGGGTCACCAATACCTGCCTCAACAGGATCACTGTCAACGCTACAGACTCCTAAGTCTTCACTAAGCCTAAGGGGGTGCCTGGCATTCAACAACCCAGGATCATTCTTACACTGGCCTGAAGATGCGGCAGGGTGAGATCAAGCAGGACTCTAGGAGCTGCACCCACTTACCTAACAGACATTTCAGGGCCTGCAGAGAACTGGGCTGGGCACAGTGATGGAGCAGGGAGTTGTAGGGGGGCCCCAGTGTACTGAACCTGTTCCAATGGGGGCAAGCACCCTGAAACAGCCCGTCATGTGAGAGAGTCACAGCTGACAAAATGCGAGCCAGCATCAGGGCCAAAGGGACATCTATACCCAAGTGATGGTGGAGCAGCTGCTAAAGCCACCCACCATGATTCTGTCCACAGAAGGTTTCAATTTAAACAAAACCCACCCAGGCATCAGAGAGAACCAAAAACCGCATACACAGAGGCACAAAGTACGGCACGCTATATCCAATTTGCATAGACAGGGATGTTGATAGAAGTTAAAAAATTTTAACAACACAGACTGAAATAAATGCTCAGAAACTTATCCAAACCTCACCTTCTGAGGACATTTCTCAAAAACCATTTCCACAAGTAAAATGCTGTACATCTTCTCAGGCAAATATCTTACAAACAAAATTTTGGCAGATATGGATTTAGCTGTGGAAGGAAAGCAGGTCCTCTTCAGGAAGGGAGTCACCATCCAACTGACCCGTTGTGCAGCTCACGGTGGACACAGTTCTTAGAACAAGGCTGAGGCTGTGTGAAAGGCCAAAGCTGACATGATGAGGCTAACAGCCCGACTGGAGAGGGAAGGCACCCACCCATCTGCCTGGAACTCTGAGGGTTCCACCAGAGTAAGCCTGCTGCCCTCGACCTCACAGGCAGCTGCGGGCCTCACTTGGACGAGCAGGAGGGCCTGCTTTCCTTCCACAGCTCAGACCTCAGACTGCCAAGGAGAGGAGCAAGGAGCCACTCCCTGCAGGAAGGCCACATGTTCAGTCCAGCAGCTCCTGAGGCCTGCTTCCTCTGGACAGACAGAGCCTGCTGAGCATTTGACACAGTGACTAGAAAGTGAGCCTGGCCTGGTGGGCAGAAACATGCAGTCTGAGAAGGTGACACAGCATGACAAACAGCACAAGGACACTGATGTGAGGGTCTCACTTCCTTGACACTGACCACTTACGCCCTTAGGACCCAGTCCTAGCACAAAATTTTGTACCTTTAAGGTTGCCCGAGGGGGGGAAAAAAAAAGAAAGAAAGAAAATCCCACAGAACACCAACAGGTACCCCTAGTACAATCCACACACCTCCACGTTCGAGTCTGATAGAGATCTGCCTTCCATAGGACCCTGACAAGTGATCCCACTGCACCTGAGAGGTCCTGAGCTCTAAGCCCTCCATTTTAGAGAATCTGCCCTGAACTTAGGGACCTGAAGCCCAGCCTGTCAACAGACCCTCCCAGAGGAGAATCATCCTGCCTCTCAGAGCCGCAGCTCCTCGGCAGCATTTGTATCCTTCCCATCAGGGCGAAGGGATGGAAGAGGCCCTAACAAAAGCCCAGCTCAACCGAGGACCCCAGGGGAGACTCCCAGGCAAGCACTCACCGTGGGTAATGTTCAACTCGTTGCCGATGGCTAAGCTCCAGACTTTGCCCCTCACGCTCGGAGGGATTCCCTGCCACCACAGATCTCGAACTTTCCTAGAGCACCACCTGCACAGGACAGAACATGAGTTCCTGAGCGTGTGCTCCAAGGTGAAAGCCTAGTGTGTGGGTGTGTGCCCCACCACATACCACCAGCAGTTAAGAGTGGCACTCCGCCCTCGGGGAGCCTCAGGCCACCTTCCACGGGGCACCCGCTGAGACAGGGCACAACAGGATGCATCACAGAGGACCATGCACCTTCCAACCAATTTCAAATGACCAGGAGCAGATTATGCCCGTGAAGGATGGGAAGGACTTTCTGAGCAGAAAACAGACACAAAAAATAACCTGGCCTCTTGCAGGACCACACGCAGCTGAGCCTGGGCACAAAGTGCAACCGCCCTGCTGAGAGCTGGAGGTGGGAGGCAGGAGGCGGAGCCAGGGCCTTACAGGGCAAGCCACCAAACCTTGACAACAGGGTGACTTGCTACCCAGAACATTCTGAACGGTGCAGTTGTTCAGGTCTACTGGTCATGATGAACATGTATTGCCAAAGACCAGACAAGTGGAATGGCGCCAGACTCCATGGTGATTCTGAATGCAGCACTGCGGGGCAGCTCCGGCTCGGAGGCTACAGAAGCAAGGCTGCATCCTAACTCTACCCGGCCTTGTGGATCCAGAGATACTTAGTTCTGCTTTCTAAAATCCAGAGGACAGACCTCCCCCGGAGGACTGCTGCGCGAAGTAAGTGGATAAAGTACCAAGCACCCAGCACAGTGCCCGACACAGCCAGTGAGCATCTGCCCTGTGTGGGAGGTGGTCCAGATGCTCACTGGCTGTGTCAGGCACTGTGCTGGGCACTTTGTACTTTATCCACTTACTCCTCACTACAGTCCTTCGGGGGAGGTATGTCCTCTGGATTAGGGCAAAGGCAGGACAGCCCAGGGCAGGCTTGGTCGCCATGCAGGCAGACAACAAGGGTCTGAGAAGAGAACCTCTGCCCTTGGCACTGGGCCCGATCTAAGAAAGAGCATTCAGCATTCTTAGCAGCATTGAGTATTTGAGGGCCAACACCTAGAAAAACAAATTCTGAGAACAACATCTTCTCCTAGTGACGCCCCTTAACCCAGCCTCTGGCCCCTATAGGGAAAGTGAGTGACACCAGGTCAGACTCAGAATGAGCCTCTAGCATCACAATATGCAAGACATAAGCAGAGGCAAGCTGGTCTCTAAGCTCCCCAACAGCCTCTGTATGGCCCTGGCATGACTGCCCCTAAGGGCCCCAGCCCAGACCGACCACACAGGAAGAAACAAGATGTACAGATGACCTTCCAAAAGAACGTCACAGCTGCTATCTCTGCTGGGTGTGCACTTTGCACTAACTGTAGGTCAACATCAAAGACAACCTGCTCTCTACCCTCAGAGAAGAAGACAGCTGCAGGGCATCCCGGGGAATCTTCCACAGACACCTGGATCTGTGGTAGGAAAGGAGAGCCTTTCCTAGGGAAGACTGAGCTTTAGAGAACAAACAGCAATTAGCAGGACAGGAAGTCCAGAACACACAAATGAACCTATAAAGGTTCGGAAGCCAAAAAGCATCAACTCTTGTTGGTGACCTCA
The DNA here is from genome assembly GCF_001458135.2 of Marmota marmota marmota. Taxonomy (NCBI): domain Eukaryota; kingdom Metazoa; phylum Chordata; class Mammalia; order Rodentia; family Sciuridae; genus Marmota; species Marmota marmota. The sequence continues at coordinate 4,157,305 of NW_026000108.1, forward strand.
CAGGGACAGAGACAGGCCCAACTAAAGCAAAGAAGAGGGTGAGACTCAAAGGCAGAGGGTCCTGTCAGCTAAGCTACAGAGTTCAAATATGAAATTGTGCATCAGAGGAAGCTACTGAAATGTTAAGGAGAGAGGGCACAGAGGCAGGCTGAGTACCAGGTAAGCTGGAAGGGGCTGTCACAGCATCGGGGCAAGGAAGCCCAGGGCTGGACCACGGCAACTGAGGCTAATCTACCCAAGGCCGTGCTATGAGCTCAGTAACCACAGCTGCTACCTGCCAGCTGGAGGGAGAAACTGTTTGCAACACAGGAGCACCCACACAATCAAAGCTTACATGGTTTCCCAGTTGGGCAAGATCTCGTTATTCCAGGTGAGGACGGCGTTTCCAATGCTTTCTTCTACTTTGCATCTTTCCTCCAGCTGCTTTTTCCTCCGCTGGGCTTCCTTAAGCTCTAGAAATCACAATTAAAAACAGGAAGAGAACATGTATTATTTGACCCACACCATGTTCAACCTGGGTGATTTTTCTCAACGAGTCATGATGCAAGAAAATCAGGAGAAGGCCACTGCATTAGAGCAAGCCTGTGCTCCCAGGGCTCACTTCACACCCCAAGGACCCGGGATGCTTAGCACCATCCTGCCTTAGTAAGCTGTTAAAGTGCAACATGCATACAGAAGAGTGCACAAACACAAATCCAACACAGACAGAACAGATAAACCTTGAAACATCCATCAGAGCAGTAAACATTCCCAGAACTCACCCTGCTGTGCTCCCTCCACACCTCTTCTAAAAGTGATCTCTAGGATCACTTCTAAAAGTCTAAGCATCACTCAGTTACTAGCGTGTACGTAGCAACTCTGAGAAAGATCCTGCACTTAAGTTTATCTATACTCAATAGCAATCTCCACACCCATGGGATCTACAACTGCTGATTCACCCCACCAGCAATGGAAAACACTGGGGGGAAAAAAGTCATGTCTATATCAAATATGTACAGTCTTTTTTCCTTGTCATTATTCCCTAACAATACAGTGTAATAACTATTTATGGAGAATTTACATTTTATTAAGTAACCCACACATGATTCATAGTATACAGGAGGATGTGCATAGGATACACACAGATTTTACATGTGAGACTTGAGCATCTACAGATTCTGGTGTATCTGCTGGGGATCCTACAACCCATTCCTCATGGATACCCAGGGACAACTGTATTTTATCATGGCAAAATATATGTCACATAAAGTTTATTTCAGCTATTTTGATGTACAGCTCGATAGCATTAAGCACATGCACACAGCTGAGCAACCATAACTGTCATCCACATCTGCATGTTCCCTTTTCCCCAGCCCCCCCTTCAGGTCCCAGCAATCACTATCCTACTCTGTCTCTAAGAATCTAACAATTCTAGGGATCTCATAAGTGGAACCATGAACTGTCCTTTTGCAACTGACTCATTTCACTTAGGATAATGTTCTCAAGGTTCTTCTAGGTTGAAATGTGTGAGAATTTTTGTTTTTAAGGTTACATAATATTCCAATGTATGGATACACCACAATTTATTATAGGAACTTTTTTTTTTTTGTTTGGTAGTGTTGGGGATCAAACCCAGAGCCATGTAAATGCTAGGCAAGTGCTCTACCACCAAGCAATATCCCTAGGCCTAGTATATATACTTTTAAAATATCCTGGAATTGGGGCTGGGGTTGTGACGCTCAGTGGTGGAGTCTCATCTAGCATGTGTGAGAGACTGGGTTCGATCCTCAGCACCACATAAAAAAATAAATAAAATAAAGGTACTGTGTCCATCTACAATTAAAAAAAAATCTTTAAAAAGAAATAACCTGGAATCATAGTTTTTCAGGAATTGCAAGAAATTTTGTCAAATTCAATCACATCTTCTTGTAAATAAAGAAAACAGATATCTTTTTTATAATATCTTTGTTTATTCATTTTTATGTGGTGCTGAGGATTGAACCCAGTGCCTCACATGTGCGAGGCAAGCACTCTGCCACTGAGCCACAACCCCAGCCTGAAAACAGATATCTTTACATCATCATTGGCTGAAGCTAATGAGGAATTCTCATCATTCAGTCTCTTCTTGTTAAGTGTTAAATAAAGCTACCAGGAATGACTAGAAGAAGCATAGATTACTTTATGGAAAACTACAATTTCAGAATATTAAAGCACTCAGCAAAGTTCAAAGTTCAAGTTCTTGAGGTCCAAAAGACAGAAAGAAAATACCCAGGAAGACACAGAATCTGGTGCCTGTGGCTTCACGGTACCTCGCTTCTTGGCCTGTACCACCATTTCTTCATACTGCTGCCTGTGCTTCTGGGCTTCTTCAGCAGGTTTTGCTGGGAGGTTTCTTGAAAGGAAATAAATGGATTTTTACCATTACAAATATCAAATAAAAGTCTCTGGAAGGGGAAAAAAACACCTGCAGCATCCACTCCCCCCCCAAAATTGTAAAGCCCAAAGATATAAAGCTAAATTTTCAAAAATTACACAGTTCTCTCACAAACTAAAGTTTCTTTACAAAAGCAAAATACTCACTTTAAAACAACTAAATTATAAAGAGTAGTACACAAAATAAAATGACAATTACCCGTAGTTGCAATAAAGACAGATAATCTGTTGGTGCTTTTTCACCCCATTCTCCAAGATAGAAACCGTGATTTAACCACAAAGCTAACTGCCAGCAGTTAATCCCTGAAGGAAAAGCTGCACAGCACAGAGCATATATGCATGAATACAGCCCAAGAGGGTTGCTTTAAATGTGCAAGTTTCATATCAGCTCTGTAGCTCATTTAGTATCTTTTACATACAAAAATATGCCATAGCTATGCACATTTCATTTAAAACATTAAAAATGCATGCTCATTCAGAAATGTGTGTATAGACTATGGGCGCCTAGCGAGATGGAAGGGCAGCAGCATTTGGCCTGTGCCCCTGTTACGATGTAACCCACATTCCCTGGAGATTTTCGATCACTGCCACTGGCTGCAGAATGTGACCAGCCCCCACCCACATCTCAGAGCACTGAAAGGACTGGTCTTCACAGCTCAGCAGCTTTAGCCAGTGGCCTACACCTGACTTTCCTGTCCTCTACTTCAGGGTCTTCTTACACCTAGTTTCTAAGAACCAAGAATTAACAATTCAAGATACACTTCTTTTTTAGACTTGTTTTATATTTGGGGGTGGGCAGGGGTCTTAGGCATTAACTAGCCCAGTGTTTTACAGCCCCTTTTCTTCTTCCTTCCTTTTTTAGCAGGGGACCTTCTATTACAACACAATGTTCCATAGAAAACGCTAAACGTAAATATACAGAGCCAGGCGCAGCTGCACACGCCTGTGATCCCAGTGGCTCAGGAGCCTGAGGCAGGAGGATCGCAAGTTCAAAGCAAGCCTCAACAAAAGAGACGCACTAAGCAACTCAGTGAGACCCTGTCTCTAAATAAAATACAAAATAGGGCTGGGGATGTGGCTCAGTGGTTGAGTGCCCCTGAGTTCAATCACCAGTAGCCCCAAAACACCAAGAAAGAAAGAAAAGAGAGAAAAGAAAAAGAAAGAAAGGAAGAAAGGAAAGAAGAAAGAAGGAAGGAAGGAAGGAAGGAAGGAAGGAAGGAGAAAGAAATACATAGATTATAAATATATATATATATATNGACAAAAGTTATATATATATATATATATATATATATATATATATATATATAAGTTGTGATTACCTAATAGAATAATACCTAATACCTAGGAAGGTCTCCAAACAGGATCTCCTCATCATGCAGCAGGAAACTAGAGGCCCAGAGAGAGGGGCCCTGCCTCACATCACCCACAAATACATTCAATGCAATCCCAAGGAACCCCATAGGCCAGTCCAGGAATTGTCTGGCAATACCAAGGCACATCAAAAATACCACTTGCCAGCCTCAGCAATGGCAAGGCGTTAAGCAACTCAGGGCATCTTGTAGTTACAGACCAGCTTAACGTTTATCATATCTAATTAAGTATTAAATAGTAAATTAAAAAGGACAATCACCTAAATGGAAAATCCTGGTCAATACGTCCATACTAAAGGGCACTTTTCCAAGTCAGCCATATGACCCCACTAGAATACATGTGGACCCAGATCATGAATGCTTATGGCCTACTCTGCTCCCATCTCCTGACGCTCATTCTTATTTACTGAAACAGGGACCAGCATTTTGCCTTATCTATAAGCAGACACCACAGAGGCCCTTCCCAAGACTCACGCTGGTCTGTCTTCAAGGATGAGTGCAGTGGTAGAAAGTGGCTCAAAATCAAGATTCTTCCTCACATTCTGCCTTGGAGAGGGTGGCCTGCTAGGTCTTCCAGCTTTGTCTTCATATTCCTAGGACAAAGAAATGAGGGATGATTCTGAGCTTGGCTAGTTCTGATATTATGAAGTCCTTCTAAAAGCAACATAGCTGTTTTGTAAGTGAAAGTGCTTGAAGTTGATCCTGAGGATGCAGCACTGACCTTCCTGCCACTCAGAAGGAAGAACTGTGCTGAAGGGACCCCACAGCTCTGCATCCAGGCCAGAACTTCATGATACAGGAAGTTTTGAAGTGTCCCAGCATCAAAGTAGCCCCTTACAAGGACCATTAGCACTGATTTGGGTCTACACTCCTCCTGGTGACAGGCTTATTTGCTGTCTTCTGTGGACTACAAGTGTTAACTGATTATCAAAGGGCCACTGGGAAGTCACGGCTGCACGTTGTTATGTAAATAATTTCACCATGCCCTGGAAACCTAAGAGCAGCCTCCATGCCCACTGAGCCACCAATTTGTTCCATGGACTGCAACCACAAAGGCTTAGTCACACCTGGTGACCCACATTCTAGACATCCAGCTATAAGGATTCAGGAGAGCCAACAAATTGGTGCTTCTGAAACCAAGTGTGGGCTCCCTGCAACATCAGAAAATGGTATAATCCCATTGCCCGTGACAGACAAGGCCCTCAGGACCACCTCTTAACAGAAAGAAGACAAGCTAGCTGGGAAGACAGGCAGACCAATGTAGAACCAACCTAGCCTTCAGTCCTCACTCCAGGTGGCAAGAGCAGCACTGACATGAGGTGGTAGTGAACTGCTGAACGGATTCTACTGACACCAGCTGTCAAGAGGGTGTGACTCGTAAGATTATTTTGCAAGCAATTATTCTCTCAGACAGAAGGGCCTATTAAGGCTTCTAAAAAAGTGAGAAAAAAAAAAAAAAAAAGCCAGACACAGTGGCGCATGCCTATAATTCCAGCAACTCGGGAGGTGAGGCAGGAGGATTGCGAGTTCAAAGCAAGCCTCAGCAATGGCAAGGCACTAAGCAACTCAGTGAGACCCTGTCTCTAAATAAATTCAAAACAGGGCTGGGGACAAGACTTAGTGGTTGAGTGCCCCTCAGTTCAATCCCTAGTATCCCCCCTCTCCCTAGTACCCACCTCCCCGCCAAAAAAAAAGTAGAAAAGAAAAATTTTCTCAAAATATAGAGGCTGTGAGAAACAGCTGAGTAGTAAGTTTCTGTATACCTTTCCTGCAAGGTGAGATGCAGGACCCTTCTTGCTCTGCCTTACAACCATTCCACTGAAGTACTGAGAAAATAGACTCACTAGCTCATAGGTCAATTTCTGAGCACCTACCCTGGGCCAGGTACAGCAGTGACAGTGTAGCAGCAGAAAGCTTCAAACTCCATGTGTGCAGAGAAATCTTCAATTTTATAGGAAATCTACCGAAATCTACCAAAATCTACACGCTATGAAAGCTTGTTTTCGGTCTTCTGTGGACTATAAAGTGTAATTAATTATCAAACATATTATGTTCTGACAAGAATTAGTAACAATACCCACAGGTGCTATTTACCAGCTAAGCCTGGACTAGTGAACTGGATGCCAAGGCCAGAGATGCTGGGCCCAACAGTCAGATGTCCCAGAATGCAGCTGTCTGTTCCCATGAGCTTGCATGTGCTCTGCATGTCTCATTGTGTCTCCATAACTTCCTGTGTGGCAAGTGTCACCCATTCTTCAGATAGGGCAACTGGGGCTTGATGTACAGGCTGGGCCTACTCTGCCACTGAGTAGGCCCAACCTCCTTTAAGAATATAATCAAGGGGCTGGGGATGTGGCTCAAGCAGTAGCACGCTCGCCTGGCATGCGTGCGGCCTGGGTTTGATCCTCAGCACCACATACAAAGATGTTGTGTCCGCCGATAACTGAAAAAATAAATATTAAAAATTCTCTCTCTCTCTCTCACTCTCTCTTTAAAAAAAAAAAAAAAAAAGAATATAATCAAACAGGTATGGAGTTGCAGAGGGAAAAGGGCAAGTCCTCCTCGAGTCAGTTGTGGCTTCTGGAGACAGACAGGCTTGGGAGGAAACTCAGGACCACCAAGCACTAGCTGTGATTCAGGCATAGTACTTACATGGAATCCCTGAGCCTTGCTTCCACATCTGCAAAGTGGACACAAGCACTGCCAGAGCAGGCTGCTGGAGCAGCAGGACATGTGCGACTGTTATGTAGGTCTGCAGTGCACAGGGCCTGGACAGTGTATGCCACTGCCTGCCTCCTCCCTCAGACCTGATATAATCCTAGAAGGCAGGGAAGACACTCCAGTGCCAAACAACAACCCCAAGTCTACAACAGCAGATATGAAAGTAGGAGGGAAGCGGGGTACATGCCTTGATTCATGACCAGAAACGTCAGATCTCCCCAGCTCACACTTCTTACTGTTATCAAGAACAAGCAGTAGCAGCTGACAAGGTTAAGGGGCCAAACGCTTTCCAAGGGCCATAAATACAGTTAACTCAGTTTAGCCTTTACAACAGTTCTCTGCAGAGACAGAAAGTGACATCACCCCACTTCCAAGATGGCACTGTGGAAGCCAGAGACATCAACAACCTACCCAGCGGGTAAGTGGGGAAGCTGAGTCAAACGCAAAGCATTTGGTCCTTTGGCCACGTTTCTCACCACAGAATTCATGCAAGCCACTGGCAGACAGGAATTGGAAGTCATTTCATCATGTTCAGTCTAAGTAAAGCTTTCAACTATGACAAACCTATAATCCTGAATTAAGCACACAGTCAGCGAAGACTCGGGGTCAAATACAAATGTTTAATCACATAGAGTGACGCATGACTAAAATAATGAAGGAGGCCCAACCTGCCCATACTTGCAATTTCAGAGCCTTTGCAAAGCCCCAAGCAACATTTCCAAGTACAAGTGGCTTTTAGAACAGGTCCTGCTCCAAACCTAGGTCTCTTCCCTTGGACACAGTAAGCTTAGCTAAGTCCAAGCCAGACAGACCAAGCCCAGGAACAATAAGAGGACTACACCCGTTAAGAACCCTGGGAGGGGTGAAAAACAACTCGATTGAGGATTGTCAGCATCAGATCAGTACATGATGTGGCAGGTACTGAGGCCTCGGAAGCAAATATGACCAGTTCTAAGTCTGGGTTTTGCCCTTAGGCAAGGCATCTGGACTGTCTCAGCCCCCTCACTACAAAAGGTAGCAACTGTGAAGCCCACTGTGATAGTCAACCTGATAACACACACATAAGAGGCCAGCAGCCTGCTAGAATAGTGAGCCCTTTTGTGTGCCAGGCAAAATCAGTGGAGTCCCTACCTCAGTCCAACTTACCACTTCAAAGTTTCTTCTGCATGGGACCAAGTCAGAAAGTCTCTTGGTTTTAACCAAGGAACAATGCTCTTCATTGCTGGGCTCATCAAAAGCTCTGCAGACTAATCAGGAAAACAAATCACCCATCCAGGCCAACTGCTGCCAGCTCCCCTTAGACAATGGCACAGGGAATTCAGAACAGGATTCTTCATAGTCCTAGTGCAACTCTGTTTAATTGGTCACAAAAGCATTTTTTAAAATTAAACAATAAAAATAGAGTGCACAGGCTGGTATGGTAGCACATGCCTGTAATCCCAGTAACTAAGGAGGCTGAGGCAGGAGGATCACAAGTTAGAGGCCAGCCTCAGCAACTTGGCAAGACTGTCTCAAAATAAAAAAGGCTGAGTATGTAGCTCAGTGGTAAAGTATCCCTGGGTTCAATCCCAAGGACGGGGGGGGGGGGGGACACAGAGTACATATAGTGAGGAAAACTTGATTCAGTTCTACACCTAGTTACATCTGTGTACAGAGTATTGCCTTATATTGGGGTCATTTCAAAACGAATTTGCAAGTTGCTCATTTAGAAGTTCCTGCCCTGAGCTGTCTATGATGAATCCTGTTGGAGAAGACAAGAGCATACCAACCCAACAGCATCAGCACACAGAACAAGTGACTCTTAACCAGAGGTGAGGTTGTTGAGTGTGTGGTCTGATGACACAGCACAGCTTCAGGAAAAGGAAAGCAGGGGGCAAGGAGTCCTGGCAGATTCAGTCAGCTAGATTTAGCAAGCTGGAGAAGGAAAGAAGGAGAACCACATAAAAAAGAGATAGCTTGGGGCTGGGGTTGTGGCTTAGTAGTAGAGCACTCGTCTAGCACATGCAAGCCTCTGGGCTCAATCCTCAGCACCACATAAAAATAAATAAATGTATAAAAAATAAAAAAGAGAGCTCATTTGTGAAGAGGCCACATGGGGCCCTGGTTCTTTAGGGCCCTCAGTCCCCAGCTTTGCAGAGCTCTCTGCAGGAACAGTAAGGTGCAGGTGGAAGACATGGCAAGGAGAGAGAAGAGGAATACAGGAGGAGAGAACAACAGGTGGCGGGAGGCAAGAAGGAACCGTGGAGAGCAGCCCATAATGGGTGCCACTTCAGCAAAGACTGGAAAGGCCTGGGCCAGATGCCAGAGGCAGAGGCAGAGGTATTCTGATAACACAAGCCAAGGCCAAGGGCACCCAGGAGCAGGCTGATTTGTGGGTCAGCACAGGCATCCTAAGTGGGGAACAGTGGTGAGTTCTGTCCAGAGCAAATGAGATGGACAAAAAGCTTCCTAAAGCTGGCAGATGAGGCCCCCAGAGTGGGAGAGCCAGGCTTACAGTGGGGCTGGAGAGCAGAGTGCAAGTGTGGGGAGCCCAGCTATGCAGGGCCAGCAGGGTAGACCTTACCTGCAGAGGCTGCCCTGGGTTAAGGGCCAGGAGAAGGGTAACAACTCCTGGATTAGTCTGAATTATACTCGGCAAAGAAAAAGAAAAGCCTGCCTCAACAGACTTTCAGGTTAAGGGGAAAACACCAGGGCTCTCAAACAATGAAAGGAAATCTTCCAAGCAGAAAGAAAAGATGGGTTGTTAATGCTACTTACAGAACTGGAAAAGTGCTACAAAGACAGTCAATCATGCCAATACCTGGTTTCCTGGAATCTACTTTAGCCAGGAGAAAGGGCCATCAGTCAAAAGCAAGCTCACTTCTCTGACTCGGCTGTCTACAGAGTCAAGACCAGCCGGTTAACATAACCCTGGAGGGGCTTTGGGAAGCACTGTGGCATAAAGCCGCACTCAGGTGGGCATCCCAATAGTGTCTTGAACTGCCAGCGACACCACCTGCTGTGCCTGACCTCCCAGACTGAGGACCTGGCAGCTTACAGGCAGCACTGGGGATAGAAAAAGCTGCTAGGAGCACTTTCTCTGTTCTCCATGGCATCGGAATGGAATAGCATTCTGCTAAATGTTAAGATAAAATGAGAATGAGTAAGCCTCAAGACGTAGACACCACAGCGCACGGAAAAAAACCATGGAAGTATGGCTGTCACTCTATTACTATTAAAATTACTTTTCAAAATATTTCTCTAAAAGAGGTACTTAAAATAGAGTTGTGGTAAAGACTAATGAGACTGAAGAGCTGTCAAGGGCAGCTGGTTTCACACTGTCATAGTAACAAGGGATAGGCAAAGGAGCCCTGTTCTAGGACCTGGGAGATGTTCTGTCATTCGTGGGGATGAGTGACCTATTCAGGTTTTGTAAGTGCTCAGCCCCCAGAAGTCAGTGCTGGTGCCCACAGCAGAGGCAAGGCCTTGGGGAACACCTGCGCTGTAGCCTTTCTGTGGGCTCTTTGGTATACCTCCAACACGGTATGCTCACAGAAAGCACTAAGTTACCCGGAACGCTGGCATTTGGGGAAGCAACTCTCAGGAGACCTTTCCTAATCATCAAATTTCTTACAAAGCATCAAGAATATGTGTTCTGGTGAGTGGAATGTACTAACAGCTTCACTCTGGGAAGCCCAGTCATCCCTGGAGTCTGCCCACCTTGCTGGGCCCTGGGGCAGGTGCAGGTTCATCTCCCCAAACTCCCTCAAACGGCAAGACCACCCAGGGGCCTGAACTGACCTGCTCTGGAATCAGGATGCAACAGCGCTTGGGCTGGCAAGAATGTGGGGAAGGACGTGCCCTCTCTCGCCGTCTGCGTTAAAACTAGACCCAGGAGAGCTGTGGAGCAGACACAAAGGATGCCAGGAAGAACAGGCACCGCGTCCCCGAGCAAGCTTGGCCGGTGGACGAAGCACATGCCGCGGGGCGCGCACACTCACACTCGCGCGCGCGCCACAGCCCCAGGGCCGGCAGGGCAGAAGGGGGCGCCTGGGCCGACTCACCATGAACGCCGGGCCTCACAGGCGCGCGGCCGGCCGCCCCATGCCCGGCAGCGGCTCCCTCCTCTGGCGGCTGCTCGGCGGACCGGGCGTCGCCGCTCCAGACCGAGGCGCGGGGCGCAGGCCGCTCAATCGCGCGCAGATGGGCGCCGATCGCGCTCGGGGCCTCGGCGCTCCAGCGGGGCGGCCTGGCAGCGGGAACGGCGGAGGGGCCCTGCAGTCCCGGCTGGCGGGGCCTCTGGCTGGCGCCTGCCGCTCCAGGCGCGCCGAGCCGCAGAGGGGCGCGCCCAGGGCCGAGCTCCGCCCTGCGAGGCCACACGGAGAGCAGCACTGCGTCACCGAAGGAACTCCGCGAAACGTCAACACTGCAACTTCTAGCTGGTGGGTGACTGAGGGCTTTTTTCTTGTCCCTTCCCGTGCTGACTACGGAACCAAGGCCTCCCTCACTCACGCCAGGCAAGAGCTCTAGCACCAAGCCATACCCCGGGCCTTATTTAAAAAGGTATTTATTTTTGAGGGAGGGCCTCGCTCAATTGCCCAGGCTGGCCTGGAACTTGGAATCCTCAGGTCTCTGCTTCCTAAGTAGCTGGGATCACAGGCGTGCACATCGTATTTCTTATGCTGTGCTGTGGTTCATACGTTTTCTACAGTGAGATTATTTTAAAATCTCAGGGTATGCACACACACACACACACACAAAGCATACTGACAAATCACAATGTTTGCATCTGGGAGCGCTGACTGCAAAGGGGCATAAACTTTTAGAGGTGACAGAATTGTTATCGTGATATGCATTCATAGAAACTAAATGGTAGACTCTCATCAGAGCATGCCACTGTCTGTAAATTAAACCTCAATTTTTAAAAATCCTTAAAGCCTGCATAGGGTCAAAACTCTCCCAGGTCAGCAGTGGGCAATACTAGGCTCTCTGCTTTGATGGACTCTCATAGAAATCCCTTCATCATAAGTTCAAACCCCACCCTTATCTGGGACCCAGATTTTCCTGAACTCCCAAATTGCAGGCAGAAACTTCTTCACTCAGAAGAAGCCTATGACATCCATTAGGAAAATCAAAAGATGAATGACAACTGATGGTACCCATGTGGACAAGCTGGAATTCTCACAAATCCTTGGGAAGAATGTAAAATGGTGCAGCTATTCTGGAAAAGATTTGGACAGTTTCTTATATACAACATACACCTTCCACACTCCTAGGACCCTATCCAAGAGATATACATCCACAAAAAGACCTGCATGCAAAAATTCATAGAATTGTTCATAATGACCAAACCCTTAAAATGATCCCATGTCCACCAACTTGAGAAGGAACAAACAGCAATGAAAAGTAACAAACTACTGGCACACGCTGATAATGAATGAACTTCAAAATCATTCCAGCAAGTGGAAGATGCTGGTAATCTGCATGATTCCATTTACATGAAATTCCTTATAAGGGCTGCGCCCAGGCCACCAGAGGCAAGCCCACCGCCAGACTGTGCAGGCTTATTATGCCCAGGCACAACACCAAAGCCAGTTGAGCCCACAGCGTCTGGAGAACAAAAGCACATCAGCCTGGAAGTGGGAATGGCGACTGACTGCAAACAGCATGAAAACATTCTAAGACTTCGGATGATGAAAATCTTCTAAAACTGGACTGCAGTGATAGCTGAGTACATTCTTAATAAACTGTAAAAGTTTATTAATGCTTACAATGAGACTTTATGGGGTATTAAGTGTATTTCAACAAAGTCATTTTTAAAAAGTAATAGGAGATTAAAAACAGAGGTTGATCCTCGCTAGCAGTGTAAGTGAAGGCCTTGTTAAGAAAAAGCACCCAAAATCTGGAATTAAAGCAAAACCACAGTTGGGGGATCCTGATCCTCTCAACTTGCCCACAGCATTTCCAACATCCTGCTTAAAGATCACCTGCCCCTGTAGGGCAGGTCTTGTGCTACTTATTACTCCATTAAAGCCCAAATACCATGAAGTTACACTTTAATGTGTAGATTTATGTTTCCATAATCTAGCAATCTTGTGCTGATTTTTTCTTGGCTTGTATGCCCATCTACATAACTAAGTCTTTAAATGCTCTTGGAATCACTTTTGCCATCTTATTCATCTCAAGGCATGAAATAAATCTTTGATTCACGGTCCAAAAAAGGTGGGGAGGCCCAGGACAGTGGCACATGCCTATAATCCAAACTGCTCAGTAGGCTGAGGCAGGAGGATTGCAAGTTCAAAGCCTGCTTCAGCAAAGTTGAGGCACTAAACAACTCAATGAGATCCTGTCTGTAAATAAAATACAAATAGGGCTGGGGATGTGGCTTGGGAGTCAAGTGCCCCTGAGTTCAACCCACAGGACCCCCTCCCCCCTCCCCCCCCCCGCAAAAGATACATCTTTCATAGAGAGGCTCTGGATATAGCTTGCCTAGCATGGGTTCCAGGCCCAGCACCCAAAAAACAAAAACAAAAAAATGAATAAAGGGACCTATAACTAATAAAGGTCAATACATAAACCCAACAGGATACTGGTTTAAAACACACATTTTGGTACAACTGAAGAAACTGGAACATGATCTATGCTATTGTGCCACTACTAGCAATCCTCTTAGATACAATTTCATGGTTCCATACAAGAAATGTCTTGATTCTTAAAAGGTGTATGCTGAAGTATTTAGGAGCAAGAAGACTTCAAGACAACTTCAACTTACCTTCAAATGGTTCAATGTTTAAAAAATATTGGCACAATAAAGTACAGATGCAACATGTCAGCAACTATTGACCCAAGTGGAACATGTGTGTGTATCCATCAAATTATTCTTTGAAAATTTTCTTGAAACTAGTATGAAGGCTGGGGGACAATCCTTCAGGTCTCATCTCCAACATCCTTGCAGAAATGTTCCCTGCCCACCTCATCCACAGCACCCTCTCTCTTAGCACCAGGCTCTGGTTTGGGGGGCCCTCATTGGTAAGTGCACTAGTATTTGACTCACATTACCTCACTAGACTGTAAAACCTTTGAGCTGGCTGGAGGCCAGGCAAAGCACAAGGCAGAGAAGAAACTCAAGCACTTGTGGAATCAGTGTGCTATCACACAAATACAGTTGTCCTTCCTTCCATCCATCCAGCAAGCACTTAAGAGTGTTTGCCCCCTAGCAATTAGAGAAACGCAAATTAAAACTATGCTGAGATTTCACCTCACTCCAGTCAGAATGGCAATTATCAAGAATACAAGTAATAATGTTGGCAAGGATATGGGGAAAAGAGTACACACATACATTGCTGTGAGATTGCGAATTGGTGAAACCACTCTGGAAAGCAATATGGAGATTGCTCAAAAAACTGGGAATGGAACCACCATTTAACCCAGTTATCCCACTCCTTGGTTTATAACCAAAGACTTAAAATCAGCATACTGCAGTGACACAGCCACATCAATGTTTATAGCAGCTCAATTCACAATAGCTAAACTATGGAACTAACCTAAGTGCCCTTCAACAGATGAAAGAATGAAGAAAATGTGGCATATATACACATGGAATATTATTCAACCTTAAAGAAGAATGAAATAATGGTATTTGCAGGTAAACGGATAGAGCTAGAGACTGTCATACTAAGTGAAATAAGCCAATACCAAAAAATCAAAGGTCACCCACTTGAATCAAAGTGTGAAATATGATATATCAAGAACTATGTAATGTTTTGAACAACCAACAATTAAAAAAAAAAAAACCTGTGTGAACGTGGTAACGACCCAAATGTCTTTCAAAGAGCCAATGGATGAACAAATTATGATATATCCATAAATGGAATATTCAGCAAGCAAAAGGAATAGACTATTGATGTATGCAATAACTTGGGTGAATTAAAAATCATTGAGATTTTTCTGGGTGAAAAAAGCAATTCTTAAAAGCCTGTGTATTTTAGGATTCCATTTTTTCCTTCTTTAGGGAACAAAACTACTGTTGAGGAACAGATCAATGTTTTCCACTATGGGTGGTAGTTACAGTTTGGATCTAGAACGTCCCCCCCCAAAGGTCATATGTTGAAGGTTTGATCCCCAATGTAGTGAGGTTCAGATGGGTTTGGGAAAGTGCTTGGATTGTGTGGGGTGGTAGCTTATCAGTGGATTAATCCATTGAGGGAACCATAGCTAAATGGACTATTGGGAGGTTATAGAAGCTACAGGAGATGGACCTTGTTGAAGGGAGTAGGTCCTTGGGGGTGTGCCCTTGGGAACTATTATCTTGTTCTCTAGTCCTTGTCTCTTTTTTTCTGACTGTTGTGAGCTGAGCAGCTTTATTTACTCCGGCATGCCCTTCTGCCATGACGGTCTGCCTCACTCAGGCCCAAAACAATGGAGCCATCCAACCATGCACTGAAACCTCTGAGACTGTGAGCCCAAATAAATCTCTCCTCCTTAAAAAAAAAAAAATCAAAGGTCAAATTTCTCTCTGGTATGCAGATGCTAACACACAACAAGGGGACTGAGGGAGAATATAGAAATTCAGAGGATTAGACAAAGGGGAATGAAGGTAAGGGGTAGGATCAGAATAGGAAAGACAGTAGAATGAACCTGACATAACATGTACATATACGAATACACCACAGTGCATCTCACTATCATGTACACCCACAAGAATGGGATCCTAATTGACTCTGTCGTGTATAACAAAAAAGAATAAATGTGAAGGAGTAAAAAAAAAATAAATAAAATGAGTGCTTGGCCCTAGGAATAAAGAGGGGAAAGGCCCCTGCCCCAAGTCACTCATGGACCAGTGAACAGACAGATCTGCTCAGGGAAGCTGAGTGGGAAGGGAGCCCCAGGACGCACTGATCCAGCTTGGGGAGTCAAGTGTGACTTTCTGGAAATCATGCTTGCAACTGGAAGAGGGCTAAGTACTGTGGAGCTCAGCTCCCAGAGACAGGGACAGGTTCTGAGCCTCTCCAGCCTCCTACCTCCAGCCATTCACCCAGGGCCCAACACACTTGAGAGGTTTGCTCATGCTGGGAAGCCACAGATTCAATAGTTATTCAGGAAGGAGAGTCGTGGAAAATGTGTTGAGTATGCATTAATATGTTTCCCTGTGGATATGATGGCACGTGCCTATATCTCAGTTACTCAGGAGGCTGAGGCAGGAGGATGGCAAGTTCAAGGCCAGCCTGGGCAATTTAGCGAGATCCTGTCTTAAAAAATAAAAAGAGCTGGGGTGTTGCTCAGTGATACAGTACTAAGCAATTGCTAGTACTGAGAAAAAGATATGCTTCCCCAAACTCCCTGCACATATTGCTGCCCACCCAGGAGTAATTTCTATCTCATAATTTACTTATTATTTTTTGTGGTGCAGGGGATAAAACACACAGCCTCACACACGCTGGGCAAGTACTCTATCACTGACTTAGACTTACACCCCGACCCTCTATCTCAAACGTCAAAACTGAGCACCATTCCCAAATTTATTTCTCCAGTAGTGAGAATTGAACCCAGGTCCTCACACATGCTAGGCAAGCTTTCTATCACTGAGCTACATCCTCAGCCCTTTTTATTTTAAGCCTAAGTAGCCCAGGCTGGCCTAAAACTTGGATCCTTCTGCCTCAGCTTCCCAAATAGCTGGGATTAGTGCAGCAGTAATGTTTACACTACACAGCATACCATGTGATGACAGGTTCATTTTTACTAAATTTTGAAACTTAAAGCAACAATCAGAAGTTAAGAACTTTTCTGCATCTCAAGCTAGCACTGGATTCTCCCTTACACAATGGAATTTTACTCAGCAATAAAAAAGAATAAAATCATGGCATTTGCAGATAAATAGATAGCGTTGGAGAAGATAATGCTAAGTGAAGTTAGCCAATCCCAAAAAAAACAAATGCCGAATGTTTTCTCTGATATAAGGAGGCTGATTCATAGTGGGGTAGGGAGGGGGAACATGGGAGGAATAGATGAACTCTAGATAGGGCAGAGGGGTGGGAGGGAAAGGGAGGGAGCAGGAGGTTAGTAAGGATGGTGGAATGTGACAGACATCATTATCCAAAGTATGAAGACATAAATTGGTGTCAACATACTTTATATACAACCAGAGATATGAAAAATTGTGCTGTATACATGTAATAAGAATTTTAATGCATTCCGCTTTCATTTATTTATCAATTAAAAAAAAAAAGTTTCTCCCTAAAGTTTTCTGAGTTACCCAGCTAATTCCAAAACTTCCTGCATCTCCACATGCTGATCTGGTTTATCTGTAACATCACCATCTTCACACTGGAGGTCAGGGAGGCAAGACTGATTCATTTGTTCACTGTGGCCTCCAAGCAAACCACAAACCCAATCTTATTACATGTCACCAGAATCACAGGGATCAAATGCTTATTGAAGAAACAACTGGTAAACCATGAGACAGGAACCCCAAGGATCATTACTTAGTAAGTAGAAATGAAATCATGGGAGAATATGTAAGCCTATAGGGAAATGTATATGATGCCACAGAAAGAAGAATAAAACAATATCAATAAAACGGCAAGTGGTAGATTACAAATTAGCCATCCCCTGAAGTCAGGTACTGACAAGAGGCAAGGTCTGGGCCTCAGCCTCCTGACTACATGCTGACGGGCTTGAGAGATAGGCAGTGAAGCAGTGAACATGGGCAGGATTTCGGTGAAGAGAAGTGCGTGCAGAAAAGACCCAGAAGTTCCTTGGAAAGCTGGGAATGGAACCACCATTTGACCCAGCTATTCCCCTTCTCGGACTATACCCAAAAGACCTAAAAAGAGCATACTACAGGGACACATCTACATCAATGTTCTTAGCAGCACAATTCACAATAGCTAGACTGTGGAACCAACCTAGATGCCCTTCAATAGATGAATGGATAAAACAATGTGGCATTTATACACAATGGAATATTACTCAGCACTAAAAAAAATCATGGTGGCATTTGCAGGGAAATGGATGGCATTAGAGCAGATTATGCTAAGTGAAGTTAGCCAATCCCTAAAAAACAAATGCTGAATGTCTTCTCTGATATAAGGGAGGTGACTCAAAACAGAGTAGAGAGGAAGAGCATGAGGGAAGAGAGGTGGGAGGGAATGGGAGGGAGAAGGGGAATTGCACAGAAGATGGAAGGAGACCCTCATCGTTATACAATATACATATATGATGGTGTGAGGGGGAAGGAAAAAAAAGAGAGAAATGCGTCACAGTAGACTGGGTAGAGAGAGGTGATGGGAGGGGGGATAGGGAGGGCAGCAGAATACAACAGACACTAGTATTGCTGTATGTATATACGTGGCTGTATAACCAATGTGATCCTGCAATCTGTACACGTGGAAAAATGAGAATTCATACCCCATTTGAATCAAATGTATGATATGTCAAGATCATTGTATTGTCTCGAGCAACTAATAAAAAATAAAAATTAATGAAAGAAAAAAAAAAGACCCAGAAGCCTGCAAAAGACTGAGCATGTGGGCACGGGGTCCCTTTAGACTGGGTTCTCAGGGGAACCTGAGAAGACACCAACTGAGCTGACACCTGGCCCTATAAATACCATGCAGAAGGCAGGGCAAGGGCAGGGACACAGGTCTAAAGAAAATAGCAAGCTGATGAGGCCAGAATGAAGTGGGGGCAGAGGGAGACGAAGGGGACTGGCCGACCACCCATGTAGATCTTGTATCAGCATAAATTTTCATTTCTCTATGCTAAAATCTGAAGAGCAGGATTGCTGGGCTAATTTAAGGTACAGTCAGACCTCCATATCTGCAAGTTCCTAACCAAACAATTCAACCAACCGCCAACCAAAACTATTCTTGGGAAAAACCCTGCATCTGCACGGCATTTGTCATAATTCCCTAAACAACATGGCTCAAGATTATTTACACAGCATTTATATAGTATGAAGTATGTTAAGTAATCCTAGTTCATTAAAGGACTTGAATGTCTTGAGGATTTGGGGATCTGCAGAGGGCCCCAGAATCAATCTCCCAGAGATACCAAAAGACAACTGCATATACTTCACTGTCTAAGAAATATCTAGCTGGGCACAGTGGTACACACCTGTAATCCCAGCAACTAGGGAGGCTGAGGCAGGAAGATTACAAATTCAAGGCCAGCCTTAGCAATTTAGCAAGGCCAAGTCTCAAAAAGGGTTGGGGATGAAGTTCAATGGTAGAGTGCTCCTGCATTCCACCCCACTTCCAAAACTTTTTTTTTTTTTTTTTTTTAATTCCTAACTGCTCTTCCAGATTGGCTACACCACTGTGCACTCCCACCAGTGGCAAATGAGCGTTCAGTTGGGCTATAGCAAAAGCTATTTTTGAAGATGTTCTCTGCCAGGTTTAGGAGGCTCTCTTCTACTGTCCTTGCTGAGATGGTTTTTTGGAAATGGACACTGAATTGTATCAAATGCTTTGTCTGCCTCAACTAATAGGCTCTGTGGTTTTCTTTAGCTTAGCACTGTGACAAATCATACTGACTGGTTTCAAATGCTGAGCCAGCCTTGTGTTCCCAGGATAAACATCTCTTAGTCATGTGTATTGCTTTTTTAACGTATTCTTGGATCCAATTTGTTAATACCGTATTGAGGACCTCATGTGTGTGGTCTTAAGGGATGCTGGGCTGCAGTTTGTCTTATTTTAGTAATCTATTTGTTTGGTTTAGTTATCAGGGTAATACCAGCCACATAAAATCAGTCAGGAAGTCTTCCCTCTTCTAAAATTATAATTTTTTCTATAAATATTCAGTAGAATTCATCAGTGAAACCATGTGGGCCTGGAGGTCTTTGGGGGAAGGTTTTTAACTACGACTTGCCTTTAAGTAATTGAAAGATCACTCTGGTTATCTATTTCATCCTATATGATTTGTAATCTTCAAAGAAATGGACCATTTCATGTAAGGTGTCAAATTTATGTAGAGAGAGCTATCCAAAACATTCTCTTATCCTTTTCATTTATGTGTGGTCCACAGTGGTATCCCTCACTTTTTCATTTCTTTTACTGAAAACTTAGTTCTTTTGTCAGTACACTAGAGTTTGATTAATTTTACTGATCAGTTCAAAGAACCAGCTCTTGGCTCCACTACCATTTTCTTGTCTTAACCTCATTATTTATGTTTCTATGTTTATTATTTGCTCGGTTTGGGTTTGCCCTTTCATGTCTTCTTAAGATAGAAACTTATATTACTGGTGTGAGACCTTTCGTCTTGTAAGAATTTTTATATAGTTAGTTAGTTGTTGTTGGACACAATACCTTTTATTTATTTTTATGTGGTGCTGAGGATCGAACTCAGTGCCTCGTCTGCACTAGGTGAGCACTCTACCACTGAGCCATAACCCCAGCCCCGTAATATAAGAATTTTAATGCTATCAATTTTCTTTCTAAACACTGCATCCTAGAAAGTATTTCAAAATACTTTGTAGGGGGCTGGGGTTGTGGCTCAGTGACAGAGCACTTGCCTCACACATGTGAGGCACTGGGTTTGATCCTTAGCATCACATAAAAATAAATAAATGAAATAAAGTATTGTGTTCATGTATAATTAAAAAAATATTTTGTAGTTTTCCTTTTGACTTTCTCATTAACGCATAACTCATTTATAAGTTTGTCACTTGTTTAACCTCCAAGTTTCTGGAGGCATTCTTGCCATCTTTCTGTCACTGTCTCTAGTATAATCCACTGTGGTCAGAGAGTTCAATTTGTAGCATCTTAGTTCTTTCAAAATGTTCCAATCTCTCCCTGCCCAGGACCTGGTCTACCCTAATGTGCCTGGAACATGCGCTCTGCTGATGGTGGAGGCTGGGATGCCTTTGGGCCAGTTAGACCCAGCTAGCTGATGGTGGCACTCAGCTCTTCCTGTGTCTAGAGAGGAGCACTGACAGAGGTATTGTGTCCAACTACAACTAAAAAATATTTTTTTAAAAAACATAACTGTAGTTCTTCATAAGCCAGGTAATTCTGAACTGCCTTCCAGATGTTTTGAATATTGTATTATGAGAGTCTGGATCTTGTCTAAACATTGACATTTTTTTTTTTTTTTTTGGTAAATGATCCAGCTGGATTCTAGACCCAAGTTCCAGCTAGCCTTCTTAGAGTTGTGGTTCCAAACTCAGCCACATTCTCAGTACTTTTTCAATCTATCCCACGTGTGCGTCACCCAATAACCAGTCTGGGATCCATGAAGTTCAGTCTTCAGTCTACAAATACCACTTCGGGTGGGAACCACACTCCCACAACCTGGTAGGAAGTCCAGGAGTTCTAAACACTTTAAAGGATCACTTTCCTATGCTTCTCCTCCCTGCAATCCCCCAACACTTTCTGGTTCCCTAGGTCTCCTCTGTTCAGGTTATCTAGCCACACACTTACCACAACTGTGTCTTCATCGGGACCAGGTGGAGGCAAGACAGGATAAAGTGCTGGAGCTTCACCCACCTTCTGGGGAAGAAAGCTCTTTTCTTCAGTTCCTTGTCCTAAGGGCTCCAGTCCCCACTGCTGATGCCTTAAGACTGTCTGGGAGCTGGGGTGCAATAGCACAGGGGAAGGACAATGACAAGCAGGGCTTTTGCCTGAGTGTTAGTGCCTCCTCAGATCTCACACACCAGGGCTTCTCCTGGTACTGTGCCCACCTGAGCACCCCTTTCTGGATTTAGGGCTGCCCAAGTTCAGGTTGGGGGATATCAGAGGGGAAAAAAATCGCTGAACTCTGTATCACTTCAGCAGTGCTGGGAACCCTGGTCCTCCACTGTCCACTGCTGCCAAGTACCTTCCAGCACCCAGACAGTTGCTCCATGTACTCCGTTCAGCTTCCCAGCTTCATTAGGGAGGCAAATGGAATGTGCACACTCCATAGTACCCGAAACTGGGACCTGCTCTGTCTCTGTAAGCTCATTGAAGCTCACCTTCCAAAGGTGTAAGGGCTTATGAAAGTGAAAATAGTTTTATTATCTTGTAGTTCGCCTCTAGGTCCAAAGCCAGCTACTCATACTGACCACCCTGATCTGCATTATCTGCAATTTGTGATGTTCTGTGACTTTGTGAGTCACCCAGAAAGATCCTAGGTGAGAAGACTGAATGTCAGTTCAAGCTCCCGTGGATTAGCCACCTTCTGAAGTTCTAAGATCTAAGAGCTAACCTGAAATTCTAGAAGGCCATCCAAGACACTCCCCGTCATATGAGCCCAAACCAACAGGCCATGTACTTACCTCTGCTCCCATGACAAGAGTCAGATCCATGATACTGAAATCTACCAGCCTGTCCTTTCCTGCAGCCATCACTGCCCCTGTCAATGGCTGTCAGGACTGGATCTGCGCAGCCTCATTTTCTCACAATAATGCCCATTCCTTAAGTCTATGTACACAATGTTGTCTAAAAGATTCACAAAGTCGATTGAATCATGTTCCCAGCCCCAAGCCTCTGACATCTGCTTGAATTACAAAGCTTCACATTTACTTTTTACCTGGTCTTCTTACAGTCTTTTAGGCAGCTAGATGCCTGGATTTGCAGTTCAGGGGTAGAGTCCTGACTGAAGACAAGCATAGGGCTCCCGTGTAGGTCTGGCCTATGAAGACTCAAGTCCAGCAGAAATGACATAAGGAGTGACCATGGACTGGGAAGTACCTGAGAGGCATTCCAACATTTACAGGATTGGGAAGAGGAAGGATGAGCCATCTGGAGGGAAAGAAAGGGGTTAGCTGCTGATGAGTCCAGAAAACAAGGGCTGAGAACTGACCATTGCACAGGGCAATTGGCAGTTACTTGAAAAACTTGATTTCAAAGAAATGTTCTCAGTGGTTCAAAAATTCCTCTGTGATCACTGCACTCTGGACTTCTCCACATTTATCACAATTGCAACTAATTATTGGATCTATTTGTTAAAATTTCTTTGCTTGATCCAGTGAAGGCAATAGCCAAGGAAGTCCTGTACTTCACTGTGATCCCAGGATGAATCTACTCAGTGACTCTGAACTGTGCAGCAAGAACCAAGGAATCCAAGAAAGATAGCCCCCTTTTATTTATAAGACAAAGGACAATACTTCCAAGGCAATGTCACCATCCCTGCCAATCTGGCCAGAGCCCTGGTGCATACAAACCCAAACGACCTCAAGGCCATTCTCTTTCTCCCCACCTTTATTCTCAAGAACTCCAATTCACCAGCAGTTAGCAATATTTGTATGCTGGTGTGCTCTGGACCCTTTAGCCCAGAGCTAACTAAGTAAAGGTGAAAACGACTATTTTATTCCCAAATCCAATATTCCCTTCTTGCACAGCACTGATTTTCAGATTTTAGCATGCATAAGAATTACCTGCGGGCCCCAGCCCCAGTGTGTGTGTGTGTGTGTGTGTGTGTGTGTGCGCGCGCGCGCGCGTGCACGCTGTGTTTGAGGAGAGGGAGGTGGCTGAAGCCTGAGAATGTGCATTTCTCACAAACGCCAGCTAATAATGGCATGCCTTGTCTGGACTTCAAGAACTATGGCTTTAAGGCTGAGGTTACGGCTCAATGGTAGACCATTTGCCTAGCACATGTGAAGTACTGGATTTGATTCTCAGCACCACATGAAAAAATAAGTAAATAAAGTTATGGGGTGGGTGGGTAGGGAACTATGGCTTTAGTGTGACTCTCTTACCACTGGTGATTTTTATTTTCCCTGCTAAGGAAATCTCTCTGAAATCATAATTAAAATTAATAGAAAACATAAGTTTCAAAATTTTTATGAAATTTGAAAAGATAACTGAAAGTAATACATTAACATTACCCCAATTGAAGTCTATAAGGCCCAAGTAAGAACATGGTCCAGTTAGAACGAAGTCAGATGTGCCCTGGACAAAGCATATACAGCATCTACATCAAAAACTGTGTCTATTTATTAACTAAAAGTTGTGAGAGCCTCTTCTTGACTAACTCTGAGCCATATACTGTACTAGACTCTGGGCAGAAATATATCACATACATTTCCACTTTCATCAGTCCCAGCAATCCAGTAAGTAGGTGTGGTAAGGACTATTTGGCAGATGAGAAAACCAAGAAGAAACAACACATAAGGTCATACAGACAAAAAGAGGTGATGCTGGAAATCAAGTCCAAAGCTCCTGGCTGGTGTATACCAGTCCCTCAGCTTGGCATCTCAAACACAACTGCTTTTGCTTTTCCAGCACCCCAGGCAAAAAAAGAGCTGGTCCCAAGAGGCCTGGTATTTGCAGAAGCAGCAAATAAATGGCTCAAGCTCCTTCTCACACTACAGTTCCACTTTCTCTTGTTTGTGACTATCTTGTCAGGAGAAAGAAATGGTACTAATGGTGAACATTTTTCCAGCACTTACTTCCTTCATTGTTACTCTGAATGCCTGATGTATATTTACTCATCTAATCCTCACCACCTTAAAGGTAGATATTATTTTTCTCCCAGTTCTAGAGATGAGGAAAATTAAGGCTCAGAAAGGTTAAGTAACTTGACCAAAGTCACAGCTCAACTGTGGCGGCGCTGGGATGCAAACCCAGGCAGTCTGGCCCTAAAGCTCATGTTCCTAAATCACCATGTGATGCTGCTTTTCTCAAAAAAAAAAAGAAAAGAAAAAGAAAAAAAGAAATTAATTTTAAAAAATAAAAATTCTCAAAGAAGGGAAAGGAATTAAGAGTTTCATGAACACCTTATGAATATGCTTTAGACCTAACACATTATCATCTCCATTCTAGATCACAAATGTAGATGTTCAAGGCCCATTCCCGCCTCTCCACAGTGGGGCTGAGAGAGTTTATATTTGTAACAGCAATGCTCAGGCCTGGTGCCCAGAAGCCTTCTCACAGCAACAGGCCCCTCACTTCAACTCCTCCCTGACTTTGCCAACCTGGAGCAGGGCATGAGAGATGAGAGACACAAAGCACAAGCAAGCAGATCCTCGGCAGGGCTGGATGACTCATGCAGGTATAATGACATTCTTTATTATTGATGACTGAAGCCAGATGGTCTTCTGTAAAGTACTGTGTTACCACATAATCAGCTGGCCTGATCATTTCAATTCAAAAAAAGAAAATAACAACAACAAAAAAAACCCTTTGAGGTCAAGAACATGTTCACCTTAAAACAAAAATGAACAAATAATCCAGGGTACTAAATGAGAAATTCAAATATGAGGCAACAGATATTAAAAGTGATGGGAATGTCTGATCTGTATAACTTACTTTTGCTTAAAGTGCAGATTTATTTAAAAACCTTACAACAGTGTTATTACTTAGTCTCCTAAGAAATTTGCATCTGGGTTTTGCATACAAACTTATAATTTTATGCTTGCTTGATAAGCCTACAAAATGTGGCTTATGATAAGCCTACAAACTGAAATACCACAATCACAAAGGTGAATTCCAACACTTACTGAGTCTCCCAGGTCTAGACAATTAGCACGGGGAATGGCGGACAGCATTCAAGACAGTTGGCCGAGGTTAGACTATAGAGGCCAGTGCCAGGCTGCGCCTCGGCCTCTCCCACATCCAGCAGGTCATCTGCCCATCTGTCCGGTACTCACAGGGGCCATCACTGCACCCCATCATGACCTCAGCACTAGGCCAGACCCTGCCTTCTCTCACCTGGACTTGCCAGGGTGAGTTCGTCATTCCTTACCAACAGAGAACCCTCGGATAGGAGGCGGGCACCAAGCACACCAGCACTGGGGACAGCCTCCTCCTGCTGCTTCCCCAGTTCATGCTACCCACTGCCTGCCCAGCCCTGCCTGCAGTGAGTCCCTGGTGCCGGACTACCTGAGGTCACATTTTAGCTCTGCAACTTCCTAGCTGCGTGGCCCTGCATAAGTCTTTTGGCCTTTGCGTCTCAGTGCTTCTTTGGTAAACTAAGGATAACAATCCTTCCTCACAGGGTCAATCCCAGTTTTAAAGGAACTAGAAACACAAATGGAACCATTTAAAACTAGCACATCACAATCAGTCAGTACAAGGTCCCCATAATGATTCTGCCACAACTCTGTGCCTGTGTGGGAGGCTTTCTGGGAGGCCTTGCCTCCTTTCCACACACCTGAGCTCCTCGAAAACCTGCCCTGGGATCATTTCTAGAGGGCTACTCCTGAGCACAGGTGCCTATCCCTCCTCTAAACCCAGTGTCAATCCTGAGATCGTGCATGTAGTTGTCCTCAAGAGTGTTGCCTCGACAAACATCAGGTTGGAGAAAGAAGGTGGCTGGGGGTAATGTCACAGCACTTGGCCAACAGCACACTGTCAGGATGCCAAAATGGCTGCACTGGGGCCTAGAAGAAGTTGCAGGGCTACCTGTCAAGGTTACCCAGACCACAAGCACGCCACATCTGTGCATGAGCCCCCCCACCCCTGCAAAGATAAGCACGTGTCTGCAGCTGCTGGCATGACTCCTATGGGGAGGACCAATGCAGCAAGGAGGGGAGAGTGCTGCAGGCCTGGCTTGACCCCAACGTGGAAGTGGGTAACTTCAGAGTGAGCAAGGAAGGGGTCCTATCGAGCCTAGGAAGATGACAGCCTAGCTTTCCATTCCAGAGTTACACTGGAAAAGATTTAAGCCCAAGAAACCCATGGGAGAATGCTTTAATATCAAACCAAAAAATGTGCTGATAAATAAGTTTGCAGCTGTTAGAGAAAAAACATGATTAAATTTAATCAAGTTACAAATATCTGAAGCTCAACTCTATCCACTCAACTTCCCTATGTGCATGTGACAAGCTATAAGAAATAAAAAGGGTGAAATTCATCCACACTCTGATACAGGCTTAGCTTTTTTAGGAACTTAGCATGCAAACAATACGAAGAGTTTTCTGATTTCCAAGCCTCAGCAATAGTTGTTTCTGCAGGGTTCGTGCACATATGCCGTACATACGACAGCCTGTTTTGGGGTTGAATCTGGTGTACCTTTTGCATTTTCTTTGGCTCTCTCTGAGCATTCTCTCGGAGTGGCACTTTTCCAAATAACTTCCATCCCGAGTCATTTTGTTTGTCAAGTCGTGCATTTTGTTTTCTAGCAAGCAAATTCCTATAGGAAGAAAATAAAAGGGTTAAGGAACATCTGGGTATTTAAAGAGACATTAGGACAGCCAAATGATTCTGATTAAAAAAAAAAAAAGGTCAAGTTTTACTGGAGAGGGATAATGTGGTGAGCCACATACTTTTTAACTCATCAGACAGAACTATGAAGCAAGAGAAAGTCCCGAAACCAGCAATGAACGTTTTGTTATTTAACTGTTATCTGTGTATATTCTACAGTTTAGAGTAGGGAAACACGTTATATGAACTGAATTAAAACCCTGGCTCAACCATTCATTAGCTATGTGACACTGGACCTGTACATTAGCCTCTCTTAACCCCAATTTCTTATGTTTAACAAAGGGACACCAACCCATGATCAACAAGGCTGTTGTATGAATTGGAATTTGAGGTGCACAGTGTTTCTACGAATAGCAGCTGCTTTAGTACTTAGCCTCCAGCTCAGTTCAGTTCTCTGCAAGGTTAATCTGTATTTATCTACTTACAGAGTTATCAAGTATCATAAAAGGAAAGGCACTCATGTGATGGTCATATCTTCTCTCCCAAGAACAGCAAACAAAAGCCCCCAAAAGCACAACTCCCAACTGGTAGTCCACACAAACCATGTTTTGGGATGCACTGTATTGGTGTAGTTATTAAAACAAACATTTCAAAGCATCACTAGAAAGCATAGGGTGATTCTGCAGCACTTGGCTGTATGAGAAACATGGGCCCTAACAGAAACAGCAGCCAGCTTAAAGGGGACCCTATTGACCGATTCTGGAATAGTTATCATCAAAATAATGAGAATATGGATTAGAACCCATTAAAACAGAAATCCATGGCCCAGAGAGATATAAGTAAATAAACACATAAACAACAGGGGGCTCTCAGAAGGCCCTAACCACATGCTAGTAATCACTAGTGGAGTCAGGAAGTGAGCAATTGGTGCTGAACTGGTGGTCAAAGATGGATGAGGAATGGGATCTTTACACAACTTGAAACACCTACAAATTATGAGTTACAAAAGTAAAAACCATTCTTGTTACACTGGAGAACCTGGGGACACCACCTTAGCCAAGTGCTCACAGCTGACATCACCAATATGAGGACTTGGACCTGATCTGGTGCTATGAGGCCACCTGACATGCCAGCACATAGCAACCAAGGGTGTGCCCCAAGCCCACCAATCCACACTAAGGGCCTCTAGGTAAAAACGAAATCTACACTCCAATAACACATATCATGAGTGACAGAGGACTGTTCCAGATCAGAGGCAGACCACAGAGACGCAACAAATGCAAACTGTGATCATGCTGAGCCATGAGAAGAGAAAAGACTAATTGTGTTTGAAAACTGCCTTGGATTAATGCTGACTTTCCTGATTTGATACCTATACTGTAATTATATAAGAGAATCCTCTTGTTCCTAGGCAATAGATTGATATATTTAGGATTAAAGGGATATAATATCTTCAATTTACTCTTCTAAGGAAGGGTTCAGGAAAAAATACGCATATATGAGAGAGAACTGATGGCACACAAATGGGGCACAGGTAAACAGTTGGTAAATTTGGATGAAGGTCATCGTGTCATTTTTTTTTCTGGCAACTTTTCATTAAATTTGAAATTATATCAAAATAAAACTACAAAAACTTTCACAAAAGAAAACAAGGGATTTCATCGTTTTCTTTCTTGCATTTCTGCTGTGGTTATAATGGAACCCATGTCAGAAATGCTTTCATTGTCCAAGACAATTTCTATTCATATTTATAAGAAATCAACTTTGAGTCAGGAGAGCCAATCCCTTTAATATCTGATTTTGCCATCAGTAGGGGACTTAAGCAATTAAACCAGGTAACAATCCCAGGCACCTAGAAGATACTAAGGACGTGGCAGCAGGAACTTGAGTTCACAATGTTTGCATCTTGTTGAAAAAGAGCTGCATGTCTCTGGGGAGCCAGCTAGCTGGAATGGGGAGGAAGGATAGGGAAACAGAATGCTCTCAGGAGGGAAGGCTCAGAAGCAAAGAGGCGCAGAGCCTCAGAGGGTCTAGGGAATGGACTGGACACCTACACAGAAGCAACTGGGTACAAGTGTGTGATAAGGGGAAGCCTGGGTGACTGGCTCCCAGATTTTTGTGATTTGGGAGACTAAGCACAAAAGGTGCTCCTCACCAAGACAACAGGGGCCAGCAGGACAGGGGCAGACACCAGAGTACCCTCAGTGCTACCCAAGTCTGCATGACAGTGGTACAAACACATCAAAACTCAAAGCTATAACTCACACAACAGACCATGACTTTTGACAGATTTTTTTTAATTTTAAAAGCGTCTTGAATATATTATCTTTTGTAGATAAGAGGTTGAAAACCCCAAAACAAGTCACTACAAATAAAAAAGAAGCTGCAATCAGGGGCTTTGAACAGGCCAGCAGGTATGGGAAGCCTGAGCCTGGCCCAGCTGGCAGCTGAATCCAGGCAAGGTCTGCTTATCACAGAAGCAAAGTTCATTCCCAAACAGGCACAGTGAGAGCACACCAAAGGGCACCAAGCTAGATGGTACAGAACCCATTCATTTGGACCCTCTGGCCCTCTAACCTGTGCTGTCCTCCTGATGGGGTCTGGAAGCTCCCCACAGACATGTACTTTAGGAACCCCACACACGGAACTATTCCTCCCTTCTTGAGCTGTGTGACCCCATGAGTCAGCCTACCCCTCAGCCTTGAACGCTGGGACATGCAGCAGTCACACCTGACTGACAACTGCCATGGGACCAGGGCTGCTGGAATTAAGCTTCCTCTTCTCACAAAGTCACCAGAAGTCCTCATGCTTGTTCAGCCCAGCTCCCCAGTGCTATCTCCAGAGCACTCACTACTTTATTCTGTATCTGCAGGGTAGGCTCTGTCCACCCACTCCTCTCCTCACCAGGAGGGCAGGGGTGGGCAATCACTCCACACTCCCAGAGCCTTATCCAGCATGGAGTAGGTGCTCAATGCATATTTGCTGGCAAGTAAAGCAGCCACAATGCATGTCTGTAGGGAGGCAAATCTGACACAAAGGCATCCATACAGAGCTGCTGCGCTCAGGGGAAGCAGACTCTGGCCAGGGTGGGGTCTCTACGAGAGAAGGGGCAATGGAAGGTGGGGTCTCAGAGCATGGGGTGGGGGAAGAGCAGCACCTCATCAAGTCCTTGAGGAAGACAGGGAGCTGGGGACAGCCTACAGGGGAGATGAGTGCCTGCCATGGAGGAAGCGCCTGAGGATACTTCCCAAAAAGCCCCACAGAAGAACAGATTCCCTTGTTTCCCATCCCCAGTGCAGGGCCCTTCAGCTGAAGAATAAACCCCTTTGTCAGAAGGAGGAAAAGCACTCTACTGGCAGCATTAGGGAGAGGCAGCTGTTAACCTCCAGGCAGTTTCTGACCCAAGAGAGATCCAGAACACTTTCAGAGGCCAGTTCACCTGCAGCTGCCTGAGCCAGCCCCCAGTGCAAACAGTGCTATACCTATGTTCCCTGCCTTCAACCATCACCCTTGCACAGGGACACAGGGCAACCTTAGATTTTAGATCTCTGCACACCCATGCATATCTGTCAACCTGGTGCATGTCATCCCCCCCTCCCCACTGCACAGGTGGCCCAGTGCCAAGCTATGTCACCTCACCACTCACTTCCGCCCACATGCCCACTCCAGTCTTCCTCCAGCTGCAGCAGGCAGGTGTGTAAGGCTGCAGGCAATTTCCACAGACCACCACCAACAATGCCTCCTTCTGAAAGGCAGGAAGCTCCTCTGTAAGCCCTGAGGAGGGGCGGTGCCCTCACAACCATCCAACAGGCTTCATTCCTGCCATATTTCCCAGGGGCCTTAACTACACCTAATGACTCAAAAGACATCCTCAGGTCCCAGCACCATCTACTGAGAGTCATCTTTTGAAAGCACAAATGGATCACCTACGCTGTGTCTTCATGTCCCTCCACAGACTTGCACCTGTTTTTTTGGCATACGGACTGGCCCCATCCCCTTCAGCTCCTGCCACCTGCCCATGAGGCCCCTATCTTCTAGGTGCCTGGGATTGTTACCTGGTTTAATTGCTTAAGTCCCCTACTGATGGCAAAATCAGATATTAAAGGGACTGGCTCTCCTGACTCAAAGTTGATTTCTTATAAATATGAATAGAAATTGTCTTGGACAATGAAAGCATTTCTGACATGGGTTCCATTATAACCACAGCTGTTATGCACTCCCCAAAAAAGGAGACATGAGGATTAAATGAGGCGAAGAGTCCAGGGTTCAGCCCAGTCACACACTTAGCTTCCAGAGCAAAGCTGCCCCTTCACCAGGCATTTCTCCACTGGAGAACAGGGACTATCCTCGCACCATCCCCTTTAGCTAAACCAGCACTCTGCCCCTCCCCACAATGGCACAGAGAGATCTGAGGAGAGGGACCTGGTTTACATGAATGGGGAGCTCCCAGGAAGGTGACAGGGTGTGGCCTCACTGGGATCTGTGCTAAATGCTAGTCAGTGGCATTTAAAATCTTATTGAAGCAGCCTCCGCTTCTAAAAGATGCTGGGGGGCTGTCCCCAATAAAGCCATGCCAATATGAAGGAGGAGTCTAACCCAACAGGCTGGAGGAGGCACGGGTCCTATTGGAGCAGGAAAAAGGAGTGAAAGTTTCACTGTGGTATTTATTCCATGGCTTAGAAAGTGATCATCTCACCTCAACAGGTTCCAACTCAGAAGGAGATTTGGATACCAACAACAAAATCATATTAAAAATAGTGGTGCAGCCGGGCACAGTGGTACACGCCTGTAATCCCAGTGGCTCAAGAGGTTGAGATAGGAGAATCAGGAGTTCAAAGCCAGCCTTGGCACTGAGTAACTCAGTGAGACCCTGTCTCTAAATAAAATACAAAATAGGGCTGGGGATATGTCTCAGTAGCCGAGTGCCCCTGAATTCAATCCCCGGTACCCTCTGCTAAAAAAAAAAAAAAAAAAAAAAACGTGGTGTGAGCTGGAGACTTAGATTAATAGCAAAGCACTAGCCTAGCAGACACAGGCCCTGGGTCAATCCTTGACTCTGAGGGGAAGAGGGTATGGCGATTTCTGCCATACAGCTCTTCTGTGAAGCCAGAAAGCAACTCACAAGTGCATGAGCACAGGATGTCATCAGAATCAGGAGCAAGGTGAGTCACTGACACATTTACCTGGGACCTGCACGATGCCAGCAAGAACAGCCAGGTATGTGAGTACACAAACACTGACCTCCTCAGCCTCCCTCATTCCCTGAATTACCAGGCTCTTTACAGCCCCAGGTCTGTCGGGGCACCCTGCTAGGCAAGAAGTAGGCAAAAGATCACCATCTACAAAGAGGCAAGGAGGGCTGGGGGAGAGAGGCAAGTGGGGACAAGACTCCAAACCTACAGAGAATCAACACCCCTGTGGACAGAGGGACTGCACCTGTGCTGTGCAACAGAGAGTCATTGTGCTCATTGGGTTCCTGACATGCATAAGCCACACTGCTGAAGTATGCTGGCTACATGCAATAAAATATTTTTAAAGTGTCATAAAAAGAAAACCCAAGAGTTCACAACACAGGCATTTGCAGCTTTAAGAAGAATTGGGGACATTTTGGGGGGGAAAATGTTGGGGACCTACGTTTTGTCATAGGACAAAAGCAAGCCAGGCATGGTGGCGCATATCTGTAGTAACAGCAACTCCGGAGGCCGGGGCAGGATGATTGCNCTCCCTGGAATGCAGCAAGGACTGCCCCAACACCAGCCCAAAAGTCCTCCCCGCTGCAGTGGTCAAGGAGACCAGAAGGCAAAAGAAGGTGAGCCCTGAGCCAATGCACAAAGAGGAGGAGTTAGGGCACAGCCTTAGGAGCAGGGAGACGAAGGACCTCTGCATAGCACGGAGGTGCCACATTATGCCAGCAAGTGTCACCTTCATTTGTTCAGACATTTATTGACCTACGTGTAGTTGTTATTTGCTAAACTACACTGACCTTGTCAGGCACTGTTCTAGTCATAGAGCTCCTGTCCTATGGCATTTACTGTAAACATCACCCACAGCTTCTGTGTGTAGCTGGTGACAGAATTCCAAGGAAGATGGCCACACAGGTAAGTTCCCAAGGCCGCCCACCTGGGACACAAACACAGGCCCTTCAGGTCTCCCTAGACAAGTGTCAGTGGGCAAAAAGAGTCTGCTCCACTGGACATAGCCCACAAACTTCTCAGTTTCCTCCCTTAGTGAAAAGAGTGGCTGGCCACCACCCTCAGGGGGACATCGGCAGCATGGATGATAGTGCAGGCAAACACATTCACTCCTTTCCACCCTCAACTTCTAAGGAAGAGCAGAGCTCTGGCAGCAGCAGGAAGGGGACACAGGAGAATGGTTAATTGCAACAAGGACCAAGTGGCCAGAAGCAGCCCACTTGCTGTCCACAGTCTTCCCATGGCTGTCCTCATTCCTGCATCACCGGCTTCTAGCAAATCGAGGAGTGAGGCAGAACTGGCCTTCCTTCCCAAACCTGAACCTGGCCACACCCACAGTGTCCTAAATCAGGCAGCTCAGTCTGCATCAGAAAAGCCACAAGCAGAGAGATGACTGTATCACCACATTTGGCAAAGAAGTAAAGGGTGGGGGGCTACACAGAGACCAGCTACCATGATAGTTCTGCTCCTTCACAGAGCAGCACCCCTGAACAAGCAACTATAGTCTCCAGGCTCCGTGTTCTTCAGTTATGAGTGGAGCTAACACTACCTTCTTCCTAAGCCCTCAAGAGACCCATGTGGGATAATGTGTAAGTCACCCCAACACTCTTTATTAAAAAGAGTTCAGTGCAGCTATGGCAAGTGCACAGGGCCATCAGAAGAGGGGACAAACTGGGAACCTGGATTATGTCTTCCCAGTGTTCTTCAGTGTGAATTATTTATAGAACATTTTTTAAAAGCCACAAGTTAGACATAATGATTGCTGTATGTATATAGGTGACTGTATGATCAATGTGATTCTGCAATCTGTACAATCAGAAAAATGAGAAATTATACCCCAATTGATTCAAATGTATGAATTGCCAAGATCATTGTAATGTCATGTGTAGCTAATAAAAAAAAAATCCACAAGTTATAGGGGAAAAAAAGAAAACACCTGAGTTTCTGGCTTCTCAGTCCACACTGGGTCTATATTCCTGCAGAAAAGCAAGCCTGAGCTGCGCAGCAGCCTGTGGCTCTGATCCGTAGTCCCCAACCCCTGTGCTTCAGTACATCTGCAACTTCAATACTTCTATCATCTGTTTGCAGAAGCTGATCCAAGTGTCCTTGATGCTTATACAACTTCAAAAAAAAAAAATTTAGGCCTAGGGCTGTGGCTCAGCGGTAGCGCACTAGCCTGGCATGTGTGAGGCACTGGGTTCGATTCTCAGCACCCGTATAAATAAATAAAGGTTTATCAACAACTAAAAAAAAAAAATTAAAAAAAGAAAGAAAAAAATTTAATTATGGTCACAAAATTAGGAACAAGTGAGGGGTCCTGAAAGCTAAGCATCACTAATACTATCTCAGACCCAGTCCTGTGTCTGGTATGTGAAACCTAGGCATCAGAGGCTGATGCTGCATGCTCACAGGGGACGAAGCTACAGCAGGACTGAGCACCAAGTCCCACCTCTGTCCTTAGACTAGGGACTGTAAAGCCAAAGCAGCAAATCCCTTTACTTCTTAGGCACTGTCCCCCACTGACTTAACCTTGGGAAAGTTACTGACATCAAAAGAAGGGAACTTTCAGGAACCATTTGCAACACTTGCTGACTACAAAACACTATGCAGGGCTGCATGTGGGTCCCTGCCACATGGTTTTAGAGCTTGTCCTGGAGAGGCGCTCTCACTGACAGCAGTGACAGTTCCACCTTGTCTGATTTGTCTACTCCACCAGATCAAACAGCGCCTGGGGCTGAACACTGTCTCTTCACTCACTGCTGCATCTGGTACCTAGAACAGGTCCTGGCACACAGAGCATTCAAGTGTATATTCATCAGAGTTACCTGATAACTTCTGTGGTACATTGAAAATAGAGGGAGCGAGATCCGAAGAGGGTGAGGAGACCTACTCAGAGACATCCAGCTTAGCCACACAGAACCAAAAGTCAGAATAAAGCATCAGAGGCCACCGCCTGGCACTGCAAGTAGAGGACAGATGAACTGGTAGGACGCCATCCTCCACACCCAGTAGAGCAGGTTCCACTGGCCATGAACACTGATCAGAGGCTTCTCAAAGCTCCTCTGAGTCTACACAATAAATCTCAAAGTCCTCCTTCAAGACACTCCACACCTGAGCTCCATTTGTAATTCAGTAATTTCTTGGGGCTTCTTGTTCATTCCCTGCTTCATCTCACTAATAAAAACTGTGAGCAACTTCTGGTCCAATGCAATCAGAAACAAGCGGGACAGTGCAGCAGTTGGTTGCCACCATTGTGAGTTACATTAACCTGTTACAGGTACCACGACCTGAACTCAACACTTCTCCCAACAGCCTTACAAGAAAGGCATCGCGTGCAGTCACCACTGAATATGCAGGAGGAGGTTAAGAAATGCTCTGTTGTCGGGGACAGAGATCTTGGGCTCATCAGGGTCGAGAAGGCAAATGTACAAAGAAGCCCGCTAAAGCCTGGTCACTAGGCCCATCCCACCACCCTCAGACGCTGACTTGCACCACGTGTGTTGACACTGGCCTCTGACTTTTAAGAATGTGAGGAAAAAAAGGCCACCCACGTCAACTGTGAGAGACATGCCACACAAAGCAGCACTCCCTTGTGATAAAAACCCACCTGTTCCACAGAAGAGGGGACCACACTGAGGCTCCATTACTGTGTTATAAGCATCAGCTACACGTGGGCAAGCTCCCAACAAACAGCAAACCTTCACAGGACAGCACCTGTTTTAAACTGAAGGCCACCTGAGGAACACCTCTGCCTGATAAAGGAACATGGGCTGAACCCTACCAAAGCCTCCACACTCTGGACAGACCCTGCTGCTGCTGTCTCCAGTTACAAAAGCATGAAAGGCAAGGCAACAGCCACCAACCTGTCCATGAACAGGAGCACAGAGGAGACGGCCATGGTGTCTACTGTGACCACACAGCTTGGGGGGCCAATTGCAGAAGCACTGACCCTCTTGTCACCACATTCCTGGCAAGCTGCAGCCACAGTCCCAGAGACACACCAAAGGGGCCCTTCCTGCTTCTTCCTCCAGGTCTGGAAGGTGAATGCACAGGATGGAGCAGACCGGCTGGAAAGGCGGGGGAGGGGAGAGGTGGGTGGGGAGGCTGGCTCCTTGTGAGTCACAGGCAGGCGGGGTAGAGGGTGGGGCAGCAAAGTCTGCAAGCCTGGGTTTCTGGGCTGGGCCACAGCTCAGCACTGCCATGGAGTTCTGACAGGGCAGATTAACTGTCACAAAACACACTGGCTCTTAAGACCTGGACGCAAACAGAATGGCATGAGGCACCAACTATGCAATGCTCACTGAGCACCTGCCACATGCAAGACACTGTGCTTTTTGCACAAGCAATCAGACATGCAAGTAGGTCACAGATGCAGCTCAAGAGTCGCTTGTCCAAGTGCCCGTGAGAGCCTTTCATCCAGGGACCCAGGGATTTTCCCTCATCTGTAGCTTCAAATACTGCTTTTAAAAAGCAAAACAAACCCATATCTAACTAACAACCTTCAACAAGAGGGACCTGCTTCCACCTGAACCCAACATCATTCAGTCATGAAACAATCATCAGCCCTGGAAAAATAACCCTCCTCCACCTGCCAGGCCAGGTCTTCTTCTTTTCTTTTCTTTTCTTTTTCCCTCCCTCCCTTCCTTCCTTCCTTCCTTCCTTCCTTCCTTCTTCCTGATTTTACTATCTATCTATCTATCTATCTCTCTATCTATGGTTCCAGAAATTTAACCCAGGGGTACTTAACCACTGAACCACACCCCTAGCCTTTTTTATTTTTATTTTGCAACAGAGGCTTGCTAAGTTGCTTAGAGCCTTGATAAATTGCTAAGGCTACCTTGACTTGCAATCCTCCTGCCTCAGCCTCCCAGTCCTCTGAGATGACAGGCCTCGGCCATTGCACATGGCTCAAATAGGGCTTCTAACAGTCGCGCCCACCCTGGTCCTTTAATGAAGAATGCCCCATCTGTGTGTTTGCAAGGGCACCAAAAATGCCTGTTGGAGATAGACCTCCAATGGCCACATCTTTTATTTTAACTTTTTTTTTTTTTTTTTAGTTATACATGGACACAATATCTTTATGGGAAGCAGCTGGCATAAGAGTGGTCTGCACAGCCTGGGCCAGGCCCTCAGGACCAGTGGAAGAACCTGGTGAGATCTCCAGCCAGGGAACCAACACTAGGTGGGCAGGGGGTTGGGGACTCTGACCCATGGTTCTCAGAATGGGGTGCCTGCACCAACAGCAGCATCACTTGGGAGCTGGTAGAAATGCAAGTTCCAGAGTCCACTGAGACCTGTGGAATCAGACGCTCTGGGCCAGGCATAGATACTAGATGCAATGGTCCCTTCAGCTACTCTAACAATCACAGAGTTCTGAGCCACTGCTCCAACTCTATCCATACATGGCAAATGGCTATTCCTGCCATCTACTTCTACCTCCCACAACCCCAGGAGCCGAACCCACATTTCTTGGTCTAGGCCTGTGCAGCTCAGGTAAGGCCAGAGCAGGAACAACAAAGATGGAGGATGAGGACACAGTGGCCCAGCCCCTTCTTGTGCTTCATTCATCTCCAGTGTCCTTCCCAAGATCCCTCGAGAAGTTCTTTTGAGATATACAGCCTACAGCTTCACAGTCCCACAACTCTACAAATTCTTCCTCAACCTTTTATGTGTTATACCTCAACAACAACAAAAAATTAAAGTCCACAATTTAAAAACTCACAAAGAAAATTCCAGATCCAGATGGCCTCACTGCTGAAGTCTTCCAAACACTGAAGGAAGAAACACACATTCTTTCAGGACATATCTTTTTTAGCCCTCTCCTTCCCTGTATCCATCCCAGGAAATATACTAGGTAACTGGATAAACACATTTATTCATATCATTTACTAAGATAAAAAATTATAAAGTTAGGACTTTCTGAAGTTCCTCTGAGGGTCCTCTAACATGGACTTGAGAGGGGGTAAATATGGGTGGTGTGTGAACACGTTTCAAATTCCTCTGTTCTAAAGGCTTTTGTAATTATTATTGTTTATTTCAGATACAATAGAACTGACTTTTTTGGCATACCATTCTATGAATTTTAGTATATCATTAGGTTCTAACAATCAGAGAAAAACCTTATAGAAATTCTTTGAAAAACAGAAAGAACTTTCCCCAAGCCACTGTATGAGGCCAGAATCAAAAGGAAAACTACAGCCCACACTCTACAAACACAGACAGAAAAGTCCCAACAAAAGATCATCGAATCAAATCAGTGACAAATGTAGAGTACACCATATCACAAACAAGGTGGGATTCTTCTAAGATCAAAAAGTCAGTTTCACATTGGGAAAATATGTTCTTCACGCAGAAGCAAAATGAAGAAGAAAACATAACCATCAACAGATATAGGAAAAAAGCATTTGATAAAGTGTGAAACAGTCTTCACTTTTAAAGTACTTAAAACTAGGAATGAGAGAACCTCTGACCTGATAAAAGCCCCAGTGACAAGCGAGGTGCCTGAGGAGAGCACCCACAGCGAGTACCACACTAAGGGGAAGCCAGCAGCCCGGCTGCCACACAAGGCAGCACAGAAGCAAAAAGAACAGGGAAAGGACAAGAACCAGGCTAATCCACAGACAGCATCATTTTCTAGAGAAAAATCCCCCAAATTCTACTGATTGACTATCAGAATTAAGAGCAAAACTTAGCAGGACTCAAGTTCTACACTTAAAATTAACTGCACTCTCAATAAACACTAAGGAATCAAATCTATGTTTTTTGACAATGGTAAAATCACCAAAAATAATACCTTAGAATCTTAAAATTAATTTAATGAAAGAAACTTAATAATCTTGCATTAAAAATGATCAAGACTAAAGAAATGGAAGGATCATTTTACTTCATGTAAGTAAAAATGGGTCTGTAAATTCAATAAAATCCCAAATAAAACCCAAGCTAATTTTTTTGTGGAAATTGTCAAATTGGTTCTAAAATTCATATGGAAATGATGAGGACCAAAAATAGCCACAATAATCTCACAGATGGGCTGGAGATGTGGCTCAAGGGGTAGCACACTCGCCTGGCATGCATGCGGCCCGAGTTCGATCCTCAGCACCACATACAAAGAAAGATGTTGTGTCCGCCGAAAACTAAAAAATAAATATTAAAATTCTCTCTCTCTCTCTCTCTCAAAAAAAATATCTTAAAAAAAACTCACAGAACAAAGTGGGAGAGTGTACTCTATCAAATATCAAGCCCTATTATATAGCTACAGAAACTAAAGGATTATTAGTGAAATTAGTGGATTAGAAAATGGAGAAACAGAACAACAGAATACAAAGGGCCACCTGATTTGCTTCAGAGGTTCAGTGGGAAGGATGATCTTTATAGCAAATAAGCTGGAACTGTTTCCTCACACCATCTACAAAATTCCAGNTAAACAATTTTTTTTTTTTTTTGTATTTTATTTAGAGAGAGGGCCTCACTGAGCTGCTTATTAGCACCTCGCCATTGCTGAAACTGGCTTTGAACTCGGGATTCTCCTGTCTCAGCCTCCCAAGCCGCTGGGATTACAGGAGTGTGCCACCATGCCTGGCCCCAGCAATTTTTAATGCTTTCCTGGGATACCCTCAGACTTCAGTCTTCTCTTTCCTCTCCCCACCAAGACTGGACACCCTTCCTCTTGGTTTTCAAGGTCTCCCCACCCGGTGAGGAGGCTGAGGCAAGAGGATCACAAGTTCAAGGCCAGCCTCCGAAACTCAGGGAAATCCCAAGAAACTTAGCAAGATCCTGTCTCAAAAAATAAAAAGGGCTACACATGTGGATCAGTGGTTAAGTGCCCCTAGGTTCAATCCCCAGTACCCAAAAAAAAAAAAAAAAGAAAATATATAAACTCTTTTTGAAAGTTCATAAAGTCTTTGCAAAACTAGGTATTTCTGCCACTAGAAAATGAAACACTTTTGTACCACTCCCACTCCCATCCTTCAGATCAGAAAGACTTCATCAAACCCAATAAAGTACCTGATGTTTCTGCACACATGGCAACGCACCTTGCAGGGTGCAGGCAGATGCTGCAGGCATGGTGCAAAGTGCTGGGACAGGCAAAAAGCTAGAGAGAAGATGAGACTACTCAGTGATGCTCCACTGGCACCGAGAGTGAAAGCCTCTGGAAGAGAGAGTGAGAATGAGCTTACTCACCTGCACTGGTGTGACCTCTGTAAGTCCAATCACTGTGCTCAAGTACAATTAATTAATGTAATCTTGAGGCAATTACACAGAAGGCAATTTCGTGGACCTCCGCATCCACTTCTTGCCCCTCCTTCATGGTCTGCACTCACTCCACAGCTCTTTGCTGAGCACTGCCTGCTCTATGCTTCCTAGAGGTCAAGCCGCTCCTCAGACTGAAAGTAGTAGGACCACAGCCTTCACACTGAGCCTAGAGGATGGCTAGGCAAGGACCAAAGGCGAGGCATTCAGCACAGCAGAATCGAGCAGGCCCAAGAGCTTCTGAAGGCAGGCAGAAGTGCATCTGCATCCTGGCTCTACCACTGGTAGCCATTTCTTCTGAGCCTCACTTCCCTCTCCCAGGATTGAGCATAGCCAACAAGGCTAGGAAAGTATCCAGTGCCTACTGCAGGGCCTTGTGCCCAGCACATTCAACTCAGTTCCACACCCACTCAGTGCGTGTCCATGGTGCCCAAGGCCCAGACCATAAAACAGGTGAGTTAGAAAGGCCATCAGCCTCAAGGAGCCCACTAACAAACTCTCTACTGACTTAGGGGTGGGGAAAACCAAGAAGAGGTGTGTCCAGTCTTGGTGGGGAGAGGAAAGGGAAGGCTGAAGGTTGAGGGCATCCCAGGAAAGAGTGTTCAGCAATGTGTGTGTGTGCTGGTGGGCACCACTTATTATCACCTTACTCCATCACCTACCTCCTGGAGCCACTGAGATCAAGATGCTCAAAGGCATCCTACCCAGACTCAGCCACCAATATGAAGTAGCAAGCCTACTGGAAAGGTGGCTGCGGGGCAACTACGGGCCTGGCTCTCACTGCAAGCCCCTCAGCAAGTACCAATCTCTCTCAACCAGACCTGCACCAGGCCTTGTGTTCATTTACTGGTGGGACACAGGATGCAGTCAGCAGCTTCTGCCCCAGAAAGCTCAGAACCTGGGAGCAGAATTAGATGGCCCAAGTTACAGGGCTGGGTCAGACTTAGGCAGAGGTGCAGGCTTGACATCCACAAGAGGGTTGAAGCATCCCAACAAGAGGACAATGAAAAAAAGTCAGCACCCTTGACTTTCTAAGACCAAAACTATACAGCGAGTTCCCCTCCCTGGAATGCAGCAAGGACTGCCCCAACACCAGCCCAAAAGTCCTCCCCGCTGCAGTGGTCAAGGAGACCAGAAGGCAAAAGAAGGTGAGCCCTGAGCCAATGCACAAAGAGGAGGAGTTAGGGCACAGCCTTAGGAGCAGGGAGACGAAGGACCTCTGCATAGCACGGAGGTGCCACATTATGCCAGCAAGTGTCACCTTCATTTGTTCAGACATTTATTGACCTACGTGTAGTTGTTATTTGCTAAACTACACTGACCTTGTCAGGCACTGTTCTAGTCATAGAGCTCCTGTCCTATGGCATTTACTGTAAACATCACCCACAGCTTCTGTGTGTAGCTGGTGACAGAATTCCAAGGAAGATGGCCACACAGGTAAGTTCCCAAGGCCGCCCACCTGGGACACAAACACAGGCCCTTCAGGTCTCCCTAGACAAGTGTCAGTGGGCAAAAAGAGTCTGCTCCACTGGACATAGCCCACAAACTTCTCAGTTTCCTCCCTTAGTGAAAAGAGTGGCTGGCCACCACCCTCAGGGGGACATCGGCAGCATGGATGATAGTGCAGGCAAACACATTCACTCCTTTCCACCCTCAACTTCTAAGGAAGAGCAGAGCTCTGGCAGCAGCAGGAAGGGGACACAGGAGAATGG
This sequence comes from Marmota marmota marmota, assembly GCF_001458135.2. Lineage (NCBI taxonomy): Eukaryota > Metazoa > Chordata > Mammalia > Rodentia > Sciuridae > Marmota > Marmota marmota. The sequence continues at coordinate 4,199,007 of NW_026000108.1, forward strand.
TTAATTGCAACAAGGACCAAGTGGCCAGAAGCAGCCCACTTGCTGTCCACAGTCTTCCCATGGCTGTCCTCATTCCTGCATCACCGGCTTCTAGCAAATCGAGGAGTGAGGCAGAACTGGCCTTCCTTCCCAAACCTGAACCTGGCCACACCCACAGTGTCCTAAATCAGGCAGCTCAGTCTGCATCAGAAAAGCCACAAGCAGAGAGATGACTGTATCACCACATTTGGCAAAGAAGTAAAGGGTGGGGGGCTACACAGAGACCAGCTACCATGATAGTTCTGCTCCTTCACAGAGCAGCACCCCTGAACAAGCAACTATAGTCTCCAGGCTCCGTGTTCTTCAGTTATGAGTGGAGCTAACACTACCTTCTTCCTAAGCCCTCAAGAGACCCATGTGGGATAATGTGTAAGTCACCCCAACACTCTTTATTAAAAAGAGTTCAGTGCAGCTATGGCAAGTGCACAGGGCCATCAGAAGAGGGGACAAACTGGGAACCTGGATTATGTCTTCCCAGTGTTCTTCAGTGTGAATTATTTATAGAACATTTTTTAAAAGCCACAAGTTAGACATAATGATTGCTGTATGTATATAGGTGACTGTATGATCAATGTGATTCTGCAATCTGTACAATCAGAAAAATGAGAAATTATACCCCAATTGATTCAAATGTATGAATTGCCAAGATCATTGTAATGTCATGTGTAGCTAATAAAAAAAAAATCCACAAGTTATAGGGGAAAAAAAGAAAACACCTGAGTTTCTGGCTTCTCAGTCCACACTGGGTCTATATTCCTGCAGAAAAGCAAGCCTGAGCTGCGCAGCAGCCTGTGGCTCTGATCCGTAGTCCCCAACCCCTGTGCTTCAGTACATCTGCAACTTCAATACTTCTATCATCTGTTTGCAGAAGCTGATCCAAGTGTCCTTGATGCTTATACAACTTCAAAAAAAAAAAATTTAGGCCTAGGGCTGTGGCTCAGCGGTAGCGCACTAGCCTGGCATGTGTGAGGCACTGGGTTCGATTCTCAGCACCCGTATAAATAAATAAAGGTTTATCAACAACTAAAAAAAAAAAATTAAAAAAAGAAAGAAAAAAATTTAATTATGGTCACAAAATTAGGAACAAGTGAGGGGTCCTGAAAGCTAAGCATCACTAATACTATCTCAGACCCAGTCCTGTGTCTGGTATGTGAAACCTAGGCATCAGAGGCTGATGCTGCATGCTCACAGGGGACGAAGCTACAGCAGGACTGAGCACCAAGTCCCACCTCTGTCCTTAGACTAGGGACTGTAAAGCCAAAGCAGCAAATCCCTTTACTTCTTAGGCACTGTCCCCCACTGACTTAACCTTGGGAAAGTTACTGACATCAAAAGAAGGGAACTTTCAGGAACCATTTGCAACACTTGCTGACTACAAAACACTATGCAGGGCTGCATGTGGGTCCCTGCCACATGGTTTTAGAGCTTGTCCTGGAGAGGCGCTCTCACTGACAGCAGTGACAGTTCCACCTTGTCTGATTTGTCTACTCCACCAGATCAAACAGCGCCTGGGGCTGAACACTGTCTCTTCACTCACTGCTGCATCTGGTACCTAGAACAGGTCCTGGCACACAGAGCATTCAAGTGTATATTCATCAGAGTTACCTGATAACTTCTGTGGTACATTGAAAATAGAGGGAGCGAGATCCGAAGAGGGTGAGGAGACCTACTCAGAGACATCCAGCTTAGCCACACAGAACCAAAAGTCAGAATAAAGCATCAGAGGCCACCGCCTGGCACTGCAAGTAGAGGACAGATGAACTGGTAGGACGCCATCCTCCACACCCAGTAGAGCAGGTTCCACTGGCCATGAACACTGATCAGAGGCTTCTCAAAGCTCCTCTGAGTCTACACAATAAATCTCAAAGTCCTCCTTCAAGACACTCCACACCTGAGCTCCATTTGTAATTCAGTAATTTCTTGGGGCTTCTTGTTCATTCCCTGCTTCATCTCACTAATAAAAACTGTGAGCAACTTCTGGTCCAATGCAATCAGAAACAAGCGGGACAGTGCAGCAGTTGGTTGCCACCATTGTGAGTTACATTAACCTGTTACAGGTACCACGACCTGAACTCAACACTTCTCCCAACAGCCTTACAAGAAAGGCATCGCGTGCAGTCACCACTGAATATGCAGGAGGAGGTTAAGAAATGCTCTGTTGTCGGGGACAGAGATCTTGGGCTCATCAGGGTCGAGAAGGCAAATGTACAAAGAAGCCCGCTAAAGCCTGGTCACTAGGCCCATCCCACCACCCTCAGACGCTGACTTGCACCACGTGTGTTGACACTGGCCTCTGACTTTTAAGAATGTGAGGCCTCACACCATCTACAAAATTCCAGATGGATCATGGATCCGGTCAATAATGGCAAAACAACCAAGTTTCCAGAAGATACCAATATTTTTTAAACAGGACATTAAAAAAACACTAACCACAAAACAAAAAGACTTATAAATTAGAATTCATTTTAATTAAGAAATTATGATGCACAAGGCCCTGGGTTCAAGAAGAAAAGAAAAACTGCACTCATTAAAACAAAATAAAGCCGAGTGCAGGAACACAGGAGGATGAGGCAAGAGGATCGCATGTTCCAAGGCCAGTGTGGACAACTCAGCAAGACTCTTTCTCAAAATTAAAAAAAAATAAAAAAGGGCTGGGGACATAACTCAGTGGTAGAATGCCCCTGGGTTCAATCCCTAGTACTACAGGGTAGTGGGGGGGGGGGGGGGGATGAAAAGATGCATCACATAATTAATGTGTGAACTGTACAGCCAGGCCCTGGAAAGTGCTCTACACATCCATGAGAGCAGACGCAGCCGTCCCACCATGGTACCTGTCCACCAAAATACGCATGAGCGTAGGAAGACCTGTATCCCCCTCGGTGTCAAACCCTGATCATACGCCCATCCACAGGAGCACGCAGAGTGGTGAGCAGACAGCCTGACCCAAGTACGTGGCTCAACTCCATTAATCTAAAACCCCAAACAGCCAAACCAATCTATGGTGACAGAGGTCAGAACAGTGGTCACCTCAGCAAGCAAGGTTCTGCCAGGGAAGGGACCCAAAGGAGGCCTCTAGGAGACTGGGAATACTCGTTCTCTATGCTGGGCGTGTGACACTCAGGTGAGTTCACTTTAAACACTTGATCCTGATGTTGTACCTTCAACACCAACAAACAAACCGGCTCCACCAACTTCCCCTGCAGCCTCTCCAGTCTGGCAGCCTCCCCACAGCCCCACTGTGTTCCCAAAGCACTTCCACATTCACCTTGACAGAGAGCTGGCAGCAGGTGTCTGTTACACACCACCATTACTACTTTCCAAGGGAGGCACACTTGCCACTCAGCCTGTATCCCCAAGGCCAGGCACAAAAACCTGTCGGAGATCACAGGTGACTCATTAACTAACCCTGAAATGACCCCACCATGCACAATGCCACCAGCCAACGCACAACAGACCTTGTGCTATGTACTGCACAAGCTCCTTGACTCTCCTCCCAAACCCTCCAACATGCAGTGCAGGAAAGGGAACTAAGTCAGGCTTCCATGCTACAACATCAGCCCGGGCTTTCCCAGAGAGGAAATGCAGAGCAGAAAATGCCTATGTAATTTAACACAAACTGTTACTCTACTAAGGAAAAATACTATTTATTCTTAATCTTCAACAGAATACTAAGAAGAAAAACAGTTGCTAGTTAACATTTTGTTTATAGCACAGATCATGAGCAGTCTGGGGTCTCTCCCTTTCAGAGAGGAATGAAGATGCTGTATGTTCCTTCCATACTAGAAACCTTGAGGAGTAAGAGCTGACCTCAGGTGGAAAGGGCAAACCTGGGATTAAAACTGTGGCAGAAGGGCTAAGTCCCAGCGTCCCAGCCAGCTGCCTGGCCCTGAGAAGGAGAAGTCTCATCCATGAAATGGGAACACCACAGCATTCTCATCTATGGAATGGGAGCAACACAGAGTCCCCAGGGCATGTATCTGGATAACCTTATGAATAAACAATGGGAAGGCCTCATTAGTTACAGAAGGCAAGCAGCTCACCTCATTTAGTCCTCACCATATTCATACAGGCTATTTTTTTTCTTTCAACAAATACATACTTAGAATCAACTATATCCTAGATACCATGCCAGCACACTGGAACACAATCACTGATGACCATTCTAAGGAGCTTAGGCATGATTTACCTTAGAAACATATGATTCTCCCAAAGATGGGGGAAATTCAGAGATGGACCCTTGCCCAAGACCATGCAGCAAACAGAAAAGCCAGGCCTGGATTTAATCCATACTTCCACAGGTGGTCTCCCTTTTGGCTTCACATCAGAATTATCCAGAGGGGGTTCTAAAAATTCCAATGCCCACATCTTATCCAAACCAGTTAAGCTCTGCCTCTGCAGGTGTGACCTGGACATTAATTTCTTTTTTAAGTTTCTCGAACAATCTTATTGTGTAGCTGGGGCTGAGGACTTTGCTATTAAATGTTCCCCTTCCCAAGCTTCTCATTTCTTTAATGTACATGAATTTACGACCACACCTTTCCAGCAGTTTCCATGAACTGCAAGTTATTGTTTTTTGCACTTTGATTTAAACTACTCCAACGCTTGTACTCATTAAACTGCAAATACCTGCCTCCTTGTAGGCCTCCTAGCACCTTCAAGTTCCCTGTTGTCCTAACCCCAGTGGCTTCCAGAGCCCAGCAGGTGTGCCACTCCCCCCACTCCAGCAAACCTGGGCCACTTCCCCCACAACCTGGCAGACCTGTCTTCTCCCACATGGAAAATGCCTGCCACAAGGTGTCCTTGCCAAAGAGGATTAAAAAAAAAACCCTTACATCAGCTCCAGGAACATGAACGCACACAGCACACCTGGAGACAACCAAGCCATCAATGTTCTGCGATCAATGAAGAACTTCAGCCTCGGTAGCTGGGAATCAGGACAACCAAGCCCCAGGCCTTGTCCTTGAGGAGCTCTCAGGAAGAAAAGGCCCACAAAACTCTGGCTGAGAGAGAGGAAGCACAGCGCCCTGGTGGGGCTTCAGAGAAGGGCATCAGCTGTGTTGGGCCTTAAGGTCCTTGCCATCAAGAGAGGGGACATGATGCAGAGGGAAGCGGGCACCTCAGGTAGAGGTAAGGTAGAGAGGTGTGAGTCAGTGCTGTGTCCAGTCAGCCCTGAGGAGCAGAGAAGGTCAAAGGCATGCCAGCAGAAAAGACATGTCCTCCCCAACCTCAATCCACAGCAACCAAAAGCCCAAACCACAGTGAACTCCAAGAGCCCCCAGTGGTCACTGCTGGGGGCAGCCTCACAAAACAGAAGCTCACTCTAAGGACAGAGGGTGCTGGCAGTGTAGCACCACAACCTCCAAAGGACAGGTCAGAGCTGGCCAGAAAGCCGGGACAGGGGTCATAAAGCAGAAAGCACTTCAGGGACTCTGTCCTGAGGACATCGTCTATATGCAGACAAAGCACAACAAAGCGCACACAATGATCTCAGAGCGGAAACAAGATGTTTCCTTATTGTTGAGCAAGTAAATGATTCACAAGATGGAATACCACAAAAACATTAATGAAAGTATGAACAATCCTTAACTCTATGGGAAAATGTTTCCAAGTGAAAAAGCAGGACACTAAATTGTAGAAATAGCACATATTTTTATATGTCTAAAATTCACAGAAAGTCTATAAGGAAATAAAATAAAAAGGGAAACTCACAGTAGGTGTAGAACTAGAAAGAACAATGGAATGCTGCCAGACCTGTCCTGCATATTGTCTAACCAAGAGAAGCTTCAAGAAAGCACCTATGAGTCAAAAAGGTCTACCAGCACAACAAAAGCAAGCAAGATCCTCCACAGAACTCAGCAGCTTCACAGACCCACGCAGGCAACACACACAGTATGGCCATGTGGGTCAATGTCAGTAGGGCAGCTCCACCATCCAGAACAATAATATAACTGAAAAGTTACATTATTAGATTTAAAAGTTGAGTGTACCAGGTCTCTATTACCTTTCTAGATTATTGCCCACCCTTACACACTCAAGGTTACTTACTGGACACCTGCACTGGCAATAACAATTGAATCGACCAGACATGGCCCTGGCCTTGGGCAGCTCACAGGAACAGGGAATCCTGTAAGTCTCAGGACTTACAGGGGCTGAGAGATCCACATGGGGGTCTAGAAGAGGTTCAGGTATCCTGCGAGTTTCTAGAAGTGGTGTCACTAAGGCTGAATCGTAAAGGACAGGCAGGAATTTTCCAGGAGAGGCAGGAGGCTCAGCGTGCTGGCTCGGGGACTACCAGCAGTGAGTGTAAGGCCCATGGCCATGGCACAGAATAACCTGGGGCAGGGGATGTAAGCAGAGGTGGGACCAGAGTGCCCTTGTGCCACAACGAGTAGCCTGAACCCATGTTGCAGGTGAAAACGCTGTCCAGGCAGGAGAATGACACAACATTCAGCAGCTTCAGGCACGTGATTATTAGAAGACAGGAGAAGAGGAAGAGGATCAAGGAAATGACTTGGGTGGCCAAAACTCCCATCTATTCACCAACACACATCCTCACTGTCCTGGGCACTGGTCCTATTTCCCAGCTTCATTACAAGCTAATGTGGCTATCTGGAGGAACTACAGACTCTGAGAGAATGGTGTGGCCGCTTCATATGCAGCCGGCCTGAGAAAGCCCAACACAAAACCCCTGCACACTCTCACTGCAAGAGCCTAGCAGAGCACCAGCAGGAAGCACACGTCCTCCACACACCTCAGTCTGCTACAGCAGCTGGCGTCCACCTGACTAAAGACACACATAGTGTCTTCCCACTCCACTGTGACTACCACTCCACTGCCACTGCTTTAAAAATAACCTCTACAGGGCAGAAACCCGGGCACGGGTGGACCAGGATGTACTCTCCTCCCTCCCTACCCTACCCCCACCCCGGGGCCCTCACCTGCCCTCCTTCCCCACACCCAGCTCTTTCCACCTGCACAGCACACCAACCAAGGCAGAGCTGCTCCTCTTAACACTCTCTCCCATCAGGCCCCCCATATCCCTGGTAGGAAATGTGTTTGTCACCCAGATCTGAAACCTAAATGAAAATCAGAACCTAGATCTAACCCCTTTCAAACACCTGGAAATGTCTATGATTTCCTGAAACAGTCTGTGCACATAGGATGGATTTTGAAAGCCTCTTACTGGAAGCTGGAATTAACAAGAAAACTGGACTACTGTGGGGCCAAGTTGGCCATTCCACAAATCGGGATGCTCCTCTCTCCCACTATAGCACCTTCTAGGAGCCCTGAGATAAAGCATAGCTCTTCACAAGTATAGCGAAGCTGGAACTGAAGCCACTTGGGTTACAAACCCAGCTCACTCAACATAAACAGGAACTGATTAGATGTGGCAATTTAGTCAAGCATCCACCAAAAAAAAAAAAAAAAATCAGGAGGCATAAGAGAATTCAGTGTGAGGTACACAAAAACCTCATGTTCTAAAAACAGAATAAGTGTGTAGACAGTTTTAAATAGGCACCATTAAGGTGAAAAATTAGATAAGGCAGTTTTAACTGTTGGATTATGCACTAACATTTGCAAAGCAGAACAGATTCTCTACTCATCTGGACAAAGGGAAGTCAATTTCTCAGCAGAAAGTAGCTGGTAGCTGCAGAACTGCTTTACAGGAAGGGGCCTGCCTGCGGTTTCCCAGAGTCCACAAAGTTCCCTGCACTTTGTCCTGAACCACCATCTCACAGGCTGACTGTAGCAGAACGAAAGTAAGCAGCAAGCTACCTACCCAAGCACATAGACAGGTTTCCAGAAAGGTATGGTGTTTCATTACCAGAGAATGCTAACACTTGTGAAGTGTGCCATAAACCCAGGAAGCAAATGTATCCTACAAGGAATAAATTCATTCTCCTTTCCCCTACTCCCCCAAACTATCTTGCTAGTTGGAGGTTTCTAAGGACATCAATACCACTTTCCAGAAACCAAGGCAGAAACACAGCAGGGATGTCAGAGTGCTTTGAGGAACACAGCCAGCCACTGAGCAGGTCATGTGAATGAGTGCAGGCTGAAGAAGTTCTGTTTGGTTCAGTCCCTGCCATTCCTGAATGTCACCGACTCCCATGTGGAGACAGGAATGGTGACATCAGCACCAACATGAAGCAGCTAGAACTCAAATTTGCTTTCCTCAGATACAAGCAAGCCTCCCAGTCCACCAGGGGAAGAAAAGAGATCGTCAGGGGCTGGGGATGTGGCTCAAGCGGTAGCGCGCTCGCCTGGCATGCGTGCGGCCCGGGTTTGATCCTCAGCTCCACATACAAAGATGTTGTGCCCGCCGATAACTAAAAAAATAAATATTAAAAATTCTCTCTCTCTACCTCTCTCTCTCTTAAAAAAAAAATAAATAAAAATTAAAAAAAAAAAAAGAGAAGAGATCGTCAACCCACGGGGACACACCCAGATCACAGAAAAACCAGCCAGTGGCCTGTACTGAATCAGGTCTGCTCTTCAGGACCTACTGCATCCTTTGTCCTTCTCAAGTTCCTTTTCTCCAGCTCATCTTCTGGGCAAGCCAGCACTTAACCATCATTCATTCAATTATTCATTCATGCAATAAGCAGAGATGGAACCCCAGTGCCTCTAACAAGAGCACAGCCCTGAATGCTATGCCAGGCACTTGATGTGCATTGCCTAGTATGGAAATTTCAGAGACAAGGAAACCAAGGTTCAGGAAAAGAATTAGCCACCCAGCTAAAAAGGCAGAGCAGACATTTCCATCTTTGGCTCTAGAAGCATACTCTTTGAATCCTACCAAGTCTTCCATCCCCACGCTAGAGGTTCAACTCTAAGAGCTCTAGGCCCCTCCATGTCCCCCAGACCTTGGATATTTAAATATGCACCAGAGTTCATAGGAAACATCATATGTGACCTGTGGATCCCATCTCTTTAAAGCCAAGTCCCTGCGCAAAAGAAGAAGATAGTCAACAGAGGAACTCAGGGCAATGCCCGGCCGCTCTGGCCTCCCTAGTATGTTCTGGCCTTGGTTCCCTGCCCCTCCCCAGCCCTGGCCCAGTAGGTGGTTCTTTTGCAGGGTTCTCCTGACATCATATATTTCATTGTGATTCGCTTGTTAAATAACCACCATGTGCTGTTTTTGTACAAAGGGGTAACAAAGGTTAAAAATAAAGTCAGAATAGCAATGGAAACAACCTCCCACAGGAATGAAAGTGTACAAATCCAAGCTGCTTGAGGGAAGCCACTAGCCACATGTGGCTACTGAACATCTGAACATAGCTAATGTGACCGAGTTACAGAATTTTCTATTTTATACAATTTTATTTAAACAGCTATGTGTGGCCAGGCTAGCATATCGGACAGTAGCACAGTGCTAAACTCTAACATGAGCACAACCATGCCCTGACAGAAGACTCCACACAACCCACAAGATGCTAGGGGCTGGGGATGAGGGGCAGTCAGGGCACCTCTCAGGAGCTCAACACAAATCCCAAGCAGCCAAGATGTGTGAGACAAGGTCCACCCTGCCAGTCTCTGAGCCTACTTCCCTGCTGTGTCCCTGGGAGGCATCTTCTCCCACAGCCCATTCAGACCTTTACTCAAATGTCACCTTCTCAGTAAGGCACTCCCTGATGCCGCTTAAAAGGGACCTTCTCCAGCCCTGCCACCCACCTACCCCTCTAACCCAGAGCATCTTTCCCCACTCAGGGCAGCATGTCTTGAGTGAACCACACATATCAGGCAACACCCCATGTGAAGGCCCCTCCTGCCTCGTGGCACAGAGACTGCTGGACCAACTCTCCATCTAACACACAAGGAAACTATATCTGTATACCACTTGCCCTGATGCCAAGAGAATGGGTGGCTGGGTCAAGGCAATCCCCCCTGCTGCTGAGATGGCGACCACCATTTGACACATGGAACACTTCACTGTGTTTCTGTAGCCTTCCCAGGCATCACTCTAAGGGAGCGTAGAGCAGTCTGGGATGGCAACCACTGCTCACTGCCCCAGGGCCAGGGCTTTTCTCCTGCAGGCCTATGGTGTCCTTCATGGGTTCTACCCAGGACAAACATTAAGGAGTGCTGCTGCAGAGGAAGTACCCAAGGACCTGAACCAGAGGATACTGGGCCCACCAGGAGGGCAGCCAAAGTCATAGCACCCAAACTGCTGCAAAACCAGCATGTTTCACAAGTTCACTTGTGGGAACATGGATCCTGAGCCACACAAAAGGCCTATGGGGATAGCCCTCACAGAGGCTGGACAGGGCATGCTGGCCATGGCTAAGCATTTGCAGAAACAAGTCAGGAATACAGATCCTCAGATAAACATAGAGAAAATGTCCCTGACTGAGTAAGTGCCCTCTCTGCAGGGCTGTCCTAGGGAGGGGAAGCTGTCCAGGCTGTTGTGTGGGGGTAGTGCCAAGGCACATCAAGTAAGGGCAGCCAGCTGGGAGTAAGGATAGAGCCCTGGAAAGGACCAAGGACTGAAGAGGAAGTGGCAACTAATGCGCACATGACAATGTTCCATGTTCCCCTTGGACATTTGTTCTTGGTACTTACTTCCCCACTTGCTATCCTGGCCCTGCTCTCTCCAAAGGATCATGTCCAGTTATGTCCATCTGAGGGCAGAAAGGCCCAAATGGGGCACCACTGTACCACATAGCTTCTCAGTACCAGGGTCCTCAGTGAGACCCTGAGAAGGGGACTCTCATGGCCTACATTCAGAACTATTCAACAGTTCTCCCCCAGTTGTGGCACAGGAAGCCCACACCCACACCATCCTCTCCTTGAGAGCCACCCACCAAATCAGCACACACTGAACAAGGACCCTGGAATAGCAGGCTGCCTCACTCTGCCAATCAAGGAAGGCACAGCAGCTCCTTCCCCCACCTTCCTGCACACAGCCTCCAGACACAGCTAAGCCACATGCTGGCTGAGCAGAGTGGATGACCCCCAAGTCCTTGCCCACTGGTTCCACACAAGAAGGCACTCCACCAAGTCCAAGCTTCTGCCATTGCCTCCTGTCCTCCCTCCTTTGATACCCTCACCTACCAGGCCACCTTGCCCAGTGCGAAGGCAGTACCACCGTTGTGACCACATTCCTGCATGCACCCTGCACCCTTCACCCTCCTCTCCTGCTTTCACTATACTCACAGAACTAGGCCCTGCAACACATGAATATCTCTCAGGGCACATGGCTGGCAAACAAGAAGCATGCCACTGGCCTCCCCTCCCCCAGCTGGACCCAGCATTACTGGACCCGCTCACCTGGATGACCTCCTACCTCATCTCCCCTCCAACCCAATTTTCCATCCACGTAGCTATGGTCTGAATGTTTATGTTTCTGCCTCCCCC